>NC_044331.1:31016179-31616179 GCF_007399415.2 Gopherus evgoodei | reverse complement strand
TTTGAAAGCATAAAGCTGCTTTATGGCGACTCACTGGAGATGTTTGATTTGTTCCTCCCACAAGTAGGTTTGTTGTATTTATTGTTTCAGTTTGAAAGCAGTCTCATTTGTTTATCTTGGAGTAAGACAATGTTTGTATGGTTTTTTTTTACAGATCAGTCTAAGCCATAATTTCAATTCACAACTAGCTGTCTTAGGTCTTTTTATATCAGTGTTTTTTTTCCTTTTGGCCACCAGCTAATGCTAATTTAGGATAAGATTGAATTTTGAAGTCAAATTCACCCCTGGAATTGGCAAGTGCAATTCCTTTTAATTTGGTGCTCTTCACAGACAGACCAAACCATGATAATTCTTTGACCTCTGCACAGAAATTCAAGTCTTACAGCTCATTGACTATGGTTTATGTTCACTACTTCAGAAGAACCGATCTGTGCACCATTTCCTTCCCACTTAATCCCTGGGTTTACGTCCCACTGTGAATATTAGCAAGCAGAGGTCTCAGATCACCCCCAAACCCTTAGTTGTCCCTTCTTCTGCTTATCTCTTCTTCATTATTAAATTGCTTTCCAAAGTGTTTGTGAGCCTCTGTAATGGTGCTGTACATAGGCCAATGGATGCTCTGAGAGGCAGAGCCCACCCTGAGCGTTCACTCAGTAGGTGCTGTTTCTGGAGTGTAAGTTGAGTTCTGTGGCAGACAGGCAGATCAGCAGGATGCGATGGAGGCACAGCAGTGCAATGGAGACAACCCTTACCCCTTCCTGCACCTCCCCCCAAAAAACTCTTCAACCAGATTATTGATGCACCATTTTTTTCAGTGACTTTTGTGTATGACTATAAAATGTGTCATGAATGAAATAATAGTGGTGAAAAGGAATCAGATGGAATGCATGATTCTGAGAGCACCATTTTTTAGGGTTTAAGCATAATTGTAAGTGTTTGCATAATGTGGGTAAATAAAGTGAATATAAAGGCTTAATACACTGTACTCAAGTCAGAATTAAGTTTTAATAGTTTTTAAGGTAGAGGATTGAACCAAGACCTTACACTGAGGGTGAAAAGTAATTATCTGATCAGGTTCTTCATAACCCCCCATCTTTGACATTCATGAGGCTCCCTTATGATAGCAAGCATTAAAGCTACCTTCCTTTCTTCATCAATGTATAATGCTGTGAACAGGCTAAATTTTCAACTATGGTCTCTGGTTTGCACCTGCAAAAATGCAGGTGCAGATGTTTGCACCCACAGAGTTGCATTCAATACTCCTTTTGTACATACAAATGCAGGTATGTGTTTCATTCTCTGAGCACTAATGGCTCTGCATGCACTTTTGCATATATAAAATACTGAGATTGGCTTATTCCTTTACATATCTGGGGCAGTGTTGTAGCTGTGTCAGTCCCAGAATATTAGAGGGACAAGGGTGAGTGAGATAATAGCTTTTATGAACAAACTTCTGTTGGTGAGAGGGACAAGCTTTTGAGCCAGACAGAGTTCTTCAGATCCAGGACGTATTCTAAGGAACCATTCAAGGTAGAATGGCCTGTTAGCATCTCTGCAGTCAGAGGACAAAAAGGGGGGTGGTTTAGTGGGTGATGGATTGGTTGTAATCAGCCATAATCCAGTGTCTTGGTTCAGTCTATGTTTTTAGAGTCTTGGAGAGTTACAAATTTAAGCTCCCAGGCTCATCTTTTGAAAGTGTTGTGCAGATTTCTTTTGAGGATGAGGACTGACCTGTCAGATATGCAGTGATCACTTTGTGACAAGTGTTCACCCACAGGTGATAGGGTGTTTTTGTCTTTTCTCATTTTCCTGTGTGAGTTCATTTGAGAGCATCGTGATTGCCCGTCTAGTTTCACCCACATAACTTTTTTACTGGGCATTTAGTGTACTGGGTGAGGTACACCACGTTATGATAGGCATATGTAGGAGCCATGGGTCATGTGTTGTGGGGGGTATTGATCATTGTAGCAGTGGAGATGTGTCTGCAGTTTTGTGGCAGTTGTTCTGTCAGGGTCTGGTGCCACTTTGAGTTGATGTGGCCTGATGTGTGTGGACCTTGCTTTTTATGAGCTTGGAGAGGTTGTGGGGGGTGTTGAAGGCCAAAAGTGGGGTGCAGGTTACTTAATATAGAGAAATTGTTCATGGCCTCAGGGGCCATAACTAGGTCCAACTGTGTGTGAAATTTAGGCTGAATATCATAAAGACATAACAGTATGTTAACGGACAAACACTCAGCATATAGCATATGCACTCAACCAGTCTAGGAGCAGAAACAATGCAGCGTTACTTATTTGATGGTTACGGCTATCTAACGTAGCTCGAATATTGCATATTGGCAGAGAAACCGTTTTGTCCATGAAGTTAAAAAAATCCATTACTTTTTGTTTTTAAAAAGTGTAAAAATGTCACCAGATCCTTTGAATAACATAGTCACGATCTGCTGGTGGATGTGCCATGAGCAGAAAGGGGCTAAATATAGTGGATAGATTATTCAATTAGGAAGATGGACTCAGTTTTGCCATTGACACGGAATGTGTAATCCAGCTCTGGTATGTACTGAAATTTGTATCCCCTTCAAACCTAAGGAACACCAGCCTATGTCTGAATTGGAGTTTTAGGCTCATGGCCCTACTTTCTCTGAAGAGATTACCAAAGGGTCTGCATCTCTGACAAGCCATCACGTGCCATACAAATCTCTGCAGTGGTATGTATAACAACTGTCATCTTATGACCTATAACTTGGATTTATGGTGTTATATTTTAGGGTTCTTAAGTAGTGTCTAGGTTAAGGGATCCAAGCACTAACTTTCTTTCTTTTTCTTCTGTTTCCCTTTTTTTCTTGTAATTTCCAATAAGTGTTTGTTTTCTTTTAATCTAAGCAGAACTGGGCTCTGACTGGCTTGTATTTGATATGCAATTTGCTGATGTTCCCAAACAAAAAAGAGCTGTGACCTCAAGAATAGCACAGTGAGATCATTTTAAAACAACCTCAGTACCAGTCAGAGGCTACAGCCTTCTTCCTTTAGAGCAATGTGGCAGATGGATCTACAAAGTCAAATGAGCTAAGGGTTTGTGCTTGTATCCACAGTGCTACTTTTGGTGACAGTTAAACATTTTCAGATCAGTGCTCTGGTCATCGATCCATCATCCCAGGCATTCAATATGCTTGAGATTCAAAACCAGAAGCTAAACCAATTCCGGAACTCAGCATCTTGCCCTTATAAAGAGCCTAGACAGAGAGGTAAAAATATTAGAAAAAAAATGTAGGCCTTTCCTGCCTCATTCTCAAGGGGTAACTGTAAACAAAAAGACCCAGAAATTAAAACCTGTTATTTGAGTAACTTTGAAATGTTGAGCACAAGCTCCTCACAAAGAAAATAAAAATTTAATTTTGTTTTCCAGTTGACAACAATTAAGTGTAGCCAGGCAAGGAAATGGACTAAAATTATTAACAAACTAACAGCATGCCTACCGCCGATGGCAACAGAAAGCTGATGGGTGAAAGTGATACTCATCAAATGAATCTTTATTGGGGCTTCCTACATTCTGTTTGCTAAATAAGTTAGTAAAGCCACCCATACACCTGGAGTGCTCAACTGCTGCAGCGGCTGAGCTGTCGCTGGTGCTGCTCTGTTTTAGGTTCAGTTTTTTCAGTTACATAATCCATGACAATCTACTGCACGTTAACAAATGGGCTGACTCAACCAAAAGGCAAGAGATCATAATAGAGAAACTCACAGCAACGGGCCTGGTAAGAACAGGAAACCAATCATACAAGAGTGGTAGTGCTAATCCTCATCTCATGTAAAGTATTGTCGAGCCATTGACTTCAAGGGGCCTTCTCTGGGGATGAATCAAGGTTGTATAATGAAGGAAGTTGTTGTCTGTAGGACCTTTGCCTTATTTGTTGCAGAAGCTGGAAGTGTGTATGGAATGAGGCAGGCAATTGAGGCGGGACGAGAGAGGATGGCCTGAAGGATCCAGGCAGTTGAATGCTGCCCTGGAGAATTGGAGTCTATCCCTGCCCCTGCTACATAAGCCCTTTATGATATTAGGCAAGCCACTTAATCTAAAGTTTTTGCTGGTGACACTAGCTGTGTGTTCGTCATTTTCTTGGGCCTGACTTGAGACCATGGGATCTGATTTGCAGATATGCTGAGCACTCACAGCTGAAACAGATGTCAATGGGAGCCATGCTCTGAACATACAAACATGTTATATAATGCTAAGTACTCTGAAAAATTGTATCATAGGTGTCTCAAATTGGGCACCCCAAAATTAGTGGACACTTTTTTCCTTGTCTCTCTCTGCCTCAACTCCCCATCTGTAAAATGGTAATAATGCCATATCCTGACTTCACGGGTATTGTGAAGATAAGTTAATTAATATTTGTGAGGCACTCAGCGACCATAGTGATGAGCACCAGGGAAAAGCCCAGGAGGAAAATAATAATCCTGACTTCAGAGCAGAATTTGAATAATATTCAGTAAATAAGGCATGGGGACACTCGCTGAACAATGCAGAAAAAAAGAAAATATTGCATAGCTGTTAGTTCTGTGTAGTGAATGAGGCTGGGATTCTATGGAAAAAAATGTTTGATCATGTAATTAAAGACTGTCATAATGCACATGTAGAAGGGGCTGAATTCAGGTTGCATAAGCAACATGCATAAGCAACATGCATAAGCATAAGCAACCTGAATTCAGGTATTTCCTAATTTTTGAGTAGTTGACTTTATTTAACATACTATTAATGTAGTTTTGGGTATGTAACTTTCACATCGTCTGCCAGTGTAAGAATGCGTGAACCATGGACAGATAAGCTACAAAATTTAGTCCCATTCAATATTTGCCAAAACTGATGAGCCTTCCCAATATTTTGATTAATAAATGTAAAGACTTTCTACATCGATTTGCAGCTATGGAGGCTATAAGCTATTTGTTTAGAAATTTTTATATTTTTCATAAAGCACTCTGCAGTGTTTTCATAAAAAGTGCCTTTAACAATATTTGTTTTGCCTACAATGAATTTTAGCAATGTTTAGTTGAGAATAAAATGGAAATTGTGTGCTTACAGATATCCTGATGACACAGTTTTGTTGATAAAACAAGCTTCTCGAGACAGAGTAATATTCCTTTAATTCCAAGCACAAATTTCTCTAATATTGTTCAGTGATAGAGAGGAATTGCCATGAAGACAAAGGTCTATTCCAGAGCACAAAGAAAGTTTCAGTACCAAAAGGGCAACTGTCTTGTTTGCATCAATTATTGCCTTAATGTCATTTTTGTTGTAAATTGGATGAGGTTATCGTATTGGAACCAAAACGCAACATAATAGGGGAAAAAGGGACCCCCCTCCCCCCCCCCCCCCCCCCCCCCCCCCCCCCCCCCCCCCCCCACGCTGAGCCCTTTACTGTGACCTTGGTTAAGGAAAGATGAGGACATGCCATCTCTTAAGGAATCAGGGGAAGGAAAGATAGGAGAAAACAATATAAAAGGAACTAACATGCTTACTAGCTGGAATGGAGTTTCAGTCTGTAGCAGTATGATGTTAAAAGATCAATTGAAAGCTGCAGCTGGTTGTCTCTTCCACATTTAAAGAGCCCTCTACCAGGAGACTATGAAGAAAGGCACTTTTAAAAAGGTAAACCTGGGAGGACAGAAAATGAGGGGATCTGGAATTCCCAGCTTTTGAGAAGTCTAAACAAGAGGCATTTTGACATTGCTATAGCCCTGTTATGTTAAACTCTGAAATAGATCGATCGGTCTTTCATTCTGCTATGGCATTACTTGTTTGTTATAAGAAAAATCCAGATCTTTCTGCATCATCAGTTGAATTTTGGGCTTGATCTCTACCACTATATAATCACATAGTAAATGTTTTGAGTGCACTCACAGCTGCACAGGTTTCATAGACTGGCTAGGTTTATTTAGAATTTAGTATAAACAAGAGCATGTACTATATAATCTTTGATTATTTTTGTAAATTCTATACAATTCTGCAGTTGTAATAACTTTATTTTAATCTGTGACAAACTATGCAAATTGATATTTTTACTATTAACAATTTCTGTGAAATTTGTCACCTTCATCTATGATTACTAGGCCATTTCTAAAATGCTTCAATGCATGAAACTAGCTAATTATTTTTGTAATTGACCAAATATCTATATGGTATTTCAGAGTTCTGTAAACTTTAATATTTAGATAAACAATGGTTTGACAATAGTCCTAAATCTACGAGATAGAGAAATCAGAGTTTAGTTAGTTTTAAAGGAAAGATTGTCTCAAAATGTCATACTACAGAATAGGGACTTGAATCTAGTATCTGAATCTTGTATTTTAACTTATAGGTTGCACAACACCTTTATGTGTTTTCTCTCTGGATTGGAACTGGAGGGAGAAGGCCAACCAAACACTATCCCTTGCAACCTAAGATATGATAAGCAGCTAAAGCACAAGGCCCTGCTTATAATAAGGGGGAACATTGAAGGGCCCATGTTGCTTTCAGAGCAGTAAAGGGAGCAAACTCAGCCCCTGGGAATCACTGTAAAGTACAAGGAGAAAATTACCTAATCTTCTGAAAGCTGCAGTTGAATAAGTATGCTTTGAAATCTACAATAATTCAGGAAGGAAGTATAGTAAGCAAAAGAGAGAAATAACACCAGTGACCCTGGCTTCTTTGATGACCAGCCGTTCTCAAAGCCAGTTTATAGAGCCTCATTGAATAGTTGTGAAGACTTATTATGGTCTATTTGACTACTAATTAAAGGCATAGATGTGTGCTAATTAGCCTTCCAGAAGGAGCATAACAAGAGCGTGTGTGTGTGTGTGTGTGTGAGAGAGAGAGAGAGAGAGAGAATATTTTAGCGTTTTACTTACTGTAAGTAGAGATACAGGATATAGTTTTTTATTATTTTCCAAGAAAAGTTACCAAGTTTGCAGTGATTCAGTGTTTGAGTAACAATACATTTGCAATAGATAAATATTAATCAGAAGTATAAGCAAAATGCAACTTGCATCACATTTTAACAAACAAAAGAAAAGGTGGAGGAGAGAGAATATGATTTCAATTCAGTAGAAGAAATATTTTAAAACTACTAGAAAGTTCAAATTACCCTAAACTCCCTGGCCAAGGTTACTAGTAATAGTCACTCAGTGCTGAGAGTTGGTTCCAAGGCTTGGAATATCACCCAGAATTCTTAGTTCGCTCCATATCTTTATTTTTTATTATCTGGACTCTTCCTTAGTTTAAAGATAGCAAGATCTGAATTTCTTCTAGGTATCTTGATGTCCCAAGGTGCCATAGCAAGGTTTGTGTAATGTACTAATTACAAACAGATATTGCCAGCATAAGGAAGTATATGGAAAATATCTATACTTATGCAACTTGAAGTTTAAGATTCCAATCCGTTAGCCATCGGAAAATGCAGCTGTGGTTTCCACAGCAAACTTTATGCTGTTTTCCATATAGGTTTGCTTTACAACAGAATCATGTCTTTATCATATAACATGTGGAAAGAAAAGAAAAATGGTACAGAGGTGCATCTGCAATTATAGGAGTGCATATTCTTTGTATAATATTTTATTACTTTAATTTACAATTATCTCACATTGTCTGAGATTGCATGAGCATATAATGACAGACCCTGTTGCTAAACACATACTGCCACTTAGGTGGCACAGCTGAAGTTCTGGCAACTGCCAATACAACTTATCACCTACGTGCAGAGGAATAGGCTAGCAAATGCATTAGTAAATAGTAGGGCTGTCAGTTGATTAAAAAAAGTAATTGTGCGATTAATCACACTGTTAAACAATAATAGAATGCCATTTATTTTAATATTTTTGGATGTTTTCTACATTTTAAAATATATTGATTTCAGTTACAACACAGAAAGTGTACAGTGCTCACTTTATATTTTTTATTACAAATATTTGTGCTGTAAACAAAAGAAATAGTAATTTTCGATTCACTTCATACAAGTACAGTAGTGCAATCTGTTTATCATGAAAGTTGAACTTACAAATGTAGAATTATGTTAAATAAAACAATGTAAAACTTTAGAGCCTACAAGTCCACTCAGTCCTATTTCTCATTCAGCCAATCACTCAGACAAACAAATTTGTTTACATTTGCAGGAGACAGTGCTGCCCACTTCTTGTTTACAATGTCACTTGAAAGTGAGAACAGATGTTCACATGGCACTGTGTAGCCACTATTGCAAGCTATTTACATGCCAGGTGCACTGAAGATCCATATGTCCCTTCATGCTGCAGCCACCATTCCAGAGGACATGCGTCCATGGTGACGACAGCTTCTGCTCGATAACGATCCAAACCCGAGCAGACCGACACATGTTCATTTTCATCAGCAGAAGGTTGATTTTTCTTTTTTGATGGTTTGGGTTCTGTAGTTTCCACATTGGAGTATTGCTCTTTTAAGACTTGGGAAAGCATGCTCCACACCTCATCCTCCTCAAATTTTGGAAGATACTTCAGATTCTTAAACCTTGGGTCGAGTGCTGTAGCTATCTTTCGAAATTTCATATTGGTACTGGCTTTGCATTTTGTCAAATCTGCAGTGACAGTGTTCTTAATGAACAACATGCTGGGTCATCATCTGCGACTGCTATAATATGAAATGTATGGCCAAGGCCGGCCTTAGGGAAAATGGTGTCCTGGGCGAACTTGTATTTTGGCACCTCTTGCCCCCATGAATGTGGTGCCCCCCCATTGCCCCTGGTCCCCATGGACTCCCCAGGCTCCGCAACCTGTGCATCCCCCTTCTGCACCCCTAACTCTGGTCACACCTTCTGTATCCCTGACCACTGGACTCCCTTGCAATGCCTGCTACAAAAGTGCCATGCGAATGCTTGTTTTCAGGTGACATTATAAATAAGAAGCGGACAGCATTATCTCCCATAAATATAAACAAACTTGTTTGTCTTAGTGATTGGCTGAATAAGAAGTAGGACTGAGTGGACTTGTCTCTAAAGTGTTACATTGTTTTGGTTTTGAGTGCAGTTACGTAACAAAAAAAATCTACATTAATAAATTTCACTTTCACAATAAAGAGATTGTATCACAGTATTTGTATGAGGTGACTTGAAAAATACTACTTTTGTTTATCATTTTTACAGTGTTTCTATTTGTAACAAAATAATATAAAGTGAACTCGGTACACT
Organism: Gopherus evgoodei; assembly: GCF_007399415.2. Lineage (NCBI taxonomy): Eukaryota > Metazoa > Chordata > Testudines > Testudinidae > Gopherus > Gopherus evgoodei. Next base: position 31,606,992 of record NC_044331.1, on the reverse strand, counting down.
CTGTGTTGTAATTGAAATCAGTATATTTGAAAATGCAGAAAACCATGCAAAAATACTTAATATAAGTTCAGTTGATATTCTGTTGTTTAACAGTGTGATTAAAACTGATTAATTGTGACTAATTTTTCAAATTGCAATTAATTTTAAGTTAATTGCATGAGTTAACTGCAATTAATCGACATCCCTAGTAAATAGTCTATGCTAATGAACCAAGATAAGATATAGAATTTGCAGACAGACTTTAAGACAAGTGTCAAAGTAAGTCTCCGTTTTTGCAGCTGCAAGTTTGTGCTCACAGTAACTGTGCCATATTTCTGTGCCCTAGGCACAGTGTATCCTCCAGTAAGCAGCTTTCTTCCTCATACTCCTCTGTGCAGAAGATAGGCTAGGCTTAAAGCCACAGTCTTACCCATGTTGTTGTTCTAGCTCTGTGGTCTGAAGGAAAACTTCTGTCACAGAAAAATAGAAATGTAGGACTGGAAGGGACCTCGATAGGTCAGCTAGTCAACTCCCCTGCACTGGGGCAGGACTAAGTGTTTATTAGACTGTCCCTGACAGGTATTTGCCTAACCTGTTCTTTAAAAACCTCCAGTGATTGAGATTCCACAACCTCCTTAGGTAATTGTACCCGTGCTTAACCACCTTTACAGTTAAGAAGTTTTTCATGAGCATTTCTTCAAGGATGATGCTATTAATTCTAAAACTGATTTTAAAAAAATATTAAGATGAATGTTGGTAGATATTTTTTTCTCTCTGGTGATCAGCTTGAAATGCAAAGTGCATATTATTGTTTTGATGTAACTTCTTAAAAGTTAATGGAATCTGCCTGCATAGCTCTTTATTAATGTCATTATCAAGCTTGTGGTATTGAAAATCAGAATTATTTGTAAATTATTTATTTGAAAAATACTCAATTTGGCTACTTCTTGGGAAAGTACTTTCAACCCATTCAAGTATATGTAATAGGTTATTAAATATCAAATTATATCTTCCTGATTGCCTACATTTTGGCCCTCTTGGCTTTCTTCAGAGCTGGGAGGGGAATAACTTGATATTAAACTAATATTTTAATCCAATTAAATACATAAAAGATTTTCTTCAGCAAAGGAGTGCAGTGGACCTGCTCTGTGGTGGTGTTTTCAAATTTAACAGTTTCATCAGTGAGGTTTATGTTATTATGGACATTTGACTGGATTAATGGACAAATTAAGGATGAACGTAGCTCTTAAGTATTAAAACATATTGCCAAGGTGAAATTTGCTTTTGGAATATTGGAATGGTAGGAAGACTTTGATATTTATTTTTTTTCTTAATGTTGAAATCATTGGCGAACCAGGAAACTCATGATTGGCGAAGGACACGTCCCATGAGCCAGACTCATTTCTGGATTACTACAAGTATTTCTAAAACACATGTTGCCATAAACAGTAGTAGGGGGCCCTAGTGATCAAACGTGTTTCAGGGGAACAGGTTGTGGTGATACAAAAACAGCTGAAATTTCTTTTACAGAAGGAGGGTCCTTGTAAGACACAGAAGCCCTAAAAGTGATTAGTGCTGGCCAGAAAGTGGGCATGTTTTAAGAAAAAGGTCTTTTCTGAGAGCACCCTGCAAAGTGATTCCATGTTAACGACTTCTTTGATTGTCCTGTAGCTACTTCCAAACAGGAGGTGTGGTATGTGCCATGGTCTCTGTCAGCCAATGACTGATTTAATACACACTGAAGGTTACTGTTATATATGGAGTTCATAAAATCAATGAAAATTCCTATCTTGTACATGTACAGATGCCTCAAACCATGTCACACCAGGTTTACTGTTCTGTAATCGCACAGTGCTTTTCTCCCTGCGGACTGGATCCAAAGGTCACTGGTGTCCATGGAAAAGTTTCCATTGACTGGAATCGGCTTTGGATCAGGCCCTCTCTTCCTTCTTGCTATTAAAACTGATTCTCTCCATAGCTGCAGTTGCTTAGACAGGTCTGCATTGCAAAAGTAGCACTATTGGAGGTGCTGCCAGTCAGAGAAGGATCTTATAGTGGTTCTATGCCACCCATCAACTTGTCACACGTACCCCTACTGCTTGAATGGCTGGGGCTTCCCTGTGCCCTAGTGATTCCCCGCTGTGGGTTCAGCCCCTTGGGGCCATTGGGGTCAGCATGAAAGCTGATGTAATTTATGCCAGGGGCAGTCTGGTAGACAGGTAGCCTGGGGTGAGGAGTAGAGGACGAAGGTGCCTTAAGTCTTCTTAAAAAAAATTATTTTAGTTACAGTAGCAGCCCCATCCAAGGGCAAGGCCCCATCGAGCTGCATGCCATTGTACCTTATTCACCCCCTTGGCTGAGTGGCAACAGTAATTCTTCAAACAGCCAGGGATAGAGGCCGATAATGTGAATATGTATGAAAGCAGCTTAATTAGTCTACAATTTTTTGTTAAATCCGAATTGTTGAATTTACATAAGACTCAAAATCTTTTTTTAAACAACAAACCTTAAAATCTGGGGCAAATACTGCTTGCATTTAATAAATAGGCAGACTGACATACTTCGGGGATACAGTTCGTGGCAGAAGAATAAATGAAACACTAACTTTTGTAGGTATTTAATTGCCCAAACCAAAACATCGGAAGTGCTTTATTTCAAGTACACTCCAATACCATGAATGTTGATCCTGTCCTGCAGCATAAAACGAAACAAGACTATTTGGACTAGGCAATTCTTTAGTTATACAATTATATCAATGATATGTTGGCTGAGCTGATCATTAGAAATCAGTTGATTAAGAAGGGAGATGGTCAATGTCACTCTATCATTAGCTTTTATACAACAGAACGCTATTTGGAACATGTATGATAGAACAGAAATATTTACTCAATCCTAATGGATAAGAAGAGATTATTTTACTTAATGCAGTTTAGAGGCTGTTTAAAAGCACTGTACAAATTTCTCTTATCTAAGGTCATACTCTTGTATTCTTATGCTATAAACCAGTGGTTCTCAACTGGGGGTCGGCAGCCCCCTGAGAGTCCGTGAACCCTTTCAGGGGGACCATGGAGCCCCACAGCTGAAACCCGGTCCCCAGTGCTAAAGCCAGGAGTGCCGCAGGGTGTCTGAAGCCAGCGCCCTCAACCCCAGCCGGGAGCAGCGCAGGGCTGAAGCTGGCGTCCCCCTCCCCCCTCGAAGCTGGGAACAATGTGGGGCTGAAGCTGGCAAACCCTCCCTCCCAGCCCCCTGCAAACCAGGAGCAGTGGGGGGCTTAAGCCAGGAACCTCAGCGTGCCCCCTACGCTGAAGCTGCGAACTCCACCCCACTCAGCCCCTAGCTACCCCCCTGCCCACACACAGCCACTAGCTACCCGATGCCTGCACCCTGAGCAGGGCTGGCCTTAGGGAAAATGACACCCTGGGCAAACTTGTATTTTGGTGCCCCCCCCCATCACTCCTGGCCTCCACAGGCTCCCTGGGCTGCCCCCCCCCGCGATCACCTCTGGGCCCTGCTGCTTCCCCCAATGTTTAATTTGTATTGAAAGAGATGTCAGAGGCTAGAGCTCAGCCCTGGCACAAATTAAGCACTGGCAGGGCGGCCTAATACTGGCGGGTACTGGCCAGGCACCCAGCTCTGAAGGCAACGCCGCCACCAGCAGCGGCGCAGAAGTAAGGGTGGGATGGTATATGGCATATTACCACCTCTCTGCGCTGTTGCTGTGGCATGCGGCTCAAGGCAGACTTTGCACTGTCACATGGGGGCTGCATCAAACTTTTAGAACTGGGTCCATCCTCTGATTTATATTTTTTTGTTTGCATCTCCCCACAGTCCAGGAAGGCTGGGTGGCCTCCTGAGTGAATCAGAGGGTAGAGGTGGCGCTCCCTCCCTGGACCCCGCTGTGCAGAGCTGCTCGAGCCCTGTCAGACCTTGCCCCCTCAAATAGAAGTAAAACTAGAAGGTCCCCCTGGCCAGAGGCGCCTGCCCCCCTCCCCAGGCCCTGGCATTTTTATAGCATGTTGAGGGGGACCTCAGCAAGAAAAAGGTTGAGAACCCCTACTATAAACTGTGTATTTTCTGATCTACAGTATATCTTTTTTTTGTGCATATATTTTAATAAATTTTGTATATGTAGAAATTACCTTTCACACTGTGTGGCCTTTGTTCTAAGACTCTTGTGTGATTTTGCAAGAGCTGGCCAGGTTAGACGTCAATCTATTAAGAACACAAGTTAAAGGTTATCATCTCCTATTTGATGAGTTTACAGAGCGACACTGGGTCACTATCAGCATAGTAGTAGTCCAAATTAAAGTTCCCTCTCTTAGCTGAGAGTTCGTGACCCTAAGGCCATCTGTAAAGTAACAAAGACCTGACTGGGGAACCTTTGTATCGTGACTGGTAGTGAAGTGGAAATTAGCGGAATGATTACAGAACAAGTTAAACTCTAACCCACTGTCTCAATTGTTGTGCCTAACTTTACCTGAAAAGTTTTTTCTAAATATGACCCTCCTAGTATCATACTATTCACATGGGTTAATTTCTCCAAGCATAGTTGTTAGACTAGAGTGTTTTGTTAAGTCAGTTTCAGTATACCAGTTAGTATTTCTATATACCATTAGATCTCATGAATGCCAGTCCAGTAAGAGCCTTTCGGCTGGTTTTTGCAGACACAAGGAAAAGAGGGAGTTGGATGGACAGAATTTATAAAACTGTGGCACTGGGGAATATGCAGAACTGAAGAAGAGGAGACAAATCGTCTATTATTCCAATATGTGTTGCTAAACCAGTAACTTTTGTTAGCAGAAAGATTCCTCCAAACAAAATAAAGTAATTTGGTGTAATAATTTATCTTCTCAGATTTCCATGTGCTCATTTCATGCTGTTCTCATTTCTGCATCCTCTCCCTACAGGCTATATAAAGTAGAATTAGGAAAGAGGGATGCCTGGCTTTTGATAGCAATACCCAGGTTTCTGATCCAAATCATGGGATACACACAGCAGGTTAGCCCATGTCTAGAAATGCCTTTTAAGTTTTTAGACAATTCCATCCTCTACTTTTAAATAAACTGGCCAAAACTTTATGCAAAAAATAGAAAAATCAAAGCTCAGAAGAAAATGATTCCATTTTTAATCTGCTGGTGCAATTAATTTAGGGTTTAATCAGGTTGATAAAGCAGAAATAAGATTACATTACACTGTAGAGAGTCCTGTTTGTTAACAGATGTGTTTCTTTAGCTGTTTTAGTTTATTATAGTGAAATGGCAGTAGTTTTTGCAAATAATGAAGCATGTCACCTGTCACTACATGCAGCTCGCTTTTAAATTCAGAGTTTGGTTGTTACTATTAATTTTGGGTTAATTTCACACTGTTTAATTTGGTACTATTACATGTGTATCTCCATCTTTTTTAAATGCAACTGATAAAGACTGAGTGCTGTATTCGGATACCTCAGACTGCTCTGCACAATGTAGGTGGAAACTGAGGCACAGTTTTTGTCTTTTTCATTTCAAGTTAATATAATTGTAGGCTAGGTTCCACTGTCATTCAGAGATTTAATTGTTGGATTAGTTGTTATAATAACTGTCTATTGTACTGTAAAACTTTCATAGCTACATGTTCTCAGTAAATATAAATATGTAGCTTTTAAATTATTCACATGTAGAAAATACACATCTGAAATAGCATCTCTAGGTTGTTTACCTGTTCACTCTTCCCCTCTAGTATATAAGGTTCTTTTACATGCTCCCTTATTTACTCACACCAGTGGAACAACTTTAACTTTTTAGTCACTGTGAGATTTAAAAAGCTTTAGTAAAAAAATTACTAATAAGAGTGAGGTAAAATACTTTTAAGTCTGTTTCATCTCATATGATTCACTGTGGGATTGTCTTTCTGCTTTCTTGTACAAACTATAGTAATCATATTACCCACCACTGACATAGGCCATTTTTTCAAGCAGAGGGCTGGAACAATTTGTATGAGGGGAGGGGTGAGTGCATGTGTGCTAAGAGTCATTGAACCAAACTGTAAACCCTGTATATGATGGAACCACTTCAAGCCAGCGGGTGGTGCCGAACCCCTAGTTCTAGCACCTATGTCTTCAAGACAGCAACACTACACAACTTTTTAGGACAGGGCATGATGAAGAATATTGTATCCAGCTGAAGATACACAAGGACTATTAGATAGGAAGACTATAATTACACAAATTGGATTCACCCATGGCACCAAGGTTAACTGTCATGCTTACAAAAAGGTACAATGGGATCTTAAATAACCACAAGTGGTCTCATTTACAGTTTTTGATTGGTTGGGAGAGTAAATGTTTTGTCTAGTGAGGAGTATTCCTCTTCTTACAAAAGCATCAACACCACTGAGGCCTCTCTTGTGAATGTGCAATACAGTTACTAACCTCAAGAGGTTGTAACCAAAGGGAATTGACTTCTCATGTACTTCCCTTGTAGTTTAGCTTTATGGGCGATGAATGCTTGCTTTGTCTTTACGGTTCTGCTTCATATCTTTTTGTCTTGTTTGATTCATCAGCAGTTCTGTGGCTTGATGACAAGCAGTCTCTTTTTCAGAGATTTGCTTAATAATATAAATTCACCCTCTTCAATTCTTTAAGTTCAACCTAGATAAGCACATTCAGTGTATTTGGAACCTTTTTATTAAATGAACAGAATAATAACTGATGACCTGGTTAAAAAAGGGACAATTTGTTTACTTGATTTCTAATTATTCAAAATGGTGGAGGAGGGAGGAGTGCTAAATGACTTATCTTTCCCTTGTTAATTCTTTAATCTTAAAGTTTACTGCATGTGTTAGATCTGTTGAGAAATAGAAAAAATATTGTTGTACTCCCCTCATGGTTCATTTAGGGGAGGGAATGAAGATTAAGAATAACTTAATAGTTGGAATATGATTAGGAAACATTAGCTCTCTTACTCTTAAAGGTGTTGACATTTCTCATCTGAACATTTTAATATCACAATCACCTGTATCCATTTGTGGTTCACTGGAAGGAGGTAAGTTCAGTGGAAGTTTCCTCCATCCCATTTCATTTGGCATGCAAATGAAATGGGAGCAAGTAAGTAGAACAGTAGCACAGAAAAATAGAAGTATGGCAAGGAATGGCTAGTGGTATCAGAAACTCACCAAGCGACAGATTGAGAGACTAAAGAACATTATCAATGGAAACTATCTTGAGCATTCAGCAAAAAAAAATTAAATCTGATATTTATCTGGCTGCAAAATGGAAATGGATTTATTCAGGTATACAGCTATGTGTTTAAGTTATTGCCCTGGCAAGAAAATGTTTTCATTCTAATTCCAGAAATTTTTTTAGAAAATCTAGAATTCATCCAGACTTTATTGTGAAGTCCCAAACTTCTGCTAGGTTTTCTGTCCGTCATGGATTGAATATGGATATATCCATAAGAAATGGGAACTCGGCATTTGAGAATTTGCATCTACTGCGGGTAGAGAGCAGTCTTTTTTTAATCTGATTGAATCAACCAGCTGCTGAAGGCAACCAAACAATGTGCCATCGACAAACCTCTGAAAGCAATTGCAATAGACACGCTTAGAATAATATGCAGAACGCAGTTCTTGTGTATGCCTTTTCCTCCAGTTCTGCTAACTTCAATGACGATCTTCAAGATCAACAAAGAAGTGAACATGGGGTTTCCTGAAGTCCCTCTTCTGCCCAATAAAGTCATATTTTCCTTGCCTGAGGTAGCTTTAGATATTGGAGGAGGCAAGTCTATGAAAATATTGTTTGATTTTAAGGATGTAATTGTGCTTCCTTGTAATGATTTAGAGGGTTCAAAGCAAAGTAATGGACTTTAGATCCATAGGCTAGGCTTAATAATGGCAAAAGTCCATCTTCAGAGTATGTTCATCTTAGAAAGTCTTACTGTATTTTGAAAAATAACAGACATCGTAATAGAGTGGATGGACTTGAAAAGTTTCTTCCCGTTTCAAAAGTTGTATTGCTCCTAGCGATATTCCCCATTGTAGGAATAGGAAATATCACACCGAAACTGTGGTGTATTATTTTTGTTTATTGTGGTAGTACCTAAGGACCAAACAGAAAACATGTGCTAGACACTGGACAAACAGAGTAGTAAACAGTGCCTTCAAGAGCTTACAATGTAAATAGATAGGACAGGTGAAGGGTCAGGGAAAAGGGTATAACACACAAGCTGCATAAACACTGTGATGGAGGCCAATGTAATGTCAGTGCCAGAATGTATTTATTTTATTTTGGGAAGTTAGCTGGGGATAAACTAAATGGAACAATAAAGGAAGGGAAGGGGATATTGAACGGAAGGTGGGGGGGGAGGGTGAGGGAAGGAGAAAGGTATTAAGACTGAGGTGAAGAGACTATAACAGGAGAGCTGGGAAGGGCTTTGAGCAAACAGCCATTCAGCATAGGAACCTGAGTGGAATACAATTCCTCTCTCAAACCGATAACTGCTTTTTGACAGTAGAAGCTTTTAAGTGCAGCCACCATAGGTGGCCGTTGGGAGCACTGTCGAGGTTTCTTTTTAAATGCTAACTTAATAAATCTTTAAAACAGAGATGGGCAAAACCAAAGGTGTCTCTTTGATTTAGATGGTGCAAATTTATCTGACTAGATTTTTGGCTTTGAAAAACCAAACGCCAAAGGAGGAATGATTTGAGATCTGGGTCCCAGTTTATCCAAACCTACAAAGTGATGGGGTAGTTTTGAGTAAAACCAAGGCAGAATTGAGCGCAATATGTGTTTGGTTTGTTATGGACAGATATACACAATAAAAATGATTGATTTAAATAACGCTTAGTCACTTAAACAATGCTATAAAAAATTAGTGGCATTGATAGGTAATGATTATTACTATTTAATATTAAACTTTGGCACTTTACGAACAAGTTTTTAAACCCATTTTTAAAGTAAACATCAGCTGTTTGATATCACAATTGTATTCAGTTGTGTGTATGGGCAGAAACAGTATATGTTTAAGAAGCTGATCCTTTTAAATTGCTAGAAGATTAAGTAGCTAATTGATATGTTAATAGAGAAAACATGGAGAAATATCTCTTTTAAATCCTCCTTCCTCCACTTTTGTTCTTGAATTACCTCTAAGCATTTCAGATATGAAAGACGGACACCCTTGGTTTCATATGGATGTTAGAAACCTTTGGAAACTTTATCCAGAGAGAATAAAATCCTTTTGAATGATTATAATAAGTTTTAGTACAAACTAGGCCACTAGAATTCTAAAAATCTCTTCATGGATCAGTCAGTTCACTGCAGAGGAATAGCAGATCTTTAACATTTATATAAGCTGAAATGACATTTGGCAAGTAGAAAGTATCAAGACTGAAAGAGGTCAAACGTATAGCATCATTAAGTTCCAGACATCCATTTCCTGAGCACGTTTAGCTAAACTTGGAAACTAGTCAACAGCATTTGCAAAATGAGTACTGCATGTAATTATGTTCCATATATTGTCTCTCTGGAGGCTGGGAGATTTGATTGTTCCACTTGTGCTGTTAAGTTCTTTAGTTTTTATTGTTTCATAAAAATAAATCTCATGCTGGTGGTGTAATAAACTAATGAAAATGATGTTTTATTAAATTATTTTAGTTTAGAAGGTGTTAAAAGAATTATATTGGTAGTATTTTCTCTTCTACAGTTGAATAATTTCTACCTTTATGTAGAAATGTCCTCTCTTATTTCAAGTATAATACTTAATAGCAAGTTTAATGCCTATAAAAGATGTTGAATTGAAAGCCCTAGAACAGGGATAGGCAACCTATGGCACGTGTGCCGAAGGCGGCATGCGAGCTGATTTTTTCAGTGGCACTCACTGCCCGGGTCCTGGCCACTGGTACGGGGGGATTTGCATTTTAATTTAATTTTAAATGAAGCTTCTTAAACATTTAAAAAACCTTATTTACTTTACATACAACAATAGTTTAGTTATCTATTATAGACTTATAGAAAGAGACCTTCCAAAAACGTTAAAATGAATTACTGGCACGTGAAACCTTAAATTCTAGTGAATAAATGAGGACTTGGCACACCACTTCTGAAAGATTGCCAACCCCTGCCCTAGAAAATGAAGTCCTCTCTTTATATTCAAAAGTATAGATTGGATAGTCAAAAGGTTTTCCTATGCCAATGTCTCTCAATGGCAGCCCCTTTAGGAATAGGAGGCTAGTTCGGCCTCCGTAACTATTTCTTCCTGGTGCCCTCTCGCCCCCATCTCTCTCAACAAATGTCATGATTGTGATGGTCATCTTGTCCGCTGAGAACTTAACCAGCACTGCCAGTTCATTTCACATGCAATAGCCCAGCCCTGCAAAAATGTCATGAGAATCAGAGTAACTAATATGTTTTTCTCTTTCTGGTGAGTAAAATGTTAATTTTCACCATCACAGTAATGAGAGCTATGTAGCCTTTGAGACTGGACTGGCAAACTTTCATGACTGTTTGGCAAGGGTGACTTAGGTCTCTGAAGAGCACGGTAACAGATAACAACCTTGGGGTAAAATCCTGGCCCTGCTACAGTCAATGGAAAAACTCCTAATCACTTCAGTATGATCAAGATTGTTTTGTTGGTCAGTAGTGATCTCAGTGCCCGACTGGAAATGGCAGTCCTCTATCTGCGTTAATTTCCATGTATGCTATAGCTATATTTCTGATCATCAGCAGTATTTATTTATACATGCACACACAGTATCTTGGCTCAAAAAATCAGTTCAAAGCTAGATTCTTTGGGATCATCTATAGAACTGAGGAGGAGCAGTCTGCATTGGAGCAGCTAGCATTAGTTCACTGCACTTTCAAACTGACCGCTATGCTGCTGTAGTCTATTCCCTACATATCTAGACTGCCTGTGTATCTTCTTAGACATTTTACTTGTATCCATTTCACAGATCTCTAGTTCTGCTCTTTAGGCTAGCATTAAAGCGATGTTTCAAAAAGCAAAGAGGAAAATCAATCATTTTACTCATGTCCTCAGTTCTCCAGATCCATGAAACCTCAGCATGTGAAATCGAACGTTCTGAGAGCTCTGTTTTCTTCAGGCCCAGTGCTGGCAGATGGACATAGCTAGAAGGTGCACTCTGTGGATAAAGCACAGTAAACAATTGCAGGAATCCAAACAAAATGGTAACATCAAGCTGAATGCTCAAACTGCTGAAGGTCAGTGTTTGAGTCCTGTACAAAGCAAAGCCTAGCACCAGGGCTGCCCGTCCTTTGAGAAATATTTGAATCTAATTCACTAGACAATATCTGCAACAGTACCCATGAGTATTTGCAAAAGCTGCAGTTGCTAGTACACTGGGTATTTCAGATGCAGAGGCATAAGGAATGGGAGCAAGCTGAACCAGGCAACAGTAGGGTCTCCATTTCAGCCATACACAACATTCTGAGCAGAGCATGTTCCTCTCAGTGGGCTAGGGGATGTTTCTGTGGGCTGCGACAGAAGAGCAGAAATCAGGGCACAGAAGGCCATTTGTGTCACACAGCCCTTCACAGGCTTTCCCCTTCTTTTCTATCCCTCCCAATGTGGAGAGCTGGCTGAGAGACCTTCGGTATTGGAGGGGTTGGAAAGAACTCCTCAGATCTGCCTGTTCGTGTTCCCCTCCAAAATCTCTTCTGCCATGTTCTGCTTTTTCTTTGCTGTGTCTCCCTTGCCCTGCCCCTTCTATTCCTCAGCATTTATTAAGTATTAAGAGCCAATATTTCCAGTCAGTGGGCACTTTATTTTTGTGCAGAGCTTTGTTGACCTGAGCAAGAGACATCAAGAAGGTAATGGACTACAAAAAATTGCACAGAAATAATCAGATTGAATAAAAATTTTGCTGATCTTACTGTCAACCTTACACTACTATGAATTAAATATGAGGCCCTGGCTATAATAATCCTTGTGAGAGGTCATTTTTATGTACTTCAGTCATTATTTGTGCATAAAACTATTTATGTAACTGTGTAAACATAATAAATTATCTTGTTGGTAATGACGAAATCCCAAGCCAATTTTCAGAAAGTACATATTTTAATTGTATTTTTCCAAACTCTTAGCAAGATTCTTTTTTAATAAAGATTATAAAACTCTCCTCCTAATATAAATGAAGTGTAATTTGAATGCTACTTAGTTAATAAACATTGAACCAAGGGGAAAGATTGAATGGAGCACAAAATACTTAATTTAGGGGAAATGTCCAAATATAGATAGTACTGTAAGTAATTGTTATATAGCTTGATCCCAAATCGGACTGACTTTCTATAGTATTTTCAGCACATGTTGCTTCTAAAATCCTATAAAATCATACAAAGTTATTAAGAAAAGTGAGTGGGAAAGAGATCAAATCTAAAAGTCTGTTTCAAATACTGAATAATTTAGCAGTTGCCCACTTGTTAAAAGCTGGTGTAAGGAGCTCCACAAAGGAAGCTGTTTGAAATGTGTGTTTTATTGGTCCAACAAAAGCCAGGAACAATGGTTGATACTCTTGAGCACCATCTGCTGGTACTTTATTGGTTAACAAAAAGGTATGTAAACAGGCCTTTTACAGAGTGCTCCTGTAACAACAGCAAACTTAAAACCAAATGTGGTCGTGGGGAGGTGAGACACAGTAATAGCAACAGAGAAAGTAAGTCGATTGTATGCTCACTTCATTTTAGTACACCGAGTATTTCATACAGAAGTGTAAGAGGGACAGGCACCAGGGTAATTCCAGATATACCTCTAGTGACAACGGGAAAATACACCTCTCCTTCATTAGCCAGGATGTAGAGGAAAACATAATGAAGCCAAGGATCCATAATTGTGAAATTTATTTTAAATATAGGTCCAAAAGAACCGCACACAGGTTTGGCTTACCTTGCTTGGGGGTATATCTTTTGAAGCCTGGTGATAAAGAACAAAACTGGCAACTAGTAGTTTAGACTCAATATAGATGGAACTGGTTTTGACAAACCACATTTTTTCCTGAATCCAGACCAACCTTCCAAAGGTCTGGACTGGTTTACATTTCCTTATGCTTCTGTCAGCTGGCTGGTATTTTCTAGTGCTGATTGGTAAAGAGGTAGTGAAGGACCCATTTGGTGAATGCAGGAGAACCAGGTGCCCAATGCATGTCAGGATCCATAGTCATTACTTTTATGATGCAGTATTTATCAGTGGAAGTCCTTTTGGTATGGAGCCAAACTTCAGGTGAGTGTGACAGGCATAGATAAGTGCTGGAATTTGGTGCCGCAGACTTTGCGCAGGATGGTATATCATTGTGCTGTTGGTTGAAGATTTTAAAGAAGTATTCACATTGACCCTTGGGGGAGAAAAAAGAACCAAGAAACCTACTTGAAAGCTGCAGCACTTCTCTTCTGTCTTTAAACACTTTGCTGTCGAAATTACACTCCTGTTTCCTGAAGCTCTCTCCAGTCACTTTAATTGACTGAAGGGTTAAGGATGGTACTGGTGATCACCTTTAACATTTCTAGCTGATTATCTCTATCAACAAGCTTGTTGTGTTCTTTAATGGAGCTGTCTATCACTTTAAAGTAACAAGAACTTCAGAACAGCTTTTTCTTATCTTTCAATATAAACAAATATGTAGGATATCTGCAGCATGTGCTAAACTGGCATGAATGGGCAAAATTCTTCTCTGGTGTAACTTCATCAGAGGTCAGTGTATTGGCTGGGTTGAATTAATTCAATAAGTCTAATTATTGTCATGGTGTTACTATTTTATATGTATTCAGACCCACTCAGAGGTCTCTGCTGTTGGGATCAACATAGTGTGAGGCACTGTACATGCATGTACAAAGACGTGGGGTGAAATCTTGGTCCTATTGATGTCAATGACTTCAGGATTTCACCAGATTACTTTCCCTATTTTAATTTTTTTCAGACTTTTTGTTAGTTGACCTTGCCTAATTTATTTTTTTATAACTTTTGCACCTCTTAAAAATAAATTGTCCTTGCCTATTTGAGGACATGTATTTATGTAAAACCAAATTTTAATTTTGTAAAGGTGGCAAAATAACATCCCAGTCCCCTCCCATCAAACAGTGAAATATTGTCTCAACCTCTTTTTTTCCCCTCACACCCTCCCAAAGTGCATCATCTCCTGGCAGAAATAAAGAGCTCCAGGGGCCAAAACTTGGGTTGCAACTGGGGAATACTTGTCGTAGCTCAAGAAAGTGTGACTCATCCTATCCCATAACAAACTGAGTTCCAAGCCCTGGGCAGCTGGCATTGGCCAGGTCATGTATTTTTTTTCCATCAACTATATGCTTTGCAATCGCAGCTGGCAGTGTAACACCACCTGAGGTTCCTTTAGGCAAGGGAGGAATTGTCCAGCAGCTGGCCAAGCCCGTTGTGTTTTTCTGAACGGTAACAGATGTTGAGTTTCCAGCTGGAGAAGAAATCAGTGACTTAGTTTGTTACACTATGTAACCTCAGTCTTGGAACAGAGGTGGTCATGTACAGCATATAGGCAAGTCCCTCTTCCAGGAATCTCAACCAAAACACCAGTGCTGAGTTCCTAAAGAGGAACTCTGCCCTAAGAATTGACACTCTTTAGAAAGACATAGGCAGAGAGCAAACACCCCTGCTGTTTCCAACAGCTCCCCAAAACTAACCTGAATCAAAAACTAACAATAGTGCAGCATTTTTTTCAAAGTCTGGAAAGGCTTCTCCCACTAAAAAAACCTTGTACAATTGTGTTACAGCACCACCTGGTGCCTGATGCTGTAACAGCACCAGAGGATTGGACCTTCAGGTTTTTTCTCTTCTTCTGGCTGCTGCCAAAACTTGTATGAGAGGACCTGGTGAAGGGGTAAACTAGGGTAATTGAAAATCAAAAGGCTTGCTGTAATAAAGGGATATAGTAATCTTGAATTCTCATATCCTGAAAGCCTTGAAGCTGTGTTAAGGCCATTTCTTCATTTGTTTGACTGCCCCTTGCAGGTTGAGAGGAGAAGGAAGGCCAGGTTTGAGTATGGATCCCAAAGGAAAACTCCTGATCTTGAAATATATTCATTTTCTCTAACTAACGTGAATTGTATAGTTCACAGATATTTATTCAGTCTTCTGGTCAGAGCTGGTTACTATTATAAATTTTGTAATGAAGCAGAAAACAGCAATCCCCTAGTGACTCTTGTTGTAGCTTGTTATAATACCATGATGTGAAAAGTACCCTTTCGCCGAAGCCTTTGAAGAAATCATTTACATTTGTTTAGTAAATGCAATCTAAAGTAGAACTAATAGAAGAATGAGCTACTCATTCTCCTTTGCCTCCTCCTTTATTTAACATCTGTAGCAACAGAGACAACAATCATGACTATTTACAGAGCACGGCACAGCCATTGTAAGTCCGTGTGGCAAGTGATGTTAGATGTTGGTTCATCAAGTTGATGGGGTCGCAGCAGTGAAATGAGGACAGCCATATGCATGGAATTAAGCAATTTTTATTAAACTCTAGCACAGGGGAGGGGCACTATCCACCCATCACTTATATTCTCCTCTACAGGTATTTAATTGGTTCCAGTGTGAGGATTACAGGGATCCTTACTGATAGAAACCTTAACTCAAGGTATGCTTTCTTCAGCCTACCCCCAGGACTCAACTCACTGAGTTCTAGCACACTTCCCCCACCACCACCCAAAGAGGACAGAGGGTGCTAAAGGAAGAGGACCTCAGCCCAGGAGGCTACAAGGTCTTACCCCATCCTATGAGCCCAAGGCCCATCACCAAAGCCCAGGTCTCTTACCTCTGGGAACCCTTCATTTTATTCTAACTGTCCTGGAAACCAGCTGCAAGTTGCAACGAATTTACAGCTCTGCTGTGTGGCGGTTGGGGGAGAGGAAAAGAGATCCCTATATACATATAGTAAACACCGATGCCTATATAGACGTAACTGTATCTAAATATTGCCCTAACCATTTTTTTCACATTTTTATAAATGCACCCATTGCATGTGTCAAACGGAACTTTATTGGCAAATATTAACTAAGTAGCAATAGACTTGTTCCTAGATTTAAAGTGATAGGCATAAAGTGTTCATTGCTCCATAAGGAAAAAAAGCTGAATGAACAGAAACTTTGAAGCGTTTCCTAAAGATCAACAAACTAGGGCTTTGCTAGACCAATGAGGGAAGTGAATTTCAAAATCGAGTGCCCCGTCACTAGATATGCAAATCTAGGGTCCTGAGTGGATCTCTGTTTTGATGGTGTGCAAGGAGGGATTTGCTAGGACCCAAAATGTGTAGGGTTTTACAGATCAACTTCAACATACTGAATTCCATCAGGAAGCAGAGAGCCATTGTAGTCTTTCAAGCACTGATGTAATATACCTCCTGTTGCTAAACTCACTAAGCAGCAGGATCACAAAATTCTGACCCACCTGCAACTTCTCAAGGAGACTTCTAGGGTAGTACCATTCGTGGACTTTACAGCAGTTCTGGGTCAAACTCACAAAATTCATGCATGCATAAATGTAGAAAGTTCTGCATCTGAGTGAATTTGATAATCATTGAGCCAAATGCAGGTGAACAACATCTTGCTAAGGAAATATTGCTTTGCTACGAATGTAGTGCCTAATGTGATCCAGAAATTGTGAAATGTAGATGGTGCCAAATGACTATCCCACGTCCCCAATTAAACCCCCTACTATGGACTTATTTCTTCTGAAAGCCCACAGGCACTAACCTACTTCGGTCAAATACTGTCTTCCTCACCACAGCATTGTGTAAGAGGGCAGAAAAGCTCTTTCAATGGCTTCTTTGGGTTTCTCACTTCATCTTGTCATCTATGACTGTAAGCTGTGACTGGAACAACACAAAGCAAATTGGTGTTTAACATGTAAGTAATAATTGGATAAGCAACAGAGCTGGGCTAATAGGTCAAAACTACCCTCCAAAAGCTGGCATCTCTGGCACTGCGTGCTGCCTCTTACTTCTGTGCAGATATGAATTCACCATGTCACACGACTTAAACAAACACTCCTGTGCCTGCCTGTGCAGCTGTAATTTATCAACTTTCACAGTCCAAAAATATTTTTTTCTGGGCCATTGTCCTTTGTTTTAAGGATCCTGAATGTTGGTTCTTCACAGAAGAATTGCAGCAACTTGCAAATGATGCATGAAATTAAAAATCCCTCTTCACTGCTGAAAGGCTAAATAATGTATGTTGTGCTGTTTACTATAATATTCATAGCCAGAGAAAATTCAAGTCCAGAAATGAGAGAGAAAATGGTGTATGTAGACTTAAAAACAAATTCTCCCTGCCCTAGCACCACCTGCTGTCAGTCAGCTAGCTGGAATAGATTCTGCAAAAACCCTTCAAACTGCTTGGAAAATAAATGTGTTGTTTCTTAGCTTTCTGAGATATGTTTAATACATGTCTTCAGGGTGATGGTTAGGCCAGGGAATGGTTTACCCACCTGATATATTGAATATAGTATTGGGTTCCTTGCCCAGAGGTCAACAAGCAATAGTAGTAATAATACCTAGCTTTTATTTAACATTTTTCATCTTTAGATCTCAAAGCACTTTAGAGGAATTCAGTATCCTTGTCCTCATTTTACAAATGGGGAAACTGAGAAACAGGAAAGGGAAGTGTCCTGTCCAAGGTCACCCGGCAGGCCAGTGCCCTATCCAGTAGACCTCACTGTCTAGTAATGGAAGGTCATGGGGTAGATTCTGTGGCAAAAATAATGTCATGCCAGTGTAAGCAGAGTCAGGATGAGCTCTACCCTGATATCTGGTGGAAAGAATTTCAGAGAGTGTATTTGCATAGGCAAGCCTACCCCATCCCAGGCTGCCGAGCTGTGGGACTGCTTTGTGACAGAAATGACTCAACCTCAGTTGAGTGGTACTTGCTAGACAAGGGACATGGGTTCCAAAACCTAGTTAATTGAGAGAGGCTGGGGACAGGTATCTGTGCCTGGTGGTGCAGTCTCCTTGTGGAGCCAGAAGTACCAGTTCCACCCCCTTCTCTCTCCACTGTGGAATGTCAGAGTTGATTTTTTTATTCCCTCAAGAATCTAGATACAGGTTACTGAGCTGAACTCACTTTGGGCTAATGGTGCACTAGCACTGGGGCTCCCCTGCTAAGAGCTGAGATCACTAAGAGTTGAAATCACTAAAGAGCTGAAATTACTGAGCTGAGAGCACTGAGTACTGTGCTAACTAGTGGAGGAGCCTGAAGCTATACTGTTGAACAGAGCAGCTGGTGGAGTGTAGCAGTTGGTGGGGATAGCTGGAGCGGATCACGGGACAGCTGGTGGGGTGGAGCGGCTGGCAGAGCGGAGTAGCTGTGGGATGGGTGGAGTGGCCCACAGAGCGAGCGGAGCCGAGCAGTTTGCAGGGAGAACTGGAGCAGCTCATGGAGCAGAGCAGCTGGTGGAGCGGAGCAGTTTGTGAGGACGGCTGGAGGAGCAGAGTGGAGCGGCTGGTAAAGCGGAGCAGTTCATGGAGAAGGCGGAAGCAGAACCCACGGAGAGGCAGGGCAGTTGGCTCCGGACCATGTAAGGTGCCCCTTTCTACCCAGGCTGGGGGGAGGGACCTCTACAGATAAACTCTCGAACTCTGGAGTGGCACTGACCAGAGACTTTTGGGTTGTTGGACTTTGGGGTGATTGGACTTAAGATCCTAAGGGGAAAAAGGACATTTCCAAACGTACTTGGAAGTGGGTTTTTGTTTATGGTTTGTGTTATAACCCTGTTTGTGGTGTTTCTCCAATGGGATGCCGCATTGATTCCTTCCTTTATTAAAAAGATTTTGCTACACTCAGATTCCATGCTTGCGAGAGGGGAAGTATTGCCTCCTAGAGGCTCCCAGGGGGGTGCGGTATGTAAGTGTCCCAGGTCACTGGGTGGGGGCTCGAGCCGGTTATGCATTGTGTTACTGAAACGGAACCCCTAGATACTGAACCTGGCCCTTGTTGCTGCCAACTCAGAGGGGCAGAAGGGTTACACCAGGGATACAGTATTTGCACCTTACCCATCAATAGTCTCATACCACTGTTTTCACAGATGTGGGCACCCAACTTTTACAAAGTGCATTGGTACGTTTCAGAACAAAAGCACTTTCAACAGGAAAGAGGCTATGAAAATGTCATTGTGGTTTTCAGGTTTGGGTCTCGTTGTGCTAGGCACTCTACAAACACAGAACAAAAAGGCAGCTGCTTGCCCCAAGGAACTGACAAACTCAGTATAAGACAAGAGCCAACAGCTGAGTACAGACAGATGGCGTACAACTAAAGAATGCGACAGTATTGTCGGCATGGTAGGCATTGGTCCCAGCATTCCAGCAGCCTAACCATTGTCAAGTTTTTTGTAGCCATCGTGGCAGAATTGGGTTTTGAGAAGGGACTTCAAGGTGGATAATGGGGTAGCTGTGTGGATGTTTACTTCCCAGGAGTGAGGGGCAGTACAGTAGAAAGCCCAAAGGTGCTTTGTATGACAAGTTAACTAGTGGACAGTAGAGGCTGTCATCGTGGGCCAATCAGAGGAAGTGCTGACAGCTTGATAGCAATTGATAGGTAGGATGGGGATTAATGATAAAGTGCTTTCTAAAAGTGAATACAAAGGAGCTTTGGGAGCCGGTGGTTATATTTGTGCAGTTTAAAAGTAAAGACATGTTGCATTCATAATTGCACCTTAACTACATCTATAATATCCTCAGTGCCCAAGCCTCAGATGATAATGTATGAACAGAAAAGAACATGTTGATCAATATGCTGAAAAGCTGCTAGTGTGGGTTATTTTGATAAGCTTGAGACTTCTTAAAGGAGCCTGATTTTCAGAAAATGCCGACCATCTGAAAATCATGCCATTTTCACAATTCCCTTTCAGAGTAGCATCATTTTTTAAGGGCTCTGTCTCTTCTATAGGAACCAGTTGCTCCGCCAGCCACAGACTGCTGGCTTTGTCTTTCCTTTCCATATTAAGAGAGCATAGTATGGTAGTGTTCTTCTAACTCAATTTACTCCCTGAGCCAGACTCTCAGCTCCCTCTGATAGATGGTTTGATCAACTGCTGCCATCTTAATCTGCAGTCTTCTGCCTGCATCTCGGGAAGCAGAAGTTACTCCAGAGCTCTCTTGGCTGGTTGTTCATGAGGCAGTGCCCCCCTGCCTCCAGCTCATTGGCAGTCTGGTGGTGAAAGAGATTCGTTAGATATGTTGAGGAAGGTATGGGGATTCCCTTCACTTTAGTAAGTTCTCACCATCACTTGTTATGGCAGCTGCAGTTTGCAGCAGAGCCCAGGAGTAACATCAAAGGGCTCCCACCCTCAGAACCTTATTCTGGCACTCCTTGGACTGAATCATGCTTTGAAGATGATAAGCACTATACAAGTACTATGTGTTTTCTATTATGAGTAACAATAGTAAATGCAATGTAACCTGGTGTGCATATGAGCATGTTGTAGCAGAGATCTGTCACTTAAATAACTTGAAGTATAGAGAAATATGCAGCCCACAATCCAGTTTGCCCAAATGAATGTGGGTTTACACACGCATACTAAGTAGTCAACCATTTTTTACTCTTTTAATATGACTAAGCAGAATCAGTCAAGCTTGCTGTTGTCTGAGAACTAGACCTGCACTTTGTATAAAGGCTCGTTAGGAGGGGGACTTCATTTTAAAAAAAAAATCATACCCAGAAAATAAACGTGGAGGTTTTCTTACTACCTTTTAATAAAATCTCCTGTATTTACATTATAAAATAGTAATATTCTGACTAAGCGTTAGGTATTGATTATTTTTGCATATACCCAGGTCCATCTTGTATTCTACACAAATTAAAGTATATCTATCCAGGGCTGGTGCAACCCATTAGGCAACCTAGGTGGTTGCCTGCAGCGCTAACATTTGGGGGGCGGTGGTCAGCTCTTTGGCCACCCTGGTCGTTGGCAGTATTTTGGGGGTGGGACCTTCCGCCGCCTCTGTTGGGGGCAGCATTTCAGGGTTGGGACCTTCCGCTGCCTCTGTCGGGCAGCTTTTCAGGGGAGAGACCCTCCACCACCTAGGGCAGCAAAAACACTGGCAGTGCTCCTGTATCATGGGGGAAAGAGGAAGGGGGGCATTAAAGCTATTGACTGGGTGGTAATATAATAACCACATTCCTTTCTTCTACCAGCATCATGTTCCTCTGATCAATATTTAGTCAGTGCTGATAGTCCCATCAGAATACTGTAAATAGGGAAAAGCCTCAATTCTGTAGTTCCACCTTTCCTCCAACATCACCCACAGATAGGTAATCTGCTTATTTTACTGGTCACATTCAGTGTAGGGAGGGGAGCCATAAAGAAATTAGTCCTTCCTGTCTGTCACTAAATAGAAATTACTGCTTCTGCGATTGCTGGTTCAGCAAACTGAACAAGATGAATCAGCAAAAGCAGAACAGGAGTATTTGTAAGTAGGAGAGAGGTTGAAGAAATATTGCATGAGTTAGTTGACTCTTTGGTATGTTAACCTACTCAGCAGGAAGGTGGGCATGGCATGAAAAGCAAAAGAGAACTACAGTGGGTCTTTGATAACACATTGCAGAGCTAGATGGGGAGATGAGTTCCCAGAAATGATCCTCCTGCATTTTAATCCACCCATTCCACCTCTATTGTAGACAGCACTCCAGTTATCTTATTGTAGCTAATGTAGAAAGACATTCGATGCAGACCCTTTTTGCCTAATGTTTGACATCTTGTAGTTGGGAGAGGGATGGCTTCTGTCCCCTCCTTTTTTCTGACGGTTTTTCTCTCTTTCATTGGTTGAATTAGAAAGCGTTTACCCCAGGAAATGCAACAGATGGCTGGACATCACATGGTCACCAAAAGCTTTGGTGGCACAATAAGTTTGCTATTGACTGACATGAATTGAATCTGTGTGGTGCTCAGTCTGAATCATTTTGGATTTGCTATGATGATGTCTCCTATCTGTTGTTGTTCTATTCCCTAGCTCAAGTCCTCATTGGGTCACAAGATTTCTTCTGTCTTTCTTACCTAAGTATTTATACCACATAGATTACTATGGTATCGGAATCCTGGGGGCCCTACATCACCCCCTCATCACCTTTTATTTTCATGAGTGAGGGGAGAGATTCTCTTCCTCCTCCTCTCCTCGGCCAGTGAGCAGTGCTGCCAGTCAAAACAAACACAATAACTTTGTGCTCTGGCTCCTTTAAAATTTATAACCAAATGGGAGCCTGCTGTGAAAAGGCCACATACATCTTGCAAAAAGTTTAGGAGCTATTTGAATCATAGAATATCAGGGTTGGAAGGGACCTCAGGAGATCATCTAGTCTAACCCCCAGACTGATTTTTGCCCCAGATGCCTAAATGGCCTCCTCAGGGATTGAGCTCACAACCCTGAGTGTAGCAGGCTAATGCTCAAACCTCTGAGCTATCCCTTTCCAAAGAGCCTCTGTTTATGGAGCTTCCACATGCCAGTAGCTGAGCAGGCTCTTTTTGTCTGGATTGGGCCCTTAAAATGGAACATATTTCAGCCTATTAGACTCTGCTTTGTATACATAGTAGGAGGGAGAAAAAAACCCAGTTTATGGGCTTGCTCACGTGTGCACAGTAGCTCTCTTCATACTGTAGTGATAATCCACACAGATGAGAAAAGCTCTCAACATCCTTAAAGAACAAAAACAATTGAAGACCAGTGAGTTTAAACTATGCTTTTCTGTTCAGAGAACTTTGCCATCTAGGATTTTGTATGTATTTACTGAAACATCAGTGACCCTTTCTTCTGCCCATAACTTTTGGGAGTAGTTATTTGAAAGATTGGTACCTAGCAGGAAAAAAAAAATTACATTCTCCGTCCCACATTTGCTTGTGTTTTATGGCTGATTTTCCTTCTCAATTTGCATGCTTTTCTAGGCTCTTCTATTTTCAAACAAAAAATACTGCCAGTCTTCAAACCCAGATGCTTTTGATATGAAAAGAGGAGAAATACGGGATAATCACTGCTGCAGTGGACTCCTCTCCCCAGCTACAGTTAAAAGAAATAACAACTGTTCTTTCACTTTATTATTATGTGCTGCAGCTCGCAGGAAGCCCTGGAATGCCGTTCTCAGTTCCTTAGGATAATATTGCCATCAGCATTACTGAATATGGCACAAAGAGAGAGCTGTATGCCTCCATATTCTTTCCTTTTTTTAAATCATCAGTAGTTTGAGAGAGGCTGTTTGTGGTTTGGAAACTATTGTCCTCCTTGCAGTTCTATCCACTTAATTTTCTTTCCATAGGTTCACATATTGTAGCAAGTGCCATTAGCTTTTTCTTTAGTTATTGCCTGGAGACGTTACTCTTCCATGTGGTGGTGGTTTTAGTTCTCTCCCCCTCCCCAGCTGCCCCAAGCTTATTTTTCAATCAATAGCAATTCCATTTCTGAGTGTCAGAATTCCCTGTTTCACACACGGATATTTAACTTTATCCGTGCCTCCGTTTCTATAGCACATAACAATAGATGATGACAAAAGTGGCAATTTAGAGCTAATGGTCGCCTTCTCAGCGGTACCAAGCATCCACAACTCCAATTGAAGTGAGTTGGGAATGTTTAGCACCTCTGTAAAATCAGCATCAAATTTCACATTTAGCTTAGTCACTGCACCATTTCTTCATTTATAAATAATGCATCTGCATGTTTCCCCACAGTCTCACCAACCAGCCCTCTATGCTGTCTTTAAACCAGAGTTTCCTGTTAATTAGCTCATATTATTTTTATATTTTCCCCAATTTAAATTAAAGTTATAAAATCAATTGTATTCTCAAATGTTGTGACTACCTAGGTGGCTATAGCTCATTTGTACTGAGTGAAGATATAAGGGATGTTGCTGAATTGATCTGACAGACTCAAGAAATATGAGAGGCTTTTTTGCTTCTTGTGGCATATTATATTCCTTTTGTGGTTTCATAAACAGCCATGGATATTTTTAGAAATGAAAGCCATTTCATGGAAAAGTTAGGCTAACTGTGTGACTTGTTAATGGTATATAAACAGAGCTCTGAAAAGGCGTTGCAATCTGAAGAAGCAAGACACTAAAAGGGAAAAAATACAGATAACTGGGGCACTAACTTATTTACTTTTATTGAAAAACCCTCCTCACCTATCACTTTTGTTCTGTCTTGTTAAATAATTTATAATGTGTGCCCAGAAATAAAGTGGCTGCCATTAAACAAAACCTTGAACCCCCAAAGAAGCTAGAAACATTTGAGCTTCTTTGATTTTGATGCTCCTGTCAATTGTACCTGCTTCTGTGCATGGACTCACAAGCCTCAGTCGTGCCCATAAGACACTCCCCGTGAAGATAAAAGATTCAATTTCTTGTCCTCTCCGATCAAATTGACAATAAAATTCTTCAGTGATGTGATGCTGTGGGCATCTGTTTACTGGAACTGGACTGAGACTGCTAACTTATCTTCGTAGCTACTGAACACCACTCAGACAACTTTCAGTCACTATCAGCCTGGACCAGATTCAAACCAATGACCAGAAGTTAACGTAGTTTTGCTGCCTGACAGCCTAGCATAACAGCACAGACGAGGACGCACCGATTCAAAGCGGCACCAGGGATCCTACACATGCCTGTCACAATGTATGGTGTACCTCATCCAGTACACAAACTGTCACGATAGCAATTGTGTAAGTGAAACCAGACAATCACTATCCTCTTGATTGAACTCGCACAGGAAAATGACAAGAGACGAAAAACATCATATCACCTGTTGCTGAACACTTTTGCAAAGCAAACACTTTATACCTGACCTATCAGTCCTCATCCTCAAAGGAAACCTGCACAGCACATTCAGAAGACAAGTCTGGGAGCTTAAATTCATAACTTCGCTAGACACTAAAAATCATGGACTGAACAGAGACACTGGATTTATGGCTTATTATAACACTCTGTAACCCACTAACAACCGCTGCAGCTGCTTTCCCTCCCTCTTCACTTCCCCGCCATCCCCATGACTAGAGGGGTGTTAGCAGGCCACTTCTTCTTGAATGGTCCCTTGAAATGGGACCACTTATGCTAAACAGTCTATTCCACCTTATATTTAGCAGTGACACTCTAAGATAGTTTCCCAGACCTGAAGAAGAGCTCTTTGTAGTTCAAAAGCTTGTCTCTCTCACTGACAGAACTTGGTCCAATAGAAGATATCACCTCACTCACTTTGTGTCTCTCATATCCTTGGACCAAAATGGCTACAATAATACTGCATATAGCATAGCAATGGCTTTTGCCACAGGAGTATTCCAGTCCCTCCCTGCACCAAGGCTAATTTCTCAACATCCTCTTTTAACTGAAGACAGGGCTATGTTTAGGCAATATGAGTCTGTCTACACTACAAACAATTTGCTGGTATAGCTATATTATACCAGAAAAAGCCCCTAATGTAGATGCAGTTATATCAGCAAATATTGCTTTTGTTCTATGGGCAAAAACACCTTTTGCTCATATAACTGTGTCTACATTAGGAGCTTTTGGCAGGATAAAAATGTTGTAAAACATCACACTCCCTGAGTGACATTACTAAACTGGGAAAAGTGTTTAGCATAGATCTGGGCTGAGGTCCTAGGCTGTATGGTCCCCATTTGGTGTGGAGGTGGCTCCAGCCTTTCCCTTAGGAGTGCACTAGGGACTCTGTACTTCTCAATTCTCTCCAGACAGTTTCCTCAGTACTTACCTCAAGGATTATCCACTATGACAGGTGGACTAGGACCATTACACTCCTTCTTCCTTGCCACACAGATTTCTCTGCTCACCTGGTGTTTGAAGGGGCCCTCCAGGGCAATGGGATGTGGAATTAACTCCCTATTGAACTGTATGGGGTAGTTCACTCTTCTGAGTAGTAGTGTTTCAGGCTGCCTGCAGACTCAGGCAGACGTCGCAGCATTGTTTAAACTTGGTCATAGAATCATAGAACTGTAGGACTGGAAGGGACCTCGAGAGGTGATCTAGTTCAGTCCCCTGCACTCAAGGCAGGACTATGTAATGATTAGACCATTCCTGACAGATATTTGTCTAACCTGTTCAGTCCAAGCGTATACATCTTTGATAAAGCATCACCTCCCTTTTTTCCACTGTCTGTCCTTCCTGAGCAAGCTGTACCCTTCTATACCAATATTCCAGCCACGTGTATTATCCCACCATTTCTCTATCATGCCATTTATGTCATAGTTGTGTTTGTTCATTAATATTTCTAGTTCTTTGTTTAGTCCCCTATTTCTTGCATTAGTGTACAGACATCTAAGATACTTATTTGATTTCTTCTCTATGTTCCCTCTTGTCTCCCCTCTGTCTCTGCTATAATGGCCCATGTGCACACCCTCCCCCGCCCCCAGCCCTTAGATTCCGACCCTTCTCCCAGGTTTCCATGTTTTTGACTTGGCTTTTGTCTCCTGCCTCCACCAAACCTAGGTTTAAGCACTCATCAGTAATAACCAGATACTCTTCCCCTTCCTTGATAGCTGGACCACATCTGTGCTCAGCAATCCTTCTTCCCAGAACAGCATCCGGTCATGTTGTCAAGTTTTCCTTCGTAACCATGATAGCTAGAAATTTACTTTTTTTTAATGGAAGCTAAGATTCTGATATAAACACTTTACTCCTGGGGCTCTAGGCATGAGTCTATAATGCTAATGCCTTGATCCATCCCTGACTGCAGGCTGGGATCAAACTCCCTTCAGAACATTTAAATGGGCTAACATAGTCATGCTATACTAATGGCCTAAATTTCATTTCCTTCTCATCATAAAATATGACATGTGATCTTCGTTTCTGTTCTATAGCCTGCCACCTCCAGTGAGCTGTGAAAGACAAAGAACAGGATTCAAATGCTGATGATACTCTACATAGCAATGTCTCACTGCTCAGTCACTAGCATGGCTATCAAGTTGTTTAATGACCTGTAACAGTGCATTTGGCTGGATATTCTGTATAATTCATAAGTGGGGATATTGTCCCTCTGGATTTGTCTGACACATGGATTTTGTTGTTCCTAATGAGATCTTCACAGGCTGTCAATTATTTATGTAGTTTAAGTGAAATACACAGAATGGGGTGGCTATCCTTCAATTATGCACCTTCAAAATATTAGGAAAGGAATCATCCCTGATTCCATGTCTCATACCCATGTTTTCTCTTTTGTGTCTGTTCTAAAAAGGCTGTAAGTGATATTGCAGGAGGTTTAGAAGTGAAAAAAAGAATTAATCCAAGTACTCTCTTTAATTACCTTGCAAACGGAATACAGTAACCAAATAGAATCAGCTTTCACAGAAACAGAAGCATGGGAGACAAAGGGGGAAAAGAGATTTCCAACGTTATTTTGGTGTATTGTGTGAACTCTTTTTCTACTGTAAATCACAGGTAAATGCAGGCATGTTGTCATTTAGCTGTTGTGTGCAGTAGAGAGCTTAGTGCAAAGCATGCATGGGATTGAATGCAAGCAGCGCTGTGTGAACATTTATCCAAAACTGAAAACTAAACTATCCTTTACTCCTGCTATATAAAGTTTAAGGACATTTAAGATTGTTCTTTGAATCTTATCTGTACCTTGACAGCTCTATTCTGCTGTTTTTTTTGTTTTGTACTTGCTATAAATGTGCATGTTGTTCTCCTCCTCCTTATCCAGTCATACAGGCTGTATGATGGGCTCGTTGTCTGCATAACTTTTTGTAATGGAAGCCTTCAAAAGATAGGCCTCAGAGCTTCCATCCATTAATGTTAATGTGCTGATTCTCTGTAGCCCTTTACCATGTGTAGTTATTTATACCAATGCAAAGCATGACCAAGTCAAAGTGGTAGCATTTTAAACTTGCTTTGCATTCACTTTGTACTGATATAAAAGACTACACAAGGGACATGTCTATACTGCCCCGAAGATTGGACTATGGGATGTGAATAGCAATGCACACTAAAGAGCTGCACTGTTACTTCCCTGGGTGGATGCTGCCGATGCAAACTAAAAGGTTTCTATTTTGCATTGACATAACCATCTTCAAACCGGACTTTATTCTTTATTAAAGGTGAACTCTGAACATTTCAGTTCATGCCTGCAGCATCCACATGGGGGAGAAACAGCACAGCACTTTTGAGAACATTGCTATTCGCACCCCTGTAGTCTGAGCTGCGGGACCAGATGGACATGCCCCTTGATGCAGGGCAGCAGGGAATCAAGCCCTGTGTTCCATATAGTAACTGACATGTATGTGTCAGAACTGTATGTGCAAAAGATTCCACTTTAAGGGACCACACTACAAGTCTTAACATGGACTATGCACTTGACACAGTATTAAGCAGTCAGGTCAGTCTCTGAACTTTTTGTGCAAGAAAATAATGTATGCTTGGGGAACTGTATCAGTAAGATTACTCAGACAGAGCTCATAATGCTAATACTTTTGATGCCATTAAGCTGCCGTCTCCACATCCTTATTGGTTGAATCCACTGCCCACGCTCTCCAAAACTGAAACCAGTGACACAAGCCAAGTGAAGAAAAGTGGATTTTAACTCTCACAGGGAGAGAAAAACCAATGCAGTTAGTTACTAAATGCTTTCTCATGGTCTTTGCCCATTCAAATTTTGCAACGTGATTATGCATTAAAAAGTGTGGTTAGATTTAGATTGTAGGCTAGGTGGGACAGAGACCAAGTCTGCCTTTGTCTAATACGGGTTCTAGCACATAGGTAAATACTAAGTAAATCCCTTGCTCCACCAGTGTTCTGTGTTCGTCATAGAGATTTAAGAAACACATACATAAAGAGTGAGAGTTCCCATGCGTTGTCTATAAAGGGATTTGTAAACGAGACGTGGAATAGAAAGACAAGCACTGCTGGTAGTAGAGGAAAGCCTGCTTGTGCCTTGCATAGTGGAATTTATATGTGAAGTAGTCCATTTTTTAAAATGAGACCAGCAGAATTCTCCTCTGTACCTGGGGAATTTGGGCTGCCCGCTGGATACGTGCCAGTTCGTTTTTCCCAGTGTACTTAAATCCTTTTTAAGACCGCAAAAATTTCAGTGTTGATGTGATTTGGTAATTCAAGCTACTTTATTTTATTTTGCTCCTACCTAGCTTGTTTTCCTCAACCCCATTATTCACATTGTGACTCCTCTTTGCTCTCCACTTCTACTCATCAATCGAGAGTATTGCAAGGTATGGAACATTTGTAGAACAAAGAAGCAAGCCTTGCTTCTTTCACTTTAAAACTGACCAGATGGCATTTATCGCACCAGCACCACAGGGAAGTGTTGTTTTATCACACAAGGTGAAACCCTGAAAAATACTCAAGCCCCATTTAAGATTCTTGGCTCATGAAAGGCATCAAAATACAACTGCATCCACTCTTCATGGAAACCACGGCTTCTTTCAGAGCAGAGAACCCACCAAACTCCCTTGAAAAATACAGGAGCCTGCTCAATCTTCAGAAAGCCAACATTTCACAAAGCAAACCTCTCCAGTTCTCATCCTACCTCCAACCACCCTTCCTGGCAAAATTGTCAAAGTAACGACAGGCAAGCTCCAACAGTGGAATATGTACCAACACTCTGGGTGCTTTGGGAGACACTGTATCTCAGTGCTCATACTACTTACCATCCTACATGCTACTGCTAGAGTAGATGCTCAGCACAACAATGGTTCCTAACATTCCTCTCCAACAGGACCCAGTGACTGGTGATGGGTAACTTCTCACCCTCAAAACCTCTCCCCTACATCTGCTCTTCGCATAATTTCTCTTACCTGAAATGTTATGACGTGTCTCTCTGCCCTCCCGCTTAACCTTAGGTGAAAATTTGACCACAAAAAATTAATTCATGTTTGTTTTTACCTCACCTAAAGGCATTCACTGATTTTTTTTTTCGTGCCTACCTAAGTAAACATTGCACCTATTTTGTGCATTCAGAACTCCCACTTGTGTGCACAGACAGAGGATACCCAGCTAATCTGGTTTTCCCATGCAAATAGCTGTGTACAGTAACATAGTCAATATCAATGTCAGTGCTATATGGTGGGCATCTAATATCAGAGGATAGGGCTGACTTTTCTTTAAATGCATTGATAATTGGTATCATTCAAACCGTGCATAGGAAGGAAGATGATTAATGCAGTCTCTCTTCTTTTTCAGATTTCTCAGGGGACATATTTTCACTTATTCACACCTTCTACTGTGGCAAAAATGGACTATTTTCCTCACCAAAAACCAGCAGTGTAATGCCCATCTGATACATGCCTCAAGGAACTCCTATTTAAAATCTGTTGAAAGTAAGTCAATGAACAACTTGCTTAAAGATAGCTTTAGTCAGCTGTATGGCTATTTGTGGCTCAAGAATAATCATAAACTAAGAATAAACTATTAGCAGTCTGATATTATTTATATTATTTCGACTATTGAGGGGGGGGAATAAAAATGAGCAATAAAGCAGATGTTGAAGTGTGCTGTTCCCTGACTATATGGTGCCAGTGCATGTCACAAATGTTTTATCTACCCTGATTATCCATCATGTTAGAAGTTCACTGCAACAAACTGTAAATCAGCAGCTCATTGTTGGGAGTGCACAATGTGAAATAGAAGATTATCTGCATTGTAAATGAAGATTTGGATTCCTGTTGCTGTGACAGTTAATTTTAGAACTGACGATGTAGAAGAGGAGACTATAGACCACTTGTTGTTTCCTGTATTGTGTATCGAGCCATTCTACTTCTGCCTTTATTGTGGTGATAGCTGAAACATCCTGCAGTTCCTCGTGACTTTAGATCTAAGTGGAAAGCTTGACATTTATATATGCACACCTAAATCGGCCAGGACTGTGAAAAAACCCACACACCTGACTAATGTAGCGATGCTGATATCCCTTCCCCACCCCAGTGCAGACACAGCTATGTCAAAAGAAAAGTGCTTCCATCAACGTAGCTAACATCATTCAGGGACTTGCATGGTGTCAAGTATCAGAGGGGAAGCCGTGTTAGTCTGGATCTGTAAAAGCAGCAAAGAATCCTGTGGCACCTTATAGACGAACAGACGTTTTGGAGCATGAACTTTCGATGCATGCATCCAAAGAAGTGGGTATTCACCCACGGAAGCTCATGCTCGAAAACTTCTGTTAGTGTACAAGGTGCCACAGGATTCTTTACTGCTTATCATTCAGGGAGGTGGTGTTCCTATATTAACAGGGGAAAAAACCCTCTGTCATTGTAGGTTGTGCTTACTCAACGGTGCTGGTCTGACATAGCTGTGAGGGTTAGCCTCCATAGTGCAGACTTAATCTCTTTTAAAAAATGCAACTACGCTTTAAAAATCCAGTAATGATAGATTGACAAAGGCCATACTGAGGTCATAATTCCGAACTCAGGTGCACATGCACAGTTATCTGGCAACATGTGTACGAGAGATGCATAGCAATGGGCATATCCAAGGTCAGAGTTCTGTCCAGAATCACTTCTTAATCCAAAAAGGAAAGGAGAATAGAAAAAGAATGTATTTTACTGTTCTCAGGCAGTTTGTTTCTTGTAGCATCCAACAAATTTCTAAATGACTGCAGTGCGGGGCGGGAGTCAGGAGTTAAAAAATGTTTTATTTCTAGAAATCTCTTCCAACCGCTCGATAACCCACTTAAAGAATATTTTTTAATTGGTTCCAGCATTTGGTTTAGTGTGTGGATGGCTTGTCTGGAGGGATTTCTTATAGTTTCTTGGCAATGAGATTTGTGTTACTTATTCTGCTTCCACTTTCCACCAAGGTTTGAGTACAATTTCCTTAATGCCATTCAAGTCCTTTACCAAAGCCTACTGAAACCAGTTTAAAGACTCTTGTTGGCTTTGCCTTGGATCAAGTCCTTAATGCGCTGTCTTTTTTCACAAGGAGGGTAAGGTATTTCAGATCAGATCTGAAAATATTGACTGAAGATCATGTGGGATTCCATACCCTTAATTTTGTTTAGTTCACCTCTGGCACTGTTTTCCCCTATCCCTTTCATTTGTCTGTTTTCATTTGCTGTGTTTGTCTGATGCATGTGGTGAGCACCCTTGGGTAGGGACCATTTTGTTTTGAAATCTCTGTAAAGCTAAATTTGACATTTTGGTGCTATATAAATATAGTATAAATAATAATCATATTGAGTCCATATTCTTAGCCTCTGTTTCAGGTTCATTTGAAGGTGCTTCAAGCTCTGTAGATGTTTTAGAAAATCTTGAGAAAATTCAGGTGTTCTTCATTTATCTCAGTGCCTTAAGCTCTCGCCTCAAGGCTTCTAAAGGTATTCTTCAGGAAGTAAGTGGAAGGTTTAGGTGAGACAGTATCTCTCATTCTCTAACTCTTAAATTTGATTTGATCTCAGTCCTCCTATTCTGTGGTTTTTGTGCAGCTGAGTCACTAACTCCAAATGTGAAATATTCTCAAGCAAGTTTCCTGACCAAAGAATATTCAATGGAGTCCTTTTATCTCTCTTGGTAGCTTTTATTCTTAAAGAACTCAAACAACTTAGAAAATAATAGGTGATTAAAACCAACAGCGCTTCAGAAACCTGAACTATTTTAATAAATACTCCTGATTGATCTCTTAAAATAGATGATGATACTTTTTCTAAGGCTGAAGTTAAAAATAATTGGACTGAATTTTTTGTTCTGTTCTTTGCTCTTTTTTTTTTTTTTTTTAAAGATAATGACAGTATCTTGGCTAGTTTCCTGTTATCAGAGGGTTTTATGGATATTGGCTGAGGCTTCTTCAGCATCTCTCTCTCTCTCTCTCTCTCTCCTTTAGTTCAGAATGTCTGATCCTGTATCAGTTGAAAGAGCTTCTAAGCAACTAGACAGTCTTTGGTTGGAGTTATTTTTTTGACTTACTAAATTGTTATTTTTTGTCCTGTAGCTCTGAGTTTTGGATACAGGGAAATCTGTTCTTTTTGTACAGAAAGATGAGGGATAGCTTTAATGTGGCTTCATGGGTTAAACTGCACCCACTGAAATAAGTGCACATTAGTTAATCTGGGCCTCATCAGGGGATAGCCGTGTTAGTCTGTATCCACAAAAACAGCAAGGAGTCCAGTGGCACCTTAAAGATGCCACCGGACACCAATGTGCACTTGGCCACTTCTACAGGGCCCCAATCTCAGGTTTTGCCTGGCTGCCCCTCTGTCATGACAGAGGGGCAGCTGACAAATTTAAGTAAGTGGCATTGTGACCTAGTGCATAGGTTACAGCGCCATTCGGGTTTGGCTGGGTCACCCCTGCATCATGACAGAGGGGCAGCTAGGCCAAATTTGAGCAAGTGCTGTTGCAACTTGGTAATGGCGCCTGCCATTAATAGTAGGGGAGTAACTCACCTGCCCCAGCTGGGCACAGATCCCACAGTCACTGCCATTGCTGGCATCATCATGCCAGCCTGAGGAGGTCCCCAAAGCCGAGAGCCCTGAGGTAGGAGCGGGGTTCGGATTCAGGGATACCACTCCTACTTCTCCTAGGGAGAAGAGGGACCAGGAGCAGCACCATGGCTGACTGCAGGGCAGAGTGCCTTACCCAACTACCCCACAGACATGGGCCCTCTGTGACCAACTCATCCCTACAGACCTAATATAGTGGTATTTTAAATCTGTGTTTAAGTGTTTTGCAGGCTTAGGATATGAAGCTTGATCAGTGAATAAACCCTCTGATCACTTCTCTCCATGTCTCTCTCAGATTATTTCTGTCCCTGGATGGACTAATCTTCTGAGAGAGCCTAGCATGGGACAGCAGATAGTCTGAATGAACCCATATTAACCTATAACAGAAGTTATGATAAATGTGCTTGTGGCCTGAATTTGGCCACTTTTTTTCTCCCTTTCCAAAATAAAGTTGATTCTGAATAGCTTCTGGGGAGACAAAATAAAACCCAAGTAGAATGACATGGGTACAATATGGATCATTGTAAATTTAAGAGGCTCTAGTCTGCATAGAGCAAGACAAGAGACTTCATAAAAGGTTTTGTTGTTGCTATGAAATACAGAATAATATCAAACTGCAGCATCTGTCCAGGCAGCTTCCATGCATGGAGTCTCATTGAGTTAAGTGGAGTTTCATGTGCATTCTGGGTCATGCAAAGCAACTTCCAAGATCTAGGCCTTAGGCCCTATTGTTCCATGACACATGTACTTTAAAGAATTAAGGAAATTAGTTAGGGAAGTGGATTGGACTGAAGAACTTGTGGATCTAAATGCGGAGGAGGCCTGGAATTACTTTAAGTCGAAGCTGCAGAAACTATCAGAAGCCTGCATCCCAAGAAAGCGGGAAAAAGCCATAGGCAGGAGTTGTAGACCAAGCTGGATGAGCAAGCATCTCAGAGAGGTGATTAAGAAAAAGCAGAAAGCCTACAAGGAGTGGAAGATGGGTGGGATTAGCAAGGAAAGCTACCTTAGTGAGGTCAGAACATGTAGGGATAAAGTGAGAAAGGCTAAAAGCCATGTAGAGTTGGACCTTGCAAAGGGAATTAAAACCAATAGTAAAAGGTTCTATAGCCATATAAATAAGAAGAAAACCAAGAAAGAAGAAGTGGGACCGTTAAAAACTGAGGATGGAATGGAGGTTCAGGATAACCTAGGCATGGCCCAATATCTAAATAATACTTTGCCTCAGTCTTTAATAAGGCTAATGAGGAGCTTAGGGATAATGAAGGATGACAAATGGGAATGAGGATATGGAGGTAGATATTACCACATTGAGGTAGAAGCCAATCTTGAACAGCTTAATGGGACTAAATCGGGGGCCCAGATAATCTTCGTCCACGAATATTAAAGGAACTGGCACATGAAATTGCAAGCCCGTTAGCAAGAATTTTTAATGAATCAGTAAACTCAGGGGTTATACTGTACGACTGGAGAATTGCTAACATAGTTCCTATCTTTAAGAAAGGGAAAAAAAGTGATCCGAGTAACTATAGGCCTATTAGTTTGACATCTGTAGTATGTAAGGTCTTGGAAAAATTTTTGAAGGAGAAAGTAGTTAAGGACATTGAGGTCAATGGTAATTGGGACAAAGTACAACATGGTTTTACAAAAGGTAGATCGTGCCAAACCAACCTGATCTCCTTCTTTGAGAAGGTGACAGATTATTTAGACAAAGGAAATGCAGTAGATCTAATTATCTTGATTTCAGTAAGGCATTTGACATGGTTCCACATGGGGAATTATTAGTTAAATTAGAAAAGATGGAGATCAATATGAAAATTGAAAGATGGATAAGGAACTGGTTAAAGGGGAGACTCCAACGGGTCGTACTGAAGGGTGAACTGTCAGGCTGGAAGGAGGTTACTAGTGGAGTTTCTCAAGGATCAGTTTTGGGACCAATCTTATTTAACCTTTTTATTACTGACCTTGGCACAAAAAGCGGGAATGTGCTAATAAAGTTTGTGGATGACACAAAGCTGGGAGGTATTGCTAACACAGAGAAGGACCGGGATATCATACAAGAAGATCTGGATGACCTTGTAAACTGGAGTAATAGTAATAGGATGAAATTTAATAGTGAAAAGTGCAAGGTCATGCATTTAGGGATTAATAATAAGAATTTTAGTTATAAATTGGGGGACACATCAGTTGGAAGCAACAGAGGAGGAGAAGGACCTTGGAGTATTGGTTGATCACAGGATGACTATGAGCCGCCAATGTGATATGGCCGTTAAAAAAGCTAAGGCAGTTTTAGGATGCATCAGACGAGGTATTTCCAGCAAAGATAAGGAGATGTTAGTACCGTTATATAAGGCACTGGTGAGACCTCATCTGGAATACTGTGTGCAGTTCTGGTCACCCATGTTTATGAAGGATGAATTCAAACTGGAACAGGTTCAGAGACGGGCTACTAGGATGATCCAAGGAATGGAAAACCTGTCTTATGAAAGGAGACTCAAAGAGCTTGGCTTGTTTAGCCTAACCAAAAGAAGGTTGAGGAGGGATATGCTTGCTCTTTATAAATATATCAGAGGGATTAATATTAGGGAGGGAGAGGAATTATTTAAGCTTAGTACCAATGTAGACACAAGAACAAATGGGTATAAACTGGACACTAGAAAGTTTAGACTTGAAATTAGACGAAGGTTTCTAACCATTAGAGGAGTGAAGTTCTGGAACAGCCTTCCAAGGGGAGTAGTGGGGGCAAAAGACGTACCTGGCTTTAAGACTAAGCTTGATAAGTTTATGGAAGGGATAGTATGATGGTATAGCTTAATTTTTGCAATTGATCTTTGATCATCAGCAGGTAAGTATGCCCAGTGGTCTGTGATGGGATGTTAGATGGGATGGGATCTGGGTTACTGCAGAGAATTCTTTCCTGAGTGCTGGCTGGTGAGTCTTGCCCACATGCTCAGGGTTTAGCTGATCACCATAGTTGGGGTCGGGAGGGAATTTTCTTCCAGGGCAGATTGGCAGAGGCCCTGGAGGTTTTTTGCCTTCCTCTGCAGCATGGGGCATGGGTCACTTGCTGGTGGATTCTCTGCAGCTTGAGGTCTTCAAACCACAATTTGAAGACTTCAGTAACTCAGACATAGGTTAGGGGTTTGTTATAGAAGTGGATGGGTAGGATTCTGTGGCCTGCTTTGTGCAGGAGGTCAGACTGGATGATCATATTGGTCCCTTCTAACCCTAAAGTCTATGAGTCTATGAGTATATTGAATTCTGTGGGAGTCATACTTAGGTATCCAAGAATAAAAATTGCCCTTAGTGTTTATTTTCTTGGCAGATAAAACAAGATGCTATTTCAATATCAGACTCTGATTAGATTAAGGGTGGGAATCTGGTGAAATCACTACCAATCTAATTCTAATGGGATAACTGAGAAGCTAATTATTATGGAAAAATACCCTTGAACTAGAGGGTTTTTTTAAAATAGATAAACCTTGACAGTGCTCTTTTAAGGTATGTATTGCAGGAGTCCTTTATGTAAATATTCCCTCTAAGCATAATATCGGGACCACTCTGATCTGTGCAGACCTGTTCTTTCTGGTATAGTGTTCGCTAAGTGTACTGTCAGTGTGTGACAAAATCTGCTTTTTGGGCAGTCATGTGAGGGTCTTCGTCAAGAGAAATGACATTTTCGGAGAGCTTGGTTTGTCTATTAATAGGCAGCACTGTCACTGGGAAAGTTCAAGGAGTTTTAGAAAGTCTTTGTAAAAGTCTGAAGACATAACATCTTTAGGGAGCCTGAAATGATTGTAGAAGTGATAGGGATGGATGCCTTTAGAGGAAGGAAAGAGTGGGTGATCCCCTTCTAACGGATAATAGTCTTCCTATGAG
This sequence comes from Gopherus evgoodei, assembly GCF_007399415.2. Lineage (NCBI taxonomy): Eukaryota > Metazoa > Chordata > Testudines > Testudinidae > Gopherus > Gopherus evgoodei. Next base: position 31,569,766 of record NC_044331.1, on the reverse strand, counting down.
GATAGAGAGAGAATTTTTTCATTCTGAGGAACACTTTCATTAGGGTCCTGATCTAACTTTAACATTTATTTTATTAGCATTTGCATATTCACCAAACCAAGCGATAGCATTCTTAGTGGCCAAGTGGAGCTCTCATTGCCCTGCTGAATTTGGTTAGGGGGCACTCCTCAACATGTGCATCATTGTTTGATTGGCACAATAGCTGCAGCTTGGTTTGTCTCAAAGACCCCAGCGGTCCTGGCTGGCTGCACAGAGGCCTTGCCCAGTTTGGAAGGGCCCACTGGCAACGTGGCAGGTCGAAGCCGAGTGGGCGAGCAGTAGGGACTGTGATAATGAACTGATTTGTGATTGATATTAAGCACCAGTCTTCTCACCACAGGGACTTTGCTGTCATGTCCTGGCATGGCAGCCTTGACCACAGTGGGGGTCGGGATGAAAGACTTATAGCTGGTGGGCTAAAAAGATAGCTGAACAAGGTCAGTTTTAGGTTGGCAAGTACCATCTCAAGCAGCTTGCCAGCTGCAGTCTCTGTCCTGATGTAAGTGGGAGCAATGTGGGTCAGAACTGGAAGCCATGGAAGATAAGTCGGTTGGAGAGTTCCTGTGATGATATGCACTGTTGAGTTGAGTTGCATATCAACAAATTTGATGTGTACTGACCGATTCCATACTGGTGCATGGTACTTTTGCTATTATGTATGAGATGGCAAGGACTGAGGGTTGGAGCGTCCGCTTCCTGTGAAGAACCAGCCAGTGTGAGGAGAAGGTTGTTGTGCATGTCTTGACCTTCACTGCTATCTTGCTCACGTGGCTTTTGTATGTCAGTGTTTGGTCAAAGGTCATGACTATGTAAATTGGGTATGCTTCAGCCTCTGGCTGTTTAGTTCTCTCTCAGCATTGATATGGTGGAGGTGAAATGTTCTAGAGATTTGTCTTGCTGGTGCTTGGCTGAAGCCACTAGGTCTTATGGTGATCTGCCAGTTTTGCAGCATCGTCACTCGGTCTTCTCCAGCTCAGAGAAAGTTGGAGCCTGCAGTTCGCAGCAGATGTCTGCATAGATGTGTCTGTTACAGATATCCCCATATTCCATTTTATTTCTTACAGCTGTCCCCATACTCCATTTTGTTTTGTTCTCCTCCTGTGGCCGGCCCTTCCCTAAGTTGCTTACCAGGGCCACTGCCCTTTTCAAAGGGATGGCCACTTGTGCTGTGTGCTAAATGGGACCACTGCCCTGTTCAAAGGGTTAGTCCTGTTATCACCTCGTTGAACCTGGGCTCGGTGTAGGGCAGGCAATGTCCAGAGCTGCAAGACCTATTGTGTTTTAAGATCCTGGGCATGAATCATAGGCCTCATGTGCTTTTGAGTCACCTATTGCACAGGACTCTGCCCAGACGTGGTTTCTGTGCTCACCTGCGTCTTTTCCCTGTGCCTCCCTCCCTGTGACAGAGGGAGCCTATCAGGATTACTGGCGGAAACTGCCGGAGTTGCCTTTAAAAACCAGACATTTTGAAACAAACATCAGAAAGGTTCCTGCATTGCTGCCTGGTCTGATCAGCCTAGGGGGTTCTGGGGGTCCTTTCTCCGCTCTCGTTTGTTTTTGAGCATACCCCCGTTTTTTTGAACCCCTCTCCCCATGAAGAACGAATTGCTACCTGAGAGATCTCCTGATTATTGAGACTGTACCGAGCCCTCCTTGCTTCTTCTGATGTTGCTGCTGCTGCTGCCTTGGGGACTGGTAAGAATCCCTCTGTGAAACTTTCCCTACTTTATTTTATTATTTTAGCTGCTGGCTCTGTTTCCCCAGCAGACAGACTCAAGCTAACCTTGGTCTGTGTCTTAAAACCTCTCTTAAACTCCGCGGCGCTTTGCTGCTAAAAATAAGTTTGTGCCGCTGCTAAGCTCTGCTCCTGTGGGCTTGCCTCTGGGCTCCCTGCTTTCAGCTGTATCCCTTGGCTTCAGCCACCATCCCTTGGCTTCCTTGGGAGCTGTATCCTGGGCACATACCACTCTGCCCTCTGTGACTTCCCCATAGCATAAGGTGCACCATAGGTTTTGGGTTTTTTTAGTTTAATAAGTCATAGTTTAAGATTATAGAGCTTGTAAGTTCACCTGCCTTGTTATAGTTACTGTTTTGTTGCTCTGTATAGTTGCTTGTTATAGTTTTGCTTAGAATTGTGATATTTTTTGTTTTGCCTAGTCGTTGGTTAAGATAGATAAGGTTTTTTGCTGCTTAAATTCGTCTTCCCGCTGTCCCGATCTCTCCCTGAACTTTCCTGTGTCTGTTTTCCCCCGCTCCAATCTCCCCCTCTGTATATTTCTCCGTGTCTATAGATAAGGTTTTTGCTGCTTAAATTCGTCTTCCCGCAGTCCCGATCTCTCCCTGAACTTTCCCATGTCTGTTTTTCCCCCACTCCAATCTCCCCTCTGTGTGCTTCTCCGTGTCCCCATGTTATAACCCTTTGCTGCTACCCCCCCCCGCGTCTGCATCACCCTCCAAACTCCCAAACCCCTTGCTGCTTCTCCCCCTGTGAAACTTCCCAAACCCTTTGCCATTTTTTTTCCTTTGTTTTTGGTGTCCGCTTGTTGCTTAAACCTCTCTCCAGCCCTTCTTTACACTTCTCCGCTGCCCCCCGCCCTCGAAGATCACCATCACACTGCTCATTGTCCTTACCCTGCAGGGCTTCAGAATCTCTCGCTGCTTCCAGCCGCACTCTCCTCTCATCAGTTGCCACTAATCATTCACTCCCCTCCTCCCCTCCTGTTCCTTGACCCACTTCCTTTTTACACTCTTGCAGATTATCTGCTATCCTAGCCTCACAAATTAAGTCATTACTTTTCTTTTATACCGTTACATTGCATAAGTTCACTTATAGTCACATTTTACTTGTAATTATAACACCCCGTTGGTTGCTTCCACTTTTCTGATATACTTTGTATTTACATGATACCATTGTGTTACATTGTGTATAAGGCCACTAACCACTTAATACATTCTGTCTAAGATTTTGACCATTTTATATAGAAGCTACCATTTATTTTGCATTTCTTTTGATACACTTATTGACTGTACTGTATCCCATTGTGCTGAACCCCACTTACTGTACCCCACTGTTAGAACTTCCTACACTGTTCAATAAGAACCCCCCCATCATTGTCTATTGTAAACGCCCTATACACCCCATCCCATCATATTTCATTGTTAAATTCCCACCACTTCCTTTTTCCTTTAATAAAGAAATTAATTTGCACCCCACCTGTGTGGTAATTGCTCCCCAAGATCCCATATACCTTCAGGCAGGGACAAGATGAACTTCTGTTACTGGGTCATTGATGTATAGATTGAGCAAGCTTGTGTTTACTGTAATGAGAGATGGATTAGGCCCTTGTTTCCTAAAGTCATCAGTCCTGTTAATGTTTACAGGTCAATTTGGTTCATTAGGCAGTTCTGTTAATAGGAGTTGTACATGTTTATCAGTAGCAAAACAAAGTCATATTGGGAAAATGTCAATAAATGCATTAATTGTGTACATAAAATGCAAATACATTTGTTTTGCATGAACAAATGTTGATCTGCACACAAATTAAATTGTATGGAGAATTGTGCATTTGCAAATTTAAGGAGACCCACTGAAAATGTGGCCCAAAAAATTTAGCTCGCTTGTTTTTATAGTAGTTCAAAAATGTTGACACACAATATGTTTAGTATATTGAAACCCCATACTTTAAAATCCCTGCATCATCAACTTTTCCAGTTCTGGTACATATTGGTGTAATGTTTCATTTATGGGCAGGTATCCAGTCTCACAATACCTCTGTGAGGCAGAGAACTACTCTCCCTATTTTACCAATGGGAAGCTGAGGTACAGCAGGATTATTTCATTTATTATTCACAATATTTATTGTATTGTGGTAGCACTAGAAGCTCCAGTCATAGCGCCAAGGCCCCCCAATGTGATAGGCACTATACAAGCACATAATAAAGACCATCGTTGCCCTAAGGAGCTTACAGTCTTAAGTATAAATATAAGACAATAGATGGTACACAATCAGACAGCAAGAACACACAGTAGCAATGAGATAAACTGGTGAGAAAGAAGAAGAATTGTCCACTGCACACCAGAGGCCTAACCAAATGACTTGCCCTAAGTCACACAGCAAGTGGGGCAGAGCAAAGAATTAAACCTGAATCTTCCCAGTGCCAGGCTGGTGCCATAAGCCCTGGACCAGGCTTCTTTTCCAGTTGAAGAATATTCAGAAAGGGAACTGGTTTGCTTACTCTGCAGACACAAATGTAGATGTCCTGATTAACAATGATATTCAAAATAAACAAATAAACCATCAAATCTAGCTAGACTAAAACAGCAATCAAGTTTTCTGTGATCTCTCCCAGCATCCATACTGAATAATTGTTTTTTTAAAAAAAGTCTGGCATAATCTATATTACATTTTATTTTTGTGAAAATAGAGAGCTGAAAGACATACTCCTAATTTAAGCAGTACTCATCGGTTTGTATTAGTTGGCTTTTTTCATGTTTACAACACAACTAAAGAATATGTCTGTAGTATTTATGTAAATTCTTTTTGCTTAGACACCTGAAAATCAAGGTTAGGAAGGTATGATGGGGTGTCCACCTCATACAAGGCCCGAGTAGGTAAAAAGGAGCATTTAACCTGTGATGAAACCTAATAGCTGATGAAGCCCAGCTGGGGGAGGAGGTGGGGACAGGCATAAAAAGAGGAAGCTGGTTGTAAGCAAAGGGCTGCAGTCACTCCTTAAAGTGTAGGGGAATTGGCAAGAGTCAAGGAGGACTCCTAGGAAGGAGTAAGTCCTGGAATCCTGCCTGGGAATACAGACTGTGACAAGATCTCAAGAAAACCAAAATAGGAAACTCCATTGGCAACCTGGGGGGGAAAGGGGTGGGGAGAGGGCAGAACAAGAGATGAAAGGTGGGAAATAGCCAAGGAAACAGCAAAGGGGTCTGGGATTGTATAGACCGTGGTTGCTATTCACAGCATGCATAGACTGGAACCCAGAGTAATAGGTGGGTCCAGGTTCCCTACAACCATTGGAGAAGTGGCACCATCTGGGGAGTGGAGCAGAGGACTGCCTGAGACACTTCATCCAGCAAACTTTGTACAATGGAAGGGGAAAACGGCAGGACCTAGGTGGAGGGCCAAGCCACAAAGAGGGCAATTGAGTCCGAGAGAGTGACTGTGGGTCAAGCAACTAGAGGAGGGGGCATCAGACTGGTTGAGAGCTAATTCCCAGATGAGCCACAAGGAGTGCCCCAGCAGTGAGCAGCAAACCCTGTGACAGTTTGTCATTATTTTTCTTAAAACATAAATAAGGATTCTTGGTTACTGAGCAATAGTTGCTATAGTAATTTGATGATTAGTCAATACCATTTTGTAGATTTAGCCAGTCACATCTTAAAAATCTCATTCCACAGTTTGAAATCCTTAACAGCAAATGTCTGATTAAATATTATCAGCAAGCACGACTTGTTTCTGACACTGGTTGCTGCTACTTGAATGTTGCATTGTGAATTCCAGGTAGCATGACCAGACCGCAAATGTGAAAAATCGGGATGGGTGGAAGGTAAGAGGAACCTATATAGGAGAGAGACCCAAAATCAGGACTGTCCCTTTAAAATCGGGACATCTGGTCACCCTAATTCTAGGGGAGTGAGAAAAGTATGGTATCCTTTTGTGGCAATAGTGAAAGTGTGTGTGGGGGGGAGGACAGAGTGGAAAAGTATGATCAGAGAGGCACCATATACAGATAGTTTTCCCTTCCCTTATGGTTCGAACCTGGACTGAGTAGGCTTTTACTCTGAAAATTCAGCAGCCATAATGTGACAGTTGAGAGATGGTTTTCAGGCATCTCTCTCAGCTTGTCAAAGTTCAAATCTCTGGATTAAGAGAGATGCAAAATAACAGTGCAGTAGCTTTAAATGTACCTATATACTAAACAGCATTTGTTTATAATCCCAGTTTCATTATTGCAGGTCTTTTTGATATAAACTGTAGTGGAGATTTCAGGCCTGAGACTAGTCAAGTAACTGTTGTGGTGAGTTTAAAAAAAAAAGTCTCGGAGCAGGGTTGTATTTCCTCTGATTGTTTCATTTCTTAAAAGTTGGGAATACTAGAAAACACTTATTTAATTGTGCTTACCTATCTATTAGGATTGCCTTGTATAGATGTAAATTATAGGGAAGAAGTTGCATGGATTTGTTTGGTGAGAAGAATTGTTAGTGGGGAAAACAATAAAATATTGGTAAAATGTTTATATTTAGCTTCAGAGAGTTTAAAGGTATCACAACTGGTGATTACAGAGTATTGAGAAAAGTGTAGTCTGCAGTAAATCTGGGTCTCACTGGCCAATGGATGATCCCAAATGATATATCCTACCCAATGGGAGCAGTTAGTAGCAATTGAAAAGAGGAGGAGAAGCAATATGTGCTACACTGAAACCCTGTAGAGTTTTGACAACATGTTGTAATCTGTCTGGAGGGGTAAGATGATACAATAAGACCTCTCATCAGCAGTGTCAAATTCCACCAACAAGTTCAGCAGAAGAATGGAAAGATTCCTGCTGTTAGAATCCTGCTGAGGTTGGATGGTTGTCTTAATTCTGTAATCTGGATGGAAGCTGCTGTACTACTCCTCAGATTTCTAAAGTAATGGATTGGAGCTGAGAATTCTTAGTCCATTTCCCCCCAGGGACATCAGCACCACCTATTCTCTCCTCCCCCCTCTTTTTTCCCCCTTATCCCTGTCTGCTACAAGTGGCTGAAGAGAATCCCAGTTCCACCCACTTTCCATCTGCACCTCTTCCACCCCAGTTCTCTCACTGCTTTGTTCTGAACCCCTTGTCCTCAGCTCTTTCCCAGCATCAGGCAACATAGGAATCTTGGCAAAACTCAAATACATTTTGAGGTATAAGAAGAGACTTGCTGGCATGGCAAGGACACAGGACCTGCAAGGATCTTTTATCCCAACTCAGCTCCTTCACCTGGTGCACAGAAACCCTCTCTCCTCCTTATTACAAATTATGTCCCAGAGATTCTTTTTTAGCTGAGGAATATGGTCAGTGCCAATGCTGGGTAACATTTCAGGATGGGACAGTTTCCTAGGAGTTAAAAATAAAACCAGATGGTCATGTGTCAGAATGTCCCTATGCACTCTAAAGCTCGTAAAAAGCTACCCTATAAATTTGATTATTTGTATTCTAATTCTTATAATGTGCCAATCAGTCTGTAGGTGCGGGTACAGCATGGGAAATCATGTCACCAACAGACTTACTACTGCACACCCACACTCAGACTTCCTACCTCATCACCAGCGCTCAGACCAGAGTCTGAGTAAAGAAATTGGCTTAGACTGTGCCTTAAAGACCAAGAGACATGAGCTTTCTCAGACCAGTTGGGGCAAGCAAACTCTGCAGTTAGATGAGACTGCCCTTTCTCTGGCTGCCTAAGTGGTCATGTCTGGAGGGGCTATAACTACCCTAAATGGCCTCATGTACCATCACAGCATTTGGGGAAAAGTGATCACTCAAGTATCCAAAAAGATGGGGGAAAGTCTAGAGACCCAGATGATATGCAGTCATGGGGAAACCGCAAGAGAAGAACTATAGAGATAATGTCACAACTTGACTTGCACCTTGAAGCAAATAGAATAAGGCAGCATAGTCTTTGGTTTTACAGGATCTCTGTGGCTAACACTGCAAAACTGTCAAGCAGCTGAGTTATGCAACAGCTAGAGCTTCCCACTGGAGAAGTGTAGATTGAACTGCAAAAATAGAAACACAGAGACATAGATAACTGTGGCAAGTTCTACAGCAGAGGGAGTAATCTCTTTACCAGATCCAAATGAAAAACCAATATCTGAAAACCTAGAAGCAATTAGACATCCAGAAATTCTCTGACATTTCAAACCTCTTGCATAAAAGTTTACAGTATATGATTCTGCTCTCTAACAGAAACAGGTACCACCTACCACATGCCCTATGGCCCCAGTCCAGCAAAACATTTAGTCATTTGATTTCAGCAATACTTCAACATATGCTTTAAGTTAAAGCAGCAAAGAATCCTGTGGCACCTTATAGACTAACAGACGTTTTGGAGCATGAGCTTTCGTGGGTGAAATGCATCTGAGGAAGTGGGTATTCACCCACGAAAGCTCATGCTCCAAAACGTCTGTTAGTCTATAAGGTGCCACAGGATTCTTTGCTGCTTTTACAGATCCAGACTAACACGGCTACCCCTCTGATGCTTTAAGTTAAGTACAACATAAGGGCTTTGCTGAATCAGGGGCTAGATCTCTTTTTCTCTGTATAGAAATGGTTCAGATATGTCTGAGTCAATGTGTCTTTAGTCTTTAGAAATTATAACAGCATGGGCTTGTCTATATGGTCAGTTTAGTGCATGGAAGGCTCAAATGCTGTAGGTTGACATCCCAGCTTGCCATACACTAGTTGATCGGTAGATGAGCATCTGTAACTTAAAAAATTGAGGCATTTATGTTAATTCCCACATATACTGCTCATGCACAGGCAGAACTATTTTTTCTTCAGTGAACTGTATTTTAAACTATTGTTTCTACTTGATTTTGGAATACATAGTGTTCACTTTTTGATTCCTTTCAAAAGGTGTCAGTTGCTCATTTCTCTACCTCCAAAATAATAGCAGTATAGTTAATGGACATAGCAAGGAATCCATTTTAGCAAACAGTGTCAATTTGCCAGTAAATCCCATATACTCCTTGCAGTGATAAAGATGTAGAGAATATCATTATCTTTGTCAGCTCTCATATTTTTGCTTACACACATTTGCCATTCTGGACAGATGCCAATGAATTGAAAGCAATGACATTTTTGTAGCTGTATAATGTGCTAGTATTTTCCTATGGTTTATCAGACACAATATAACCACCAAAATCTTACTTAAGAAAGGCTTATGAATTCTTAAAACTAATGCTTAGCGGCACTGTAGAATAAAGCTAATAGACAACTATTTTAATGATGCAGTTGTGCAGGGTGTTTTCTAAACAGTTTCCTATTAAAAACTGTGTCAGCCTGGTACAATGTGATTTTATTATTTATGTGTGAGTGTGTGTGTGTGTGTGTGTGTGTATTTACTATTGATACATTGTATTATCTGTCACCTATAGTTGGAAATAAACTTCATAATATGGGCTGTCCTGCAGTATGCAGGGCTTTTATCATTTGTAAAGCCAGCACACAGAGAACAGGAGGAGGTTCCCTTGGTGCCCTCCTTCCCCCCAGCCCTCCAAAGAATCCTGTATATTCTGGGCCTGATTCTCCATTGCCCCGCTCCTTGTGTAGTCATTTCCACTTGTGCAAAATGGATGTAAAATGTTATGACTTGGAAGCATTTCACACTCTGTCTGCACAGGTGTAAATGACTATGAGGTGGAAGGAAGTGGACAACCAGGCCTTTTTAATCTCTAATATTACATAACGATACACTTAGGCTCACGTTTCTTTATTCACTGCCAAAGACACTGCTGTTCATTCTTCTCCACCCAACTCATATTTTCAGGCACTTATTCCTATTTCAGTTTTCCAGCTCCCAAGATACAGGGAAAAGGATAAAGTTCAATACAAGATTTTATCATCTGGAAATTTTGTGTTAACAAAATGCAACCAATACTGTATTATTCCATTGCCAAAAAAAGAGTAACCCTGAGAAGTGTTCCCTACATCTACAAATGTAACATTTCAGATTTGAGAGTGTCAGAAGTGCTTGGGACAGTTGTACCCATAAAGTCTTCCTTACCTATCTCTCTGTTCTGTTTTGAACCCTGTGAAACAGAAATAAATCTGAAATTTAAGTTTTCTTTGTGTGAAATTTTGTCAATTTTTCAACCAGCTCCAATTTTATATATTGTGGACTTGGTGTTGTGGGAATTTTTCTAACACAAACTCACAGTGGATTACAAAACCACTTAGGCATCTGCTTAAGTCCTCTGCTGTTCAGGACAGTACTTAGGTAAAGGTTAACTTTAATATGCTTAAGTCCCATTGATTTAGAATGCTGAAAATTAAGCATGTATTTAAGTGGTATTCTGAATAGAGGTGCTTTACTGAATTGAGGGAGGTCATGGTGGATAAAATAAAGTGGAAATTAAGTTAACCTTATAAACTAAGGCTCAGGAGAAGACAGTCCATGTTTGGAAATAGCCATGTTTCTCTTAGATGATCTGTATTAATTACTAACAGAGGTGAGTCTGTGTCTCGGTCACTATAAATACTTTAGAGATTCAAAGTAATTCCTATGAATTTTTTTTGATGACACATTTTCTTTCTGTCACTCAGGCTGCTGTTCCTTCCTTAATAATTCACCACCTTGTTACCTGGGCAGACAATTTTCTGAGCAATTTTGTGACCTAGTGAACTAAAAGCTGAGCGGCAGCATTAACTCCAGTTCCCTTACTGTTGATGGTTTGTCAACTCAAATTCAAAGCCAATCTAATCTGATGGGTCTGATGTTTAATTTTGCTTTCTCCCTTAATAATTGTTCGGCTATTTTGCAAATGTGTGTGTGGCAAATATTTCTGATCACAAGTGGAACATCTTTAGAAATGCTGTAAAAAGAGAATGAAAAGTCTTTATGTAACTGTCTGAATGCTATGGGATGCACTTCACATGGAGAAAATTGGGGAAGAAAGTATGAAAGCTTAGTTAAAAGAAACCAGTTGTTGTTTGCTGCATCAAATGTGGTTTGGTTTTGTAGATTTGTTTTATTTACTGAATTCAATTATCTAAAGTGTGGACTAAGTGACTTTTTTTTTAATACTTTAAAATGTGATATGTCTCAGTAAAAATTATTTTCAGTCTCTGGAGCTATGTAAAGTTGGGGGGTCTTTGTACCATACATGTCACAAATTAAAAAAAATATACAATTCAACCACAGAGAGATGGTGCCCTCTGAAAAGGATAACAGTTTGCTCTTATCCGTCACATTGCCTCACCAGTCAAGAGGAATCAGCAATGTTAATCAGGCACTTAGAGTATTCACATTAGAAAAATAAATAAATAAACTTTATGTGCCATCTCCAACCATTGGCTATATTTGCTAATAGCAGTCGCAGAAGGACCGCATGCCATTGTAGGCAATCTCATCATACCATCCCCTCCATAAATTATCAAACTCAATCTTAAAACTAGTTAGATTTTTTGCTGCTGTTGCTCCCTTTGAAAAGCTGTTGCAGAACTCAGTCCTCACATGGTTAGAAACCGTCATCTAATTTAAAGCTTAAACATATTGATGTCCAGTTTATAGCCATTTGTTCTTGTGCCAGCATTTGCCCTTAATTTAAATAACTTCTCCCACTTTTGAGTGTTCATGTTGCAATCATATTGCCCTTTAGTCTCCATTTTGTTAGGCTAAACAAGCTAAGCTCCTTAAGTCTCCACTAGTTTGAATTCATTTTTCTTAAACATGGGAGACCAGAATTACATACAGTATTCCAGATGAGGTCTTCACAAGTGCCTTGGATAATGGTAATAACACTTCCCTATCTCTACTGGAAATACCTCACCTGAGGCATCCCAGGATTGCATTAGCCTTCTTCACAGCCACATCATATTGGTGGCTCATAGTTGTCCTATGTTCCTCAACACACTCAGGTCTTTTTCCTCCTCTGTAGCTTCCAACTAATAAATCCCTAGTTTGTAGCAAAAATTCTTGTTGTTAGTACCTAGTGCAAAATGCAATGTCATGCAAGTGCAAAGTGCAAATATCAGATTTCATCCCATTTCTATTACTTGAGATTTGAGGACTTCAGAAACTCAGCCAGAGGGTATGGGCCTATTACAGGAGTGGCTGGGTGAGGGTCTGTGGTATGCAATTTGCGGGAGATCTGATGAGATGATCATGATGGTCCCCTTTGGTGTTAAAGTCTGTGAGAGCAGATGAACTGATCCAAAGCCCACTGAAGTTGATGGAAACCTTTCTACTGACTGGGCTTTCAATCTGGTTCACAGTGTATTTTTATTAGGGCTGTCTTTGTTTTTAATTTTAAATCTTCAGAAGTGAAAACATTTTGCTTGTGATTCAACCCCTTTGTCCGTTGCATGCAAACAGCATGGCATTTTCTGTAGTCCTTCAAAGTGGATTTCAACTTCCTCTTCTGAGGGGATTCTGACATTATATAAATGAGAACTTCAGGTGCTAAGTATTAAATTTATTTATGCATTTATCCATAAGAAGAATGTTCTTTGAGGAAGACTGTGCTTTCATAGACTGATGATATCTGCTCCAAGTGGGTATGCAACATTATGAGAGTGAGCAAGTTTAATAGTTACAATTGCCATTAGTAGCAAACATGGTAATGGTTCAGTAGTGTAGGAGGTGCTGTGTTCATTTGGTTAGAACAAGAAGTCTGGCAGCCAGCTGGATTCTGAATTTCTAATTTTTCATGAGTCACTGCCTCCTTCCTTACAGTTTGTTTTCTTTCCTTGCTTAAGTCTTTCTTTCCTGTCCCATCTGGGTGTGTTTTTATTACTAAAAGTGGCTTTCTGGTGAAAAGGACCTTTTATCAGAAAGTCTGATTGAAAGATTAATTCTTGCCTAAATTGAAAGCTGAGAGAACAGAACTTACCAGCTTGTGTTATACGCTGTCCCTGTCATACAGAGGCAAGTTTCTCACAGTTCCCTCATAAAGCCGGAGTGCCCCCGTTTTTTCCAAGAAGTAGGTGTTCTTGGGTTTCTGATTAGTTACTACTTAGAGAGCATTGGCAATGGGATAATGCCACACTTTGACTTGTTCTATTTCAGTAAAGTTGCAGCTGTGGCCATAGTCCAGTTACCAGTGTATTGCATTCTCTTCCCACATCAGCCAGAGTGGCATTAACAATAGAATGCCCAAGTATTCTCTGTTTGTGTGTATGAGTCTTTGAAGATGAAGCCTCTACAACACAAAGCAACATCTTTTGGGAAAACACCTGTTTAGGCTTTTGGCATGACCTCTGGTGCAACTTATGAGATGGGTTACATGTGAGCTACAAAGCTATTGGCACTCACGGAATATGGGGTTCTGATGACTTGTGTCACCATGAGAGCAATGCAAAGGTGATTCATGATGTCATAAAGGCAATGAGAGATGGCTCTGGCTTTCTTATATTTCAAGGATTTCAAGCTTATTAAGAAAACCTTGTTCTAGTTGGATGGCTCAGGATATTTGGATTTAAGGGCCATTCACTTTGAAGTCAATGTTTTGAGTCATTCCCAAGTTGAGGCTGACCAAAAGTTATCAATATGGGTAAATATTTATGTGGTCATCTATATGATCTCAGGCCAATCCTTGTCACAAAAATTCATTAACAGAAATGACTGTCAGCCTCTGAATTGAGGTCAAGGATTAAATCGGAATAGAGAATGATTTAACCACTTGCCCATGGACTTGTCCTCATCTGGACCAAGACATAGTGACAGGGCAGAGAGGAAAAGCCTGAACTACTGCCTGTGTTGCACCTGTCCTGTGAAAAGAGGACTTCAGTTTTTAGTGTTGCCAATCTTTCTCATCCCTCAAATATTAAATTAGCTTTGAGGCAGCTTGGCTAAGGCCTCTTGCTAGTTTTAAACTCCAGATTTAGGTTTGAACATGCCCCATCTCTCTGATGGGCCACACCAAAAATTTCCTTATGCAAATATAAATGAAGTCCTGTGGGTCCCACCCCTCTCACACATGGTAGATGGACGGACTGTCTTTTTATCGCTTGTGTCATGTTTTCGGTAGTACTAAATCAGCTAAATAAAATAATATCCTTAATTTGTGTCTTTCTGTCTCATGATGGAAAATACCCAGAAAGAAAAGCTATGAAACTGAGCAGTCAAACATGTATGTTTAAAATCATAAAAATGAAGTTAGGAAAAAATAGGGGGTTATGAGGGGAGCTGGTCTGAAATGTTGGAGGTGTTTTCCATACAGAAATATTGGAGTTTTTTAACTGAAAACTCAAACCGAAAATGTTCAGATGAAAGTTTTGGGTTTTAATTTATTTCATTTTTTCAATTTTCTGTAGAAAGCATGCTTTTGGGGGAGGGACTCATTTGTTGAAAACCTAGTTTTCCATCAAAAGTAGTTTTGACAGAAAAATTTTGACCAGCCATAGCCATGAATTGGGAGGGATCAATGGAGGAGGAGCTGTGAGGAAGAGAGGGACCTATTGATAAATGTGTGGGGCTAAGAAGGAAAAGACAAGTAGGATGTAGACTGATTTTACTGTCCAAGAAAGGAAGTGTTAATGCCTTTGGGATAAGCATACAAATTTTCAGCTCATTAACCAAACCAGATCTGACCCTATTGGGGTTCACTCATCCCTCATAGTTGCCGAGTCATAGATAGTGTCTAGGCCCCAACAAAAGTCAATGGGAGTTTTGCAATTAACTTTGATGGCACTTGAGCTTGCCCGTGCACATTTTGTAATATTATTTGACTCACCATAAATTCCTAATAATATGTTGCTTTCAACCACATTAATGTGTGTATGTGTGTGGCCGTGGGGGGAATAGGTGATATTTATTATTGTAAGAAAGGTCTCTTACTACTGGAACGGTGCGCTAGTCACTGGATCTTATGTTTTCAGACCTGTTCAGATCTCTCATTGGCACGATGACATACCTCTTTAGACTAGATTTATCTAGGCCTTCTGCTTAGCTAGCAACTTGCTTTACCCATTGACCCAACAGAACCTTCAGGAGTGTGGAACCCATGTTATGCCACAAAAATATTTCTCAGCCTGAAGTGCTTTTCAGAAGATTTGAAATAATGGGAGGGGAAAACTTAGCATTAAAAATAGTGAATATTGCTAGTATACAGATGATCCATGATTTGACTCATTCTGACTGACATACAGCTAAAATTTCCAAATGTTTGAATGATCTGTCCCCCGCACTGATTAATGCTTGTATTTAACTACCCTGAATATACACATTTCTAAAAACCACAAAAAAGTTTTACTGCCAGATGAGTCATTTATGATTAAGATCTGAAATTTACTAATGCTTTGCATCATTCATCTTCAACAAGCTCTTTAAACTTGACTCTGAATGTCTGCATCCTTCTGGTGCAGGTTTATTTCATCCATTCTCCAGGTCATAAAGAAATTGTCATGGACTTTTGGTTACAATGTTCTCCTGTTTGCTCCCCTCCGCTCCTTGTGTGCCGCTGTTTTAGAAACTAATCTGTGTTTACTAGGAAAATATTGGAAGCAGCAACATTACTCCCTTCATACCTTATGTTTAAAACCGTTAAAAAAAATTCAACTGCTGTATGGAATGTATAACAAACTGTAACCCTATGGACAAATTTAGCCATAGTCTATCAAGGTAATGGGCTTTCGTGAAGTGCTTGCATTTTTCTTGTACAAGGCCCTATAAATCTTTCCATGTTTCCCTTGATTACTGGTTCTAGGTGAACTTTTATAGCCTTCCCTTGTCTAGTTGTGACCCAGATGGTTCTCTTACCTTCCTGAAATGCAGCCTGATATGACGACAATGAGTGCAATGTAAGTAAATTAAATAAAAATGTATGTGGCCTAGATTGCCAGCTCACATTTGACTTCATCTCCAACACTTACAGTTTGAATGTACCCATTTTCAAGGTCTTTTGTGCACTACATCTTTAGGAGGGACAAATCATTCCCTATGCAGCAATGCGTAGCTGGTGAAGTGATTCTTTTGTAGCATGTGTATAAATGTAGTTTTATGAAATGCTTTCGAGTCCTTTGAAGAGAGATACTAAGAAATCCAGTGATAATCCTATCCTATCGTAAGGGCTATTTTCTGAAAACCTAATTATCACCGAGGGCTTTCTTTCGAGAAATTCCTAACCTTTTGACAATGTCCAGTCGAGCAACAGCTGTTAAAATAAACTTTAGAAGAGTCTGTTTGTTTGTATATATGGATACATACACACGCATACTATAATACAGGGCATGAGGGAGAGTGTGCTAAAGTGTGGCCTAGCTAGCACAGAGGCATAAGAGCATCCAAATGCCCCTTCGCACATCAATACTGGCTACCCACATCATGGTTAGCAGTATGGGAGGGGAAGAGGACTCTGCAGAGCTGCTACTTCCCCTCTTGTGCAGGTGAGCTGGAGGGAGAGAACAGAGGAGGCACAGGGTGTAGCAGCACCAACAAGTGGGGGGAACATGCACTGCATTGGCTCCAGACCTGGCACAGTTTATTCGCTCTTTGCTGCAGTGGCATAACCAGGAGCCAACTAAAAGTCTGCTCCCAGTGCAGCACAAAAGGATATTTCCCCTTACTCTTGACTCATGGCAAAGGCATGAATGAGCCCATGAGATTAAGTGAAAAGATCAGATGAATGTGTAAAGATTAGCTTTGGCCTCTTGATGAAATGAATGACAGATGCTGAATAAAAGTAAAACTTGTAGTTTCATTTATATCCTACACCATTTAACTTGTACCATCTCCTCTCTGATCTGTTCTGATTCCTTAACAATCCTCAAAAACCCTATAAAATGAAGTTTGAATACTGACTATATGATAAATATGTCTGATTCAGCCATTCTTAAAAACAACTGCTCTAAATTTTTGTAGAGAGAGTTGTCTATGTAAATAGATTAGCTTCTACTTGTTCAGGAAATAATCAATAATAGGTATTAGATACAGTTCATCTGTTACCCAAAGGCTAGACCTGTCCTTAGGGGTATTTAGGAAAAAAAATGAATATAGGAGAGAGATTCCCCTCTGGGTTGATTTAAAAACTCTGGGGACAAATTGTCCTAAAGCTACTTCTATTTTAAGGCCACTTGGTCAACAGTGAAAATAAAATACTAAAGAAAAGCTCCTGATTGCATATAACAAGGCTATGTTGTGCCTGTCAGGAAATGCCAGAGATAGGACATACAGTGCACTTTTCTTCCCAATTATTTTTGCTTTGACGCTGTAAAGAAAAATTTGTGCATGACAGAATATGAAAAACCCTTCTGTTGTTTCCAGAGGTGGTTTTTAGTACACAATAGGCAAAGGTGTCTTCCAGAATATTTTTCTAAGTACGTTTAAAATATTTCACTTGCTTAAGATTTAATTGCACATGCTTGTATAAAAAATTCCATTATCTATACAAAAACAAGAATACATTTGCATTTCATCAGCTATGATTGTGGTTCCATTAGCTGCTACATGCTGGTTCCTAGGCCATGAGTCATTGTCACATACTGGTGTGATTGTTACTTTCTCAGCAACTGAATGGTACAAACAACCTACAGTAAGCTGCTGAACACATACTGCATCACTTTGCTATAAAACAAGTGAATCATTCTGCAAAGGAAACCTGACTTCCTACCACTTCAGGAAGATGTTAAAGTCTATTGTGAATCCCTTGATATTAAATAATTAATAGTAATTACTCTAGCTGGCCTGGAACAGTTTCTGTAAAATAGGTGGCTGATGGCTTTTAAGTAAAGCATTTTATTGATTGTGTTTTAACTAACAAGGGATTATTTTAATTTTATTAACATGATCTATAATTGCATCTGATGCAAGCAGAACGCATGGGTGAAATCCTGGTCCCACTGAAGTCAATGGTAAAATTCACATTGACTTCATTAGGCCCAACTTTCATTCTGTGTCTATGGTAGTTGTTCCTAACTTCTTAGTTTTTTTGGGTGGGGGGAGGGGAAGTCCATCACTGGAAATTCAATAGAAGAAAGAATCCATTTGCAGAGTATGCTGGGATTACTACACTACAATGGTGTCTGTAATATTTGTAGTAGTATGGTTCATTGTTTGCCTGAACATTACTTAATTCAAGGTGAAAATGAACTTGTATAACAAATGTAGTCAGCTCCATTCCAGTTAGTTTTGAGTGGGGTTGGTGTGTTGTGCAGTATTTTGCAGGATGTAAGTTTATATTTTAAATAGTTGTTACATTTGAGGGAAACCAGGGAAGTGTTCATAAAGATCAGTCATGTAACAATGGCTTTCTTAAGAAATGTACAATGTTAATTTGAAAATGGGTTCACTTCTCTTAATCATGCTGATATGGGGGGGGGAGTTGCTCCTGCAATAGTGAAAGGTGTTGCTTTGTGTGGTCCTGACAAGATTTCTATTAATAGCACGTGTCATTGATTGTGATGCTGAAAGGCATGTACAACCAATGAGAGAAACTGCCATTGTAAGTGAGTGTGGGTCCCTTCAGACTGTCAGCTCAAATGATAGAAAGGAATTGGGGAGAGTAGATACCCACCACCTTCCAGAAATATGAGCAGTAACAATCTGGAGATTGGCCTAGTAGTAGCTTTTGGTGTCATTCCATTCATTGTGGTTGTCATCATTATTGTAGTTAAAAGAGATGCACTAATGCAGATGTTTAGAAGGCTCGTTAACACAGCCTCTCACACAAAAGAGGTACAAATTGCTGCTGTTGGGGATGGTGAGCATGATTCACAGCACCGCCATGAGGAAGACAGCATTAGTTCCGAGGAAATGGGAGAAAGCACAGATTCCCTATCAAGTACATCTTCCAGGCAGGAACAAAGAAATAACCTACGTATTGGTACAGATATTGATACAATAAATAAGGGAACAAGTAATGAGTTATAATATAAATACACTTATATTAAAAGTATATAAATACAAAGGTCATGCAATATGGCCCTAATCCAGATAAGCATATGTTTAACTTGAAGCACATTAACTGAACCAATGGGACAGTTCTCATGCTTAGAGTTAAGCATGTGCCTATTTGGAGTCTTTGACATTTAACACCTACTCTTATGGAGTTTTAATTTTATAACTTCCTTGTGCACTGAAGAGTTATGCAGAAGGAATATTTTAAAAGAGCAAAGAAAAATAGAAAAGAACACTAGAAGTGTGAAAGATGAGAACTAGTTATTAAAATACTCAATCACTGGAACATATTGTGAGTACAGGCAGAGGCAGATCATAAATGCTATCAACGTGATATTTATGTAAATGTGTTTTCTTTTTTTAATCATTGTAACTTTGACCTTTTATTGTCATTTATAAAAAAAAATTAATTGGATGTTTTGTTTGGAAAAGATGTGTGATTTCCATTATTTTATAGCCTACTATGACAAATACATCTAGAACTCTGTATTTTTGCTCTCATTTATAGATGGATGTCTTGTAGCCTACCAACAAATCCTGCTACTGCTGCATGTGTGGCAGCCCTTCTACATGATCGCATGACTCTTGATATGGATGCGGTCCTGTCAGACTTTGTTCGGTCCACAGGGGCAGAACCAGGTCTGGCAAGAGACCTGCTGGAAGGTAAGCATACCCCCTAAATCTTTGGTATCTTTTCCTCCCATTCAGCACTTTCATGCTGTGACAAATAAAATGTGAAACAGTCTTTTAAAGCTTCTAGTATAGTCTGTTAAATCACTGATTCCTTAGTATCTGTGCCAACAAGCCAATACTCTTGGCAGTTTAATCACACAAGATTGCACCAGTATAGCTGTTTTCAGGAAAGGCCTTAGAAAATCTCATATTGTGATAGAAGCTACATTCTGTATTACTTATAATCTTACCTAAAAAGTGAGGCAAAAGGCTTTTATTTAGGTTCATACTCTGTCGTTTTGAGCTGCCTGCCACGCTCATTAGTCATCAAAGAAATTCTGAGAGTATGGAAGAATGGTTCCATTAGTTACTTTAAGCTTCTAATATGGAAAACCATACTGACTTTTGAGTGTGTCATGTTTGTTAATAGTAAGAAAAATGAGGATTGGTTTTGAGTGTGTCTTTTAATCTGGGCTGGTTGTAGGTGCTGCCAAGTGTGAACGGTTACAGATGTTTTGATGTTATGTATATAAAATGCCCACATGCCAAGGGCAAATATTTTTGGTTTTCCTCGTATAGCCAAAGTTCAACATATACTGAGCACCTACTATGTGTTTTTAAAATGTGCTGGTGAATATTTTCCTGTTCACAATAGCAGATCAGTGTAATAGTAGCTGGGCTTGAATAGTATTAGTTTAGTGTTATGTATTGTAATGTATCTTCTTTACTCCAGGTTTATTACTCCAAGTAATAATGAATAACACTGTAGTAACTCTGACGTGTATACGATGTGGAGTGCAGTTTTACAATATGTCATACTTGTTTTGTTTCCAGAGACATCTGTGTTACATAAAAATAAGTCCTTAGAACGTGTAATTGTGAACGTTCTCCTTTACGCTCACTAAATGTAACAAAATCTTTGTTTTGTCTGACTGATTTGATCAACTTGTCATTCTGGGCTGAAGTCCATCATTATCTTCATGACATGGCAGTTCACCCAGGTTCACTTAGGGAGTGAAAGAACTGGGCCCCATCTTAATGGGGCTACTCATGGAGTAAAGTACTACTCACTGTGAGTCAGGGTGCAGAACTATGCCCTGCATGAGGACTTGAAAGTTCTTTAATAAATTCAGTACTAAGAGCCCTGTCCAGTGGTAATGTTATGAGGCTCTCTGGGTGCCTGCCAGGATGACTTGTTCAAAGACAGGGCTGACTAGGTAACATAGGGAATTAAAAAGCAAAAACAGCTGAGCTGCTTGTGTGTATGGATATCACATGTGTTTGCCAGGGGCCAACAGGCAGCAGGACTTAGTGAATCCATATTCCTTGAGGTAGAAGAAAAGTTTAAGGATTTTTTGTTCTTTTAAACATACATGGGGTTACTTTCCCCTACCCCCAAAACCCTGTGTGGGCTGACAGAGGAGACTCCTCGAGTCCCTCCCACTCCACATTCTTGTGTAGGTGGGGAGTCTGTCAATCAGCAGAGTGGTAGAGGGCAGGTTATCTTTTCTTTCCTTTGCATCCTGGTCGTCTCCTTCAGAGAAAGTGTATCTCCTCAGCTGAGTTTTAGCTGGAGCTGTCATTCAGTGAGAGGGTTTACAGCCAAATATCGCTTTACAAATTCTTCATGTTATAAATGCTGTATCTGTATAAGGAGGCCTCTGAAATCTATTAGTGGACAAACTTATTTGCATCTTAGGGCTCCCTTAAAAGGGATATGATCACCCCTTTCTTAGCAAAAGGCAGGTAGTTTTATTTACTGTGGGTGCATAGTGTTGTCTAGAAGTTGGAGTACATGCCTGGGAGAGGCAGGATCCTGGATGATTTTATGCTATCTCTGCCTTGTTTTCTTCACTTGTGGAAAGGATACTTACCTACAAAACTAATGTTTGCAATGTGCTTTGCAAACTTTGATCAAAGGCTCTATAGAAGTAATGTTATTGGTAGAGTTGGTGATTTATCACCATTGCAGTAGGTGAATAAGTCTACACTGAAAAGACTAACAAAGATGTGGGCAACAAGGAGTTTAATTATTCTTAACAGTCTAATTCCTAGTGTTTAACTTCATTAGACACATACTCCAAATTCTGAGTACAGTACAGACCTGTTTACGCACGGATGTTGGGAATCAAGGCATCACGACCGTGTGTTAACGGACCGTGGGTTAAGAGGGCCATGCTGAAAATCTTAAGATATCTATATATACATGTATAATTATCTAGGATTACATATATTCACAGCATCCCAAATACTGCAGGCCTGTCTGTTAATGGCGCTTTGCAAGAATATTAATTCAAATGTGTAATCTAATAAAAACATTATTACTTCAGTACACGGGTGAAAGTAACTTAGGACACTTACCGGTACGGGGCGGGGAGGGCTCTGGCCCCCGGAAGGGGTGGGGCCTTAGGCAGAAGGGGCGGGGCTAGGGGTCAGTACCCCCCAGCCAGCCCTTCCAGGCTGCCTGGTCCACTGTGCCTGGGGTTCCTCTGGCGATTTAAAGGGCCTATGGCTCTGGACACCAATGCTGTGGCAGCAGCATCCGGAGCCAGGAACCCTTTTAAATCGCTGGCCCTGGGGCAGCTGCTCCTTTTGCCCTCCCTACCCATCAGCGGCCGAGGGGGCAAAAGGGGCAGGGACCTTAAAGCGCTGCAGGGTCCTTTGCCTCAGCAGCGCTTTAACGTTGCTGCGCCCCTCCCCCTGCTTTAATGTCCCTGCCCTTTTTGCCTCCCCTATCCCTACTGGCAGGGCCGCCAATTGGGGGGGGGAGTGAGGGGTGGGAGAGGACGGGGCAGCAACGTTAAAGCACTGCTGAGGCAAAGGACCATCCTTAAAGCACTGCCCCTTTTCCCCCCCCACCAGTTGGCGGTAAAGACATACAACACGTTTCTGTTCTGCTCTTCCTGTCAATTTCTATGTGAGCGAGTTAGTGAGCAAATCTGTAGTACTACATAGCAAGTTCCTATACCACGTGTTAACAACTCGCGGTGTTAAATAGGTAGCACTGGGAGGCATGGCGCTACCGCATGTTAAGCGGATTCGCATGTAAATAGATCTGTATTTCCTCTCACACAGGAATTTTCTCAAGCTTATGAAGGTAAAAAGAAAATCTGGGGTGTTAAGATGTTCTCATAAGGACTTTTCAACACTCAGGATATGGTAGTAGCTTGCCGTAACACCTGTTAGCATTGCCCAGGTTCTTATGCCAGGGTAGTAGTTTTACTTACCAGTTCCTTATCCACTTTTCTGTTCTCATATCACTCCCCATTTTCTCTATTTTAACTAGTAATTTCCCATGTGAAACTGTATCAAATGCCTTACTGAAATCCAGGTAGATTAGACCTACTGCATTTCCTTCATCTAAAAAAACCAGTTATCTTCTCAAAGAAAGAAATCAGGTTGGTATCATCAAAGACACACAGAATAGCCATGAGTTCCCTTAGGTTCCATCTCATCTCACTGCCTTCCAATTTAGGGATGCTCAGTTTTGTCCCATACTATGGTAGCTAGATTCCTGAGGGAGCTTGTCAGTCAAACAATCTGACACCTTCTTTGGACTTAAATATTGTTCTAATGGCATTGAGTACAGTCTTTAGAAGTTCATAAAGCCTTGTCATCCTGAATAGATAGGTTTAGGCCCTTTAAGATATTCCCTAGATTACATGCAACTTTCATACAGAGGGTCAAAGCTTAATATGTTTTGACCCAGAGAATTTCTAATTGGATTATTAGGTATAGCAGACTATATGCTATGAATTAGCTAAAATAGACTCACCAGAAAGAGTCACAGACCACTCCACTAGAGCTCGGACAACCTCGAGTGTTTCTTTGAGGAATGTGCCCATAGTAGAGAGATGTTGGGCAGGTACATGGAGTTCTGTGCAAGCCTTTACACTGCATTACTTCACTGTAGAAGCATCATAATCCAATGCTCATTTTGGCAGGGTTATTTTACAGTCATTATTTAGTTGGACTCCTAGCATCCACCTCCATCACTGCTTGTGAGTCACCATCAGCGGAATGTATATGGCAAACACTCAAAGAACTTACTTACCTTTCAGTAACTATGGTTGTTCAGATTTTGTCCATATTCCACAACCTTCCCTACTTCTCCCCTATTGTGGAGTCCCATCATATCCAAATTCTGTATTGATGAAGGAATTGCGAGATGATTGGGGTCATCCCGCTCTTTGTGGAGGCATGAGGACACTCAGGGCACAGGAACAGCCCCAACGATCACCACTGGGTTAAAGAATCCAAACTCAGATACACAGAGTACATGTGCACCATCAGTGGAATGTATATATGGACAACACATCTAAAGAACCACAATTGCTGTAAGGTAAATAACTGTTTTTATTTTGAAAGTAACAAGTAGTAGTCATTGGTCTAGACGCCAAACTAGATCAGATATGCAGGCACATTTTCACACTTCCCCGTAACATTATAAAAGAAATGTGACTAAATCATTAGCAGATACTTAGAGAGCACTATACATCTATATCAATATGATTTTGTTCTGTCCTTTATAGCAGTCCATTTGAAATCAAATTGCATTCCACATTGACAGAAATATTGATGATCAAATATATGAAGGTGTATTTTCACCAGAAAAAAATGTTCTCAATTCTAGGAGAGTTAATTTCCTGACGAGGATAGGGAGACCAGACAGCAAGTGTGAAAAATCGGGATGGGAGTGAGAGGTAATAGGAGCCTATATAAGAGAGAGACCCAAAAATCAGGACTGCCCCAAAAAAATCGGGACATCTGGTCACCCTCGAGGAGGAGCCTCTGACTTGAGCTGATTTAAGTTTTGTCTTAGAAACCTGTAAGGCATACTCACGGTCCCAAAAACAGACCATATGTAGGTTTTGTAGCGTCCTTATTAACACCAGTGGTATTGCTTTGACAAATGTATGTGCTGCTTCGAGCAATTACTGTCTCCTGCTCCTACCGTCTCCTGCTCCTACCCACCTGAAATGTTAATAGATTTGCCATGCAATTTCCAAATTGTATGTTTTTCACTTCTACTGCTCAGTGGATCATTCAAAGTGAAAAACTTACGCAATTAACTTACCTCTCCTCACAGACTTTGTGAGGGCAGATGGCAGATTTCTCTCCTTTATAATCTAAACTTAGTCCACAAATATATTAATCATGATTAATCGCATTATTAAAAAAATAATCACGATTAAAAACATTAATCATAGTTAATTGCGCTATTAAAGAATAATAGAATGTCATTTATTTAAATATTTTGATGTTTTCTACATTTTCAAATATTGATTTCAGTTATAACACAGAATACATGTACAATGCTCACTTTATATTTATTTTGAATTCCAAATATTTGCACTGTAAAAAAACAAAAGAAATAGTATTTTTCAATTCACTTAATACACTTACTGTGCTTCAATTTCTTTATCATGAAAATTGAACATACAAATGTAGAATAATGTACAAAAAATAACTGCATTAAAAAATAAATGGAAAACTTTTGAGCCTACAAGTCCACTCAGACTTATTTCTCATTCAGCCAGTCGCTCAGACAAACAAGTTTGTTTACATTTGCAGGAGATAGTGCTGCCCACTTCTTGTTCACAATGTCACCTGAAAGTGAGAACAGATGTTCTCATGGCACTGTTGTAATTGGCATCACAAGATATTTACATGCCAGATGCGCTAAAGATTCATATGTTCCTTCATGCTTCAACCACCATTCCAGAGGACATGTAACCATGTTGATGACAGGTTCTGCTCGATAACGTTCCAAAGCAATGTAGATTGATGCATATTTATTTTCATCATCTGAGTCAGATGCCACTAGCAGAAAGTTGATTTTCTTTTTTAGTGGTTTGGGTTCTGTAGTTTCTGCATCGGAGTGTTGCTCTTTTAAGACTTCTAAAAGCATGCTCCACACCTCATCCCTCTCAGATTTTGGAAAGCGCTTCAGTTTCTTAAACCTTGGGTCGAGTGCTGTAACTATCTTTAGAAATCTCACATTGGTACCTTCTTTGTGTTTTGTCAAATCTGCAGTGTAAGTGTTCTTAAAATGAAGATGTGCTGAGTCGCCATCCGAGACTGCTGTAACATGAAATATGTGGCCGAGTAGGTAAAATTGAGACATACATTTCTCCCCCAAGGAATTCAGTCACAAATTTAATTAACACATTTTTTTAATGAGCATCATCAGCCTGAAAGCATTTCCTGTGGAGTGGTGTCCGAAACATGAAGGGGCATACGAATGTTTAACATATCTAGCACATAAATACCTTGCAATGCTGGCTACAAAAGTTTCATGCAAGTGCCTATTCTCACTTTCTGGTGACATTGTAAATAAGAAGTGGGCAGCATTATGTCCCGTAAATGTAAACAAACTTGTTGTCTTACTGATTGACTGACTGAACAAGAAGTAGGACTGAGTGGACTTGCAGGCGCTAAAGTTTTGCATTGTTTTGTTTTTGAGTGCTGTTATGTAACACAAATGTAGGGTTTTTTTAAGTTGCACTTTCACAATAAAGAGATTGCACTACAGTACTTGTATGAGGTGAATTGAAAAATACTGTTTCTTTTATCATTTTTACATTATACATATTTGTAATAAAAAATAGTAATATAAAGTGACCAGTGTTCACTTTGTATTCTGTGTTGAAATCAATATATTTGAAAATGTAGAAAAACATCCAAATACATTTAATAAATTTCAATTGGTATTCTACTGTTTAACAATGTGATTAAAACAGTGATTAATCATGATTAACTCAAAAAAATTAATTGCGAGTTAACTGCAGTTAATCGACAGCCCTAATTTATTGATTTATTGACACTTGATTTCCTAGAGTATTTAACTGAGCAATATTCTGTTACACTCACAGATTTAATGACTGAACTTTTAAAAAATCCGGTTATAAAAGCACAGTAACAGTGCACGTAATCTTCCAGTTGCTCCTAATCTATGGCTAGGCTGTAAGATGGAGGGGGGTGGGTTTTTTTGTTCATGTATAGAAATCTAGCTCTCATTGAACTAATGCGAGTATAAATAGCAGTGTAGCCAGCATAGCATGGGTAGTGACAATGGAGACATGGCTGAGCTGTGCCAAGTACAAACGTTCCTGAAACCACTGGATTTCATTTACCCAAAAAGAAAGATGAGCCTGGCAGCTACCAACCTGGGAATCTAACTCCTATCCCTAGGTTAGGTACCTATTACAACAAATATTAAGAGAAAAATAAATTGCCATACTGGGCAACTGTCTTTCTGCCCCATGGGCTTTTATGCCTGATACAGTACCAGGCAGTACTACAGATTTGTACTGTGTGTGATCAGCCTTCTTATTCAGTGTATGGGACACCATTCAGAGAGTTAACATTCTCAGTATGTAGATGACACACTCTCTCTGTTATCCAGCTGGAGACAGGGATCCTAGTATCTCTCCCAGGATGAGATATGGTGCTGCATCTCTTGAGGCCACTCACAGAAGTCTCAGCAAAGTGGAGGAGAGGGGTGGGTATTTGATTCAAAATACAACGTCACGTCTGTTGGCTGAAACTAAAGGAGCATGATGGACCTTCCTTATGCTGTCTGCCATACATTTTAAAATGCTATTTGTGTCTTTTAAAGTCTATTTTCCCCCTGTTCCTTGTAGCATATACTCTTTACCACAGCTCACACCCTGGGATTTTCCGCACATGATTGTTAAAATTCTGAGGGTAAGTCAAAATTTCTAGGCTCAATTTTGCTAATATGTTACTGCCATCATACCACCTGGTGGAGTTATCCTGACAGATTCCATATGTTGGGTAGCCTCCATGCAGGTTATTTGTTAGATTAGACCTTTGAGAATCAGCAGCATACAGGTGCTGTTGCTGATTCAGTAAGTGACTCTCCTCCCTATGGCCTGGTACTGAACTAGTTCCCCACCTACAAAAAGCCCCTGGCTATTTTCTGTTCTATCTCTAGGTTTAAGATTAGATTAGAAGTGATTCATTATCCCTGTTTCCTCTTCGGTATAAGGTAGGCTTTGCTATCTTGCACCATAGTCTCACTCTTCCTATTTTTAACCTTGTATCATTTAACTTCAATAATGCAATAATTAAAACTGCTAATTAAATCTGCTTTGTTAGCAATTATGACAATGAAAGGACCCGGTGCGGGGGGGGGGAAACTAGTTTAAAGTTTTATTTTGATTTTCTGTCTTCAGCATCCTTGCAGTCAAACACCTATTTACATTTTGTTTTTGCAATTAGCACCCTGATTAGCTCAATGAACTTAAATAAGCATGTGATTACAAACCCAGACTCTGACTTGAACCATTTGTTGTACGTAATAATTAATGAAAGCACAAAATGGTCAACTCTCATATTCATGGTAAGTTGTCATGTGTAACTGTAAATGTTATAAAGTTACATGCCATCCTCCAGTGGTGCCAATTAAGATATTTCTTGGTTGGATGGAGGAGGAATTCTGGTCCCCACCCCTCCAGCAGGGGCCTTCCGTTCTCCCTCAGCAATGGAGTCGTCCCTCTCTCTTACCCACACAGCATATGAGCTGGTGTCACCAGGAGCTGCGTTCTCTGCAGACTGCCCTGCACTCTGCTGTACAGGAACAGACTTCAGGTCACAGCACCACTCACTGAAATGTGGTCAGTGATGGATGGTTGGGTCAAATTTTAGTGGCATTGCAACAGTGCATCCAAAGTGATGCTCCATATCACTCCAGCAGCAACCATGCTAATTTAGTATGGGATTACTACATTGTGACTATAATTGTATCCGTGTTTCCTCCTTATGGTGCAATAAGAGCACCACTTTAGGTTCTCTGCTCCTTAATTATCACCTCCCTTGGGTGGAGACCCATGTCTCTTTCCCTTCTGACTAGGGTAATTCCAGGCTGCACAGTTCCCTGCCTATGCTGTGAATTTCCCGGCAACACAGACTGCCTCAGTAGGTCTATTTTGCCTTCCTTTCTCAAAGGCTCTAAACAGCGTAGTTGTCACATTTGAGTTACCACATAGTTCTTTCTAAGCAATCAAGTTTCTTCTTAAGGTACAAGCACTACAGATAAAACATTAAAAATAATAAAAGAACCTATATGCATGATGATAAGCTTACCAGAGGTCAGCAATTCAACCAGTGCTCAGTGAACCGTCCCTCAAATGCCACACAGCGGTTTTCATGGTTACAAATTCATAACTCTTATTGAGCATCTATCTTCAAGAATTTTCTTAATCTGCAACTTTAAACTACTGTGTTTTTTAATGTTCCTTGCTTTTTAACTTCCTAACAACTGCATGTCCCTTTTGGGATGGGGCAATTTCTGTCATTGCATGAGGTAGCTGAGACTGTAAGAAAAGCCCCCATGCAAGTGATCATGAAAAATGAACACAAATTATGTCTTCTTTTTAGTTTGTGCGTCCAGCAAACCAGTGTCTCCCATTCAGGATTTTACCCACCTCTGCAGTGATAGAAGCAGGTGTCCATCCCCCCCGTTACCCCTCCACCCCAAATATGCCTGCATGCTTGAGCAATAACTGAGTGAGCTATTTCTGTACTGAATTCTCCAGCTGATCTGTATCCACATCCAAATCTGCAGTCCTTTCACTCTGTCCTGGCAGTGTCTTAGGCTTAAAATACTACACTCTTATTTTCATTTTGATAGCTTGTTCTTCCAGTTACCTTTTCTTCTGTGTTTTTATCTTAGAGGGTTTTCTCCCTCCTCTGCAATCAATAGAACCCCTGCCTGAATGCTGCATCAGACCACCCAGGGTGCTTTCATCATTGTTTGCAGTGGAAATCCAAAGAGCAGTTTGCTTCCAACCCTGCCAAAATGCTTGGTCAGCAGTGGAACTTTAATAAAGAGGAAGCAGGGGACCTTTTACGGACAGTTCTGTGGGCTCTGCTCCATCCAAGACACTTTCAAATATTCCCTTTAAGTGTATGGGGCTCCGGGGACCAATAGCACTTTCCATCTTTACATGTCATCTTGTTTTATCTATTTGTGGGGTAAAGGGAAAAAACATCACAAAGCAAGATCTTTGGGTGAAAAACAGTGTGTCAGCTTTCAGGAGTTCAGTGAACATCTACCACGCCTTGCTGTCCAAGAATCCTGGTATCCTGGAGAAAGTCTCAAAAACATCAGTTTCTTGGAACCTAGCTCAATGGTCAAAGCAATTATCTTTTTCGCATTCATGATTAAAAGACAAAGAAGCAACAGGACAATGATGGTATTCCTAAGCAAATAAGGCATCCAAACCTATTTCTTGCCTGTACCAAAAAATAATTCAGATCCTAAATTGGAAAGTCTGATCACCTGCTATTTCAGCAAATTACCGAGAGTGAATGTGACAGCTGGCTGGCTCTACAACTAGCATCTGACTCCAGCGGAATGAAAACTGGATTCAACATTATTCATTGTGTTGGTTCAGGAATCACGTATACTGAGAGTGGGCCACTTTCTATCAATGGAAAAATACCCAGGAGACTGACAGGATAAAGTCATCTCTCTTCCCCCAAAAATCTAAATTATTTAATCAACAGGCCTCAACATAGGGCTTCCCTACCTCCACACTATCCCGTGGAAGCAGCCTACCAAATAATTCCCAACAAGACAAGGGACTCATTGGCTATTGGGATAGTTGAAGTATCTGAAAGCATAATGTGTCCCTCTATATCTTTTTCTAACATTTAACAATATTATTTTAAATTACAGTCATATCTGGAAAGGAATTTTGAACTGTGGGAGCCCCTCTAGCTAATTTTCCTTTTCTCTATAAACATCCAAAATGTGTTCCTCCAGTCAGTTCCTCTATTTCATTTACATTTCTCCATATCATTATCCTTTCTTTGTTCAGGAATTTACTAACCCCAAGGAAACTGAGTATATTGCCTTCTTAGAAAGATAATCAAAAGATGCCTAATTAGGGGACAACTCAGGCAAATTGTTCATTCTGTATTATGGCAACAGAGCTTTTCATGTGAAAAGCATTAAAAAATCCCTATGCTTTCTTGTGAGTCAGCCTTTCAAAGAAGCTAAAACCAGGCAAGACTCCCCCAGCACATCCTACATAATATACTGTATCATTTCTTTGTGGCCAGAGAGGAACTATGTATTGAATGAAGAACCTCTTGTGATGGTGCATTTTACTGTATAATTCTACAAACCATTGTTTGCACTCCGCACTATTCATACTCATTTTTCTCACTCTGTTTATTGTGAGTCTCTTGATTGTTGGAGATAATACATGGATACCTATTTCTTGTAAATTTTTCTCATAACCTGACATTTGCTATTCCGAAGGGCTCAGCTCTTAAGTATACATTGTCTTATATATAGATATAATTTTCAATGACATAAGTTTAATAGCCAATGTCTTCTGCCGTGGGAGAGAAGGAACATCCACTGGAGAATTTGCCATGTATGCACAGCCTCGTTATAATAGCAGAATCACTTTATAAAAAAGACTTAAATCCAATCCAGTGGATGAGGGGAAAATCGTAAGATTTGGTAAACGCACAAAGATGCTGAATTGACAGGTACGTGTTAAAAATGGGCATTGAACAATGTTAGGCATTTAATTCCCACTTCCAGTCAAAAGAGAAATGAGCAATCTAAAACATTAGTCATAACTCTCCAATGAAAAAGTAATACTCCCTTCCCCCATAGCATGATTTTTAGTTGATGAAAGTAGCTTACAACATTTGCATGATTCTATAGTATGAATATGCACTGTCAACATTCTGTATTTACAGAAGTGCTCTTAAATCTTTGACAATAATTGTAAATAAACACTTAAGGATGCCCAGAAGTTTCAGCTTGAATGACACCTGCTGAAGTGAAATGCATCATTACTTGTAGATGTATGTTCATACATTATCACCAGTGTAACAAACAATGGCACTCTTCTACGTGTCAATAAACGAGTTTCTCTGTGGCTCCATTTTAGCTGTTATGTAGATGATTTTTCTGTTTTTCAGAACCTTTCAAATCCAACTATTCTTTGCTGCTATTTCTTTTACTTGCTCTAATTTACTTGAATTGGCTCATTATAAATCGTCAAAGTCAAATTGAACTTTGTGAGATTTTTAGCACTTCATTTTCCACTAACTCATTGCTTCCACGTAGCTGATTAGAAGTTTAGGACCTGCAAGTACCATTGCTGCTGCTTTATTTTCCAAATAGTAAGAGAATGGGCTCTCAGGGGGCTGGCAAATTCATAAGGGTTTAGGTTTGAGGGAACATAGGCTAACAGGAGCCTATAGATCTCAGACAGCCAGACACATAAGATCTGTTGTTCTCCTATGCTGTTCAGAATTAGTTTTTACATGGCACTCGTGTCCTATGTTCTAACAACATTTTCACAAGCTCTGTTTTATGCTATCAATTCTACAGTTGCTTATCGGGCAGATTTGTAGTTTTACCTCCATTGGATTCCACTGCTCTAATAAGCATAGTATGCAGTGTGATTGTAATCGTGTCTGTGCCAGGGCATTAGAGAGACAACATGGGTGAGGTTAAAATCAGCTTTACATATGAGGTTATAAAAATTAGACTGCAGGCACTTCAGTCAAGTCTTCATATGTGTCTGTAAAATAATTGGCACAATGGCACCCTGATCCTGACTGAGGCCTTTGAGCCTTTTCCTAATAATAATCGTATCTTTTATTGGAGTAACTTCTGTTGATGAGACAGACAAGCTTTCAAGCCACACAGAGCCTCTTCTTGAAAACTTGTGTCTCTCACCAACAGAAGTTGCTCCAATAAAAGATATTACCTCATCCATCTTGTCTGTCTAATAAACATTTATTATTGTACTCCTCCTTCTTTAATATTTTGGTGATTTCTAGTCACGAGTTTCAAGTTGATCTGGATCTGACAAAAATATTTGCTAACACTAAAATGAATCATCAGTTATCCCTACATTATTGCTGCTATCATTATTATTATTATTAGGACATAGCTCAAAGGCCGCAGTCAGGATCAGGGCCCCATTGTGCCAGTTATTTTAGGGGTTCATAAGAAGACATAGTCCTTGTCTGAAGTGCTTACAGTCTTAATTTTTATGTAAAGGTGAAGTGCAAAGGACAAACAAAAATTGGGGTTTTACCCTGGGATGGGGTGGACTAGCCTTAAAGGCCCCCTGCTGGAGGCCTCAGGGCTCTGCCACATCCAGCCCAGGAAAGTGAAGAGGTCCTCCAAGCAGGCTAGAGTGGCTGCAGGGGAAGCAGTCAATAAGGGCCCAGAAGGGCCATATAAAAGTAGCTGCAGCACAAAGCAGTGGTTGGTTGCTGCTTGGAGCTGGAGAAGAAAGCATTGCGGTCCTGGGTGGGAAAAGTAGCAGGACTACAGACAGCTAAGTCAGCTGGCAGGGACCAGGGGAGTGAGAGGCTCCTGGCTAGCTACTAGGACTGAGCCAAGGACAGTTTGCTAGCAGGACCGGAGGAGCAATGAAGGAGTTCCTGGCAGTCTTCAGGGACTGAGTAGGTACTGAGCCCAGGGAGGGCCACAGGAAGATGGTGTCTCCAAAGGAAATCCTGGGGATTCCACCCCTACCAGGGTTGGACTGATTTAAAGACCGCAGACACACCCAACCAGAGGGGCACTTATGAGAGGTGGGTGCCAACCCCATTACATACCCTTTTGCATAATGTCTCAAAAGGTTGGCAGCCTCTTTAATTAAAAAAAAAAAAAAAAAAAGAGGGGGGCGGGGGAGTTGCTGAAAAATCAGTATTGTCTAGTCATATCTGCTTGTCTGGGTTAATTGGAATCATACACATGTAGATTGTGAGCTGTCTCTTTCGTTAATTAAAGAGTCCAGTATGTTGAATCTTTAATAAAGACTCTTTTTTTCTCAAGGGTGTTTATGTCCCTGAGTTATAAGTAGGACAAAAACAAACAATTATAGTTTTAAACAGTCAGAATAAAAATCACTTTGTCTTCATCAGATTTCACTTGTATGATATTTCTGATGTCACAATAGAGCAATTCTCCAGACATCTGTAGGATCTTTTGGGAATAACAAGATGGACCTGACCTGATTTCTAAACAACCAAGGGAATTAAAAACAACCAACGGAGAGTAAATATAAAAATAAATTTTAAGACCTCCTTTATACAACATTCAGCTCACCTTTTAAAACTACAATTTCCATCCTGGTGCCAAAAAAAGAATACACCTGCTATGAAAGGGGTACTATTTATACAGAGAATAATAAATACAAAAACATGGAAATGCTTCAGGCTTAAGGAGGAGGCAAATACTTAATTGACCGCAGCAGTTGGCAGCCTCTGAAGGAAGCTACTGTTTTTTTTTCCTTTGGTGGAAAAAGATAGAGCCTGGATACTGCAAAGTGCTGGCTTCAAAGGATGTTGAACAACTTGCAGGAGTCACTCAGCACTTTGCAATATTGAGCCTTACGCCCAATCCCTCCCTAAGCCTTACTTAGCTTCTGAGGGATGAGCAGGAAGAACTACCTTTGCTTATAGTCACAATAAAAAGATAGTATCAGAGAGGTAGCCATGTTAGTCTGGATCTGTGAAAGCAGCAAAGAGTCCTGTGGCACCTTATAGACTAACAAACATATTGGAGCATGAGCTTTTGTGGGTGATGCATCCGACGAAGTGGGTATTCACCCACGAAAGCTCATGCTCCAATACGTCTGTAAGTCTATAAGGTGCCACAGGACTCTTTGCTGCTAATAAAAATATAGCTCAGCATAAAATTATAAATATTAAATTAGAAGTTAAATATGAATGAGAGAGATCAAGTCATGCATGCCGTAGATTAAAGGGACAGCTCATTTATGTTTGACATCTTGGCAAAGTAGTTTTAAAAGCAGTGCATGGCTAGTGAACTTGTGTATCCCTGCCAAGTTCAGGATCAGGATTAGTGTACGTACTGTGTTCGTGTCAGCTGGAGGAATCAATGCAGTCTTCCTGCACCCAGCTCTTCTGAAAGACTTCCTAAATTTCATCTTCATGAACCAGTGCTTGTTCTACAAGGGCCTGATCCAAAGCCCACTCAAGTTGGTGGAATGACTCCCCTTGACTTCAGTGGGCTTTGGATCAGGACCCTCAATGCCTGGATCGATAGATCTGTGTGAAGAATGGATCCTTCCCATTTTTCTCTCATTCTCCATTCAATGTTGAATTCTTATAGACCAGTAGCAGAGCACTGAAGCTGGTGCTGTCCTCCTTCCCTGCCCCCTACCCAGCGAGGAGGAGTGCGGAGCAGCTGAAGCTGGTGTCCCGCCCCCTCAAGTCCCCAAAGCTGGGAGCGATATGGGGCTGAAGCCAGGAGCCTTACCCCCTCCCTCCGAAGCTAGGAGCCTCCCCACCCATAACAGCCCCTAGCTCCCCACTGCCTGTGCCCTGAGCTAGCCCCCTGCCCGCACACAGCTCCTAGCTAGCCCCCTGCCTGCACCTGGAGCTACCCCCTGCCTGCACATAGCCCCTGGCTACTGCACCCCTGCACCCTGAGCGGTTTTCAAACTTTTTGAACTGAGTCCACCCTTTGAGTTATATTTTTTTGGTTGCATCTCCCCAAAGCCCAGGCAGCGTGGCCTCCTGAGTGAGTCAGGGTGGAGGTGGTGCTCCCTCCCTAGACCTTGCTGTGCAGAGCAGGCTCAAGCCCTGCCAGCCTTTGCCTCCCACAACAAAATAGAAGTAAAACTATGCCTATGCCCAAGGGTCCACCCTGGCCCAGAACCCCTTTCACCCTCCCCTCCCCCCCCCAGGCCCTGGTATTCTTATAGCATGTTGAGGGGGGCCTCAGCAAGAAAAAGGTTGAGAACTCCTGAATTAGAAAATCAATTAGTAAAACAGTCAAAACTAGCTGGATTCATGTCACATTCTAGGGTGCAATTCAGACCAGTGAGAGGTGGTGTCACCACCTGCCCTGTAATCCTGGATGCCTTAAATGCTCTGCTGCTATAGCTGCCTGGACACTTCCAGCCAGCATGCACATAATGTCTGTGTGTTTAGAAACCATGGTTCAGCAACTCTGACTCCAGCAGCCTCCTTTTTATTTCACAGCCAAACTCTGGTCTTCATCAGCCTAGGTTACGGTAGAAGGGAGGAATGTTGTGCCTATGATAATGGCTGTCAAGCCTGCTAAGCTGTTATAGCTGCTCAATGCGTCTGTTCTTGGAGCTCCAGTGTTATAAGCGCTAGCAGAGAGCTCAGCCTGCTAATTCAACAGACCTTGTGTTACTCATAGGGAAAGACGACAGACGTGGTTCGGAGACAAAGGCACTCAGGTTTATTGCCTTCAAAACGCAGTCCTAATGACTCTCAGAACTTGCACAAGTACATAATAAACGAGTGCTCCATGGTAGGGAGTGGCTCAGTCAGCAGCAGGAGTGTCTGCTGTCCCCTCAGACACAAAAAGGGTTAAGGCAAGGTACTCTGGCATCTATGATGAGATAACTGGTTCTGTGGATATGGGAAAAGTAGTGGACGTGATGTATCTTGACTTCAGTAAAGCTTTTGATATGGTTTCCCACAGTATTCTTGCCAGCAAGTTAAAGTATGAATTGAATGAATGGACTATGAGGTGGCTAAAAAGTTGGCTAGATCGTTGGACTCAGTGGGTAGTGATTAACGGCTTGATGTCTAGTTGGCAGCCAGTATCAAGCAGAGTGCCCCAAGAGTTGGTCCTGGGGGCAGTTTTGTTCAGCATCTTCATTAATGATCTGGATGTTGGGATGTATTGCACCCTCAACAAGTTCACGGATGACACTAAACTAGGGGAAGAAATAGATATGCTGGAGGGTAGTGATAGGGCCAAGAGTGACCTAGACAAATTGGAGGATTGGGCCAAAAGAAATCTGATGAGGTTCAACAAGGACAAGTGCAGAGTCCTGCACTTAGGAAGGAAGAATCCCGTGCACTGCTACAGTCTGGCTAAGCGTCAATTCTGCAGAAAAGGAACTGGGGATTACGGTGGATGAGAAGCTGGATATGAGTCAGCAGTGTGTTCTCGTTGCCAAGAAGGCGAACGGCATATTGGTCTGCGTTAGTAGGAGCATTGCCAGCAGATCGAGGGAAGTGATCATTCCTCTCTATTCAGCACTGGTGAGGCAACATCTGGAGTATTGTGTCCAGCTTTGGGACCCCCACTACAGAAAGGATGTGGACAAATTGGAGAGAGTCCAGCAGAGGACAATGAAAATGATTAGTGGGCTGGGGCACACAACTTATGAGGAGAGGCTGAGGGAACTGATCTTATTTAGTCTACAGAAGAGAAAAGTGAGGGGGGATTTGACAGCGGCCTTCAATTACCTGAAGGGGGGTTCCAAAGAGGATGGAGCTATGCTGTTCTCAGTGGTGGCAGATATCAGAACAAGGAACAATGGTCTCAGGTTGCAGTGGGGGAGGTCTAGATTGGATATTAGTAAAAACTATTTCATTACGAGGATGGTGAAGCACTGGAATGGGTTATCTATGGAAGTGGTGGAATCTCCATCCATAGAGATTTTTAAAGTCAGGCTTGACAAAGCCCTGGCTGGGATAATTTAGTTGGGGTTGGTCCTGTTTTGAGCAGGGGGTTGGATTAGATGACCTCCTGAGGTCTCTTCCAACCCTAATCTTCTTCTATGATTTATAGACTGAGACAAACTACTGGGATAAACTACCTTATGTTTCTTGACATCTGTTTGTTACCTCCTTTTGTATTTTATTCCTAATATCTCAGACAAACATCCCTATTCATTACTTTGTCCAACCATCTTACTTAGTACTAGATTGGGGTGTATCTGTACGAGGCTTTTGAAATATATTTATGTAAATATCTAGTGACTAGTACTTTTTAGGAGTGTCTATGTTTTAGCAATACTAGCAGCAACTTTGCCAAGTTTACGTACCAGACTCTGAACTTGTAAGCATCTGCTTTGATTCATGGCCTCTGATTTAGGCCTTAGGTCTTGCACCAGGCCCAGTGCTCCAGGCTCTATCTACTAAAGTTATTACTAGCCAAATGATCCCAACACAACCTCAGTCCCAAATTTCCCCATCTGCCCCGATGTGTCCAACCCTCTTCTAGAACACTCAGCGAAGTAATAAAATCCATTGCTGCTTTAAAAAGACAAAAACACAGTAGTTTGTTGTAGTTAATCACTTAAATTCAAACACAGCACTGGGTTGGCTTACTGTAAAAACATGTAACAATTGTATTAACTAAAGGACATAGGTTAAGTGATACCAAGTAGAAGGAATAATATTAGAAAGGTTTACAAACAAACAAAAG
This sequence comes from Gopherus evgoodei, assembly GCF_007399415.2. Lineage (NCBI taxonomy): Eukaryota > Metazoa > Chordata > Testudines > Testudinidae > Gopherus > Gopherus evgoodei. Next base: position 31,532,222 of record NC_044331.1, on the reverse strand, counting down.
TAAAAATATGCTTTCTAATGGTGATGACCTAACTTCAATAACTTATGATCTTGTTCAAGATTGTTGAGAAAACGATCTTCTGTTCCTAGAGATTTCAACCTGCTTGGTTGAAGGATAATCTTCCTCAGCTGGCAAGAGCTCTTGTGGCCCCTGGCGTCTGTCTAGTGATGTAAGCCAAGATGTTTTCCTCTCGTTCCTTATATTTTCCCAAACTCACTGTTTTGTTCTCACACACGGAATGACTTCATGCTGTTCTTCCCTTCCTGTGGAATTCCCATCCCTGTGCTGATACATATGTAAATGAGGGTGCCATTGTTTTTGGTCACACATTGCTTAATTTCACTGGAGACAAGTAGATAGCTGTCTTCCCTCCTATCTGGGAGAAAAACTGTCTCTCTTCGTGTGATCACAGATTTTAAAGCATAATGTCAGTGATTATTCATGATTCCTCATGTATTGTTAATACAGATATTTTACAATGGTGTTAATCACCAGTAAATCATTAGATGTCATAAAAGACCTTATTTGATACACTTTTATAATGCAGTAGTATTGTATGTAATCAGTTCATTCAGTTACTCATCATTAGAGCATCAGACCTTCTGTTTTTATAGCTCTGTAAACCATTGAAAGTTCTTCTCCTTCTGGGAAGAGATGCCATGTGGTCTAGTGAAGACTTTTTGCTGATGTCTCCCCAGCTGGTGAATTGTTACCTCCACCCCTTGTTAGCTTGATGGCTTTGTTTACCTTTTGTGTAAATGTACCTTCATTGTCTGTCTGTCTGACCAGACTGGTCAGCCAAGCAAATACACATTCCATTGTCTAGGGCAGACTGAGCTTATGCGTTGCTTGCCGAACACATTTTAAGAACATAATTCTAGTACGTGTCCATAACTCTTTGAAACACATCTTGTACATATATCATACAAGAATATTAATGATCCATGAGTTATTTGTTTTCCATGACACCTTTTTAAATACAGATTATGACAACAGTGTGTTAGGTGCAGTGACTATTTCATACCTGACAAGCCACTGACACGGAATACTGAAGACAAATGGGCTTCAGTGTCACAGTTACTGTGAAGCAAAATGCAAATAAAAAGTAAGCATTTGATTCATTGAAGGTGAGGTGATAGACCTGGGATGAGGTGCATTATCATGATACTGACTTCCCATATATCCAGTGGAAGCTGGATGCTTTATGAAATTGACATGCTTGGGGACAGATTCCCCACTGGCTTCACTTGGAGCTGCATTCATTTATAGCAGTAGTGAAGTTATCCCTTGGACTCTAAAGGAGTGATGACAGCTCGAAGCACACCTACAAGAGTCTTTTGGGGCCTCACCAGCTACTCTTTAAAGGAGACAGTAATTTTTTTCCTTAAATGAAAGTGTTTTTGTTGCCAGTCAGTGCTGGGTGCAGATTAACATAATCCATGTTTAGATTCATGAAGGAGCTCTCCTGACAGTAAAAATAAATAAATAAATAAAACCCCCAGCATTTAAAAAGATATATTTTAAATGAAAAGAGCATGTTGATCTGCAAAAACAGATGACACAGTGCTTTTCTGCTAAGCCATCTGTCCATGTAACATTTCATCAGCTGCTTAAAATAATTGTTATCCACCTGCGACTTGGTATATAGCTTAATCAAGATATGTTCTGTTCACCACCAATATAATCCACCAAGAGACTGGATTTCTAATTCTGAAAATGCATGCAGTCAAGTGGATTACCTAACAAAAACTCATCACAGATGCAGTTCATTGGTGTTTTCTTCAAAGAACAGTGTGTCTAAGTAGAATGAAAAAACAAGGTAGCATAACTAATAAAAGGGAGAGAAACAACTCAAGCCAGAGCTTGAGAACAGTCCTGTGACCCAAAATGTGAAAATTTGACTTCCTAGAGGTAGCCTCTTCTCTCAAACAGCCATGTTGTGGTCCTCTTAATAGACATCAATGCAAGGGGAGAAGGAAGCTGAACTGAAGTAAACTCCTTGTTCTACAGGGACCAGAAAGATCCCCTGCATCTTGCCAGTGCAAATTTAAGTGACTTTCAATTAATCCCTTCTAACAGAATTTTCAAACAGTAGTGATATTGAACTGATTTTTTTTAACTTGAAAATCATGGAGTGAAAATAAATCTTACTTTTAAACTCAGGCTCTGATTTTAACTCAGTTTTTCATCTAAACATCATGCCAAGAATACAGCTGATATAGAATCTCTCTTGTCTTATACATATGAATGTTTTTGTTAATATATGCATACAAATGGGAAGAAATGATGGCATTTAAACTGAACTTGGGGGTTGCTTTATTTATTGGCAGCTAGTTAGTGAAGAGTGAGAGAAACTGGCAATTTCTGACTTGTCTATCCTTTAAAAGAGAGTCAAGTGTTTTTTGCCATACTGATGTAAATGATGCATTGGCTCAATGGAACACAAAGAGGCATTTTGCAGTGATGAAAACTAATAATCTATCAACAGCCTTGAGAGCCAGACACTAAATACTTGTCATTTCTCTGAATACTGTCCTGGCATTAGGATCTTTTCCCATATAATGCCTAGATTCGATAAATATTCCCATGCAGTAAAATAGCTTTTAGAATTATCAGTGCTAGCAATAAACATAAGAAACAACACAGCTCTTACTGTGGAAAAGGACATTTTTGACCATTTATTTTTTCTCAGTTTTCATTTGTTTGTTTATAACCCTGCTATATTACTATAATCATTTTAAATATCATCTGGACGGAATATTGGGTTTACAAAGTCTCTCTTACAATATTATAAAGGTATAATAGATTCATAGATTCTAGGGTCAGAAGGGACCCATGTGATCATCTAGTCCGACCCTCTGCACAAATGCCAGATCTCAGCTCCATAACATCATCCAGTTAAATCAACTCAACAAAAGCAGCATTAATATGAATACTAAAGGGGCAGAAATATGCTATAAAGCAGGATAGTACCTGAAGTGATAAAAGAGAAGAGAATATTCCAGATTCCTATCAACACAAGGGGAATCTGTCTCCTACCCTAAAAATGTAATGGAGGAAACAATTACAGACACTAGTGATTTCACTAACTGCCACCCAGTGCCTAACCTCCCTTTTCTAAACAATCTCGCAGAGGGCAAAATCCCAAATGGTAGAGAGTGAATGGAAGTGCCCTGAAATTGCTCACATCCTACGGTGAGCTAGAAGGATAATTCAAGGTCTGAGAAACATCACCTACAATGAGAGACTAAAGAAGTGCAATTTATTTTATTTCTCAAAGAGAAAGTTAAGAGTTGATTTGATCACGGTGTATATTTACTTAGATGGGGGAAATATCTGATATTAAAGGCTCTTTAGTCTAGCAGACAAAGGCATAATAAGCTCTACTGGCTGGGAGTTAATGTCTTCCAAGTTCAAACTGGAAATCTGGCACACATTTTAAAAGTGAGGGTAATTAACCATGGGCATTACGAAAGGTGTGGTAAATACTCCATCACTTGAAACCTTTAAAATAAAGCTTGAATACCTTTCATTAAAAGGTGCTTTAGTTTAGATAAAGTTCTTGGGCTAGATACTAGAATCACTGGGTGAATTCAATGCTCTGTGATAGTCTGGTGTTCAGAGAAAATGATCATAATGTAGCTTCTTGTTTTAAGTTTGTGAATACTGAACTCAGATGGTAAGTTCTGGGCAACTGTTCCAGAATCTCACAAAGCAAAGTCCTCCCTCACATATTAATCAACATCAACAAGGTCTTCAGAGAGCTATTGACACTCAGTACCAGTACCAGTAGTACAAAGACAACATTCAGCTCTACAACATCATCTGTAAAGAACACCAGGCCTTATCTTTCTCAGTGCCTTGCATCTAGATGGAGAGCAGCTGGCTAAGGCTGGAAACAGGCAGGACTAAGGTGATAGGAGCGAAGAACTCCAAAGAACTTCTCTCTCCTGTAACATCCCCCACTACTGAGGGCATTAGGCTTTGGTCAAATCAATCAATGGCCAAGTCATTTTACATAGGAATGAAGTCACCCTGAAAACCCTCAACTGGTACAAAACATCATTTAGCAACAGAGATTGCCAAGGACCCTTCATCCTGGTGCACTGCATTCCTGCACTGGATCTGCAATGAATACAGAGTCCAGTTCATAGTCCTTACCTTAATATTAGCAACTGTTCATGGGATTGTTCTTTTCTATCTGAGAGTTCACCTCTTGTTCTCAGTGACTACCCATAACAGCTACATTCTCCTGGCATCCAGCTGGTGACTTAGAAGAAGATTCATGGGTGCAGGAGACCGAACTCTTACAGCTGGACCTAGGCTATGAAACTTTCTCAGGCCTCAGTAGGACTTGCCATGTTCAGAAAAAAATGTAAAATTCAATTCTTTGTCTTGACCTTCCTTTTATACATATGCAGTTCTTCTTACATACATGCAGACATATACACACCCAACAGTCTAATCACATAACTTACTCCTACCTGCTTGGCAAGTAGATTGATATTGTTTGGTTTTTAATTCTAGGAAGGTGCTCAAAATCTAAGGTGATGGGTGACCTAAGAACTTTTATAGTCATTCAGTTTCCAGGGGCAGCTATTTAATTATTTTTAAAGCTTTACTGTTTGACTTGCCAAACATAATTCTGAAGGCATTCAGGATGGATAGCTAGCTGGTGACCCATAAACCTCTGTGCTTATACCTTCTTTCAGGTGGGCTTGTCATTCTTAAAGGGAAGAATTAGATGAATCAAAAGTTTTATGCCCAAAATGCCTGTGTCTGTTTTATTGATTAGTTATTGAGCTACATTGTACACTCATTTAGAGTGTTGGGTCAGTTTAATAGGCTAGAACAATGTGTTCCCCTCCTAACAGCATGCTGTGGTTTTACAGATATTTATGGGGACAGTTGTCATTCAATAGATGTCTTAATATACAGAGTGACATCACATGTTGGTTTCTCACAGGAAATGTTCCTACTATACGTTTTGCAGGAATTAATGTTTGCGATGATGTAGAACTGTGATGAGTTTTATCTGGCAGCAAGACCATTACTGATATTGCAGGGGGAGAGCTGAGGGGGCTTGTCTGCTTTTTGCAATGATTTTATTTCTGGCAGCTTGATGTGATTTATTGTGACACGCACTGGAAGTGTAAGGTTTTACAACAGGGTTTTTCACAAACAAAAATATGGACCAAAGAGTTTAAGGGTCCAAATCAACAGCATGTAGCTTGTGGACTCTAATGCAATGGTGGGGATGGGGAAGGGGAAAGGATGGGGTTATGAGTATATCTTTTTAATATAATCTCAGATTCAAATATGATGGCCTTTCATGTGATTTTGTTTTTTCCAGAATTCTTTGTTAGGTCATGAGACTATGTGAAACATTTCCTACAGCGACAGTCTTCACAAAATCATTATCTAAATTCTAGCTCTCTTCGGCCCCAGTCCTGCAATGAGCTCCGTGCAAGCAAATCTTTCTGCCCTGAAAAGCCCCACTGGCTTTAGAGGGCTCTGTGCAGGAGGACGCTCACTCTGAACTCATTGCAGAAATGGGATCTAAGCACTTATCTATTAAATACATAAATATAAACAAAGACAAAAATATTTAAACAAAGATTCTTTCGTTCTGTAATCAGTTCCTAGCTGTCTTCTCTATGTGATGTGTAGCACTTCACATATGCTGCTTTATTGCTTTTTTGAAACCTCATGTTCATTCATATTGGGTCTCTTTATTACCCCCTGTGGTAAATAGTACTCAGTCAACTAATGCAGGTAGTATAATACTGTAATTTGTTGTTAAATAATTTCTTCTCACCCCTCTGTGACCTTTTCTTATAGACTTTCATCCTATATAGTTTTAGGATGAAATTTCTTGCTCTTCTTTTTAATTCCTTTGTTAAAATTCTGCATGGATGTTGTTACAAATCTGCCTCCACTATAGTCAGTATTACTTAGATCTTCCCCAAATCTGAATCTCAGGGTATGGCTACACTTACAGTTGTATAGCGCTGGGAGTTACAGCTGTCTTCGTACAGCTGTGTAGGGAAAGCGCTGCAGTGTGGCCACACTGACAGCTACCAGCGCTGCAGTGTGGCCACATTTGCAGCATTTGCAGCGCTGTTGGGAGTGGGGCATTGTGGGCAGCTATCTCAGCATTCAAGTGGCTGCAACGTGCTTTTCAAAACGGGGGTGGGGTGGAGTGTGACAGGGAGCATGGGGGAGACAGAGAGAATGGATTTTTGGAGCTGACACTGTTCTCAGCTCCCTGCCTTGCAAGTTCTAAAGACTGGAAGATACACAGCACCTACCTTCAATCATTTTAAAAGTTTTGACCCCTTCCCCTACCCCTCTCTTATTCACTAAATGCAAATTATGCACTCCTAAATAGCCTTCAGACCACATAAGCAGCTGCTCAACACGGACTCCCCTCTGTCCTCAAGCAAACAGCTGTGAACATTCCAAAGCAATTCCCCTGACTCCGCTTGTCGCTCGCTGGAGCAAAGAGCAGCTGTGTTTTGTTTTTTAGATAAGTAGCTCCGGAGCTTGGAGTTCAGCCATTCTTCCGGTTTGTTGTGGACAGGAATTCTGGGATGACTCCTAATACCCTGGAGGCCAATAACAGCACTTTTGGTGGCCACACTTGACGAGAAGCTCTGCATCACCAGCGCTGCAATCATTACACCTCAAGCAGGCCAGATGTACGGCCAGCGCTGCAGCCAGGGAGTTGCAGCCCTGGATGTGCCTTGCAGGTGTGGACAGTTACCAAGTTGCAGCGCTGTAAACCCACCACCAGCGCTGCAACTCTCCAGTGTAGCCAAGCCCTCCAATTACATCCTCTACAGTGTGGTGTTTACAGCTAAATCAAGTCGTGCTAGTGACCTTTCAAGCGCCCTCTTTAACATTTTGGAGTAGGCTGAATTTTGAAAGCTGTGTGTGGGATTTTATAGTTGCATTTATTCCTATTGTTGCTAATTAAAAATAAGGGTCCCCAATCTTGTCTGGGTAATCATATACTAGCTCTTTTAAGAAATGAAAATGTAATGAATTCATTACCCATGATAGCCATAGTGAGCTACTTTAGTGGTGGGGGAACACCTAACTAAAAATATTGCTGCAGCTGATCCCCTGTCATTCATGTTCCCCTCCATTCTTCACATCTGTCCTCCCCCAACATACATTGCCAGCTGGATGAAAGTGCTATATAAGAGCTAGATATTATTATTATTATTATTATTATTATTATTATTTTATTATTATTTATTATTTATTATTAATGTATTTATTATATATGTGTACAGCCTCGTGTGCAACATCTCCAGAGCTTGAACACTGACTCTAATCCAGCAAAGCCTGTGCTTAACTTTGAAGCATGTGAGAGGTTTCATTGACTTGAATGGGGCTACTCACATGCTATTAGGCTGACCAAATAACAAGTGCAAAAAATAGGGACGCGGGTAATAGGAGCCTATATAAGAAAAAGCCCCAAATATCAGGACTGTCCCTGTAAAATCAGGACATCTGTTCACCCTATGTGCTATACTGCTGGGAAGTCTAGGCATTTGTCTCTCTCCCCCTCTCCTTATAACACAATCAATTCGGAAATTTCTCTGGGGGAAGAATACATGACAAATGAAGTGGATAAATATTTTACATTCCTTATATGTGGGCTATTTTTATATTTCAAAATAATAAGGGAAAACATACCTAGGTACAGCGGTAATCACTGAAAAGCTTAGGTATGATTACCTATTGCATTTCTGAAGAATGAGTATGCTTTCCCCCAAAAGGTTGTGATATGTCGGGTCCCTAAAGCAAAGCTTTAAATGCTGAAGTACAAAGCTTTAAATATCAAAGTGCAAAACCCTACTGCTTTCCCATTTCACCTCTGCAAGCTGATAAGCTCATTAAAATGCAGAGTGAGCTAGAGGCAAATCAACGCTGTGTCAGAAGATCACATTGGAACTCTTCCAAGATTGCAGCCACAGTTTATAACTTTTTTAAAATCTGCAGTATTTAGTTTGATTGGATTTTAAATAATCTGCATTAGGGGATATTTAATGTAAAATCCAAGGTAGCGGTGGTGATATTTTAAAATAGAAAATGGGCAAACCTCTGACTTTTTTCTATTAGCACAATTTATTCTAGTTCAGACTAGGGGAAAATAATTATGTAAGTACTGTACATTTTTCTTCATGCTGAAATGCACAGACCTGTTATAATGGATACTTCAGACAGTTTGTACTGGCAGCAGAACCACACCCTGCCAGTCACTGGTAACAGGGGAATGTCCCACCCACTGGAGTGCCCTCCAGTTTGTTTCTGCTTCCACAGTGGCAGGTGGGCAGCTTATCCCAAACCTCCCTCCTGCAGAGCTTTTCTGAGGAAAATTCCAACATTTTATTTCACATTTTCAGCTAGCAGTTTGGCTTAGTAATTTGCCATCTAATTCCCAGTCGTGTCTCAAGGCTGCATTTGTCTTTTGGGGGTGCTTTCCCCAAGCTACACTTAACCTTTTGAGATCCTGCCATGGCTAGTGCTGCTCAGAAAGTCAGAAAATGCCAAGGATAAACATAAAGATCTGTTTCTCCTGCTCCACTCCTCTTATCTAGTGTCTCACTGGAGGGGAAGGGGAGTGGTGAGGGTCTTTAAAGGAGGTCCATCTGAGGTCGCCTCAACCCCATTCCCACTGAAGTCACCTTGACCCCATTCCACCAGAGAAGCCATCTTTGGTGGCAAGTGGCTTCCCCCATTTCTGAGGGGAGTGATACTGGAAAGGCAGCAGGTGGAAGATCATACCTATGTGCTTGGAGCCTGCAGCAGCAGCAGCAACCATTGCTGAGTGTAAAGCCTAAGAACCTCCTCCCCCTCTACTTCCTTTCTGGCTGAGTGACCTGGACCCAGCACAGGCATCACTGACTCTGGCGAGTACAATAAGGGGCCTTCAGAACCAGTCCCCTCCTCGTTGTTAACACTTCTGAAGCAGACCTGCTGTAGGTTCTCTTCTGATATTCCCAGCTACGTCCTCTAGTGGAAATATAGACCCATTGCTCACATGGATCCCATGCAGTAGGAAGCAGTTGGTCTATGGGACCTCTCCATCCAGGTTGAATTGGTCCCAGGGCATCAGGTTTCTGGGAAGTTCATTCTTGAACACCAGCTCACTCCTTGAGAGATCCAGAAGGGGCCTAGAAGAAGGAAGAATAAGCCCAGCCTCTGAGGGCAGAGCTTTAAATCACCTGAAATTGTGTGTCCAAGTAAAAAAAAAAAAAAAAAAAAAAAAAAAAAAATTAAAAAAATTCATCGCAATTAATCGTGCAATTAAAACAAATTAGCATGATTAATCGTGCTGTTAATAATAGAATACCATTTATTTAAATATCTTGGATGTTTTCTACATTTTAAAATAGATTTTTTCTGTGTTGTAATTGAAATCAAAGTGTACAATGCTCACTTTATATTTATTTTTACTACAAATATTGTACTGCAAAAGAAATCGTATTTTTCAGTTCACCTAATACAAGTACTGAGTACTGTACGCTTTATCATGAAAGTTGAACTTACAAATGTAGAACTATGTTAAAAAAAAAAAAAAAAAACCCTGTATTCAAAAATAAAACAATGTAAAATTTTAGAGCCTGCAAGTCCACTCAGTCCTACTGCTTGTTCAGCCAATTGCTTAGACAGACAAGTTGTTTACATTTGCAAGAGATAATGCTGCCCGCTTCTTGTTTAAAATATCACGTGAAAGTGAGAAAAGGTGTTCTCATGGCGCTGTTTTAGTCGGCATTGCAAGATATTTACGTGCCAGATGCGCTAAAAATTCATATGTCCCTTCATGCTTCAACCACCATTCCAGAGGACATGCATCCGGGTTCTGCTTGATAACATTCCAAAGCAATGTAGATTGATGCATATTTATTTTCATCTGAGTCAGCTGCCACTAGCAGAAGGTTGATTTTCTTTTTTGGTGGTTTGGGTTCTGTAGTTTCCGCATCAGAGTGTTGCTCTTTTAAGACTTCTAAAAGCATCCTCCACACCTCATCTCTCTCAGATTTTGGAAGGCACTTCAGATTCTTAAACCTTGGGTCAAGTGCTGTAGCTATCTTTAGAAATCTCATATTGGTACCTTCTTTGTGTTTTGTCACATCTGCAGTGACAGTGTTCTTAAAATGAGCAAGATGTTCTGCATTATCATATGAGGCTGCTACAACATGAAATATGTGGCAGAATGCGGGTAAAACAGAACAGGGTACATATAATTCTCCCCCAAGGAATTCAGTCACATATTTAATTAACATATTTTTTAATGAGCATCATCAGCATGGAAGCATGTCCTCTGAAATGGTGACCAAATGCCTTTCAACACCAGCTACAAAAGTGCTGTGTAAATGCCTGTTCTCACTTTCAGGTGACATTGTAAACAAGAGAGGGTAGCATTATCTCCTGCAAATGTAAACAAACTTGTTTGTCTTAGCGACTGGCTGAACGAGAAGTAGGACTGAGCAGACTTTTAGGTTTAACGTGTTAGTGTTTTGTTTTTGAGTGCGGTTATGTAACAAAAAATTTCTACATTTGTAAGTTGCTCTTTCCTGACAAAGAGATTGTACTACAGTACTTGTATGAGGTGAATTGAAAAATACTATTTCTTTTATCATTTTTACACTTTGATTTCAATTACAACACAGAATACAATATATATGAAAACATAGAGAAGCATCCAAAATATTTAATAAATTTCAATTGATATTCTATTGTTTAACAGTGTGATTAAAACTGCGATTAATCACAATTTTTGAGTAAATTGCATGAGTTAACTGCGATTAATTGACAACCCTACCTGAAATACATCTGGGATAGAGCCCAACTTTGTTCCTTCTTTGGAAACATAAGTATGCGGACAAATGCGAATAGGGGAAAGGTGTTTGGGGTTTCTACTAGAGGTTTCCCTCTTATTGGAAGAGACCAATTGTTCCAAACAAGGTTAGAGGATCTCACACTCAACATGCACAATGTAGTTTTTAATTTTAAATGAATTTAGAAAAATAGCTAACCAACATAAGAACAGCCATACTGGGTCAGACCAATGGTCCATCTAACCCAGTATTCTGTCTACCGACAGTCGCCAAAGCCAGGTGCCTCGGAGGGAGTGAACCGAACAGGTAATGATCAAGTGATCTCTCCTGCCATCCATCTCCACCCTCTGACAAACAGAGGCTAAGGACACCATTCCTTACCCATCCTGGCTAATAGCCATTAATGGACTTAACATCCATGAATTTATCCAGTTCTCTTTTAAAACCAAAGTTTTTCCAACCTCAAGATTTAGTTAGTTTGGCCTTGGTTCTAATCTTGGGCATTAGTTGGGATTTTATTTTGCCCAGTTTATTCATCTCTACATATTGTGATAAAATACTATACTCTACCAGGCTCTTCCCTAACACAGTACAAGTAAGCTACTCAGACACTACCTTGCTTTACTAATCCACTTTAAGGAGATTTCCTTTGTAATGTGTAATTATATATTGCTTGATCTCTGCCTTTTGTTTTCACTCTGATTGACAGAGCTTCCTGTTCTTGTATTCAGACAGTATTATTTTTGAGAGAAGTTCTCGCCTACACCTGTACCTGGTTTTATTTTTAATTTTCCCTTTGATCTATGTGCCTGACACTAATGAATTCAGAACCAAAAGTCTGTCAGAGGGTATATTTTCTATCCTTTACTCAGCTTTACTTGTTGCATTTTTCCATATACTTCTCTCTAACAAACACCAGTTCTGTCTCCTGGCAACCAGGGGCACTTGTATGTGAATCCAGTGACTATTGACTCCTAATCTTTACTGAACTGTTTGGGAATTCAGACCTCTAACTGTTAAGTAAGCAAAGCCACAGAAATAACTGAACATTCGGAATCATAGTAAAGTTGAAGTAATCTCTCCAATGGTTTTATAGCAGACACCTTTCAGTCCTGTTAACTTTTACACCTGCTGACTCACGTAGCACGTGCAGGTGTTTTCACAATAAGTGTTCAGTTAATAGCGTTATTTCTCTTGACCAAGATAATTCATTTCTCACCCAACTTTACAAGTCCTGAAACTTAATTAAATTTAATATACTAAAAGGATTCACTAAATGTGATTGCAGAGATGGATTTAAATTGTTTATCTTTCCAATCTAAAGCATACAATAGTAATAGGCCTGAGTTCAGTAAAGTAGGATAAGATTTGTTAGCACTTAGGCAACGTGTCTGCTTGGCATTTGTTTAGAGAAAAGCTGTGATTCACGGAACTGTAGAGACAATAGGAGGAACAGAGTGACCTTGCTGAAACAATCCTACGATTTTTAATGTGAGCTCTATCACAGATCCTAGCAAGCACCCATTCCTAGCCACCCATTAGGACTACTACGAGGGAAATCCAAGCCTTTGTGTTCTGGGTCCCTAGGGTGTTTCAGGCTTCTGGAGCCTGAACAGAGTCCAGACCTTTCCCCAATCTCAGGGGCCCTAAGCACACCCTCAGGGCACAGACCTTCTATCTGGCAACCCCTATGAGTATTGGAACCCGCTGTCCAGCTGCTTAGCCCCCCTTTTGCAGCACTGACCCTTCGGATTTCCTGTTACTTAAACATCCCCCTCTTCCAGAACTCCACCCCTAACGGTGTGAAGCTTCTGGTTAGTTTACTTCTCTCAGGGCACAAAGCAGTTCTGCAGCTGTCAGCCCACATGTACCTTGCACAGTCCAACACCTTTATGTTCTTTTGTGCTGAATCGGGAGAGTACCAATATGCAAAACAATAAAACACTAAATACATGTCTGTGCCTCAGTTTCCTCATCGAGGGGCTTATAGCAGAAGCGTTAATAGGATTGTGAAGCAGGGGTGAGGTGCAGCATGGAACTGATTGAAATTTTTGATGGAGAAGAGTATTCTATCCAGGGAATGTCCTGTGTGCTGCTGGATGGCACAGAACATTTTTTGAGGGAGTCCTCTGTTAACATTGTGAGAACCCTTCTCTGATCTTACAAATTTTATGTTCATTTGCTGAAACAAGGATACACAGAAGGGGTCTTCCTCCCCTATAGGCTTTAGAAAAACTTTTTGGCCATTTGAGGCACATTCTGACACATTCATTTTCAGCTGTGTCACAGAAATCCAAAATTAGATTATTTGCAGCTTGGTGTTAATGATTACAGCTCATCTGCAACTGTCACAAGCTCAGTGCATATTTTTTCATGGAGCGTTGCTTAAGCTGACAACCCTACATCCTTCAGGGTCAAGATACACTTACGTGCTGCTGTATCTGATGAACTGCTATTCATAGAACTGTGATAGGACTTTGCAGAGTTACCGTTAAATAACACACCAGCTTTCACCTTGAAGTGCCAGTGTTTTGTCCCGCACAGTTGCATTCTTTGCACAATGTCCTCCACTGCTTCCATAAAAGCCAGCTATTCAAGACTATGCATCATTCAGTGTCAGAACACTTTTTGTAAGAGTAGCCTAAATAAAGGACTTCCATGATGTCAGTCCATTTCAAAAACCAGATTAACAGGTGGTGTAAACAAGTAACAGGAGCAGCATCTGGAAACTATCTAAGAAGACTGATTTGAAATAGTTTGTTTTTATACTCTCAGTTAGAACAGCAGTTCTTTTATCTGAGATGACACAATCGTCTTTCAAGTTTTTAAAAAGTACTTTGAAGTCCACACCAACCGGTATGCATTTATTCATCAAAATCTGAACTACCGTAGTACGCTGTGTACCCTAAAGTGTGGTGTTTCTAATGGAGAAAATACTGTTAATACTCCTATTTCTCCAACAACTCTTCCTTTACTTTTATGTGGAAAATCACTAAACATGCTCTTTGATCCCCTCTAATCTTTCTCCCTCACCAAAGTGACTAATGATCTCTCTCACAGGTAAGTCAAAAGTGAACTTAGATTTCAAGAATATCTACTGCCTTTGACACTACTGATCACTCTCGTTTCTCCTCTCTTTGCTCTTCCTTCAACACCACCTTAAATTATATCTGTCTCCCATCCCCATTAGTATCCCTCAGTGTTTTGTCCTTAGTCTCCTGGCCTTATCTGCTCCTCTGGTTTCTGTTACCATCTGCATATTGATGATTTCAAAATCTAATGCCTAATCCCCAAGCTCCATTCTTCACTCTCACATCTCCACGTCTCAGGCATCTCCTGGATGTTCCACTACCATAACACCCTGTTTCTCCACAAAATGGAATTCTTCCCTCTTCACCATCTCTTGTCTACATCCATTAGCAGCCTCATATATCTCCCAGGATCACAATTGCATGCAGGTTTGTCTACCATCTTTTTCAAACATAACACTTTGTCATGTCTTAGCAGTCAGTGTAGACCAGATATCAAAATCTGCATCATGTCATCTTATAACAATTAAACGTTGGTGAAGCGAGAAGGAAAAAAAGCTGTTAGCTCTCAAATTATAAGGATTAAGTCTCAAAGAGAATGAGGATAAAACTTTACCTTTGCAGACATGTCCTCTGACTCTTGTCTCTACATGAGCCCTGCTTGGTTTCTTAATTAATCCTATAGTATGTTCCTCTTTAATATCATCAACATTGATCCTTTTTCCTTATTATCCCTATTGCAAAAATCTTTTGTTTCTTGTCTTGATATTGTAACTTCTCTGGCCTCTGTCTGTCCATTACTGCTATAGTCCTTTACTGGTGTTCCAGCCAGATCACCCTTCTCACTGTTTTGTTTTTTTTTTGCTATTTACCTGCCCCTTACTGCATTACATTCAAATTCCTGCTTCTTACCTTCAAAACTATACATAACCTCACTTTCCTCTACATCTCTTGCTCATTTTCTCCCACATCCTCTCTGATGCTCTATATTGCCCCCAGGTTTCATTTCCTGCCCTCCTACTTCTTCCTTTTTCTCACTTCTGTCTTTCTGCTTTTGTTCATGGGCAACAGGGAAAAGTAGAACATCTATTATTGTATTTTCCTGGCAGGAAAAAGGCAATTGAAAAGAAGAAAGTCTCTTTTAGGCCTAGGCGGAGAGAGAGGTTATTGTGTTGATTATGGTCAGTACTTTTTTCTCGATTCAATCACTGCTATAGCGTGGTTTATGGAACATTATTGCAGTTACCGCAAAGAGGGAGTGCAGTCACGCAGCTTCCATGGGGTGTATATGTGGGAAGGATGTGTGGGAAGAATATACTTGGTTAAAGATGATTGAAAAAGCCTATGCCAGCCATTCAGGCTGGCTAATATCCTGAATCGCCACTTCATTGATCTGGAGGGCCTCTTGGCATACACTCTTGGTTGAGGATTTGCCTGCATTCAGATGTCGAGGAACTGCAGGAAATACAAAAAAAATTAAACTAATGGTCTTTGCCTGTGTCCGTGCTGCTTTAAGATATCATGTTTTGCTGCTGACTGGTTGTCTCATGTGGGAAGCTGCTGCGGATGTCCAGGTGTACTGAGGAGATTTGAAAAGAAAGAAACCACTTACTTCTCTGTGATTTTTTTTTTTTTAATTCCAAGTCTGCCGTAGCACGTTCATCTGCCATATCATTTGATGGAGCGTAACTACACAATTCAGAATTGTGCAATGCAGTGCACTTCAATCAAGTCCCAGAGACCACACTCCGCTTTTATTGTGGCAAAACTCCCAAAGAAGGTGATTGGATTTTGTCATAGTGTAAAAGCAGACCTCCGGAGGCCTTGAGAAGAGATTATTAGGAAAATAGGCTGGATCCTGCATTCCTTCCATACTCCTGCTAACTTCATCAGGCGTTTGGAGTATGCTAGGAATGCAGGGCTAGAATGCTGTTTGGAATGTGCAGACGTACCAATTCTCACGGATTAATCAGGAGAGACGTGATTTCTAAGTAAAATTAAGCCGGCCTCATGATCTCATGAGAAAACTCTCAAATGTCAGGATTTTTTTTTTCAGCTGGGCTGCTGGGGCCCCCACTGTCAGCAAGATATGTGACCTGAGAGCCCCGTAAAGGCTCAGAAACTGGAAGGGAAATAAAGAGAACCCACGTTTATTTGAAAAAAAATCCTCATTATTTTCCAGTGGCGAGGGTTAGCGACACTGAGTGTGCTTTAAATTTCAAGAAATATAGTTGAGTGCTAAACTTTTATCTGTGTGGCAAAAACACCACTTTGGCCCCATTGGGACAGTTTTAGAAAAAAATACTTCCCCATTGTTAGGTCTTAATCTAAGTGTGTTTGCTTTGCTTATGGCATGTGAAAGACACACTGCATAACTAGTCAATCTTAAGGCACGTGTAATGTATGCTGCTGGTTTTGCATGCTAGTTCTTATTTGAATTAACAAATAAAACCCTATTCTTGGGATTGATCAAGTTTGTTTATTGTATGCTCTGCTCTGTTGCTTAAAAAGGAAGAGACAGAATTTCTGTTTAAGCAATAGGTTTTGCTCAAGTAGCTTTTTGTTGCATGTTTGATGATTAAAACGCTGGCTGATCTTTACATTTTTTTTATCCTTGTGATAGTATGGGCAGTGAGTGTTTTTAAAATGGCTTTCCTCAAAGTAATATAGAGAACAAAAGTCTGATGTAGATCTGAACAATTAAGACTGAGTGATGTTATAATTAACATTTTACTGTTGCAATTGTTTTATTAGTCGTACATCAAAGAATAGAATGATAAAAGGCAGATGTGTTCTTCTCTATGGTTGAGGATTCATTTGAATGTATGAGCAGTTCCAGTTAACAATATCAAATTAAGACAAAACAGTTTAAAGTTCATAATGATAACTCAGTCGGGGATGGGTAAGAGGCTTTTATTGGAGTTGATCCATGAAATTAAAGTTAACAAAAATTTAACAGATGTTTTAAATAAATACTGTTAGCTCTTAATTAAATCACACTCAATGTGTGATCTTTCACTCCCTTCAACGGAAATTGTACTAGTATACACAGCAAAATATATACAAAAACCTCCTTTAAATGTGACTTTCTTTATGACTGTAAAGTATGTAGAATAAATGGACAATGCGCCATATGTGATCCAATAGATAGGTTTATATACAGAATGAGAGAGAGAGGTTGAGTAACCCTAAATGACGGTAGGCACTTTGTGGACAAGTTGCCCCCTAAGGATTATGATCTAAAGGTCTTACCTGGAAAAAAAATAATTGCAGTAAGAAGGCTGAGTGTTATTTGTAGGATCAGGCCTTAACTAGATAGACAACGTAAGCAAAAAGAGTGCAATATTCAGCAGCTGGTGAAGGGACTATATCTATTTATGTACCTTCTGAAGTGCACATGGTTTGTTGATTCCCCAATTATTGTTGATTTTAAAAGAAAAATATCTATTAGTTCTCTAATGTTTTATTCAGAGTTATATCCATTTTCAGTTATATGAGCCATGTCCCTAAAATGAATGGCAGTTTTGTTAGTCATATCAGACATAGCTATAAATTGTTAACAGAATATTACCTTCCACCTTTTGGCAGGCAAAAACTGGGATTTAACCGCTGCTCTGAGTGACTATGAGCAGCTCCGACAGGTACACACAGCCAACCTGCCACAGGTGTTTAATGAAGGGAAGTACTACAAGCAGCAGGAAAGAGACCCACCCCAACAGGTGAACAAGACTGAACGAC
Source organism: Gopherus evgoodei (assembly GCF_007399415.2). Lineage (NCBI taxonomy): Eukaryota > Metazoa > Chordata > Testudines > Testudinidae > Gopherus > Gopherus evgoodei. Next base: position 31,514,599 of record NC_044331.1, on the reverse strand, counting down.
CAAGTCTGCAGAGACAGGATGACATTGCTCAAGGTAAATGCAGCTATTTGACCGCCTTTGTGGACAAATAGCTTTTTGGATAATCAAAGTACATTATGCAGGTAGTAGGAACTAAATTATCTGCCACCAGATAAATTATGTCATTGTTATTAACTTTATGGAGATACTGATGGGTTGGGCCCTGTATTGCACGTTTTTCAGTCCAGTTTATCTTTGCCGATGTTTGGTAGATTTTAAGATGTAACTGAAGTATTCAAATTTAGGTTTTTTAGAGACAGTGTGCTGTTAACTATGAGAGGAGTGGGCTAGATGAAGTTGTAGACTTTTCCCATTTCTAATTTCCCATGTGTCTGAGTCCAGAGAAAGTTCCATCATTTCAGTCATTGACTTCTTGATCATTATTACATGATAAAGGTGGCACTGGAGAAGACATCTGTTGAAATAACTTTTGTCATGAAAATGTCTTAGTCTCTTGATTCCACCCCCATAAAAAGATGATATTGAATTAGTATTATTTTCAGTTATAGCAGTTGGTTTCCATTACATGATTATAAGCATTAGGATTTATTTTTCATATTCAAATTGCTTGCTCTCTCTGACTGTTGTAACAGGTTTCTTCTAACTTAATTCACCGAAGAGTTGAGGCCTACATTAAAGGTTAATCTATGGTATGCCAGCTTCTCACATTTAAAAAAAGAAAAAAAGTAACTAGTGACTTGGCAGGAATTTGTTGTCATGAAACCCATCTAGACCTGAGTCCTGTTAGCTGAGGATTTTCTCCTAGAAGTCGTACAGTGGTGATGCATTCATGTATGTGAGAAGCGTTGGAAGGGAAAATAATTCTTTTTTGTTTCTCAACAATTTGTCCCTGACTCCACAGGAAAAAAGACAAGACAACAAGAATGTGGTTTAAAAAAGCCTTTATTAAGTAACTGTGAGCTGTCCAGCGCAGACTATCCTATTGTAATCCATTCCACTTGGTGGAGGGCTGCTGTCAGCCCCTACCCTTCTTTTGGGGTGTTGGTTGCAGCACTGTTGCTACGACCCTATTACCCTCACTCCACATGAGGGTTAAGAGGAAGGGAAGACATGGTTCTCTCTTCACTGTACCAGGTGTTAGAAGCCGCAGCCCCATTACCCACCTTCTCTAGGAAATACCTTCTCCTAATCTGCTTCCAGTTCTGGTTTGTCAGTGAACTAGACCCTTTATTAAACAAGTACCTGCACTGGATGCCTGCTAAGTTGCAACACACTGAATTTTGCAAGCTAACCTATCCACTGGGTCCTTGGGCTACCAACAGAACACTGAAAAATCCCACCTTGCCCAGTCCACTCTGGCAGTGAGGGAAAAATTCCTTCTTAGCCCCAACAAGGTAACTAGCATGAGCCCACAACAAGGACCAAAAGCCCCAGTCCTTTTCTAATCCCAAAGAGAAGGAAGCTTTTCTTCTCATTGCAGAATGAGACTTTGAGCAGGGCAAAGTGCTTACAAGCCCTCCCTTGGGTACCTGGAAGCCAATAAGCTGATATTGCACCTTCTGTCCAACCAATCAGCCACAGAGGCCACCATCCCATGCCCCTCTCCAGTGCTTAATTTGTAATGAAAGTGCCAGAGCTCAGACAATTAGGTGCCGGAGCTCAAGCGCATTTTTTTACTTTAAGAACTGATGCAGCAATCCCAGAGGTGCTGGGGCCAAGCCTAGGCAGTGTCAGGGATCAGCCCTGGCACAGATTAAGCACTATCCCTCTCCTCAAGCCCACAAAGAAGGGGACAGTGGAGCAATCCTTAAAGGAAGGAGAAGGGGTTTTCTTTCTCCCGCTGGCTCAGGCAAATACCTCCACACACACACACACACTCCCTCTGAGGCTGCAGGGGTGGGGAAAGGTGGCAGCGTTGCTATTGCTACTCCTAATGTAAGGAGCATCATTGAAGGGCTCTGGAAGCAGCCTTTCCTTAGCTGGTACCTGCTGACCGAAACAAGGCTTTGGAAGGGCATGAGGAGGGAATTGTAGGGCTTCTTTTGACTCAGTCTAAAGTGCTGGATTAATCAGAGTTAAAGAAGCAAACCTACACATACAGGGCTAGAAGTCAATGAATTATGCCTGTTTTACATCAGCTGAAGACCTGGGCCACTGTCTAAAAGTCAACGTTTTTAAATCACTTGTTTGACATTGAAATGGGCACTTCATGTTTGCTAGAAGCAGTGCCCTACTGATACAAACAAGGAAACTGGATGCCAGAGCTAGGGTGACCAGACAACAAGTGTGAAAAATTGGGACAGGGGATGGAGGAAATAGGAGCCTATATAAGGAAAAAAAAACCAAAATCGGGACTGTCCCTATAAAATCGGGACATCTGGTCACCCTAGCCAGAGCTCACAGTAACTTTATCACTCAGTGTGTTCCTAGAGCAATTCACGTAACCTGCCCTGTACTTCAGTTTCTTCATTTACAAGTAGGAGTAGTGAATAGTGCTGGCTAAAAAGTGTAGGGAAAAAAGAAACAAAAACTTCATCCCAACATTCAAAAACTTGCTGAAGAATGTCATTTGGATTTCAAAATTAGAAAAATTTTGACCAGCTTTAGCAATAATAAACTTTTGGATGTTCTGAATGTTAATTCATTAATATTTATAAGAGAGACACAGTGGGTGAGGTAATATCTTTTTTTGGACCAACTTCTGTTGGTGAGAGAGACAAGCTTTCAAGTCACACAGAGCTCTTCTTCAGGTCCATCAGCATCTGCCACTGATGATAGACCTGAAGAAGAGCTCTATGTAAGCTTGAAAGCTTCTCTCTCACCAACAGAAGTTGGTCTGATAAATGATATTACCTCACTCACTGTGTCTTTGTAATATGCTGATATCGACATGGCTACAACAACACTGCATATCATATCTACAAAGTAATTTGAGTTCTGAGGATGAAAGGTAGTAGAAATGCTGTGTGATGCATCCATACATCTCATTTTAAATAAATAGGATTTGTGTGTGCCTGTCAGAAAGTGGAGTTAAGCTCACATGGTACAGTAATGTTTCTTATTTACAGCACTGTACATGTTCACTGTCTGACCACTAAGGGCCAAGTTTACAAAGATTTGGACATCTGAGGATGCAGATAGGCACCAATGGGATTTCCAAAGCTCCTAAGCAGGTTAGATGTCCAATTCTAATTAGGTGCCTAACTCTGATTAGATGTCCAACTCTAATCAGAGTTAGGCACCTAATTCACCTAAGTACTTTGTAAATCCACTAGACACCAACCTGCATCTTTTGGTGCCTAAAGATCTGGCCCAAAATCACTCACTAGCTAAATCCTCACAACTTCTGTGAAATAAATAGGGATACTTAGGTTGAGAGGTTGGATAAGTTGCCCATGGTCACTCAATGTCTCCATGATCATACACCTGTGCACTAAGTGGTCTGCTTCTCAAATTGTATATAGTAATTTGTGAAAACAACACCTAAGATAATGGGAGGCATACGGTAAAGCTACTAATTTTGGACAAGCATGAAAACCAGGCAGCCTAGAGAAATTACTAGTCCCAGGAATATCAACAGGAATAATGGGTGGAAACTGAACAAAGAAAAATTTATATTGGACGTCAAGGGGAATGTTCTGTCAGAGGGCTCTGCATAATTATCGAATTGTCTCCCAAAATAAATGGTGGAAGCCCTATTGCTTAAATCATTTAAAACTAGACTGAATATGTTGTAGGGTGGAAGTCTTGCATTGGTAGGGGGATGACGTAGATGATCCAGCCTATGTAGGTACAGTATTTTCAAGTCACCCAGTAGGAATTCTGATTGTGGTAAATGTCCCTTGATTATACAGTTCATTCAGATTGTACAAAGCAACAGTGAATACTGAATAGTGAAACGCTATACATAAAAGTAAGAAAAAAGATTGCATTGTACACTTTCAGGGAGTCTTTCATTTAGGAATCCATAGTACTTTTTGTGTATCAGAAATTATATTTTCTGGAGTCCATAGTGTGTGTGAGAGAGAGAGAGAGAGAGAGAGAGTCAGATTTTGGGCTATCCAAAGATATCTCTCATAGCATCTAAAACAATAATAAATGTAGGCAAAACAGGTGGCTTTTCAGCACATATCTTCACAAATTTATACGTATCAGGTGATAAAGGAAGGCACTGACTTACAGCCCAGAACTATCATTGCAACACTGTATAACTAATTAAAGAGGCATTGTCAGAAGAATATTAAGTATTTTTTAAAATACTAGGCAGTATGTTCCCTAACAGTTAATGGCTTCAATATTAAAACTGAAAAGTCCATTTTAGAGCTGTTTTTCTTTTTCTGTTGTTGTTGTTGTTGTTGTTGTTGTTGTTGTTGTTGTTGTTGTTATTATTATTATTATTATTATTATTATTATTATTATTATTATAATACTGTTCTTTGTCATTTGTTTTTAATTGCTTGTCAATGAAGACAGGGCTTAGAATGTTAAGATTTAACTTCCAACATCTGTTGCTATAATATGCTAACAAACAAGATGTTCCACCAAACTTTGGGAATATTTTTTCTTAATAGCTACTATAGCATGCTGCAGGTGAACCCAGGAACTGAACATAAGAATTGCCATTCCAGATCAGACTAGAGGTCCATAGAGTTCAGCATCCTATTTTTGATGGTGGCCCATTCCAAGTGTTTCAGAGACAGGTGAAGAAAACCCTATAAATGTGCTCACTGCAACTTTATGCAGTGTGTGCTTGTCTGGCTAGTTGGAAGAAAAGCTGTTGTTGTCCCTTTAAAGAATCCCCCTGCAACTAGCAGCAGGAAGGGGAAAAGTTTACCTGTACAGACTGGAGGAGGAACAGGAAAAGGCTGGATTAGGTGTGGGGAGTGGGGGAGGGTACTGCCCTTCCAGCAGACCACCAGAAGGGGGAGAAGTATTTATATCCACCCGCCCCTGCTGCAGGAGAAGCTCTCTTTCACCTATATCAGGCCGGCAGCAGCTCACAGAAATGGTGGGTTTCCTCTTCTAGGCAGACTGGAGCGAAAGCCACAGCTCCAGATCAGCATGCAATAGGGACACATGGGAGAGGGTGCAGAGTTAGGGTACCTAGCACACAGGAGGAAGGGGAAACAGGTAGTAACAGGGGGAGGGTACTGTGTCAGCATACCAGAGCACAGAAGAAGGGGAATCCCTTAGCCAGTGGGACACAGGCTCTCATCAATCCCTGATCAGCCGTAGCTGCTGCAAGTAGGTGGCAGAGGAAGCTGCTGAGGTTACAGGCAGTCGCAGGGACCCACCATGTGGCACTGGGGGCTCCAGGAGCAATGACGGGCTGAAATCAGACTCATCCCAGGATCACAATAGAGGCAAAAAGGGTGGCAGCAGCAGCAGCTGCAAAGGCAGGACTCAAAATAAGTGTGACTTCTTCTTTCCCTCCGCCACCACACCCACAGAAGCTTTTCCTTGGGTGAGTGGACCCCTTAAGGGCCTGGGGGCTGAGGGCCTAGCTGAGCTCTAAACTCTCTTTCCCCCCACCCGCTGCCCACACACACACCAATTCCATATGCAGGAGCATGCATGGTGGGCAGCCTGGGAAGCACTGGGGGAGTGGAGTACGCACAGAGCAGCAACAGCCTGAGCCAGAAGAGAAAGGGCCAGTGGCTTCTTGCAGGTGGAGGGGAGCTGGCTGTGCCCCCCATATCACAGACTAGTGAGTGGATGTCCCCTTGAGCAGGCTGGCTGGGCTCTCCCCACCACCACCACTACCAAGCGGGAGCACACATTATGTGGGGGTCATTCCAGCGTGCTACTAAATGAAAGTACCTGGGTGAGTGGGGCAGAATTGCTGCCTGTGCTCATCCCCCCACAGGTGTGTGGCCTCTCTTGGCGACTGGATGGGTGGGCATAATGTGCATTTGGCCCACAAATTCACTTCTGGGCCTCATTAGTGAGGCATCTCTGAGTTGGCATAGATGGAAGGGCACTCTACAAGAAGCAAGGAAATTAGTCAAGGCGGGGCATGCTCTGGGACCTGCTGATGCCTCTTGTACACTCTGGTAGGCTGGGAGCCGGCCCTGGATGTGATTATTGTTCACGTTGGTGAAAATAATGTGGGAAGGTGTAAGGGGGTTGTCTTGATAAGAGGGATTTGGGGCAGATCCAAGATTTTTTGGGGGGTACATGTGGCAACTATTTGGTCTGACATGTTACAGCGTAGGGTGTGTCAGGGAGCAGTGAAGCCTCTGGGGGTAGTGTTAAGACCAAGAGGTATACAAAGAAGGAGGTGGCTAAATTCATACATACCCAAGGCGGGTTGGTAATTTCACATCCGGACACATCTTACTTGGCAAGCAGGTTATTCAGAGGATGGGGTACACCTATCCGACTGGGAAACGGGGTTATTTTTGTCTGATATTAAGGAAGGAATCAATGAATGTGTGGAGCCTGGTTGCAGGGTTATGGGGTTGTGGGGAGTTCACAGCCAAATAGAATTGCTGGCACCTCCTTGTGGCAGATGTTCAGAGCAGATACTCATTATGGAAGGGATATGGATATTGGATAAAATGGATTGGAAAAGGATGTAAAATAAAGCATCCCTTAATGGAGCTGAGGAAACGGGGGGTTGGGGCTCCTACGTCTGTTTTAGCAGGGAGCCGACACCCCCTCCTTTTCTAGCTCCTTTAAATCTCTTATGCGATGGCTGGGACCAGGTTGAGGATTATGGGGAAATGATTAAGGAAACAATGATGACCTGCACTGTACAATTTATTGCCAAGTACACCCATATATTTTAAATGAATAAACTTGCATCTAAATAAACCACATCCATTGCCTGCTGTGTTTCTTCTGCCATGGCCAGACAATGGGCTTGCCTTTTAAGGAGTTTCTTACTAAAGCCAAACAGTCAGCATTGACTTTTGCTGAAGTACAACAACTTAAAATAATTTTAAAAGTTTATCTGATGCAACTGTGGATATATTCATTATCCATATATCCATGTCTAGTCTTTTATTTTAATGCTACCAAGCTCTGGATCTCCATTATGTTTTATGGCTGTTAGTTCCACAGATGGCCTCTGTTCTGTTTTTAAAAATAGCCTTTCATCAGTTTTATCAAATAACTCCTTGTGCGTGTATTGGGAAAGGTAAATTAGTGCATAATACTGACCTTCTCTTATCCAGTCATCATTTTCTAAAACTCTCTCAGATCCCTTCTTCCTCATTTCCTTTTTAAACCCTCTCCATCTTTTCAATGTCTTCTCATATAGAAGGTTTTCCATGCCTCTAATCTTTTTTTCCTCCCACTGTGTTTTTGGACTTGTTCTACTTCTATCTTTTTGGAGATAAGGTTACTGGAACTGAACACAGTGTTCCTGGTGAGGGTGTGTCATCAACTATAATATTGGCATTATAATATTGTCAGTAGTGCTTTATAGCCCACTCTTTGTAAATCCCTATGTTTTGTTTGCCTTGCTGACCTCTCCTCTGTACATCGAGTAGATGTTTTCACTGTTCTGTCACATCAATAGCTGGCCCTTTCCTAACACTAGCAACGTGTATGAGTACTTAAAATTACTTTTTTCAGTGCGCATTAGCTTGCACTTGACTACACTGAATTTCAATAACAATTTATAGCAAAATAGGAGAAAGGGTCCCATAGGGGTTTGTTTGGTTTGGTTTTTGTGGTTTTGGTTTTTTATAAAATAAGGTTCTCCCTTAATATAGGCTTGCAATATTCTTCATTCTTTGTGAGCTGCCTGTTATTCCTAGGATCAGGGCATATAAAGAGAACTGTCTTTACGGCAGAATAATGATGTTGAAATTACTTCTGAGTAAACTTTTTTGATTAAAGCAGAATATGGTATGTTTGATGTTTGGAGTGATGTGAGATGATAGTTCTGGGCTAAATTTCATTTGATCCGTAACAAGTTAACCAAACGTAGGGGTTTAAAATATATAATAGTTATGATCTGTCACAATCACTAGTATATATTTCTTCAAATAAATCCTTGGAAACACAATTCTGCAAAACCCAATTCTACAGAAACACTTCTTTCTCCATTCATTATTTTAAAAGTTAATCTGTCCAGTCAGAGCCACATTCATCTGTGATGTGCACAACTTCAGGGCAGGAACCATGTGTTCTTTTATGTTTAACAGTGCCCAGCAAAATGGTAATAAATAACAATAATAATCAATAGTAAGTCCTCAAATGAAGGAAATGGAGGTGCATTTGGAATGAGTTCATTCGTTGACAAAATACCATCATAGGAAAGACGGAGAGGCATTCCTCCTGGTCTCACTTGTCAATTGTACCACCACCTTCCAATTGCCAATTGTTAAGATAAAGAAAGTGTTGTCATAAAATCATGACTCTTTTTGTAATGTTCTTACTTTCCTCCATCTGTCTTGGGTTCCTCCACAGAAAAACGACTCTCCAGAGGTATTTCTCATGCCAGCTCAGCCATAGTTTCCCTTGCTCGATCACATGTAGCTAATGAATGCAGCAATGAACAGTTTCCTTTGGAGATGCCTATATACACATTCCAGCTACCAGATCTTAGCGTGTATAGTGAAGATTTCAGAAGCTTCATTGAACGTGATTTAATCGAACAGGCAACAATGGTTGCTTTGGAACAAGCAGGTGAGTGAATGCTCTGGGTTGTCAGCATGATCTGACACTTGATTTAACGTTCTTCGATCACACTTCATTATTGCAGCTGGGCCGTCCTGCACCAGAAATAAATGTGAGTGAGCAAAAACAAACACTATGTTCTTTGGAACATCGCATGCAGTTCCTTGTTCCATCTCTAAGTCTCTGCAGTAATTAGTGGCAGATTGGTATAATAAATAGGGAGACTGAGGTAGGAAAGAGGGAAGGAGGAAGGGAAGGAGAATGATAGGCCAGGAGAGTGAGACTGATCAGGTGGAAGGTAAGGGGAGAGAATGTGGTAACCCATTGAATGCCATCAGTCAGTAGAGTTTGGGATCATTTATAGCACTGTCCTTGTGGCTCAGTTTCCCCATCTGTAAAATGGGGATAATGATGTTTATTTGCTTTGTGAAGTGCTTTGAGCTATAAAGATGAAATGAAGCATAAAATAGTGAGATATATATGATTGTATATATATATATATAGTAATATTAGTTAAGCCCATATTAAATCTACATTTAAAAGTTGCATGTGAAATTGAATTTAAAACTAGCAAAAAATGTTTAAAACATTTCATTGTAAATGATATTTAATGAATGAGAGACTCTGAGATGGAAGTTAGATAGCAACCTCCTGTTGAGAGACAGCCAAGGTTTCAGTCCTTGCTCTGATGATGACATTTGGAGGTTGCCATAATTTGAGAGACCGTGGGCATACCTGTGGACTCCAAGGAGCCCCAAAGACCACGCTCCTTGTATGAGCTCCTTGCATCTCCTGCTTCAAATGCCCAGTCCCCCCACCACCTTGTGTCATTCTTAAGCTCTAATGAGCTTCCAAGTAAATTGCTTCACTAGCCACAGTAAGAGGAGTGCTTGCTCAAGTGTACTCCTTGTGTACTGGCATAAACAGAACATCAGTTTCACTCACTGTAGCTATGTCTCTTATCTTTCCTTAATCTTACATGAAAACCTTTACATTTTGAAACACATTTTGTCAGTTGGGTAGGATTTGCCCCAGAATTTAAAGGGTATTCTATCAGAAACAGGTAGTGTAATGTTTTTTCTTCTTCCTCCCCTACACTGAAAATTCTGTCATGCTTGATTTGCTTACATTGCAGTTTTACAGGGTGGTGTACATGGTGTCATGTCAGTTAAAAAATGTTTAGTAAGCCATCTGTTAAAAATACAGAGTTAATTGATTCTATAACGTGTGCACTAGAAGAAAATTACTTCTGAAAATCAAGAGAAATTGCATGTAATATAGCCTTGACCTTAAGAAAACCTCAAATCTGCATTGAGCAGTACTGTCTTCTGCTGATACAGCACCTTTTGCATAACATAGTTAACATTTTCCCCAATATGTTTTTTATAATGGATCTATTTGCAATGACTTATTTTAAAATGCTATCTTTTCATTTAATACACTGTTATTGGCTAGAGATGGAGTGAGCTGGAAGCCCAAATCCAAATAGTACAGGGGTGTGGGGTGTATAAAATCCAGACCCAAACATGGATCTAAATTTCACATTTACAGATGAGCAAGTAATGAGCAAAACCCTGAATATGAAAACCAGTGAACTTTGGACAGGGAAAGTTGAAATCCAGACCTGAATTTTGCAGCTCCTGCCCATGAATAAAACTGATTCAAATTGTTGACCAAAAGTCAAACTGAATCCAAACTAAAACTTTTTTGTGAAGTTCAAAAGTATTTAACATGTATTTTTCTTTTTCTTTTTCTCATATCTCTGCACCCCTCTAGGTTTGGGCCAATCGCAGAATTAAAAGTTCCAGTTCAATTGTTATTCAAGTGAATATTTGTGAATAATTCTTTGAGTTATTTCCCCAGCTCCAGTCAACCATAAAATCAGATGACTGTAATTAGACGCTTCCGTGTGGGGCAAAATAGCAGCCAGACTAAAGAAAAAATTGCATTTCACTCATTGCATTCAGTACGTTGACTCAGTTAGTTGTTCGTGACACACGTGGTATTTATTGGCTGCAAGAAAACAAACGATCTTAGAATATGCTCATCCTTTTCCACAGCTCCATTTTTATACCTCTTTTTAAGTTGATATAGAAATTAATTGTGATTAGACTGATGATTAAAACTATGTGCTACAGCTTTAATACAAGGGGCAAACAATAGAGGAATAAACAGTGATTTCTAGATGGACTGTTAGGGTTTTATGAATTTGTCTGTAGCTGTAGGAAATGTTTAACAAACAACCTGCTCTTCTATGGAAGTTGTCAGAATTATCTCTGTTTTCAATAAATGGTTATCTTTAGTATTATAATTCAATATCTATGGTTTCCTGACAGCTTAAGCTTCATTGTGATCAAAGTACATAATTGTCCTCTGGGTTTTTTACGTTCCAGAATAGTAATTTCCCTCGTTGCCATGGTGAGAGGTAAACAACGGACCCTCAAGAAACAAACAAATCATTCATAGGAAGCTTTAAAAGTTTAGGCCAGTTATTTTGTGATAATACCTACGGCAAGGTCACAATCCTGCACAGAGTACCTACAGATGCACCCCAGCACTTTCATAGTTCTCAGTGCACAATCAGGGCCACATTTGGTTCATATCTACCATTTGTGCAGAGGCATAATGAGATTTAATGACATGACTAAGCTTCCACGTCTCGTGAGAAATCTATATTGTAGTGGGTCTTTGAGCCTTCATGATTAATTCATGAAAGCACATCTTGAAATTTGGTCTTATTTTATGAGACAAGTTTATATATTTTTCATGGACTGACTATAACTTTGTCTAATAAGGAATCTAAACCTTGAAAAGCAGCATTTCATAACTGCTGTGGAAAAAAATTTTAAATCTCTAATTTTAATTTTAATTTATGACTGGTTTGGACTTGTAAGTCAGCCATGAAAGTCATTTGAAAAAAAATACCTCAAGTAAATAATATGCTGTGAGTTTTTTAATAAACATATTAATCTGATGAATGAAGCATGAAATGAGTACATCTGAACTGGTTCTATTATATTTAATTTAAACTTTGACTCAGATTTTAAATTCATGTAATGAATGTTTAATAAATATACACAATTTTATAGAAATATAAGTGGCATCCATAGCATCTAAGTACAATACATTGAAAACTACTGCAAGAGGAGGCCAGATTCTCAGTCCTACCACACTGTCTTCGCCCAACTCTGGTGATGTAAAGGACCCATAAAATCATTTCTATTTGCCACTTGAGAAATACCCAGTTATGTACAGCCACCACTGCTGCTCTGCACTCTAATCATCTGCTGTACACATTATATGATAATCTATTGTTGGATGTACATTGATGCATTTTCTTTGTTTGTTTGTTTGTTTGTTACAGTTAGTAGGTAAGAGAAGGGAAGAGGAGGAGTGGGATTATCATCCAGTCAGTAGCAGCACTCAGAATTTTTGCCACAAGTCCTTCATGTGAATGAACAACATTTAAATGGTTAAAGAGCTCGCTTCCCTAGCTGAGTGTGGGTTGATTTCTAAGTACCAACTACCAGGGGAAGGGCAGGGAAAGCAATATAAGCTGGCTCCTTCCACCATCAACTCCGTAACCCACCCAGTTCCATAGGCCTCCCATATAAAAGCAGAAAACACCATTGTCAAACTCTCACAGTGTTTCTTAGGCACTTTGTTTTAATTAATATTTCTCTCTGAAAACCAAACTGAGACCCAATGTAGGTTTATAAGTCTGATCACAGAGTGTAAAACCCTACATGGGGAACAGAAATTTGATGATATAGCAAAACTCCTGCTGACCTCAGTGATGTAGCACCAGGCCCTCCAGGAGAGAAATAGATAAGGCCAATACTCCCTACTACAGATTAGTGCTATTCTGCCATACTAGAATGAGCTTTCCAGTGTTCACATCATTACTTTCTAAACCCCACTCTCAGACAGAACTCCTTCCTTAAATCCTCATGAGACTTTAGGACTTCCGCATCTACACTGCAAAAAAAAAAAACCCACAGCAGCTAGTCGCAAAGACCAGGTCAGCTGACTTGGGCTTGCGCTGTGGGGCTCAAAATAGCAATGTAGCAGTTCAGGCTTGGGCTGGAACTCAGACTCCAAGACCCTCCTCTTCCTCTCGCCAAGTTTCAGAGCCAGGGCTCCAGACTGAACCCAGATGTGTACACTGCTAATATTAGCCCTATAGTGCAAGTCTGAGTCAGTTGACCCTGGCTCTAAGTCTCATTGCTGCAGAGGGGTTTTTGCAGTGTAGATGTACCCTAGATACAAAGGTTGACATGTTCTCCTATGTCTTATTAACTCAATTATTGTTTATAGATAACTGCAGAATCGTCTCTCACAAGTTTGGTGACAATTCACGCTCGTGTGTTTGAGCGCAGGTCTAGTGCTTCATATTAAACAGCGGCTACGTTGTGTTCCATTGTCGCTAAAGGAAATGGGATTTCTATCCTGAATTGCAGAAAAGTAGATCTGGAAAGAGTGTGGAAAATAACCCTGGAATATTTTTTTTGTTGCAGTCCTGAGTGCAAACCTCCAATGGATGACAGTTTGGATAACAGCAGCACTGTTTTCCAAGTGTGGACTAAATGATAGGATTCAGATTACACAACAAATGGAAGATTTTTCACATACAAACATACTCAGATACATACATGTGTGTGTCCGTCCACCCATGTCTCTCTCTATACCTAGGTCCCTTCCCTGTTGGAGTAGGAGAGAATTGCTACAAAAACCCCAACAATTCTTCTTGCTTCCGGGACCATTATTAGGCTGGGACTGAGAGACTGAAATGAGGAAGGGAGTTACTATGGCGATGGGCTCTAGAGAAAACCAAAGATCGATAGGCAGGATGGTTAAGATTAATGTTTTTTAACTGAACAGAGCAAAATATTTTATTACTATGCTTCAGTATAACTGAGTATAACAACAGTTTTAAACTCTGTGCACGCCAAGATATCAGTATGCCTAAACTTTAATAACTCTTAAGTGCTGAGGCCTGTGTTTTCTGTGAAGAGCCTAACACAGTTACTTTGGCCTGAATTGCAATGGTCATATCCCAAGAGTAAAGCCCAAGGAATTCTGAAACTTGGTCCTTTGAAGCAGTTGATAAAAGTTAGGCTTCATTAAGCCAAAAATATAATTGTCTTTTGGAAATGCTACCATCTTTTACTTTTCTGGGAGCAGATTTATGCAGAAGTGCGTGCAGGGAGAAAAGCAAAACCCATTCATAATTCTGGGAGATCTGCATTCATTTCCTGAGTACTAGGCTAGAAATGCATACTTGCATAATTTAATTCAAAGATGAATGACAAAGTGATGGACAGTGCTGTAATTTCTTAGAAAAACTGATGTCTTAATTTTGTGAGACTATATTAAAAAAAAAAAAAGCCGAAAAGCAGTATGTGACAACTCACAAGTCAGTTATATGCAGCCGTTTGCTCAAGTAGATCCTACTGCCTCATTTTATTTTATTTTTTTATTTTTGTTTTCATTTGCATTCTAGTTGCTGGATTCTCTAACTGTCTGTAGTGCTTATGCACCATGCCAAAAGAGAAACACTTAATTTAATCGTGCAGTTTTACGTGTTCCTTCATGCATGGTCCAATGCTGCACTTCAAGGACATAAGTAAATGATGAATAGCCTCTCAGGCACTGCTAGAGTGGATTTCATATCACCTAAAATAAAGGAGAGAGCTCCTATATGAAAGTCCTTTCTCTGAAGGACACAATGTACCTATGGATATACAGCATAATCACAATGCTGTGTCTGAAAAATACAACAGCTCACTTAATGATTAATACTAAACTCTGGAAAGCTATCTTTTATTTTGTTTACATCAGTATTGTAGGTAAATATTTATTTATAATCAGGAAGAACCAAATCTAAAAACTTTTAGATGCACATAGAATACACAATTACATTTCAAAACCTATAGCTTTACAAACTGTAGAAGTATGTAGTGGTGGTGAGCCATGTTGGTCCTAGAATGTTAGAGAGACTAGGTGGATGAGGTAATATCTTTTATTGGACCAACAGTTGGCTCTCTAACACGCTGGGACCAACATAGGTACAACAATACTGCATACTTTTATAACTTTTAAAGCTGTATGTTTTGTTATTACCTCACCCACCTTGTCTCTCTAAGTGGTAGAAGTGACTGATGCAGAATGGCTTTGCTTAAATTTGAATTCAACATGCCAGCTGTTAAGGAGTGCTCCTAGCACATTGCATGACCCATCTTCTAATTTTTAGGGGACTGAGTAATTTCCCACTGATTTAAAGAGCTTTATTGTACACATTTCAGAATAACTATAGAATTATGAAAGGAAGACAGTGATTGTTTGATCAAGTCCTGACTCTGCAGGTCTCTGCTCTAATTGTACAAGTAGAGAATTATCATGTTAATCCACTGTTACAAAAAATATTTCCCAAAGTTACCCAATCCCAGCTGCTTAAAAGTCTCCAGACTATGAATTGTAATTCTTTTGGTTTTTCCTGTGTATGAAGTTGTTCCCTCATTCTGTGTGTATTTTAAATTGAACCACTCACCTCATCATATTTTAGAATAATGTATATTTGTATTCATGACAGAGTTTAAATTGGCATTGGCTCCTACTGTCACAAAAATATAAAGCATATACATACACAATAGGAAACATGACCAAATATATTTAGGAGCAGAGCATCATCATCCTTCAAAATTCATAGCTGATTTGCATCCATCAGGAAATCAGATTTCCCACATCAGACTATCCTAATTTTTCTGATTTCAGCATGTAGAGATTTAAATGATAACACTTTTCAGGTCAGTTGTGCTGCAATAACAGAGCTAATAGTAGGATGGGAGAGACTCATTCTACAAAGTATGAGCAGAGAAGGAGAGGTGATAATGCTTGAATGTAGCTAGTCTTAACGTGTGCCTCTCTGCAGCCAATGGTGCAATGGGCATTTTGGAAAGGGGTGTGTTGGAGGTAAGAAGAGAAGTGGCCAAAGCACACTCAAACTGTCCCTGGCCCATGTGTGTTCTCAGGGGTCAGCTGGTACAAGTTAGGACAGTCCCCAAACAACTTGTTATTGCTTCTCCTCTATTTCCCCTTTACTCAGCTGCCTAGGATAGCTGTATGGGGAAGAGGTACTTAGCTAGCCACTCCTCTAGGCTCTAGGGTGACCAGATATCCCGATTTTATAGGGACAGGCCCAATATTGGGGGCTTTTTCTTATATTGCTGCCAATCACCTCCACCCCCATCCCAATTTTTCACACTTACTATCTGGTCACCCTACAAGGCTCAGGCAAAGGCAGTCAGTTCTTGTCTCTCTCTCCCTTGGGTGCCTACTGACCAGCAAAGAATCAGGAAACAAGAGCAGCCAGAATAGTCTTAGGTTATGGCTTGGAATTGCTTTTCAGTTCATAGTCAAATACACTTTTTCTTCTTAACACAGACAGCTTTGAGGGTTACAAGTGGTTGCTGGGCCCCTGTAATCCATATGATAAAATTTCAGGAATGTCACTCTGTGTGTCACTCTGAAATCTACAATATCTGTAGTCACCTGATCTGGTCCGGGGACCCTGGGCTTAACTTGTCCACAGG
Source organism: Gopherus evgoodei (assembly GCF_007399415.2). Lineage (NCBI taxonomy): Eukaryota > Metazoa > Chordata > Testudines > Testudinidae > Gopherus > Gopherus evgoodei. The sequence continues at coordinate 31,498,397 of NC_044331.1, read as the reverse complement.
GACCACCCACCCTCTGACAGTTAGTGTCCAAGATAAAGTTTTAAATATGTCATGAAATGAGCAACGGTCCTGTAAAGCTGCTACTGAGCTCTCTCTCAAGTCATGTTTACTCTCAAGGAGTTAGTTTCCAAAAGAGCATTAGAGGTATTCGTTTAATTTTTGCTATTGCACTTCATCAGATAGCAATTGCTTTTTAAGCAGAACTATTCAGCGGTGCTTTGTACCTTTCAAAAATAAATAATAAAAAGTCAGAGGCAAAAGAGGCAGGACTCCAGAGGCAGGATGACCATAGTGGCTGGCTACAAGCATAGGTGCTGGAACTAGGGGTGTGGGGGTGTTGCTGCACCCCCTGGCTTGAGGTGGTTTCCTTGTGGACAGAGTTTACAGTTTGGTTCAGTAGTTCTCAGCACCCCAACTATACAAATTGTTCCCGCCCTCCCGGCTACAAGTGAGTCAAGTGTGCCACTACCACAGCATTTAACTGTCCCTCTGAGAAGATGTGTGAAGATTTGAGAAAGGGGGAGCTGAACATATGTCTAAAACGTCTATTATGAAACCAATAAACTGTGAAGGTGCAAGTGGTGGCATCAGGTGGTGTCTGAATGGAAGACAAACTGAATATATTACAACAGAGAGAGAGAAGTCTTGCAAAAACAGAAATAAACCAGTTTGGAAGATATCCATTTCCATGTGGGACTTCACTTAAGCTGCTTTTCTAACTCCCTCCCCACAAATCCATGTAACTGGTAGATGAATGTAATGGTTAGGCTGAAAGAATAGCAGTGCAGTGGTTTCTATTAAAGGCCACATGAAGCAGGCCTCTTTATTGCCAATATAATCCAATGCAGATGTGTCAATATTTTATAAACCACAGACTTGTTAATATCAACTGAAAAATCATGATAGCCACAAGCTGGCTGAAAAGCAAGAGATCACCTCGTGCTCCTAGAAGGAATGGCTATTGATGGATGGGAATGACTATCAATCTACAGAGATGTGCTCCTATGGTAATCAAATGCCCCTAGATCTACTGTAAACATTTATGAACACCAAGCTTTAGGGTTTTAAATTAGTGGTTTCCTGGCCTGTGTTGAAGTGCAATTGAGCTGTCCTTTAAGAAACACATAGGTCTTGTATGTTTTAGGAGTTTATAAGTCTACTTGAAGTGCTTTAACTTGTCACTGTTGAATTAGTACCAAAAATATTCTATACAAGGCAGGTGACAGGTTGTTATTTCACAGTCTATAGAAACAGGAGTTGCTAAAAACAATAACTCGTTATTTCCAATTTTATCTCTCCCAAAGCTATCCCGTGGCTCTTTAAATTAAGCTATTCAAATGCGTATTTAATTTTGAAAAGACTGGTTTGAGTTATTAAGCATGTACCAACTGGATATTGAATTCATGTAGGATTACTAAGTTCATTTAGTAACTATCTACAGTACATTTATTGCATATTGTACAGTAACTCTTAATCCTGAATGATGGTTTTAATTGAAATTTAATGAGACAGTTATGGTCTGATAATGAAATAATTGATTATTAAAGACACTTTTATTGCTGCTCACCAAAACTATTGTATGTGGTATTTGTGTGCTTCTATTACTGCAAGCAAGCTTCAGTATATTTATTTGTAATAATAAGCATTAACAGGCAATAATAGTCTGATTACATGATACCAAATCTGTATCTGAGAGCCTTAATTTTAAAAGCATTGCCAGCTATCCTAATACTATAGATATTTTTCATCTTCTCTTGCAAATGGATTGTGTGTATGTAGTATTTTTAAAGAAAGTTATTTTAAAATAGCTATACACTGTTATAACATACAAAAATAGTGGTGTGGGAAAATCATGCCACTGATTTGTGCAAAATAATTTCCTTATCCAAAGTACTGCTTATCTCATCAGTATCATTTCCAAAAGGAGGAGAGGATAAAGCCAGGAAAAGACATTATAAGTATATGTTAATTGATTGATCAGCCACCAACTGCTGACTTCATTATCTACGGTATTTAATTGCAATTTCACAACTGACAACCTTTCAAAAAGGATATGGGGAAATGCACAAACCATTAGTAATCACCTGCCCCATAGTGTTTTACAATAATGATTTCTGATCCCTTTGTTTACATAAAGAACATAAAGGTTCCCATTTAAACGCAAAAGAAATATCTGAAAACATGCTCCACCCAGCTCGCACACACAAAACTGTGAGCCAGGAATTCCGAGTTTCTAGTCTTGGCTTTGACTCTCTCTCACTCTCTCTCAGCTTTAATTAGGTCACTTAAGGGCAAATTTTCAAATTTAAATAGGTCTCTAAAGATGCAGGTGGGTGCCTAGTGGGATTTTCAAAAGTGCTTGAGCAGGTGCCTAACCTGCTTGGGTGCTTTTAAAAATCACAGTAGGAGCTGATGTATATTTAAGTGCCTAAATACCTTTGACAGTATGGCCCTTAACATCTCTATATCTCATTTTCACAATCTGCAAAATCTACCTCATAGGGTATTGCAGATATAAACTAGTTCATATTGGTAAAAGGTGAAAAGCTAAATAAAAATATTGACCATGGGCTGGACTCTGCTCTCATTTACAAACATTCTACATTGGTATAACTACTGATTTTAATCGACTTATCCTGATTTGCATTAGTGTGAGAGAGAGGATAATCAAGCCTGAAAATATTCCACTAATTCATTCTCCAGTATTTAGTCAGAAGTAAAAACAGAACCTTTGTATATTGGATCTGACTTACCTAGGATACATGCTTTGTCTGAATAACACAAGTGGAATGCTTTTGTCTTATTAGATGTTTTTTGTAATGATGTAGTCTGTCTTCTGTTTATATAGTGCCAATGATCATTAAATTAAACACAGTATTTGAGAATAGCATAAAAAAATTAATCCAAAGTACTCTTGCTGTCTTTCATTTCAGCCTTGGGTATATTTAGAGAATGTTTTCAATGTGATTTCCCCACCATCTCTTCCTATCACAACTTCTTCAATTTCTGGTTTTGCGAGTAGTGTTACATGGGGAGGATGGACTTGCAATGGGCTCTGAAAACCTCCAGAGTTATCCATCATCCCTGTATCCTCCTACTTATGTGCATTCAACCTGCCTTAACACATACTCTTCTGTTTTAATAGACAATTTCTTTTCAGGTCGACTGAACTGGTGGTCCACAGTGTGTACAAGTTGCAAACGTCTTCTTCCATTGGCTACAACAGGTGATGGAAACTGCCTCTTACATGCTGCCTCATTAGGTAAGGGAAAGTCTGGATTAGCTGCTTCTGCTACATAAAACCTTTTCTTGAAGGTTTGCTACTTTCCTCTATTTCCATCAAAGGTTTTTGGGTGCAAAGCTTTTTGCTACAAGGGTGCCTCTTTGGGTACATCCACTCTGCAAATAAAACCCTGCAGCAGCTAGTCTCAGAGTCCAGGTCAAGTGACTTGGGCTTATGGTGTGGGGCTAAAAATAGCAGTATAGATATCCCGCTTGGGCTGAAGCCCGGACTCTGAAATCCAGCAATTAGGGAGGGTCTCTTTTTAGCCCCATCATATGAGGTCCCCAGCCTGAGTCAGTTGACCTGGACTCTTGAGACTCTGTCACTGTTTTTTTTTTCTTTGTTTGTTTCTGAAGGGGGGTGGTTGCAGTGTAAACATACCTTTATATAAGGCTGCTACACTCTGTTCTTCAGCTTCTCCCTGAAGCAATGTTCGCAATAAATATCTATCTATACAGCTTGCATGATGAAGGTAGAAGTTTTCAGCTTGCTTTCTAAGATGGAGTTGAAACAGGAAGATAAACCCTAGCCTCTAAGCTAGTGTGCATTTTCTGTAATGGGCTTGATCTTGCAGTCCTGGTGCGGGCAAAACTCCTGTTGGCTTCTGTGGGATTTTGGCTGCATCATAAACAGGGCCGGCGCTACCATTTAGGCAGCCTAGGCAATCGCCTAGGGCGCCAGGATTATTGAGGGGCGACAGACGGCTCCGGTGGAGCTGCCGCAGTGGTGCCTGCGGAGGGTCCATTGGTCCGCGGCTCAGGTGGAGCTGCCGCAGTCATGCCTGCGGATGGTCAGCTGCTCCCGCGGCTTCGGTGGACCTCCCGCAGGCATGCCTGCGGCAGCTGCACCAGAGTCACGGACCCTCCGCAGGAATGCCTGCGGCAACTCCACCGGAGTCGCAGGATCAGCGCGAGGGGCGGCGAAATGGCCATGCACCTAGGGCACGAGAAACCTGGTGCCAGTCCTGATCATAAACACAGGTTCAAGGCCATAATCCTCTGATGTTTGTTAAACATGCATCCTACTGTCATTAAGGATACAAATGCAAATATTTTTGGTGTGTCCAGTCTTTGGGAAGGATAATTGTATGGGTGAGAGAGAGATTAAGGTAAATTACACTCTTTCCTATGTATTTACCATTGATTCAAAGCCTCTGCAAAGTTTTATACAAAGGGCACCAAAAGAAAGCCCTGTGACTACATACTTGGAAGTGTAATACGCTGTTTGTTTCCTAATAATCACTTTTGTGCTGAAATATTGCACCAGTAAGACTCCAAAAAGTGACCTTTCTCTTAAAGGCATGGTTATTGTGTAATCATTTTGCGTCATTTTGTTTTTGAAACATAAAGTAAGAAATAACAAGAAAACAGATTTGAATACTCTCAAAGTATCTTTTATAAATAGTGTTGTTTATCCAATTCATCTCAGCTACAAGGGACTATAAATTATTTACAGCAATTGGTCAGGGCATTTTGACTTGCACACTTTGACACAAAAATATTTAATGCCAATGGCTGGCAGTATAATAAATTAAACATGGCTGCCTACGGGTGCTTGTCATGGTGAGATCTCTGACTCTCTTTTATTATAGGTTACTATTCTCACGTACATGAAGACTTTTTTTTTTATCTTAAAAGTTTGGAAGCCCGTGGCTGCTTGTATTTTTATGCTTCCAGTAGTCATGAGTGCCTGTCTCTTTACTGGGACTTAGATACTAATGGACATGTATCATCTCTGCTGTATGACAGTGCAAGCCTGTGGGTATCTGTGTTTGAGATAGCCACAAGTGCCTGCCGTTATCCTTGGCACTCTGATGCCTGCACATTCAATTAACTCTGGAGCTAAAATGAAGACCTGTGCACTGAATGTTCATTTCCTTATAGCAACGTTGAAGTCATGCAAAAACAAAACAACTCAAAGCCTTGGTCAATTCTTAACCAGACTTTAAGCTTTGCTAGAGTTCAGCATTATTCTTCATTAACCTATATATGCTGACAATTTTCATTAGGAAAGCTTGAAAGTAATTAATAGGAATCATTAGCTAGTAAGAAGATTTATAATGTGCACTGTGGGGACTTTTTTTTTTTTTGAGCAATGTTATTTATGTTTCATGCAACTGATTGTTTCTATTTCATAACTAAATCTCTGTTACTCGGTACATTTTTGCACTCTAGGGATGTGGGGATTTCATGACAGGGACCTTGTGTTACGTAAAGCACTCTACACTATGATGAGAAGTGGAGCTGAAAGAGAAGCACTGAAGAGAAGATGGAGATGGCAACAGACACAACAAAATAAAGAGGTCTGTGTGGCCTAGAGAGTGTAAACCATTGTGTAGCTGATATCATTTAGGGCAACATTTTTATTCCTACCTCTGAGGTTCTGTGAAAAAGCTTTTGCTCTTACTGAATTCCTTGTGCATCTATTTTGCACACACAGACAAATATTAGGGTTAGGGTCTTATTATTATTATTATTATTAGGGTTAGGGTTAGGGTTAGGGTCTTATTATTAGCTGAACAAAAAATAGGACTGAGTGGACTTATAAGAGATAAATTGAAAAATACTAGTTCTTTTCTTTTTTATAGTGTAAATATTTGTAATAAAAAATAATAATATAAAGTGAGCACTATACACTTTGTATTCTGTGTTGTAACTGAAATCAATATATTCGAAAATGTAGAAAAACATTCAAAAATATTTATAATAAATTTAAATTGGTATTCTGTTTTTTAACAGTGCAATTAAAACTGTAATTAATTGTGACGATTTTTGTAATCTAGTTAATTTGTTTTGCATTAATCGCATTCATTAACTATGATTAATTGACAGCCCTAATTATCTACTGAAAATTACATTACAAAAAAATGAAGACTGTAGATTAAATCATGAAGGAAAAGAAAATGTCAGTTAAGGACCAAATCTCTATGCTGAGAAAATTGACCAGATTTTGAAATACGTATTTTAACTGAAATCCTCAAGTACCCTAAAATTAGACACCTCACTTTTTCCCCAAAAAAATTTCATATCCGAATATGTGCTGGAAAAAACTATGTTTGAGGGCAAAGCCTTCCCCCATTGGTATGGAGGACCAGATTGCTGCAGATCCTCTAGCAATGGGGCCAGATATCTGGAGACCTCACATGGGCTCCACTATTGCAGAGGGTAGGGGTGATCAGCAGTGGAGTTTGCCAAGGAAGGAGTAGGGCCTGTGTTTTCTGCAACTATGCAGATCCACCGCTGGTTTGCATTCATACCCATGCAGCAGAGACACAGAAACCACAGGGGCTATTGCAGTCTCATGCAGTGGTTGCTGTTGAGCAGCTCCGCTGACAATATTTTATCCCCTTCCAAAGTTCCCATGGAGCTGTTTCACACCCAGTGCTCAAACCTTTCCAGCAGCACCCAACTCAGTTTCCCAGGTTGTGTGCAGGGGCAGGGTTTGCCCTTTTGTGCATGCCTATGCTCACCTGATCACAGTGAGGGGATTCAGCAATTCCTCCAGCATAGTCGTTACAAATGTGAAATCATGTGGCCATTTGCTTTGCAGGCAGCCAATTGTTGAACACAAAGGTAATTTGGTTTTAGGATTTAGTTCTTGCCTTTATCTACACACACTCAAAATTTTTAAATAGAAAAGCCCTTTCATTTAAACAAAAAGGCATTCTGCCCGTGGTGAGGGATACAGAATTCTTCATTTATACCAGCTCATTGGGGAGCTGCTGGCATTGCTTCGCTATCTGGAAAGCAGAGGGGAGCAGAACTGGATCTCACTAGCCCCACTTCTAGTTAGGCTGTTGAAAGAAAATACTCAAATTTCTAGAGTTTTCTTGATTAACAGCACCTTTGGATAACTTAGCTGCTGTTGTATTCAAAGCAGTGATGTGCTGTTCTGAGGTTCATTCTTCTTTTCTCTCAGTGTGAGAATTTATGTTTCCATCAACGGCAAGACATAGTGCAGATGAATTAATTCAATAATTTTCCAAGTACTCCAGCATAAATGTTGGCCATACACAGCTAGCTGAACATGACCAAATAGTTTTGGCTGGTAGTTGTGCTATTCATATATGAATTTTCCCTGCTTGCTGTTGGCAGCAGCACTAATGAGAGCAGCAGAATTCAATTATAGCGCTAATAAGCTCTTCCTGACCCTGTCAATGGGAGACAGTTGAGCTGTCATTAGCTAGGCATTCTCTAGTCTGCCTGAAAACACAATGGACTGAGGTGCCTACCTGCCCTTTGTGCCTTTGGAAATCTCTCCCTCCAGTCTCCAGGGGAGAAGGAGTCACAAGTACTGCTGTCCCCAGCCTATCAAGGAAGGTCTGCAATGTAGAGCAAGGGGAAAAAAATTCAATAGTTTAGTCACCAGAAGTGCCATGTCGGTTGACCCAAAACGATTTGCGAATTTGTGTCGAGTTCATGAAATTGTTTTGACCAAACTGAAAAAAATATTAGTAATGCTAAAACAAACCATTTCATTTTGACCTGAGAAAAAATTTCAGGCATTCTAACAAACGCAAAGGAGGACTAAATTCACAAAATATTGGCAGAGGGAAGAAATTGGTTTTGGTACTCTCCTGGGATGTAGGAGACTGGGATTCAACTCCCCCTCCTCCACTTTCTTTGTCAGATATGGAGAAAGAATTTAAACTTAAGTATCTCATATTACAGGTGAGTGCCCCCTCCACTATGAGAGATTTTGGTATGTGGCTTTCGCAGTCTCTCCATTAAAGCTGTTCTACATTGTATCAATTTTTAAATAGTCATTGGAGCGAGGACTTGAACTTGGATTTCCTATACGCTAGCTGAATTTCTTATCCACCAAGCTATCGAGTTACTCTCATCCGCCCCATCTTTCATTGGCCCAGTGAGCATTCATTGTCATCATGAATTACTCTGAATTTCCGCTATGAGTGACAGTGAATAGTCATTGGGTCAGTAATAAGATCAAAGATCGCAGTGGCACCGGAACCTGAGAACCAAAATGGAAGGAATTTCACATGCGTGTGAGATGACTGGATGCCCAGCTACCCAGTTCGACAATTGCACGGGGCACTTTTGCAGAAGCAAATTGAGAGCCTCCAGCTGAAAATTTTATGCAAAATGTAGTAGCCATCTTTGATCCGTTTTGAGAATTTGGTGCTCTTTGATTTGAAAAAGTGATACTGTAATAACCCAGGGCAATTGCATGTCTTATTCAAATAGCACTGTACATGAAACACAACATATGTCAGTGGGTCATGATGTCTACTATCTGATACTGGTGATATTTATAACAACATATCCTGAAATATACTCTTCTCTCCCCTAGTCGGGTTTAGTTTATACAGAAGAAGAGTGGGAACGGGAATGGAATGAACTGCTTAAGCTGGCCTCAAGTGAACCTCGCACTCATTTTGGCAAAAATGGAGGCACTGGTGGTGGGTAAGTTGGATTGTAACAGATTCTTATATCCTTTGCTGCTGTCGGATGGCAATATTAGCACATGCTCCTTATGTCAGATTCCTAATGATAAATTTTTTTTACAGCAATGGCTTGTCTAATAAGTGAGATTATATGATGGGTTTGCCTGTGATAGCAGGGAACTGGACTCGACCCAGGAGGTGTCTTCCAGTCCTGTGTCTTATGTTCCTATATTTGTCCATAATTCTGTGTTGTCCAAAACAGGGCAGGGCCTTTGACTTGCACAGAACTTGAACTAAGTGAGATTTGGATGTGAGAGGTGCCAGCTGGTTCAACAGGTCATTAAAGGGTCTTCGTCCTATAATGCCCTGCTGAGATGGCCGATCTGGGGGAAGTTAGCCAGCACTTGTGTAGGTTACTTTCACCACAAGCAAGAGTAATCTCATCAAAAAAATGCATCAGAGGCTGTTAATAGGGGAATACATTCTAATATGAAAGTACCATATACCACAGTAAGGATAAAAAATCTTTAGAAAAAGTGTTCCTACTCTCCACTGTGCTGAAACAGAATATGACATTTTTCTCAGCATTTTTAGATGTCAGGACTAGGGATTTCCCTGACACAACATTTTTATTTTTATTTTTTGCAAAATGTTTACTCAACATAGTGTACATATATTTGTCCTTATATACAGAAGATAATAAAGAATAATTTTGCTCTTTAGTCTTCTGTGTTTCTTCTAAAACTGCCACAGTCTTTTAAAATGTAATTCAATACACATTTCTACTACATGCAGACATGCAGATACTCAACACCAGTTTCCACAACCTCTTTTTGTCCATTTCATGCTCTCTCTCTCTCATGGAGCACACAGCTCCAATGTATTCGGTTAGAGATGTGCTGAAACGGTGGTGGTTGTATTTAACAGAGGCACACACCCCTTTTAAAAATTCTCTTTTCAGTAAGCTTCACCTCTCAAGTTTTTTTTAAAAGAAGTCTAATAGCATTTGTTAAATCATATATAATTGAGTTCAAATTGTTGTTAAATAGTGACATGTACTAGGCTTTTCTCTTGTTGGGGATGGGAAAGTAACAATAGGAAATGGTCAACAAATCAGATGTGAATTACAATCCTAATATACACTCGAAGAGAATAGTGAAGACTAACCAAAACTAGCTGAAGAAATTAACCTGTAAAAGTGTATAATTTTAGTGCGCACTCTAACCATTCCATTGCAAGGAATATTGACTAAATAAATGATTCTTTTCAATGTACCATGCGAAAAATTACTTCTTAAACTAATGCATCATCTAAAAAGGAAAAGAACTCTTCAAAGAATAATATTTTTGTCTGACAGTGTAATGTAGCTACTGGTTATTTACTGTCCTCAAGTAATGTGCAGATCAGCCTTTGAATTATAGATGAGGTAATCTCCTTTGGTGCCAGAACTAACTACAGCATCAAAAGTCACGTACCCATCAAAAAAGAACCTCAGTAACAAATGTGTTTTGATTTGTCACCACATCCACCTGTGAGCTGGTTTTATTTATTTATTTCTTGTGAGTCAAAGGCACTTATAAGAAATCTGCACTTGCCTGTGAACCTCCAGAGGTTCTTTGAGAATTTGTCTTTTTGTCAGAGCAGATGCCAAGGAATTGAAGTCACTGAGCAGGAAGACAATAAAGAGAATCGAGGGAAAGCTATGACTTGAGTTCTTACCTCCTACACAATGAATCCTGCAGCCAGTTTAAATAGGGTAATTAACCACGAAACAGTCATTGTTTCAGAAGTGATTTGTACACGTTGTCCTAAGTGGTCCCAAAAGGAATCTCAGATCATCAAAATCATTTAATTTATCTCTATGTTGAACCAAAAGCAATAGGACTGAATGGAAGATCCAGAAGGGAACTGCTTCAGTTTGAGAAAAGGTTCTTACATTCTTTATTTTATTTTTAAAAATGGCCTCACTCCCCTTCTCTCTCCCCAACCCCCCACCTCCCCACCCCAATGCCCCTTCACAGATAGTTTTCAGTTAAAGGGCTTTAAAGGACTGATTGGATTGTTATTATGACAGTTCCTTCATGGACAGATACTAGGGCCAGCCAAATGCTTGATGTCATGTGATTACATCTTCATACCTTGCTTCTTGCAAAGGCATGAAAAGATACCCTGGGAGAAGCATAATGATTTCTTTTAACATCCTTATCTTTCCATGACTCAAGTAGATTTACACTTAAAGCAGATTCTGTAGGTGGATAGTATTTTGGCTTTAAGACTAACAGGAACGTTAGCTTCTAATTCTAGACATTGTGTGCTTGATATTGTTAATGTTTTGTTGTCACTATTGTATAAAATCAAATGGTTTTAAGAGGTTTTGTTTGTTTGTTTGTTTTTTAATCACAAGATACTCAGAATCTTCCCATGTGTCATCTTTAACACAAACATGAAGAGGGAAAGTAGGGAAAAATCAGACACCTAGTTAGGAAATAATCCCTAATGCACAGATGACTCAACTCAGGGAGCTTCAAACTGTAAGTCCTAGGAGTATTTCATCAATGTATAGGACGAGCTGCTTGCTACAGCTGGACACATTTCATTTGAAATGGAATTAACCTGAAAAGGGTCACTAACATAGAATTGTAGGACTGGAAGGGACCTTGAAGGTTATCCCTGCACTCATGGCAGGACTAAGAATTATCTAGACCATTTCTCACTGGTTTTGTCTAACCTGCTCTTAAAAATCTCCAGTGATGGAGATTCCACAACCTCCCTAGGCAACTTATTCCAGTGCTTAATCACCCTGACAGGAAGTTTTTCCTAATGTCCAACCTAAACCTCCCTTGTAATTTAAGCCCATTGCTTCTTGTGCTATCCTCAGAAGTTAAGAAAAACCAATTTTCTCCCTCCTCCTTGTAACAACCTTCTATGTACTTGAAAACTATCACATCCCCCCTCAGTCTTCCCTTTTCCAGACTAAACAAACCCAGTGTTTTCAATCTTCCCTCATAGGTCATGTTTTCTAGACCTTTAATCATTTGTATTGCTCTTCTCTGGACTCTCTCCAGTTTGGCCACATCCTTCCTGAAATGTGGTGCCCAGAACTGGACATAATACTCCAGTTTAGGCCTAATCAGTGCTGAGTAGAGCGGAATAATTACTTCTTGTGTCTTGCTTACACCACTTCTGCTAATACATCCCAGAATGATGCTCAGTTTTTTTGCAGCAGCGTTACACTGTTGACTCATATTTAGCTTGTGATCCGCTAAGACTCCCAGATCCCTTTCTGCAGTACTCCTTCTTAGGCAGTCATTTCCCATTTTGTAAGTGTGCAACTCATTGTTCCTTCCAAAGGGGAGTACTTTGCATTTTTCCTTATTGAATTTCATCCTATTTACTTCAGACCATTTCTCCAGTTTGCCCAGAACATTATGAAATGTAATCCTATCCTCCAAAGCACGTGTAACGCCTCCCAGCTTGGTATCATCCGCAAACTGTAGAAGTGTACTCTCTAGGCCATTATCTAAATCATTGATGAAGATATTGAACAGAAACGGACCCAGAACTGATCCCTGCGGAGCCCCACTCCTGTCCTTCCAGCATGGCTGTGAACCACTGATAACTACTCTCTGGAACAATTTTCCAACTAGTTTTGCACCCACCTTCTAGTAACTCCATCTAGATTGTATTTCCCTAATTTGTTTATGAGAGAGTCATGTGAGACAGTATCAAAAGCTTTACTAAAGTCAAGATATAGGTCTACATTGACCTAGCTCTGACTGTACAGACTTTGACAAGACCTCTATGTGGCAAAACTACTTAGAAAAAATTGTAATAAAATATTGGTTCACAAAGTTTTGCATTGAATGTCCACATCTTCATGGAGAGATTTCCTTGTGGCCCACCTTCCCTCCGCACCCATAGTCTCATATCACTCTTATGACAACTATGGTAACTGCACACAGTGAACAATTAATATTAAGGGAATATTTAATATATTTGTAACTGTCTGATAATAAGGGCAACAATGAGGTGAGCCATCACCATATGACTAGCCATCTAGCCACAGATCATCAGCAAGTGCTGCATAGACCACAAGTGACCTACAAATGCATTTTGAGGACCTCTGCAATAAAATATGTAGAGCTGGTCAAATGTTTTGACAACTTCTTCTTTAAAAAAAAAAAAAGTTTAATTTCAACATTTTTCTACAAAAATAAGTTCGGTTCTGAACTGTAAATACAAACACGGAGAGATTTTTATTTCCTCCCTAGCCTCTGCACACAACTCCTTCTCTATATCTGTGCCACCAGGTGCTGAGGCACAGTGTAGGGCAGGCTGCCATAAGCAGCCCCATACAACTCCCTTTGCAAGCCCTGTCTCGGGGGCAGGTGAGGGGAAAGGACCAGGAGGGGGATATTCCAAACTGCGCACACACTGGAGATTCTGCATGGCTCCAACCAGTGGATTGGCCTATAGGCATATCATAACCTAGTCCCAGATTTGGACCTTAGCGTCCAAAATATGGGGGTTAGCATGAAAACCTCCAAGCTTAGTTACCAGCTTGGACCTGGTAATGCCACCACCCAAAAAATTAGAGTGTTTTGGGGCACTCTGGTCCCCCCAAACCTTCCCTGGGGACCCCAAGACCCAAATCCCTTGAGTCTCACGACAAAGGGAAATAAACCTTTTCCCTTCCCCCCTCCAGGTGTTCCTGGAGAGACACACAGAAGCAAGCTCCGTGAATCTAAACAGAGGGATTCCACCCTCCCCGTTTCCAGCCTTGGAAAACAGAAGTACTAATCTCTCTTTCCCCCTCACCCAGAGGGAATGCAAAGTCAGGCTAGCAAATCTAACACACACAGATTTTCCCCTGACTTCTTCCTCCCACCAATTCCCTGGTGAGCACAGACTCAATTCCCTGGAGTTCCCCACTAAAGAAAAACTCCAGCAGGTCTTAAAGAAAGCTTTATGTAAAAAGAAAGAAAAATACATAAAAATGGTCTCTCTGTATCAAGGTGACAAATACAGGGTCAATTGCTTAAAAGAAATATGAATAAACAGCCTTATTCAAAAAGAATACAATTCAAAGCACTCCAGCAACTATAGACATGTAAATACAAAAAGAAAAACAATAGAAACCTTACTGCCTTACTATATTGTACTTACAACTTGGAAACAGAAGATTAGAAAGCAGGAAACAGAAATCCTCCCATAGCCGAGAGAGAGAGATTCAAGACAAAGGACTCAGACACAAACTTCCCTCCACCCAGATTTGAAAAAGTCTGGTTTCCTGATTGGTCCTCTGGTCAGGTGTTTCAGATTACTTCTTTCCAGGTGAAAGAGACGTTAACCCTTAGCTATCTGTTTATGACAAGGCAGACCTCAGGAGGCTACTATAAATTAGAGTACACTTAGTGTTGCTCTGATTTGTATCAGAGGCAGTATTGGTCTCTGGAGCAATCCAAAATCTGGAGAGTATACAGGTAACTTAAAGCCACCTTTGTAGCTTCTGCCCCTTGACTGCATGTACTGTGCGTAGGGTGACCAGATGTCCATATTTTATAGGAATAGTCCCAATTTTGGGGTCTTTTTCTCATATATGCTCTTATTACCCCCTTCACCCCGTCCCGATTTTTCACATTTGCTGTCTGGTCACCCTAACTGTGCTGTATTTCCTGCATCTCCACTTCCTTCTGTGTAAATTTGAATAAAGGCTTCATTGGTGTCTAGGTTCCTAATAGTCACCAATTTTAGGAGCCAGGATAAGTCCGTCACCAGGAAAGAATACACAAGTGATCTATCTGAGTAGCTTTAACAGACCTCGTACTCAGTGTGAACACCCATCTCAATCCAGAACAGCAGCCATTTTTCCATTCCATCATTTCACATGTACACTTTTTTTTTTTAATTCAGAGTCCAAACATTTCTTAGGATTTTTCAGCACTTCTAGTCCCAGACAAAACAGGGAAATGAACCAATCTTTTTTTTTTAATATGAAAATGTGGCAGTCTAATTTTTGAGAAAAGCTTAAGGTCATGTCTTATTTTATCAGAGAATTTTTCTCATCCACTTGTTTACTCAAAGTTCTTAATTACTGTAGTAAATAACTACCTTTTTTATTTTAATTGAGGCATTAAATCAGAAAATCATGAAGGTCATGTTGGTTTGTTTTGTGGCCTAAAATCTAGTTGATGATTTATTGAAAAGCAGTTTAAAAGCAAATCTATAAAATGTGTCCACATATTTACTGATCTCAAGAATATGACAGTCATGAAGAAGTGCCCAGCATTTTAGACATAAAATACACAGATACTGTATGTCAGACTGAGTAAGAATGATTCATACATCACTGCAGGGAATTCTTGCATCCTCCAGGGTGACAGGATCACACACACAGCCACTTAACCAGGGTATTGTCAGTATGAGTAGTAGCAAGCTGTGAGTTTAAAAACAATTTTTTTTAACTTTTTTGTTTATGTTGAAGAGAAAACGAAGGAGTGTTTAAAAGTGTAGGTTAGCATAAGTGTTTTATGTAGAGTCACCTCTTGTCCTTCATTTATTTTGGAGAATGTGATAAACATCTCGTCCTTCCCCAGCCTCCTTTCCAAATTCTTGTATAAGTATGTCGTATTATTCTGATCATTTAAAAAAGACTTAAGGGGAATTATCTCATTGGCAAGACAACAAGACAGAGAGGTCACTTTGCTACAGTCCATCTCGTCTTGTTTAATTTGGAAAGTTGCCTCCTTTGTAATCGTGTGTGTGTGTGATGAAGACTCTCTGAAATGCTAAGTAACAATCCAAGCTATTAGAACCTCCAATACTCTTGCTGGTCAGGAATTATGTTTGCCTCCCACCCCTGTGCTTTTGCACATCTGGCATAACTAGCTATATCAGATGCAGTTTAAAGCAGCTCAGCATGTTCTAGATTTAAATTTACTGTGATTGATGTCACACAAGACATTTTTCAGATTTAGTTGAAAAATACAAAAAGCTAAGTGATTTGTTTAAAAAAAAAAAGAAAATCACCATTGATGGACATGATAGAGACTTAACTCACAATACCAAAGAATTTAGTAATCATGAAGAATTAAACAAAAAACTTGTAGAATAAATGCATCTTAAAAGAAATTTGGTGTCAAGTGTGTTGTCTATGAATAAAAGAATCGGGGATTACATAGTGGAAAGATCATTTGGTTGTTCCTCTGTCATGTTCCTGAGAAGGCCAGTCTGGTAATGCTTCTGCAAACAGACACATTACCCTGATAATGGCCTAAGTATTCAATCATTTTTTAACTATTAAATCGGGAGTGACCACAATGACCTTTGATATTTTTACATTTTCTTTTATTGGTTGAGTTAGTTCTGTAATTCATACATATGAGTTTCTTTCTGTCCCTTGGTATTTGGAGAGCAAATGCCAATGAGAGATTAGATAAAATAGCTTCAGAGGGAATAGATATTTTAGTACTATATTGTATTTCTTAGGCACTACTGAAATTTGTATTAGAAGTTTTGTATTTTACTAGAAGTAAAATTTGTAAAACAATCACTAATTATGGTCTGTTCGGTTTCCTCAGAAAATTATACATTGGATATTCTCAAAGAATACATGAACTTCATGATCTATATTAGTGACAGTAATATTAGTTGTATCAGAGGCCTCACTCATATTGGAGCCCCACTGCACTAGTTTCTGTTCAGATGCATAAGCAGCAGCTATGGCTCCAAAGCTATTGCAATCTTTGTAATGTTAGAAATAAGATGTAGTAGAAGCAGCTCTCTCTTTGGAGGATGAAAATTTGGATCCAAACCAGGCAATGATGTACCCATGGATTATAGTCCTATTGAAACTGAGTGGTATAGTCCCGTTGTAGTCCCATGCAAATGTAAGAGTCTTTTCAGGATCAGGATATTGTTTAGTGGGGTGTTGATGTAAGTCAGAAGATGTCTTTCAGTTCACACTTATGGCTGGGCTGAAGTCTGTAGTGCAAGATCATACTCTGGTTTATAGATTTCAGATGGGAGGTTGGGTGCATGATGTAGATCTCACCAAGGACTCCATTTTGGAAGAATTGTAGAAAAAAAAATTGGCTGGGTCCTGTGGGTAAATTTGTCATCATTTCTACACAGTCCCTAAACAGCTAGACACAGATCCTCGGCCAAGGCTGAGGAACACATAATAGCGTTTAGGGGAAGGGAGGGAGTGGACAAAGATTGCCATTTAATTCCTCTGATTCAAGGCCAGCTGCAAGCAAGGCCATTTCCCTGGCATAATTTAAAGCAATCTGAAGGCTGAACAAAATGATGCCAGCAGTCAGTGATCCCCAGAGACCAATATGGCAGCCTGGAATCAGGAGAGCATTAAGAAGCCATGCAGATGCCTTCAGCAGCCATGCCTCTTATGCGGGCAACAGGGATGGACTGGTGTAGGAGCCATTACACTGGATGATCCTCCCAGGACAGTGCTGGCTGTAGGACCACTTTGCACCTGCAATTTGTCATAAAGTAACTGCAGTGCAGCGCAGGTGCCAAGTCTGAGGGCCATATGCTGTGCGGTTGCTGAGTGCCCTCAACACCCATTGAAGTTAATGGTAGTTGAGAGTTCTTAGCACACCTCTCAGGATAAGGTGCTATCAGGCTATGGTATAAAGAACAATAAGCAATATGATTTCATGAAGAAATATCTTGCCAGACAAACTTGACTGCTCTTATTTTATAGAATTATAAAAATAGCGAGTGAAGTTAAAGCATCTGATATAATATACAGTATCTGCATTTTAGTTAAACATTTGATACATTATCATTCAAAAGTTTACTCTCAACTACCTTTTAATTAGCTTGGACATGAGCACAGGAATATGGACTGAAAATTAATTGAAGGACCTTAAATAAAATGTAATGATGAATGGCAATGTATCCAGCTGAGAGGACGTGGCTAATTGAGTACTACATGGATTCTTGTTAGGCCTAAGTATTTTTCAGAATCTTCATTAATCTTCAGCCAAATCATGAATTTCATGGCTGCTGGTAATGAGGAGGAGATCTGAACACAGTAATGACCCAGAAACAAGACAGTGTGGCCTGGAGACCTTGGAGAAGTGTGCTGGCCATGACAAAACAAGACTGAATGTGCAAGCTTGGGGCTGTCACAGATCCGTGGCTCTGCTCTGTGCCCTAGCCTGTAACCAGTCCCTCGGGAGTGACCCCTTAAGTGTGCCAGGCTCCAAAGCCCTATGCAGTTCCATAGGGGCAGGACTCCAAAGCTGAGACTTCAGCTGCCAGTGAACCCTGTCTACCTTTGTGGCTCCCAGCAGCAAACTCGTATGGGAGGCTTGTCCTTTACTCGTTCAGGGCACAATGCTCCCAGGAAGTATTTGCAGCAACAGCAGGCAGCTTTTTCAAAACAAGATAATTTATTAGTCAGCTGGCATACAGAATCTGAAAGTCCTCAGGTTAGCATGGATTAACAAAGGTTAAGATGGAGCTCAGCCTGTCCAATGTCAGGGCTCTACCCAGCCAAGCTGCTGTAGAATTTTGGCCCTGTCTCTCTGTCCCTTTTTCCGTGTGTGTGTGCGCGCGTGTATGTGCTGTGTCACGGTGAGCTCAGCTCTTAACACAGCCACCTGACACCTTTCCCCTTTGTTCCCATGCTGGAGGCCTTTGCTCAGCTTCCTTGCAGAGGTAAGGAGAAAGAAATCTCCTTCCTCTTCAGTGTTTGTCGGTAGGTGTGGATGTCATGGCCACTGGGGTTTCCATTTGTCTCTTCAGTGCCTCCATTCAATGTTTAGACTTTATTCAGCTTGTTAATGATTCTGGTTTCCAACCAGGCTGCTGAGTCACCATCTCATCCCTTCCCTCTATGCTCAGTGCATAGCAATGCAAAGCCCAGAGGAATACTGAGGCGTGCATAGGAATCATAAAAATATTACCAACATTTCCAGATTTGTCACAGGGGCAAATAACAGGAGAGAGAAATCTGAACAGCATGAATGGGATTGTGAATATAAATTTTGAAGAGTCTTAGTGATGTGATATTGAAGGGGGGGAAAGGACAGTGGAATTTTGATCATATATAGAGACATCATATCAATTGGCCAAGGAGGTCACAGTCCCTCTCTACACAGCTCTAGTGCAACTGCTCCTCCACTGCTGCATTCACATCTGGGGACTTCATCACCTGGGAGATATTGACTCCTGGAGGGAGTTGAGAAAAGAATAACAAAAAGGATTAGGAGACTGGCAATATTGTCTTATGAGGAAAGAGACAAAGAGCTAAATACCTCTGTCATGTTGTCCTAGTACCAATGAATCTCCTAAAGTCCTTTTCGGCTAAGCAACAGTCTGCAAATATTGGAAGGCAGTAAACACCAAGGAGGTAGAGGAATTTAATAAGGAATAATGAGAGGAAATTAAGAGAAAATGTAAATGGAATATCAGGGAAAGCTTGCTGACATATTGAATAGGTGCAAAAGAAAAGTGACACCCCCATTGCTTGGCGCACTTATAAATGGAGTAGATAAAATACTAGCGTATGTCCTGAAGGGAACAAGCTACACTGGTAGGGAGATGGACTAGTTACATTCTGTGATTCTGAGATTTATATAATACCAGCCCTTCCACTTTAGTCTGCTCTTCATACATTTTCATTCTACTGACAAACTCTGAATTAGGTGCTAAGTTTTTGTGTGAATGTTTTCGGAGGGGATGCAAAATGCCCAGACTTTGGCAAGGTTACAATATTTGGACTGCACCTTCTAGTGCAATGCCTCCACACAATATTCAATTATTCTCTCCTGACAAATACAATATTATGAAAATTAATATTAAATTGTGTATCCGAATTACTCTGATAAGCTCATGATTCAGGTTTCCTCTGGAAAGAAATGAGCGAGTGGGTGCCAAAGCAAGAGGGAGTCATGAGTGAAGAATACGTGCTGCTCTTCAGTTTTATAGCATGCAGCATGTGTCAATAGCTTATAGACTGATCAGATGTTTCTTTCTTTCTCTGTTAATGCTACTTGTTCACACTGAGCTGTTTGTAAATTTTCCTCTTTTTGTTCTATTACAAAATTCTATCTTGTGTTAAGTTAAAATCAGATTAAAACTGGAAGAAATTTGACCTAAAATAGTAGTACAAGTCTAGTGCATCTATCCTCAGGGTTTTATGGTGAAGTCATTTTCTGACAATGGGTTGTATGGTAGTTCAGGTACTGTATATGGCAATCTTACTATCACTCTGTCAAAATCAGAGCCACGCGTGTTGGGTCCTGATATTCCCACAGATATGTGATGTATGCTATCTAGACTTCAAAGAAGCTTTTTTCTTTTGTGACTTTCTGTTTCCATGAAACAAGTGGAAACAGTCCTAGTGTGCACATGAGTAAAAACCAGAAATATTTGACCCTAAAGTTTGATGGGAAATTCTAGGCACATTAAAAGAGAAAAGATCTCCTCCTTACCCAGAGAAGAATATTCCTTGCCTTTGAGAAACTTACGATGTCACACTAATTCCTTCTGAACTGGCTTTTCGGGAGCTTATGTAACCTCTAACACAGATTCAGAGGAAAGAATAGGGATAAAAATACTTATATCTAGTGCAAATGGTAGCTGATGATCTTTGTAGATTCATCCAAAATACTGAGGGGGAAATAAAGGAATATTTAACTGGTACTGCTAGAATTTAGAAAGTTCATTTACATCTCATCTTTTTGAAAATGCTTCCACAGATTCCATAAAAGTTTACAATGTGGTAAATGTGGTCATAGTATATTGAAAACATACCCGAGCTCTTAGTGTGCTAAAAGTTTGTTTTATGTATTTGTTAGCATTTTGGGGCAGGAGCTGTCTTTTTGTTCTGTGTTTGTTCAGTGCTTAGCACAACGGGATCCTGAGCTGGGACTTCCAGGTGATATTGCAAGACCACTTATAATAATAATAATAGATCATTTAAAATAATAATCTCCAACTCCAGCCCAATTGTGGGCTCAGAACTTTATTCTGATTTGTTTGGTTATGATATTTAGGTTGCTATAATGCACCTGTTACCATGGGATCTAAGTACCTCTTTGTGTAAATAGATGCATTTATTTTTGGCACTTCTTCCAACTGACAGATGTCTTTTGCAGACTAGCTAATCTCATTATAAAAACAACATGAATTGTGAGAGCAATTTTAAAACGGTGGCATATTTAATCATAATAAGGTTCCTGCACTGCATGTTGTTTCCACATGATTTTGACTTCTGAGCTCCATATAGCATACAACACATTGATAGTGTCGTCAGACGCTACCAGTGTGGTGCTCTGCTCTGTTCAATGTTGATATCAGTCGTCTGCATGCGTGTGTTCCCTCTGTGTGCTGCCCCAACTCTGCAGATGGCTGACACAGCAGACCCTGAGAGAACCGGCAATGACCACAGACTCTAATAAGGTGTGAAGGCACCCGGGCCAGGTTTATTGTCAAACGAAGCACAGTAATAGTTTCCTATAGACTCTACAGGACATACTATGAATATGTGCCCCCTGACAATGGACACAGCTCAGTCAGTGGCGAGGCTTTCCACTGCCCCCTAGGCCGGACAAGAACGTCCAAGGGATGCATTCTTATACACAGGTACGAACAGGTTACACATCATTGAACGTACTGAGGTACATCCCTTCTATTAGGGAGTTGCCTTTCTCTTCACACAGGTTGGTTTGAACAAACTATCCATCCATCATACTGGTTATCCATCGTTTTGTTCTTTCATATTGTCTATTCACCATATTGTCTATCCATCATATTGTCCTTTTATACTGTCTTTAGGCTAGGTCTACCTGTTATTTATCTGTGTGGGATGTGTTCGTACCCAGCTGTTCTGGTGCCCTCTTGGCCAATGTTCATTTTATTGGTGATTAATACATACTTCTAGCAGCCCTCTTCTTGCCAACTTCTGTGAGCGGGACCTGCCTTTGGCTCGCAGCCCAGCTTTGCTTAACAATGTCTTGACTATTACTCTAGTTCAGGCTTCAGGCCTCATATCAGGCCCTGATACCAAGGATTTGTGTTTCATGGACTCATTTTACTACCGATAGTTGTGGAACAGACACTATTACCAGTTCAAAATCATTTTTGTTAGATTTCCTTGTGTTCTTAGATCACCTGTGAAACTTCTGTTAGGATATTCAGTGACACCATTGTCTGTGGTCTGTTCTCTCCTTTACACATGGAGATTAATGCATTTAACTCCCTTTAATACTAATAGGAATTATGGCTGAAGTCCACGTCTTCAGCACCAACCGTACCAGGAAATGGGCTTTTGCTTAGTGGACCAAAGTTACCAGTATGGAGAGTGTAAGCTCTGTGGGGCAGATTCTGTCTTTTGTTCTATGTTTATATTCTATCTAACACAATGGGGTCCTGCTTTGCAACTGGGGCCCATAGGTGCTCCCACAAGACAAACTAATAATAATAATAAATGATGATTAATAATAATTAATAATCCATTTTCTCTCTCCTGCCTCCACACCTGGATGTCAGGCAAGAGTCAGCTATACAATTGATTGCAGTCATTACTAATAGCACACAACATTCCCACAACCCCACGTGGGATTGGTAGCCAATGAATTCACACAATTTGGAGATCCATTGGCTACACATGCCCATAATCTTCCTTGTCAAACAAAGGATAGAGAGTCTACCTCCATGTTTATTCACTTTTTCACTCCACCCCCACATCAATCTACCAGTTCCCACAACATTTTGGGTTTCTCACAACATGATGATTTCATCCTAGCTGTGTAAATCCTCACAGATTTAGAACATGCTTTTATGGTTCTTCTAGTATTTGTTATTGCCCTTTCTCTTTTCCATCTCTCCCTGTAATAAGAGGTCATACTGGAGTATGTTCTTGACTTGAATCCTAACACAGTACTGTCTTCAGAGTGTATAACACTGTGATCTTTTTGGTCATTTTGCCTCATTCAATTATGAGAGGAATCTCCATGTGCACTTGTTTCATTTTGCTCCAAGCTTTTTGGTGTTTTTACATTAAGATGTAAAAAGAAAAAAAAAACCACTATAAAAGAAAAGATTTAGTATATTTTTTAGCTTTTGTCATCTAAGTCCAAATACTCATTCACTCTTTGGAAACAATATCCAAATTCACTGAATTAAAGTGTGAGGTCAGCCTAAGAAATACTGAATCAGGTTTAAAATATTCTTCTGGGAGAGACAAAGAGAGAGACAGTTTGGGGAAAATGAATAATGGGAAATCTGTTAAATTATATACACTGGGAATAAATAACTTCTCATCAATATTCACTTTCCCTTTCAACCTCCTTCAATTTTCACAGTTTAATTAGCAATCGCAGGAAACTGGGAATCGCACCACTATTGCAGGGTAAATTGTGAGGTTAAAAAGTGACTTTTATTGATTTAATCTTAAATATTAAAATATTTCTTACATTTCTAGATCCTTTCATCCTAAAAAAAGATAGTAAAATGCTTCACAAATGTCATCTATACAGGGAACATTTCACCTACTTCGGAAATGCAGCCCTTCTAGAATAATGTGCACCCACTCATTAAGATCTCATAGAGCTGCTAGTCAACAGTTCAGGACAGGAAGTGAAGAAAAATGCCATAGCATGAAGTAGATGAAGGAATTTTAGGTAGAAAGAATGTATCCAAATTATTACTTGATCAGGAAATCACTGTTTACCCCCTGAGTCTTCTGAGGTGTCCCTGGGATCTTTGATTGCCACAGATATTAAGCACTTCTTTGTTGTCTCATCCAAAAGAAAACACATCCAGCAGCCTAAGGTCTCTTAGTCCACTACTAACTGCATGCTGAATCATTGGTTCAGTACTAACACAAAGCAAGGGTTGCTACTTCCTGAGTAGCCAGCACCACTTCCTGCTGCATCATGGATTTTCCCTAGAGTTCCCTTACCCAAGTAGTAGGAGTAATAGCAGCAGCAGTATTGCGTAGAGCACACATCACATCTGTCTCTTATGGAAGATGATTATAGAATAGTGTTATAATTTTTGAGGGAAAGGGCAGCCTTTACAGTCATAGGATATGTGCATGGTGTTGGTATATGGATGAAGGAGACCCTCAAAATACAGAAGAAGAAGGAAAAATCTTTGGACCTGTACTGATCTGACAATTGAAATTGCCAATAAATTTTTTGATGGAAAAAAATGAAACATTTGCAAAAACTTTCATTGAAAATTTGTTTAGATTTTTTTCCCTCCAATCTCTACCAACTAGCATCTTGTATTGCTACCTTCCCTAACTGAGGTCCTTGTGAACCTTCATCCCAGTGGTGGCTGAATTTCTTTGTGTCTGTGTGAATGTTCTTGTAAAGCATGTTGCGCTCCATCAGGAGGAAAGTGCACTATCCTGTCAAAATATATGAACTAGATGATGATAGTACGGAGAGGATAATTCTGATTCCCCTCTTATACGTTAGTGTGTGTTCAAGTTTCCATATCACAGAAAGATGAGAAATAATCTGCCAATTAAGCAAACGTGTATTGCTTAAAAAATTGAAAATAAGTGTTTGAAAAAATAGATCTAATTTCTGTGAATTAGTTTGATATATTTCTTTCTCTTTCTTTTGTATTGTGATATAAATTATTTCTCTAAATTCTTAAAAATTAAAATATGCAGCCGCTGTATATATTCTCACCTTGGAGATTTGTTTTTTGCTTCAGTTTTCTCACAAAGTCTGTAATAAGGAAAGAAACCTCTTCAGTGAGACATGTGAAGAATAGACAAACAGTGAACCATTGCTTCTGGCCACCCATTTGTCTGTATTTTTTGGATGGTCGCTTACAGTCACAGATTTCTATAAAATGTTCTTTTAAAGAAGGGCATTCAAGGTTCAGTTCACTTCCACTCTTTGTATTGCTTTCTGAAAACTTTCAAAGCTGCTGTCTCAGCAGCACTTTCTATAGACAGTTGATTTATATCACAAGGTACAGACTCCTAGTCAGTGGTTTTTCTGACTTTTTCCATGTTTTACAAAAGCAAGAGGATATAGCATTGCTTAGGAAAAATCCATTTTCTCCAAGTAAGGCTCTTTAAATGGCATTTATTTAACTGAATATTGATCACAACATAAATCTTATAGGCTTATCATTCCTGAAGCGCAGGAGAACTGGAGGGTGAAGTGCAGAAATTGTCTCAGTAAAAGATATGGAAGGTAGAATATAAGAGTAATGCAGTGGAATTGTCCATGCTCTTCCTATACTTCTAGATAAGATTTTTCAGCTAATTCCTCCCACACAGTTTAAATATTACTCTAGAGAATTACACAATCTATAGAAGTTTTGCATGCTAAACAGAAAAGGGACAGATATTCAGTTATCAGCTAGAAATCTGGACCATGGCCCTTATGTCAGAGAAAAAACTCTCTTTAACTCTCACCATTTCCTATTTTCAAAAAATGACAGTATTCTGCAGCTATACATCTACCCCAATATAACGCGACCAGCTGTAACATGAATTAGGATATAATGTGGTAAAACAGTGCTTCGGGGGGAGCGGGGCCGGGCACTCCAACAGATCAAAACAAGTTCAATATAACGCAGTTTCATCTATAATGCGGTAAGATTTTTTTGGTCCCGAGGACAGTGTTATATCGGGCTAGAGGTGTACCTGTAACTATACCAAAGCATTCATGCAAGATGTAGCATTTGGGGCCTTTACTATAGAACACTGAAGTGCTACTTCTTTTCCTTGTATGTGAGAGACAGAGAACAGAGAGACTGAACTCAGAAAACCTTCATTGATCCTGAATATGAGATCTGTTTTCACCATGACAAAAATTAACAATGGAATGCTGTACCTGTGTAATAGGACATGCATTGCTTAATACATTTCTTGGTGAAATGGAAAAGTGATCAGTGATGCAGTAATATTTATAGGCAAAACTATTATGTAGGTCAGTAAAGACTAGAGAAAACTGAAGAATTATTGTAGGGACTGAACAAAACTAGGTGAATGGACAGTAGGATGGCAGATGAAATGCAGTGTTGCCAATGCAAGCTAATGCACACTAGAATAATCATTTTAATTTCTCAGACACATTACTGGGTTCTAACTTAGATGTAACCAACCAGGAAAAAGAGCTGGTTATCATAGTGGATTGATCAATGCAAACTTTTTAGCTATGTGAAGCAGTGGGTAAAAATACAAACAAAAATTCAGTGTATATATAAAGAAGATTGAAAACAGTACTGAAAATATAATGTTATTTTATAAATTATGCTTATTATAGTAGTGATTATTATACTAATATTATATTACTATTCATATTATATTTACAAGTTACACTGTATTAAATTCTAATTATTATGCTAATATTTGTATATTGCTTTTATATACATCAGTGGTACAGTGTTCACTCACCTGTTTAACTGTGTTCAGTTCTAGTTACCGTATCTCAGATAAGATCTCGCATTGACAAAAGGGGTTAAGAGATGGATGACAGAATTATTAGGGGGATGGAAAAACCTGGAACAAATATTGAAAAAAGATTAGAGTGAAATCCTGGCCCCACTGAAGTAAATGCAGCTTCCCACCAACTCACCCCATTGACTTCAACAGGGCAAGGATTTCACCTGTGATGGGACAAGGCCAGATGGCTACAGTAAAGTACTGAGGAACAGGTATGTTAGCCCCAGGCTAAACAAATCCCTAGTACCATGGTAACCAAATGGCAGTTGCTCCAGGTTAATCAAGGCACCTGGGGCCAATTAAGATCTTTCTAGAAGGCAGTGAAGATAGCTACATTGCTTAGAACACCTGCAGCCAATCAAGGCAGGCTAATCAGGGCACCTGGGTTTAAAAAGGAGCTCACTCCAGTCAGGTGGGGAGGAGCCAGAGGAGAGGAAGCGCATGTGAGGAGCTGGGAGCAAGAGGTGCGAGGAGCTGAGACTGAGAGGGTGTGCTACTGGAGGATTGAGGAATTATCAGACAATCAAGCATTATCAGACACCAGGAGGAAGGTCCTGTGGTGAGGATAAAGAAGGTGTTTGGAGGAGGCCATGGGCAAGTAGCCCAGGGAGTTGTAGCTGTCATGCAGCTGTTACAAGAGGCACTATAGACAGCTGCAGTCCACAGGGCCCTGGGCTGGAATCTGGAGTATAGGGCTGGCCCGGGTTCCCCCCAAACCTCGCAACTCCTGATCAGACACAGGAGGAGCTTACCCAGACTGTGGGTTCCACCAGAGGGGAAGATCACTGAGGTGAGCAAATCCGCCAATAAGCGCAGGACTGTCATAACCTAGTCCCAGATTTGGACCTTAGCATCCAAAATATGGGGGTTAGCATGAAAATCTCCAAGCTTAGTTACCAGCTTGGACCTGGTAAAGCTGCCACCACCCAAAAAATTAGAGTGTTTTGGGGCACTCTGGTCCCCCCAAAAACCTTCCCTGGGGACCCCAAGACCCAACTCCCTTGAGTCTCACAACAAAGGGAAATAAACCTTTTCCCTTCCCCTCTCCAGGTGTTTCTGGAGAGATACACAGAAGCAAACTCCGTGAATCTAAACAGAGGGACTCCACCCTCCCCGTTCCCAGTCCTGGAGAACAAAATTACCAAGAGCTAATCTCTCTTTCCCCCTCACCCAGAGGGTAAGAAAAGTCAGGCTAGTAAATCTAACACACACAGATTTCCCCCTGATTTCTTCCTCCCACCAATTCCCTGGTGAGTACAGACTTAATTTCCCTGGAGTTCCCCACTAAAGAAAAACTCCAACAGGTCTTAAAAAGAAAGTTTTATATAAAAGGAAAGAAAAATACATAAAAATGGTCTCTCTGTATTAAGGTGACAAATACAGGGTCAATTGCTTAAAAGAATATTGAATAAACGGCCTTATTCAAAAAGAATACAATTTAAAGCACTCCAGCAACTATAGACATGTAAATACAAAAGAAAAAAACCATATAACTCACTATCTGATCTTTTTGTACTTACAACTGGGAAACAGAAGATTAGGAAGCAGGAAACAGAAATCACTTCTCATAGCTGAGAGAGAGGTAGACAGAAGACCCAAGATCAAAGACTCGCACACAAAACTCCCTCCACCCAGATCTGAAAAAGTCTGGTTTCCTGATTGGTCCTCTGGTCAGGTGTTTCAGGAACTTCTTTCTAGGTGTAAGAGACATTAACCCTTAGCTATCTGTTTATGACAAGGACCCACCAAGGTAAAGGAGGAACTTTGTCACACACCTTAGGAAGGTTTTTCATTTGGAGTGAAAATGAATCAATGAGGACAGAAGGGGGCTTTGAAATAATGTTGTAAATAAGTAAATCCTGTTGTACATAGATTTGTGATTCCACATCCTTCAAGATATGAACCAAAAAGTTCTATTTGTGCATAATAATAAGAAGGGCACGTGTGTCACTGTTCACTTTTCTATCTCACCAAGAAATATATTAAGCAATGTGTGCCCTATTACACAGGATAGGGCATTCCACTGTGAATTTGAGAGAACGTCTAGGCTACAGTGCCAATGTTGATTTGTCATAGGTCTTATTTAAAACATACACAGCATATAGATTCCATGATGAATAACAATCTATTAGCTGGGTAAAATTTCTTCTCTGTCTGACTCTCTCTCTCCCTTCTTGCCTATCATCTTCAGGTTTTTAACATTGTGTTGTCTCCTTCTACCTACACTGCTGACAGCTTCTCTGCCCACTAATGTGCCAGACATAACACAAGGCGAGGTTTCAAAATGACTTAATGGCATGCGGGTTAGCAGGGAGAAGAAAACAACAATACCTTTACTACTAGAAAAATTGCTGATGGAGGAAATACAAACTTACATAAAATTTTCAGTAGTTCTTACTATTGTGCTGACTGAATGGCCTCCAGGACAGAGTTCAGCCAAGTTAAATAGAGGGCTCAGTTTATCTGCTGAATAGAACATATGATAGCTTTGTTCTTGAAGTCTGGATCAGAGATTAATCAGTGTTACAACAAATGAAAGACCTTTTTGGCCTTGTTTGCGAAGGTGCTGACCACTTGTAGCTCCAGTTTTTGTCTTGGAGAAACTAAAGGCCTGATGGAAAACTCACTGAAGTCAATGGCAGGCTTTTTATTGACTTCAGTAGGTTTTGGATCAGATCCTCTATGCTAATTTAAGGGAAAACCAGATGTCTGTGGCATTCAATGACCAGCATTTTAGGGCCATATTAAAGATCTAGAAGATGCTTGCCCCTACTCTTTAATATACTATGTCTCTGTTCTTGCTGCTGCAACTGCTGGGCTGCTAGATGCCAGAATGTTTTGAGTGTTCTGTATACTTTCCAACCTGTATTTCAGTATGAGGAAAACATTTGTGTGTCTGTACACAGACATATGTATATATACATGTATGTGAAGAATGTAGAATCTTTGAAAATGTGTATTTGGGGGGAGTCTATTCACTTTTGGTACCACAAATCTTTCTTTTTTTAAAAGTAATTTTACAAAGTTGTTTAGGTTTCTGGAACGACATTCTCAGGAATACATATGATCCTCTAGATGTAGATGTTGGTTTAATGCTTTCTATTTGTCATGTTGACTTTTGTCCTTGTGGCACTTGATACTAATAGCTCTCAGTATATGGACCTTGTATGAATTTTATAGGTACTGACCTGGGTGCTCGACTGAGCAATTATAAATTAAAGTCTCACCTTATGTGTCACAAGTATTGTAGATGTAATTTTTGCTGCTTGCCTAAGCTTTGTACTCTATAATCCGCTTGGGTAACAGTGATTAGGAAATTTAATCTGGGTTTTCACTGCAATGCACATGGCACCCAGATTCCTCATTTGTCTCTTTTAATGGATATCCAGCAGTTATGGTATTTTCCATTTTCTGTCATTGCTGGTGCCTTTGAGACATGAGATTATGAATAGAATAGAACAGAAATTGTCTGAAGATCACCACAGATAGGATTGACATCATTCTAATTTGGTAACAGCATCGTCTGCGTACTTGTCTCCTCCAAGATCTTTTTGTAGGTAATTTTGTTCATTTTGGCCACCTTTGAAGTTAAGAACTCTGGTCTAGTAATGGATATGATCATATGTACAGAATTATCTTTCTTTGACACAAAATGTCATATCAACAACTGTGAAATATTACCAAATAACTCCCCTTTCTTGGGCAGCTAGATGCTAAAAGGCCATTCTGCTCTTTCATCATGTAGAGAAAGTATTATAACTTTCTGGTGTCATTAAAATAATCTTAATTATATATAAAATATGAAGGGAGAAAAAGCTGACATGTAGAAGTCTTTTCAAGTGCTCAAGAGCTTAAATTGACCTCCAATTAAATTTTGCATTGTTTTCCTAAATTCCTTTCTTTTCATGCATGACACTTTCCAAGGTACTTTTTAAGTATTTTAAGTTACTTTCTCAGTATGATGCTGGGTGAGCTTTAGAGCTACTTAGGCTATTGTTGAATGTTCAAAATATAGACTGGAAAAAAATGTCTGTAAAAGCAAAAACATTAATGACCAGATATTTTGACTTAAGAATTTGCTCTTAGTTTGATATTTGTTTTATTCTGCTAGTGCCAGACTAGATTTTGTCACTGAACGATAAATAGTACTCTGAGCTCGATCTAGCTCCTGTGAAAGTCAGTGGAAAAACTCCTATTGACTTCAGTAGGAGCTAAATCGGACTCATTACAAGGTCACCATAAATGGAAGAGTCAGATGTTCAGTAGTTTATTCTGTAGTCCTGTATAGCATTTTGACTTTCATGAACTCTTGTCTTAAATGTGAGCTGCTACATTGCTTCTTTTTTGTATGACTCCAGAAACAAATGTCAAAGCTGGTCAGTGAATGGACAAGAAAATTAATTTGAAGGAGATTCCTCGTCTCTTCCCGACCCACACCCTAGTTTTTTTTCTTGTTGTGCATATTTTGATACTGATTAAAAGACTTAGGGGCACAGGCTTAGAGACTGAAGTCCTCTCTCCACAAGGCAGGTATGACATTGGTAACAGAAGTACCAGATTCCTACACTGCCATACCAATGTGCCTCAACCTTTTACCTGGGAGGTGTGAGGGAATACTTGACTTTCCAGCCTTGGCTTCTCTATATAGGGTGCCAAAGGTGATGGTAATTTTAGTGATAGGGACAACCATCCACTAGGAGCTTGGCTGAGAATCACATAAAACTGGTGGCTACCAAAATGTATCAGATAGTGAAGATTTCAGTCACTACTAATCTAACCTGAATTTGAAATGAAGACTGAAAGAGAAAAAGTTCTATGTGTCATTGCTAGTTCACGTGAGACCCTTATTTCCCTCTTTCTCTTTGTCTATTTCATAACCTGGAGGGGAAAAAAATCTTCATTTGTAAGTTGATCAGCTGAGGTCATTGTGCTATGTTTTCCAGAGTTGATAATTCAGAAGATCCAGTGTATGAGAGTTTAGAAGAATTCCACGTTTTTGTCTTAGCACATATATTGAGAAGACCAATTGTTGTTGTAGCAGACACCATGTTAAGAGACTCAGGCGGAGAAGGTAAGTCTTTCATTAGCACTTTATGCACCTAGCTGAAGTAAATAAATGTAGTTGTCAAGGAATTTTAGAGCACAACACATTTGTCCATTATAACAGTCTTTTTATTATAATGTCCATAAACAAGGAGTACCAGTGCAGAGCATTTCAGGGATTTTAGGTCTGTGGAGCCCATCATCTTTCATGTGACTTGATTCATGTGTCTAAAAGCATATACAGCACTGTGAACATTTGCCCCATTTTCAAAACAATATTGAAATTCAGGGAATCTGTACGAGATTTATAGGGCAATCAAGCTCTGTTAGCAAAGTTCTAATTCTGCTGTATTCTTTTCTCCTTCCACACTCCACAATCATCATTTTCTATCAGTGTTTATGCTTCTTTTAAATTTTTCCTTCTTATGCATTTCCTTCTAAAATTTAAGACCTTGTTTAATATAAAAGTCACCGAATTTAAAAACACATTCTGTAGTTGTATGCCTTATCTAAAGCACATTGAAGTCATTGACTGCATTGGGCTTTGGATCAAGTCCCGGGTCTAAATACATTTTTAAGGCTAGATCAACTTTTTTTGTTTTTCTATTGACTTATTAAAAGAAGGTAGGCAAATATTACAATTCATATGGATTTTTTAAATTTTTTTTATTTATTTTTAATGTGAATTACGACACCAATAACAAACCACTAAATAGTGAATTATGCAATGTATCATCAAATCAAATAGTTTGAAAACAATTCATGCATGAAAATATATTCTGACAAAGTGGTTTGAACCACTTCAAGTAATGAACGCATTTATAAAGTTCAATTTGTTTGCACACAAAAAAGTGAAGTTCATCCAATAAACTATTCACTATGAATAATTTGCCCAGTTTCCTTTACAGTCCTGTTTTTTTCTGAATGTTTTTGCATGTTATTCTATGATGAGTCTTTGTATGTAGTAACACTTATTATTAAAGTCATCTTAAAATTCCCACTATAAGCAACTGTAAACAGAGGCTTATAACTTTGCCAAAGTATAACCACTTAGGCTAAACTTTTCCATGCTGAGTGTCTGCCTTAGGCTGAATTCTTTTGGCAAATATCAGCTAAATTTGTTTGGCTGTTTCTGAGAACGAAGCTGGGCAGACTTGTATTGTTTGCCCATGTTAAAAACAATTCTAGTGATCTCTTCTTGGAGAAGCTCTAACACCCTTATGCTTTGGAGCAGGGATTTGAAATTTGGCAGGGCTGGCCTTAATGTCAGAGAAGTGCCTTTTGCCATCCCATCTAAATCCACCCAAATTTTGCAAAGTTCTAAGCCTTTGAAAAATCACTGTTCGCACATGCCCAGGGCCAGGCAACCTTAATTATGGTATTTTCTAACTTGCAATCTTAATAGTGTTCTTGTAACATAGTTTTCAGTTCACCGGCAGAGCTGGAATCTTTAAATCCACCTGCCAAACCTCTGCCACTTGAGGTAACAGCATAAGTGATAGCAGTAGCAGGCTGTCATTCTCTATGTGGACCAGCACTGGGGAGAGGGAGAGGGGATGAAGCACACGCAGGGCCGTCCTTAGGATTTATGGGGCCCTACGCAGTATTATTAAACTGGTGCCCCTATGCTGGATGGCAGCCCAAGCTCACAGCCTGGTGGGGGAGGGGGAGGAGGGACTTGACAGCAAAGGATAATGAGATGCCCAGCCTGCCTCATGGTGGCGGAGAGTCACAGTTCCCCGCAGAGACTTCCATGCACTCTCCCTCATGCAGAATGGACATGAAGAAAGTACCTAATTAAAAGCACTAAAATTTGGGAATAAAAAATGTCAGTCACAGGTTTTTTGATATGCCCTGAAGTTTGTCAGAGATTTATTTGCAAAAACTTCATAGTAAGGGTGAGTCAGCTCTCCTGCTGAATACAACATTACATATAATGGAATATATGATGCAGCTCTTCTCTGTTTTACATTTTCTTCATCAGTATTTCTAAGTTGAATTTATATTTTAAATGTACTCAAATCTTAAGCCAGCATTCCAGAATACTACATATTTATCTCACTGAAACAAAGACATTCTTTTAAATTAATCAGAGAGGTTTAGTGTGTTCATAACAATGTTCATTGCTTTTAGAAAAAGGGAACAGTAATTTACTTTGTGTCTTCTCCATAACAAGAGACATGGTTATGAAATTTCACCAACTTTAAAAAAATATGTTTCCAAAGATTTTAGGTATAACAAGGATTTTATCTTACTAAGGTACTGATTTTGCTGGAGGGTTCTTTTAAAACTAGTTTGTCGGATAGTCAGAAGTAAAGAAAGGGAACTCTTTGTCCAGCTATCTGGAAGGGAAGGACTGTTGTCCCTTTAAGGGCTCTCTTCAGTGGGGAGTGGGGGGAGAGGTGGTGAAGGGATGGACAGAAAGGACAGGAAGACTTGGAAGCACTTTTTTTTTAACTATAGTAATTAAAATGTGTATTTTAGATAAGGGAGGTCTTTTGAAGGATTTATTTAAAAACTATGTGTGAAGATCCACACATTTAAGGCTAAAGATGATTGTGCATCTAAAACTCTATGCAAGCATTTTTTAGAAATGTGATTTTATAATCTTCACCAGCTCACTAATGAAATATTTTTAAAGCAAATTTTAAACTAAGGTCCTGTAGACTGACATGTTCTGTGTAAATATTACATTAATGCACAACTGTTTTTGTCAGTAAAGTCAGAAACTGACAGTATAAAAATTTATTTGGGCATAAGCTTTCGTGGACATCTGATGAAATGGGTTCTAGTCCACAGAAGCTTATGCCCAAATACTTTGTTAGTCTTTGAGGTGACACAAGGACTCGTCCTTGTTTTTGCTGATACAGACTAACAGGACTACCTGTCATAAACAGATAGTTAAGGGTTAATGTCTCTTTCACCTGAAGCACCTGACCAGAGGACCAATCAGGAAACCGGATTTTTAAACCAATCAGGAAACCGGATTTTTTCAACTTTGGGTGGAGGGAAGTTTGTGTAAGAGTCTTTTGTCTGCCTGCCTGCTTCCTCTGAGCTTTGGAGAAGTAGTTCTACTTTCTAATCTTTTGTTTCTAAGTGTAAGGACAAAGAGATCAGATAGTAAGTTCTATGGTTTTCTTTTCTTTGGTATTTGCATGAATATAAGTGCTGGAGTGCTTTGATTTGTATTCTTTTGGAATAAGGCTGTTTATTCAATATTCTTTTAAGCAATTGCCCTGTGTTGTGTCATCTTAATACAGAGAGACCATTTGTATTTTTTCTTTCTTTTTTATATAAAGCTTTCTTTTAAGACCTGTTGGAGTTTTTCTTTACTTCAGGGAAATTGAGTCTATACTCACCAGGGAATTGGTGGGAGGAAGAAATCGGGGAGATCTGTGTGTTGGATTGCTAGCCTGATTTTGCATTCCCTCTGGGGGGAATAGGAAAGTACTTTTGTTTCCAGGATTGGGAACAGAGAGGGGGGAAGGGAAAAAGGATTATTTCCCTTTGTTGTGAGACTCAAGGGATTTGGGTCTTGGGGTCCCCAGGGAAGGTTTTTCAGGGGGACCAGAGTGCCCCAAAACACTCTAATTTTTTGGGTGGTGGCAGCAAGTACCAGGTCCAAGCTGGTAACTAAGCTTGGAGGTTTTCATGCTAACCCCCATATTTTGGACGCTAAGGTCCAGAATCTGGGAATAAGGTTATAACATGAGTGGCAGCTGGTGGGAGATAGACAGAATCCAGAAGCCAGTAGGAATATTATATTTTTCTTTTCTCTGCTAAGGGCTTTTTAGCAGAGAGAAACAGTTTGGTTTTAAAAGGGAACCAGAGAGAATTTTTTTTTTCTGCTCTCTCTGGCAGTTTGTGGCTTGCATGTTAAGGGTCTTTTGTCATGCAATAGCCCTCCCATTAGGAGGCAAGTACCAGCACTTATATGCATGCAAATAAAGTGGTTTTTCTGGTTTCCCTTCATTGAACATTAGCTAGAGAGAGAAAAGGAAAAAAGCACTGCTGCTAGGCAGACTTCAGGAGGCAACAGAGAACCTGCAGT
This sequence comes from Gopherus evgoodei, assembly GCF_007399415.2. Classification (NCBI taxonomy): domain Eukaryota; kingdom Metazoa; phylum Chordata; order Testudines; family Testudinidae; genus Gopherus; species Gopherus evgoodei. The sequence continues at coordinate 31,463,167 of NC_044331.1, read as the reverse complement.
TCAGAGGATAAACACCGGAGGGCACCCCAACACAAGAAAACAGGAATCATGACTTCTAAGGCAAAAATGAAGGCCGAAGAGCAATTCAGAGAAGCTGAACACAGGCGACAACTGGAAATAAAACAAGCAGAGATGGAGATGAAAGAAAGAGAAGAACAAATCAAACAGGCAGCACACAAAAGAAAACTAGAAGAAGAAGAGTTGGCCCACTGCCGAGAAATGGAAAAACAACAAAAAGAAAATGAAGAGAAGGAAAAACAGAGAAAACATGAACTGGAGTTGGCAAAAGCTGGGCTGCCTGTGCCAGCCAACCCTAACAACCCGGCGCCAATTATTGCTCCACAGCACAGGAAATTTCCCACCTACAAGGCAGGTGATGACACCGAGGCCTTCTTGGAAAATTTTGAAAGAGCCTGTCTTGGGTACAGCATCCCCGAAGACCAGTACATGGTAGAATTAAGGCCACACCTCAGTGGACCTTTAGTAGAGGTGGCAGCTGAAATGCCTAAGCGGCAAATGAATGACTATAAACTTTTTCAAACCAAGGCCAGATACAGAATGGGGATAACCCCAAATCATGCCCGTCGGCGCTTCAGAACCCAAAAGTGGAAACCAGAGGTGTCATTTCCCAAACACGCCTACTACATTGCAAAAAACTATGAGGCCTGGCTAACAGGAAACAACATTCAAACCCTGGAAGAACTGAACCTCCTCATACAAATGGAGCAGTTCTTGGATGGTGTTCCTGAAGACATCACACGGTACATACAAGATAGAAATCCCAAAGATATCGCTGAGGCGGGGGAGATTGGAGCCAAATGGATGGAACTGGCAGAAAGCAAGAAAGCTACTGTCAAGGGGAACGATTACCACAGGGGGCACACAGACCATAAACCCTACAACCGAGGACAGCCAAAGACCCCACATACCACCCAAGTAAAGCCACAGATACCCTACCCGTCCACCTCACCAGTCTCCAGTAACTCACCTCGGCCCAGTGACCCATCAGATGGAAGATGCTTTAAGTGTAATGAACTGGGACATATCAAGGCCAACTGTCCCAAGAACACCATGCGAGTGCAATTCATTACACCACCATCACACCAAAGATCCCCAGGCCCGGATGCCTCTCAAATACCCTTGGAGCGAAGGGAAAATTTGAGAGTGGGCGGAAAGAAGGTTACTGCGTGGAGAGACACGGGGGCACAAGTGTCAGCTATCCACCAATCCTTCGTAGACCCCAAATTCATCAACCCAAAGGCCAAAGTTACAATTTACCCCTTCATGTCACAAGCTGTAGACTTGCCTACAGCTCAACTGCCTGTCCAGTACAAAGGCTGGTCAGGAATGTGGACTTTTGCCGTCTATGACAATTATCCTATCCCCATGCTACTGGGGGAAGACTTGGCCAACCAGGTGAGGCGGGCCAAGAGAGTGGGAATGGTTACACGTAGCCAAACCAGGCAAGCTTCCAGATCCATTCCTGTTCCTGAGCCGTCCACAGAGGCCCCGTCTGTGTTACCTGAGACCCAGACAGAGGTAGTGGACCCGGATTCCATGCCTACCACTGAAACAGCCACAGCATCTCCAGTCCCAGGCCCGGAACTGGAACAGCAACCAGCACCAGCAATTGCAACCCCATCTTCAAACTCAACGCCAGAGGGCGCCAGCGAGCCAGAACTGGCAGAAGCACAAGACAGCCATACCCAAAAGGCTCAGCCAGAGCCTGAAATACCCTCAGGTGCACCAGCGGAGAGCGGTTCACCAGCAACGGAAACAACCCCGTCACCTACATCGCTTCCAGAGGGACCAAGCCCAAGTCCACAGTCTGAGGAAGAACTGGTGACCCCAGCCTCAAGGCAACAGTTCCAGACTGAGCAGGAAGCGGATGACAGCCTTCAGAAAGCTTGGGCGGCGGCACGGAGCACCCCACCGCATCTCAGCTCTTCTAATCGATCCCGGTTTGTTATAGACCAAGGACTTTTATACAAGGAAATTCTTTCTGGTGGACACCGGGAAGAATGGCAGCCGCAAAAACAGTTGGTGGTTCCAACTAAGTACCGGGGGAAACTCTTAAGCTTAGCCCATGATCATCCCAGTGACCATGCTGGGGTGAACAGAACCAAGGACCGGTTGGGGAAGTCCTTCCACTGGGAGGGGATGGGCAAGAATGTTGCCAAGTATGTCCGGTCTTGTGAGGTATGCCAAAGAGTGGGTAAGCCTCAAGACCAGGTCAAGGCCCCTCTCCAGCCACTCCCCATAATTGAGGTCCCATTTCAGCGAGTAGCTGTGGATATTCTGGGCCCTTTCCCAAAAAAGACGCCCAGAGGAAAGCAGTACGTACTGACTTTAGTGGACTTTGCTACCCGATGGCCAGAAGCAGTAGCTCTAGGCAACACCAGGGCTAACACTGTGTGCCTGGCCCTAACAGACATCTTTGCCAGGGTAGGTTGGCCCTCTGACATCCTTACAGATTCAGGGTCTAATTTCCTGGCAGGGACCATGGAAAAACTGTGGGAAACTCATGGGGTGAATCACTTGGTTGCCACCCCGTACCACCATCAAACCAATGGCCTGGTGGAAAGGTTCAATGGAACTTTGGGGGCCATGATACGAAAATTCATCAACGAATTCTCCAATAATTGGGACCTAGTGTTGCAGCAGTTGCTGTTTGCCTACAGGGCTGTACCACATCCCAGTTTAGGGTTTTCACCATTTGAACTTGTGTATGGTCACGAGGTTAAGGGGCCATTACAGTTGGTGAAGCAGCAATGGGAGGGGTTTACGCCTTCTCCAGGAACTAACATTCTGGACTTTGTAAGCAACCTACAAAGCACCCTCCGACACTCTTTAGCCCTTGCTAGAGAGAATCTAAAGGATGCTCAGGAAGAGCAAAAGGCCTGGTATGACAGACATGCCAGAGAACGTTCCTTCAAGGTAGGAGACCAGGTTATGGTCTTGAAGGCGCAACAGGCCCATAAGATGGAAGCATCATGGGAAGGGCCATTCACGGTCCAAGAACGCCTGGGAGCTGTAAACTACCTCATAGCATTTCCCAATTCCTCACTAAAGCCTAAAGTGTACCATGTTAATTCTCTCAAGCCTTTCTATTCCAGAGACTTACAGGTTTGTCAGTTTACAGTCCAGGGAGATGATGCTGAGTGGCCTGACGGTGTCTACTACGACGGGAAAAAAGACGGTGGCGTGGAAGAGGTGAACCTCTCAACCACCCTGGAACATCTGCAGCGGCAACAAATTAAGGAGCTGTGCACTAGCTTCGCCCCATTGTTCTCAGCCACCCCAGGACGGACTGAACGGGCATACCACTCCATTGATACAGGTAATGCTCACCCAATCAGAACCCCACCTTACCGGGTGTCTCCTCATGCCCAAGCTGCTATAGAACGGGAGATCCAGAACATGCTACAGATGGGTATAATCCGCTCATCTACCAGTGCATGGGCATCTCCAGTGGTTCTGGTACCCAAACCAGATGGGGAAATACGCTTTTGCGTGGACTACCGTAAGCTAAATGCTGTAACTCGTCCGGACAACTATCCAATGCCACGTACTGATGAGCTATTGGAGAAGTTGGGACGTGCCCAGTTCATCTCTACAATAGACTTAACCAAGGGGTACTGGCAAGTACCGCTAGATGAACCTGCCAAGGAGAGGTCAGCATTCGTCACCCATGCGGGGGTGTATGAATTCAATGTCCTTCCTTTCGGCCTTCGAAATGCACCCGCCACCTTCCAGAGGCTGGTAGATGGTCTACTAGCTGGACTGGGAGAATTTGCAGTTGCCTACCTCGATGATGTGGCCATTTTTTCAGACTCCTGGCCCGAACACCTACTACACCTGCAGAAGGTCTTTGAGCGCATCAGGCAGGCCGGACTAACTGTTAAGGCCAAAAAGTGTCAAATAGGCCAAAACAAAGTGACTTACCTGGGGCACCAGGTGGGTCGAGGAACCATAAACCCCCTACAGGCCAAGGTGGATGCTATCCAAAAGTGGCCTGTCCCAAAGTCAAAGAAGCAGGTCCAATCCTTCTTAGGCTTGGCCGGATACTACAGGCGATTTGTACCACACTACAGCCAAATCGCAGCCCCATTGACCGACCTAACCAAAAAGACCCAGCCAAATGCCGTTAAGTGGACTAATGAGTGTCAAAAAGCCTTTACCCAGCTTAAGGCAACACTCATGTCTGACCCTGTACTCAGGGCCCCGGATTTTGACAAACCATTCCTAGTAACCACAGATGCATCTGAGCGTGGTATAGGAGCAGTGCTCATGCAGGAAGCAACAGATCACAACTTCCATCCTGTCGTGTTTCTCAGCAAGAAACTGTCTGGGAGGGAAAGTCACTGGTCAGTCAGTGAAAAGGAATGCTATGCCATTGTGTACGCCCTGGAAAAGCTACGCCCATATGTTTGGGGACGGCGGTTCAAACTACAAACTGACCATGCTGCACTAAAGTGGCTTCATACTGCCAAGGGGAACAACAAGAAACTTCTTCGTTGGAGTTTAGCTCTCCAAGATTTTGATTTTGAAATTCAACACATCACAGGAGCTTCTAACAAAGTTGCTGATGCACTCTCCCGTGAGAGTTTCCCAGAATCCAGTAGTTAAAAAGTGTTCTTAAAATGTAAAAGTCTGTTAGTTATATACTTAGTAGTATATGTAAAGGTGCATGTGTTGTATTAATCTGTTTATTTTCAAGTTCTAGAAGGAAATTGCCGCCAGTGAGCTTCCCCACTGTCTGCAATTTGGGGGGCGTGTCATAAACAGATAGTTAAGGGTTAATGTCTCTTTCACCTGAAGCACCTGACCAGAGGACCAATCAGGAAACCGGATTTTTAAACCAATCAGGAAACCGGATTTTTTCAACTTTGGGTGGAGGGAAGTTTGTGTAAGAGTCTTTTGTCTGCCTGCCTGCTTCCTCTGAGCTTTGGAGAAGTAGTTCTACTTTCTAATCTTTTGTTTCTAAGTGTAAGGACAAAGAGATCAGATAGTAAGTTCTATGGTTTTCTTTTCTTTGGTATTTGCATGAATATAAGTGCTGGAGTGCTTTGATTTGTATTCTTTTGGAATAAGGCTGTTTATTCAATATTCTTTTAAGCAATTGCCCTGTGTTGTGTCATCTTAATACAGAGAGACCATTTGTATTTTTTCTTTCTTTTTTATATAAAGCTTTCTTTTAAGACCTGTTGGAGTTTTTCTTTACTTCAGGGAAATTGAGTCTATACTCACCAGGGAATTGGTGGGAGGAAGAAATCGGGGAGATCTGTGTGTTGGATTGCTAGCCTGATTTTGCATTCCCTCTGGGGGGAATAGGAAAGTACTTTTGTTTCCAGGATTGGGAACAGAGAGGGGGGAAGGGAAAAAGGATTATTTCCCTTTGTTGTGAGACTCAAGGGATTTGGGTCTTGGGGTCCCCAGGGAAGGTTTTTCAGGGGGACCAGAGTGCCCCAAAACACTCTAATTTTTTGGGTGGTGGCAGCAAGTACCAGGTCCAAGCTGGTAACTAAGCTTGGAGGTTTTCATGCTAACCCCCATATTTTGGACGCTAAGGTCCAGAATCTGGGAATAAGGTTATAACACTACCACTCTGAAACCTGTCAGAATATACCTTGGGGTTGGCAAATGCCTGTTAAATGGCTTTATTACCCCTTGAATGTCTCTTTAACAGTTTCAATGTTGTGCTAATAGGTCTGGCAGGCTGGAGGTTTTTTCACTTTTAACTACTAGATTCCCTCCCAAGGAAGACTCACCAGGCTAGAGCAGCCTGCAGGAAGGGTCAGAACAGGGATAGGAAAACAAGAGGGTGGACACTAAGACCCAGTGGTGCCCCAAATTTTCAGGTGCCCTACGCAGCTGCCTATGTTGCCTATGCCTAAGGACGGCCCTGAGCACATGCTTTGCCATGAGCAAACATGAACTGCAATTTTTGTAAAGACTTGGATAAAGCATTTTTTTTTCCCCTAGCCTTATTCTTGGAAATTCCTGAACCATTTTGGCTAAAATTTATCAAACATCTTGACAGTCACCCAACATGTGAAATTTCAGCTCAAATGATTATAGTTTGCCAAACTTATAGGCAATCAAAAACAAGCTCTTATCATTGGAAGTGTTAGTTTAATCTTATGCATAGGCAGTGCTAGCATCCCTGCCTATATCGTCTAGTGAATAATGCACAGTTAAATAGATCATCACCTTAAAAAGTATTTTTCCCTGGTGCAGATTTTTCAATATGTTTTCCCACATTTTTGCATTACTAATGTAAAACAAGTGTTGAAATATGAGTTTAACTGGGGCAGGCTTGAAAACTAACAGTGTTTAACATGTAGATAGTACTTTCCTCTTCAGAGTGCCTTGTAAACATTAATTCATCTTTGCTGCCTCCTACCCAGCTGTGAAGTAGGTAAGTGTTATTAATTATCCTCGTTTTACAGATGGGCACACTGCGGCAGAGATTAGGGGATTTTTCTAAAGTCACAGAGGGAGTCATTCTCAGAGCTGGATTTAGAATTCAGGAATTCCTAGCTTCTAGTCTGTTGTTCAAACCAGTAGACCATGTTTACCTTTCCAAGAAGAAATGATTAGTGGCTTTGTGGGGGCAAAAAAAGGTGTTTAGTCACTGCTTAATGGGATATTGTTCTGAATGCTATAGTTATATGAAACTTATGACTTGTATTACTGTCTCATGTATAGTATAAGAGCCTCTGTAAAATAATGAGGCTCCTGTATAATAATACATTAATTGGTACTGTGACGTTCCTCTCTGGTGTTATCTGGACCGGAGATCTGCTAGGTCACTCTAATCCTTGACTCTGGGAGCCTGCCTTACCCTGCTCTGCTGTGAGAACCCCCACTCCTTAGTTGTTCACGCACAGCCTCTGGCATGTAAGCTGCTCCTTGGCTTATGTAACTGAATGACACTAGCCAATATCTCCAGGTCCCAGACACAACCCTTGGAACCTCTGTCTTGCAGCGTCCAGTTATGGCTGCTTGACGCTGCCATCTTATATAAGTTTGTCAATTTAACAAAGAAATTGATACGTACCAGGCTTGTTATCCCAAGGGGAGTCACTGACATACTTGAAACCAAATGCGCTGCATCAGGTAGAATAAACAAACAGATTTATTAACTATAAAGAGAGATTTTAAGTGATTATAAGTCAAAACATAAGTCAGATTTGGTCAAATGAAATAAAAGCAAAACACATTCTGAGCTGATCTTAACACTTTCAATGCCCTTACAAACTTAAATGCTTCTCACCACAGGTTGGCTGGTTGCTCTTCAGCCAGAGACTCCCCTTTGATCAGCACTTCAGTCACTTGGTATGATGTCTGTAGATGTAGATGGAAAAGAGTGAGAGAGAGAGAGAGAGAGAGCATGGCAAATGTCTCTCCCTTTTATCATGTACTTTTTTCCCTCTTGGCTTTGCCCCCTCCCCTTCAGAGTCAGGTGACCATTACCTCTTTGCAGTTCCAAACTGACCAAAGGAAGGGGGATGACTCCCTCAAGAATCTAACAGATTATTTTGTTGCTGCCTAGGCCAGCGTCCTTTGTTCCTGCGAGGCTGGGCTGGGTTTGTCCCATACCTGCCCTGATGAGGTGTGAACTGCTTCTTTGTTCTTGGAGAGTTTTTGCCTGGGCTTGCTTTAAGCCATGAGGATACATTTTCAGCACCATAACTGTATATATAAAATTATAACCGATAACATTACTATAACAATTACTATAAGATCACTATAACAACCAGGCTCAGTGCATCATGAGCCTTCTGAAGACACTCAATATGACAAACTTTGCATTGGATACCACACAGTCATTTTACAAAGATGAACATGGGGGTGTAGGGTGTTCCCCGAGGTACAGAGAGTCACAGGTACATTTAAATGTTCAGGCACCCATTCTCTAAAACAAAAACAACTAGAAAATGTAATATATAATGATGACAAGTTGGCCAAATCAGTGCATGAACAGGGCTTAGAAAAAATCCTTCCCCGATATACAATAGTTGAATGAAATATCAAAGAACACAAAGGAAAAAGGAACACAAACACTTGAACTCTCCCCTTGCAGAGACAATACTCATAACAAATTGTAAATGAGCACTATATATACAACAGTAATCAAAGAAAATCTGTTTGGCAAAGAAATCTAATAGCTAAGGAAATAACCAGACTACATTGCCAAAAAAAAAAAAAAGTGATACTGCATCTTTGGTGCCAATAATGAGAAACTTTTCCTTGTAAGTAAAAATATTCCATGGAAAATTCAGTTCTGCTCATATGTATCAGACATGAAGATCCTGTTGTTTTACAGTTGCATCTTCACTAATAAACAATTGCAATTAGGAGAGAATTTGGGACAGGAATAAATTTGTTTCATAATTATTTCTAAATTCATAATTCCTTTAAAATTTTACTATGAGACTTGAAACTGTTCTTTAGACTGTTTCAACACCAAAGAATTAGGTTTTCCCCTCACTTAACACTGCCTGCTGAAACCCACATGTAGCTCTGATAATGTTGAGTAGTGACTGGTATAAATTATATAAATAATGTCAGGGTCCATTTACTTTCTCCATCCATTTTTTATGGCTTGTTTATTTCAAGAAATCTTGCATCTGTCTTTGCAGCATTTGCACCTATCCCATTTGGAGGAATTTACTTGCCACTGGAAGTTCCACCTAACCGATGTCACTGCTCACCTCTTGTCCTGGCTTACGATCAAGCGCATTTCTCTGCTCTTGTATCCATGGAACAAAAAGATCAACAGAGAGAACAAGGTATGGCTGAGAAATTTCCTGTCTAGTCAATATTTTGTGGTGAAGTGGAATGTGAAGTGCTAATTGCTGTTTTATCTATCTAAAAGGAAACTGCACCCATTGGATTTTACTGGGTAGGCTCATTTTAATCATCTAAGAACAAGACTGGAGCCAAGAGCTCCTGAGTTCTAATCTTTGCTCTAACACTGATTCTCTCTCTCTGACATTGTGCTCTTAACCCCTTTGTGTCAGCTTACATATATTGAAATGAGATACTACTACTTACCTGTTTTTACACTAGGGATCCTTAAGGCATTCATTAATTAGGGTTAGTAAAGTGTCCTGAAGATGAAAAGTGGGTCACGCACTTGTGACTGAAAGCTTACACAGGGTATGCCTACACTGCGATGAGGAGGTATGATTGCGGCTCATGGAGGAGCTCATAGCCAAGTTAGTTTTGATCTAGCTAGATCAAAGCTAGCTCTAGTACCAATAGCAGTGTAGTCAGGGCAGAATGGGTGGTGGCCCCCGCTAGTCTCCTTAGTACAGTCCTGCCCAGGACCTTGGCTAAATGGCTAGAAGTTGGACCATGCTAGCTATGGCTACACTGCTGCTGTTACTGGAACTAGCTTTGGTCTTGCTGTGTGCTACAGTCACACCTCCTGACTGAGGTGTAGACATACCCCTAAAGAAAAGTATCTTTTGAGTTGTGTATTAAACATATTTTTCCTTTAAAAAAAAAAAAAAGTTAAAACTTTGATTTTCTAATCCGCTAGCTGACAGCTGTTCTTCTTTAAAAAAAAAAAAAAAAAAAAAAGCTGTATAAAGATATTTTACCATAGGTTTGTATGCCAGGTTTCAGTCTTGGAAATATTGGGCTAAGAATGAGAAGAATATTGGGGACAGATTCAATCCTACATCAGGAGTCGAGGAGCTGGTCATGGCTCCCTGACCCTGAATGCTGATCTGCACCAGCCTCAACGATGCTTAGGGTATCTGCTCAGCTAATCGAATGGAAGTCTCTAGTGTAGGGTCCTTAATGGACCATATGCTATTGGAGGATAGGACGAATTCCACCACATCTTTTCCACAGCACAAACCCTATTCTTGGGGTGATGGGATCGCTAGTGCAGACCTAGATGCACACACAATCACCAAATCCATACGGGCAGTTATAACCACTTGGACACGGATGTACCTTGAGAATTTCTAATTGAATGTTTGGAGGGAATGGTTGGGGGAGTTACAATACACTATCATGAATAGGAAAAATTTGGTTAAACATTAAACAATACTGGTTTTCCCCAAACAACCACTAGATAGAGGCAATATTTTTTACTGAACTCTAAAATTTTCATATGAAATAGCTCTTATGAAAATATCAAGTTGCTCTTCTACAGATGGTAATTATTTCTAGACATTGAAAGTTTAACCAGTTAGCCACCAACAGCAACTCTTCACCATTCTAAGTGACATGTACAAAGATATCCTCCTGACATTAGTGCTACAGCATTCATTTCAAACCTCACTTCATCTGATCCCTGACAATGCATGTTCGGTGCCATTTAATTGTGAAAGATGCAGTTTTCCTCAAAGTTGATTGTTATGCTGTCTATAGTGGCTCATGACCATGAATGACTACCTCAGGGCAGACTGTCAAAAACAGGACAGACACCCCCAAACTAGTGATTTGTTTTATATTTAGATTTCACCAAGCCAGTAACATATGTGAACTCCTGGATCACTTTAACAGTATCGCCATGGAGTTAGACAGTCCCCTTAGACTCTTCAGTCTATCTTGCCACAAAAGCAAAGTGGACTTAGTGATAAATGGTGACTTACACCAAAAATCACACAATATTCAGGTTGCTTCCAGTGTTATAAGAAGCACACAAGATCTTTTATAGAGGAGAAGGCAAAAACACCCCATGTATTGAGAATACAGCAGTTAGCATATGCTTTTCAGTTACACACACACACACACACACACACACACACACACACACACACACACACACACACACACACACACATATGAGTCCTGCCAGTTGATGTTTATCGTTACCAGTCCAGAGTCTGGATCAATCTAGTGGCCATCCAGATTGGTCGCAGAGGGGAGCAGGGCTCTGTCGGTCGCAATCTGATGCTCCTGGAGTGTGGCAAGATGAACCCAAACCCCATGACAAAGCACCCCATTCTTATAGTCTTTTTTCTCTGTTGAAGTGTATGGATTTTGCTGTACCAGTTTATGACCAGTTACCCCTTAATTGGTGTTATCTTTTGATGTAAACATTCCAAAACACCTTTGAGAGGGTCATCCTGTCCCGGATTTGATTTAATCAATTGTCTTTAGGTGTGCCAGCCTCCACCTTAGGGTCGTCAATCTGCCCTTCCTCAATCATGGGTGCTCGTTGATGGTTCTCTGGCATCAATAAGTCTTGATAAGTGTCTTCACTCCTCCTTTCTTGACCCTCTGGCTAACAGTTGCCTTCCCACCTTATCTTTTCCTGATGCATGCATTCCTCAGTCACACAAACTCTCTTTTACAGAGACCTTTGAGAATCCAAACAGCAATATTTTATATCGAGCAAAAAGACATTATAAATTAAACCTTGCTAAGTTTTATAACCAAAACAATTCACATTGAGGCCCAGGACTTCAACGTTCCTCTAATCTACTTACAATAGACACAATACAGGATCCTGTCTCTTACTAACTAAAACTTAAAACAAAGAATTAAAAAGGGCCCAATTTGTAATCCAAATGGGAAACAGAATCCGATAGTCCCAGAGGGTCATTCTTTTTTGCTATTCAACAAGGGTGACTGGCAGGATGAAATCAAATCATACATTAATTTTCATAGTACAATTATAAAATCTTGCTCCTATACCTGTTCAAAAAGACCAGTCATTTACCCTAGATCAGTTGATATCCTACATTTTACACCAAAGACAACTCCTGTAGGCAATCCTGTAGTAAACTATCTAAAGGTTTATTAATTAGGAAAAGAAATGAGTTATTGACAGGTTAAAACAAGCAAACATATAAACTCATTTGTGTGTATCCTCTAAATCCCAAAAGTGACAGAGTTGTAGTGATCTGTCAATTCAAAGTGTTTTTTAGGGCAGACCCCAGAGGTAACCCCCAGGATCTCTGGTTTCACTTTGGTTTCTCTGGCCCTGTGAGAGTTCAAACAGCAAGGAGATGAAAAATCTTCATATCAACTATTTTTATTTCCCTCTTCCAGCGTTCAAAGCAATGCGGCAAGGCCTCCTGCATGTACTTCTCCATGGATGGATAGGGCAATTAACAAAGCTTTTGTCTTATAATGGCCCACTTACATTTTGATAGTCCTCCTGGATGGGCAGAGGGAACCATTCCAGTGCCTGGGTTCATGAGTTCAGAGCAAACATTTTGCAAAGCTATAAAGCAAAACTTACATCTTTTCTTATAGCCTCGAACACCGACATTACAGGTGAGATAAATGCATGCAGCAACTTACAAGCATTTCATAGAGTCTGAACACTGAACACATTGTTATAAGATAATAGCTATTTTGAGCAAAACTAACATATAGGTGAACTGATTTGGTCTTCAGCTATGAGTTGGCAGTTCTTAGCTAATGCCTGCAGCTTGGACAAGAGCTGGCATCTGGTAAATGGTGCAAATGCAGTTTTCCTCAAATTTGATAATGGATACCTGCTTTTGTTATAATGAAAAGGGACTCTATTGATTACAGATCAGTACAATACAATTTTACAAATATCTCTTTGTACATATAGAATTTTCACACACAAAACTCTTCATCTATGTGAAGAGGGTGAAATTCACCCCCATTCAGAAGGTCAGCATAATGCCAATGTACTAGTTACTCCTACTTAAGTCCTCAAATATGTAATAAAAATGGGGAGTCTTTTGTTTATGAAATAATATAAATGGTTTTTCCTCCAATGGGAGCCATCAAACACATTCTAATATCTTTTGCAAAATGTACAGAAATTATTTTGAGTTATTCTTTTTTATAAATTTTGGTCTGAACTCTTAAATCCTGGAAGCTAAGTCATCCACAGATAGAGGCCACTTTTGAAAATTTGGGCATATTTTCCTCAACCTTTTTACCCAGAAACATTTGCTGCCGGCTGATCACTAGAAATAAATAATGTGACAAAAGAAGTTATCACATTAAAAGTCTAAGACAACTTAGATTGGGAGCTCTTTCAGGGAGGGACTCTTTTTATGTTCTGCGTTTAGAACCTTACACAGTGAGGTCCACTGGGGATCTTATGCATTATGGGTAATACAAATAATAACTAATAATAATAATTACAAAGTTTTGTGGCAACATCATGACAATTAAAATTGTTTCCATTCGTGTATACTTGCACTATTACAAATTGCTACGTATGTGTATTAAAGGATCAATCCCGCAAATACTTGCTATTGGGCATAGCACTAGCTATTATGATTGGTCCCACTGAAGCCAACTAGTCAGCATTATGCCCAGTGGCAAGTGTTTCCAGGATCTGCCCCTACTACTGTGGAAGAAACAGTATGATATTTTATTACATTAACTGAAAAAGAGTATGTTGTGTAATTAACATTGTATCATGCAGAAACACAAGGGCAGAATTAAGGTTGTGTGTGAAATGCTGATTTTTGTCATTTTCTGACTTTTGAATGGGCCTACTCACTGTAAACAGGCCTACTCACTGTACACTTATTTGTAGACATGCTTGGATGGAATATAAACTAGAATGGTTGTCTTTTCTACTGTGGGCCAGATCCTGGCCACTACTCCAGGTGCTTTGTGACATTCCATCAGCACAAAGCACCTGGTCTTGTTCACTTGGGGAGTCTTCCTGTGGTAACTGGGTTATTGTGCAATTTGAAAGACACCTCTACCTGCAAAGAAACTGTCCATGGAAAGTTTCATTGTATGAAGTTGAACTAAATACAATCCATTATTCTACAGGCTTAGTGTTTCATTAGAACCACCTCCCCCTCTTATATTCTTTATCATTGGTGGGAAGAAGTATTTCTAACTAGACAGATCAAAGATCAGAGAAACAAACACCGATTCACTACTGGTGGAATAAATAGTAGTTTATAAATAGCAGTTCAGTTTTGAATAATTAACCTAGGATGGCAAATATTTGCTTAATGAAGAATCTACCCAGAGAAACAACCACAAAAATCCGTTTATAATGGTGATAGATCTTTGTTCTCAAGTGGCCAAATTACTGTCTGCCTAGGGAATGGGCTCTGTCATTCACCCCTTAAGATGGTTCACTTGGAGACCTCACAGAGCAGATGGAGGATTTCAACAGTCTAATGACTGACTTTTGAGGTAGCTGGTGGATGTGATTGTTACTAAAGAGGGCTCTCTTACCCTTCTCCTTTGATCTTCACACAATAATATTATGTGTTAGGATGAGACACAATAATAACAGAAGATAATACAAAAGCCACAAATGTGAAGCCAAACACTGGGGGCATTTTTTTTGTTTGTTTTTTATTTGAACGTGAAAACCCCAGTGCTTTTGTAGCACAAAGGTGGTAGATTCCGATCTGAAGTTGATTCCCTCTCTTCATCAGATCAATTTCAAGTTATTTGAAGATACTTTTCTTGGGGGCATCAGGACGAGACAACTAAAAATGAGTCTCTTGATTTCTAGACTGTTACTGTGAAATAAGCAACTGTCACATTGAAATTCTTTTAATCATGGGTGTTTAGCTGATTATTCCTAAAAGCCTTTATTCATGAATTTGTCAGTTCAAAGGCACAGTAACTCTTTTTATGAAGCCTGATTTCCTGTAAATGTATAAATGTAATGGCTCTACTCCCAACATAGCTCAAAGCATCCTTTGATTTAAATGTTACAAGGAGACACTATGAAGTAAATAGCTCCTGTTATTCTGTGTAGCCACCCCACAAATTCTCAGATCAGTTTAGAAAAATTAGTGTTAATTACTTGACCCGGTCTGTGAACTGTTGGGGAAACCAGAAAAGTGGACAGTTGCATTTATTTTAATTGATTTGCAGTTGTTTTTCACATTAGTATGCTAGCTGTAACTGTGTTTGTTTTTCAAAGCTTTCCAACTGTATTTATTTACTAGAGATCCCTCAACAAAAGAGAGACCAAAAAAACAAACCTCCAAAATTTTGTTTAGGCCTGGCCTTGGCAAAGGCATTAATGCTGTAAGTGCAAAAACGTCAAATATATAAAGGTTTTAATGCAGTTCTCTTAACCAAAGCAAATTTCAGTCGTAATCCTCTTAAAAATATTACAGATTAAACTGTAAGGATGTAGCCAGAAAAGGTCCAGAAAAACATGGCCTTTCTGAAATTTCTCTTCTATGTCATTTAGTTCTGCTGCATTGATTCTATACAGCTTTGCTGCTACTCTCTGTTTTGGCTAATTCTCAAGGATGAGCGCTCCAGTAGGCAGCTGCATCTCACTGATTAGTGTAATCACCTCTGTGGAGGCTCCACTGAATATGTATAAAATTTAAGGGGAAAGAAACTGTCATTGCCTTTCCCCTATCTCATTCCTTCCCCTCTTCCTGTCCCTCTGCCTCCAAGTTCCCCCCCGACACACACACACACACACACTCACTTTTCTTTCACTTGCTCTGAAGGAGATGGATGTCAAGATTCTGACAGAGTTTGGAAAATTGTCCTTGACATTTACAGTTTAAAAAAAAAAAAAGCAGCACTAAAAAGTGAAGAATTCTAGAAGAAGCACAATAAATGTTAAGTCTGCTTTGGTTGGTGTTAATTTTGAAATGGTTAGTTAAGTGACAAGAAGTGAAGGGGAAGCATGGCTACGAGTTGATTGGAGTATAGATGAAAGCCTCATAGCTCCAGGATATTAAGTGGAGGATATTCAGGTGCTCCTAAGCATATTATTTTTAAACATATTTTTTAGAAGTAAAAGGAGCGACGTTTAGTATCTTCCATGAGATTTTGGCATTAAAACTTAAATGTTTCATTTGTGGATAACAAGTGGCCCAATAATAAACTAGTTGCAAAACCAACAATCCTACAGGTTGTGATTTGTGGCAAGCAGACAATGTGGATTTACTAGGCAACATTCCCACATGAGTATCTGTAAGTACAGTAGACAAATGGAAGCAGAACTTCTGGTTCCATTACCACCTGACTCATCATGTGACTTTGGTCAAGTTACATAGCTATTTTGTATCTGTTTGCCAGTCTGTAGAATGGGTACAATAATACTTACTTCCCTAGTGTTGCAAGGGTTAGTTAATATTTAGGAAGAGTTTTGAGATCCTTGGATGACGGATCCAGTCCAATCTCCCAAAGTGAAAATTATTTTCACTAGAATTATTATACCTCAGCAAACAAATACATTTAGGCTGAGATTTTTCAATGACGCACAGGGGATTTTGGAGTTCAGTTCACATTAATGCATCTAAATTATTTAGGCAGTTTTGAAAATCTCAGTCTAGGTTTTTGAATACTTTCAGGTATACTTTATTTTAAAAAAGGAGTAAGTTTAAAATTACTATTGAAATGATGCATTTTTACACTGGACTTGGTGGCTTTCAAAGACCAACACTCTTCTTACAGAAAATGTCTATAGACAGAAAGCTCTTACATATATTTTTTAAAGGATTCCTTTCCCTTTAAGATGCACTATGTTGGAAAGCTGATTTAAGTGTGTATAACCATTGATTCAAAATGTATCTTGTCCAACTGTATTCCTGCATAATGCTGCTCCAGTACCATCATTGGAGAAAAGATGCATAATTTTGGATTTCTTGTGCATAAAATCAAAGTTGTAGCTCTAGCCTGCTGTGAATAAATCATATCTAATTAAGCTTCTAGTTCTGCTTTCAAATCAGAATCACAGCTAATCAAAAACATATCAAGTTAGGAGGAAATCAACTGAACTCAGACTTGTGTTTGTTCCTATTGTGTTGGAGGGAAACGTATTTACTAAGGAAACAGGGAGAGTTATGAGGTCAGCTTGGTGCTCTACAAGTGATATGTGCTAGGAGCAATGAGTTTGAATCCCAGATACTGTTTCTCATTCACTGACAAAGCTGCAGAGGTGTTTGAAACTTCCAGAGGAAGGTAGATACCCCTGTTACACAACAACAAAACCTGCTGGCTTTTCAAGTCTCTAATATCTTTCCGCTTGGAAGATAATCATGCTACAAAAATGCACAAGTTGCAGCTGGAGAAGAGGATGTTTATAAAAAGGAGGATGAGAAGGAAAAAAAACTTTTATTACACACCTTCTTCGAACATCTTCATCCAAGACTTGAACATCCAGTCATGTCCTCCTGTGTAGAAGTTTGGGTGAGGTTGTACGAAAGGGGACAGTGTCATACAGTGGCTTTGTGCAGTATTGAAGAAACACTTGGTATTAGAAAGCAGTGCTAAAAACATAATATAGAAATGAAAAAACTGAATCTAAATATCAAGCGTATGATGGGGAAATCAATTCAGTAAAATCACTGAGCCTTAAGTGGCACCAATCTTTGATTTCCTTTTTCCTCCTACATTGAGCACCTGGTCTCCAATGGCTTATGTTTAAGGGATTTTTCAGGTAGGTGCTTAGCAACTAGTTTGGCCTTTGCAGGGAATTGCATTATGCATAATGGACATGGCAGCTGTCTCGCAGCTCACCAACAATAACAACCAGTAGCCAGTCAATCCCTGTGAGAATTCTGTTCACAAAGGAGCCATTTCCTAAAGAGTCCCAAGGTATCATTCGAAAATCCTTTCTGAAATGAAAGTCTGCAAAGCAAATGCATACAATGAGCTCATCTAAGAAGAATAGAGATGCAAGTTTTGAATATATCTTTAATGTTACCATTTCATTACAGAGGTTTGCAGGAGGTCTGGTGTGTGTTAGCCAGTTACTGACTTCAATAGATATTTGTATAAATTACCAGTTGTGGTGCAGCTTCTGGATTTTAATACATATCTCCATCTTAAGCTTTTTTTCTTTATAGTTTTTTAGTTCTTGCTTTGATTTTATCTGATACATGATGAGGAGCAGAAAGACAGTTCCTGAGATAAGGGGACTCTCACCCATTCAGGGATTTGAAGGTGAGCTTGAGCGCTTTGAAATGGACCCACTGGCAGCCAATGTACCAAACAAGATACTGGTATGAGGTATTCATACAGTCAGCTCTACTTAGAACAAGGGTTGCTGTTTAGGATTAATTCAAGGGGAAAAGAGTTATATTCATATGAGGGTAATATATGGGTTGTGGTTCGTACATCTACTTCCTAGAGGAATGAACAGAATAGCTGAACAAGCCAAAGGTGAGAGACATCCCTGTCCGCCATTATTCCCTGGGTGTCGAGAAAAACTGAGTGGTGAAGCATGATTTTGCATCTGTGTGCCACTTTGATCCAGGTAACAGATTCCTGCAAAGGAGGAGCAGGTCACCTTTTCAGCTATCTCCTCAAAATGCTGCACTCTTCCCAACTCATATAACTTCTGCCTTTAGCCTGCAGCTCTTCACCCTTTCCCCACCCCCCCTCCCCTTATTCAAATACTGGATCACTAGGGAAATTACAGCATGCACATTTATTAAGATGGGGCATAGAGCTAAGTGCCATCTACATACTGATGGTAACATCAGAGCCTGTAGAATCTTTCCTGATGGCCTTAGGAAGATTATGAATAAGAGAAACGATAGGATCAGTTCCTGTGGGATTCACCATGTGAAGGTCTTTGAGGGAAGAGGGAATAATTTCATCTGAAAGAAAAGAGCAGAGTCAGGTCTTGTAGATGGGTGAGCAGCACCTCACAGTCCGTGGTGTCAGATTGTCCAGTGGTCCAAGCGAGCTCACATTCACATTTGGCCTCTACATAGCTCTAACTGGGTCATAGCCACATCCAGCCCTTTTCCGCAAGATGAAAAGTGCTAAGATGCAAAACCTCTGAAGGACAGGAAGGGGAAGGGTAGTGTGGGAGAAGAGAACCTCAGCTCTCCAAGCAGGACATGAAGGGTCCTGATAGGAAGAAAGACAAGAATCTGGCTTAAAATCCACTGCCTGAAAGCCAGAAATTCTGAGCTAACGTGAACCTTGGACAGTTTTCTTCGTTCAGAGACCTACCGCATTGAGCACCAAGAGATATGACAAGTCAATAGTACAAAGAGATGACATTCTTTGACATAAAAATATGTCAGCATACTCTTTGCTTACCAGTATACGCTGTTTCTGTTTTCCTATTAGTTTGAAGACATATTGGAGGTCTTCTTAATAAATATCAGTTTTAATTAAATCTTTTGTATTAAGTACAAACAGAAGTTCCTCTTGCCAAATGCTCTTGAGAACTGTCGTGTGTCACATGTCAAGGATATTTACTGTTACCCTTTTTCTTCTTCCTGAAGCAAACTTGCTTAGGGATGAAGCTGTGTTAAGGGGATCAGTGGGTGGTTGTACTTTTGAAAGGAAATTGATCCTTTCCAATAAGTTGGTCCAATAAAAAATATTACCTCATCCCCCTGGTGTCTCTTTCTCCATTCATGTAATACTGCATTGTCACAGCTTTTATAAGAGCCTCTCTGTTGAGGAAAGCTAGATTCTCAGTGATTCCCTGTTTTTAGCAGCTGTGTATAAACATAGTGAGTGTGCATAACTTCCTCACAGTGCTTAAGTGCTTAACTACCTCATGGGGATATTGTAAGACTTAATTACATGTTTGTAAAGTGCTCTGAAATCCTTTCATGAAAGACGCTATGTAAGTGCAAAGGATCATTATTACTGTTATTTATTACTTCTAGGCACAGTAGTCTAATTCTTGTAGTTTTTAGGGTTCATGCCCCAGTCAGTCCTCTCCCAGTCAGGATCTACAGTGTATAATTTAGGATATTAGGATTTTTCCTGAAAACTATCCAATAGGATAATAAGGATCTTTCACTGAAGGAAATGATAAGAACAAGTGGAAATTTTTACTTCTAAATTCGCACTAGGTAACATGACACATCAAAGTTAATTTGGGAAAAATATTTAAATTAATCAATTGTTCTAATGTTACCTTTATACAGATATTGTATTTTCTCTTGAGTTTATCCTTATCATCATAGTTGTCACTATTAAGCATGTTATATATTGTAGCTAATCAGAAAAAAGTTCATTGGTTAAATTGGAGACCATCTTTTTAATAAAGAAAGCTGGTTGTGCTTGTTCGAAAGCTGCGTTTTTGTACGCTTGTACTCCCATACGTAGTAATTGTACTACAGAGCTAGTGATTTGTTGTACAATTAGAGGCCATCGTTAGGAAGCACAAAACATAGAGAAGCAGATTGAGACTGTCCACAAACCAGCAGCACAGTGTGGCCTGGTTCTTGGTACTCTGTCAGTTCCTGTAAGGTAGAGCATTGGTTGGACAGCAAACTAAAGCATGTTTGTGTTGCATTCTGATCTTTGCATTTCTGAATGGGATCTCCAAAGGTTTGTAGCATAATTGTTACATGGCAGGATAGGTGTGTAGTTTTATGCATTTGACTGTTTGAATATTGCTTTGTCAGTGCCACTCTGCAGTTATAATGCCTTATGCATGTGGTTAACTAGCAACCACCAGAATTTTGTTTACTGTAGTGCCCAATGGTGGCTGAGGGAGCCCCCAAAATTGCAGTTTAAAAGGGGATGCGAGGAAGACACTAGCATGTACTTGTCACAACTCACCTGAGTAAATTCTGCAAACAGGCTTACTCTCCTCCCAAGCCCATCACCACCATGACAGCCACACACTCAGAAGGGTGATGAATGCTGCTGTTCAAATAAACTCCATTCTCTATACGCTAATTACAATACTCAGTAAATTAAACCCTTTAGTGCCACCTAGTGACATATTGCTACTATTACAAGCTATTATATGTTCCTGTTTATCGTACATTGCCAAAATATTTTATTTTTAATTAGATAACACATTTCCCTTGGTGGTGGTGAATATGATCTTGAATGATCAAAATGTTGGTATTAGATAAAATACTGTTTTTAGAGATAAATAATCTCCTCTGGACTGTTTCATGTAATTGTATTTGCGTGCAAAAGGTGTGGGATAACTGAAAGCTGTTGAAGAACCCTATGGGCATCAATGTAATTTTAAAGATTGGGTTTGCTTGTGTATTGTTTCCCTCTGAAAAACATCTTCGGGATTTATTCTTTCTTATGCCCTGGACTGCTTCACTTAAATTGAATCATACAAGCAAAGACAGTGACAGGCTAATCACAGGGGCAGTTAAATCAAAGTAGTATTTAATATGACCTGGTTTTGTATTGCATGCTAGTGCAAGTCCACATGTGGTTCAGCCAAGCAATGTTTGGCATAAATCTGAGGTGGTGGGAATGCTACACTATTCAGGCTCCAGTACAGCAGCCGCAGGTCTAATATAGTATATACAGCTGCCAGTGGTCTTCAGATACTATTGGGACAGCCAGGAATTAGATGGAAAGAGAGATGCTCCACTCATACCCATTTTTTCTTGCCACACTGGCAGCCAGGGCAGGGACTGAGTGATAGCCACGATGATGTACCATATCACCAAAGGAACTCCCTATCTGAGGTAATCTTCCAAGGGCCAGATCCACCAGGCCATATTACCCCTAAATATGCAGTGTAACTAATAAATACCAAAAAAAACCATAAAAATTGTTCATAGTCCTACTGAGAATAGAGGGGATTTGTGCCTATCAAAGTCTGTTAAGAATTGGGTTTGGGTTTTTTTTAATTTTAAATAAATACAGTGTAATCATATGCTATAATAAAGATTTCTTCTCTATATATGAATAGCATTGATCATATAATTTGAGAGCTTTGGAAGAAAGATAGCTTTGATTTTGTTTTACTTGGACTACATAGTCTCACCAGATGAAATCTGGAGCTTTGACTTATAAGTAAAACTCCATTAGCATTTATAGGTGAAACCCCAGTGACTTATCATTTTGCCCTCATATACCTCGTATCTAAATTTGTTCAACTCCTGTACATATATGTTGCAAAATTTGTCAGTTACAGAGGAGATAAAGGTGGGTTACCTTGCTCACAGGTCCCCAGGAGGAATCCTGTTTGTCTGGAGAGGATTTTAAAACATACTTTGTCACCAGTGGTTTCCCTGAAACACATTTTGACATGTCCTTGAGTTATCGCTTTGATCAACACATTGTGATAGTTCTATTAACTGTAAACTGGGTCCTATAGGGTGAAATATATCAGCTGGCTAGAACCTGCCAATAGTTTTGTCTCCTCACAGGCTGCTTATCCAGGTTTTTCGTCTTTGTTCATATATTCAGGAAAAAAAAAGAACATTTGCCAACTGGGGCAGAGACTGTTTCATGAGGCTTACCTAAGAGCTCCCACACTACAATGAAGTGCTTTGTCAACCAGCCAGCAGTGAAATGACTCCTCATAATCAGGTTGAAATAATAATTGTGACTTGGATGATAACAGTCCTTTGACCATGAAGGTTCACTGGAGAGAACCTATTTGGGCATGTTATTTTGCAAATAGCTTTAGAAATACTTTAAAAAGTACACTTGGAGGACATTGAACGCTGTCATTCATCGATAGCTGCAATGACTTTTGACCTGTCCAATCTGCAGCAGGGCTTGTTAACAGAGTTATAGCAAGGTTTCAGCTAGGACTGTTCAAAAAGAAAATCCTTGACCATACTGAAGCAGCAAACAACCACAAATTATGCAGGTAGGCAATTGCAGGGTACTTGTTCGCTCTAGAAATTAGTCTGAAGTGTCTTACTTACAGTCCTTGAACTTTACAGTTGCTTGTGTCATACCAGAAGGTGGATCTCACCTACAGGAAATCAAAGTTACTGAATAGAATGTACCTTACAAAACAGGCAACACAGTGAAATTTTAAAGATTCAAGGCTTAGCTATTAAATTGTGCATGAAGAGAGTAATATTCCCTCATCCTAACCTCAAACTACCCACAAGAATCAGTTTATGGTGTATATTCTCATCACAGGGCTGCAAAAAAATTCAAGTGAAAGGAGCTTCAGAAGCTGTGCATATTTATGGAGATGGTACAATATTATAACCCTTAATGTATCTGTTTACAGATTAAAATATTATTAGAGAGCCTCTGTCAGGACAGTTTAGGCCAAATTTACAATTTGTGCAAGTAGCTTTTACAAATATCAATAAAAATATTATTTATAAAAACAGCTAATTTTAATGGATTTCTCTGAAATCTGTGTATGAAAACTGTTCATTGTAACCTGTCATTTTGTCTTACAAAGAAACCAAAACAATCTAAATGTTTTTGTTTCTCAAGGTCCATTTACTTTTCGGGCAGGAACTAAATGACAATAGTAAAGGGCTTTTGGTTTCAAGCCATGTAGTGACGTCCCAACTCACAAATGACAATCTGTGCTCTGCAAGAGCATGCACCATCAGGACTGGACATGTGTTTATCCTTGGCTTAGTTGGGTTCTTTTCTTGCTTGCTTTCTGTAACATGCTGATTTAATATATTTGTGAGGAGTATAATAAATCCTAAGTCCACAACAGTTGCTTAATTAACTTAATTTGCATAGGTTTAATAAGTTCTGACTGCACTTTACTTTTTGAACTGTAAATGACACTCAAAACACATGGGACTTGATTTTGTTTTCACTCCATCACTGATGTTCCACTGATATAATACCACAGAATTCAGTGGAGGTACCCCTGATTTACATCAGTGCACATGAGATTGGGATAAGGCCCAGTAATCACTTCTACTTGGTAGTGTGATGCCCTTTGGAGTGCCCCATAGGGCAATGACTTGGTGGCTCTAATGCAGAACTCTCCAATTAATTTTGAATTGCAACATCATATACTATACTTGTCATCCAAATACATGTTCTTCAAAGAACTGAAGTCCCTAACAATACTTGTTTCCATACCTGAACTGTAATGGCAGTATATGCAGCTAAAACTGGCTAATTGTCCACAGTTTTATATTTCATTCAAGAGCAACCTGGACAAAAAAATGTACTACAGTATAAAGAATTGTTCTCTAGTGCCAGTAGGGGGCAATCTTGGCACAGAATTTGTACACAATTCTTGCTTTCCTCCTCATTCCCCCCCCCCCATTCTTTTGTGTAGAAAATCAAATTAAACAAGAGGCAAAAAATAGTTTTATAGTGGAGTTATCAAATACGTCTGAATGGGGCACAATTAACAGTTGATTTCAGCATGATTATTGTTACAAGCGCAGATTATACATCCTGCATTCTGTTCTGTGATCAACAATAATTATCCAGAAATGCTCCATCTTCCAGTGTTGCTAATGTATATGTCTGTGCTGCTGGAAAATAACAGTTAAGTATTGTTTATGGTAAAGGTAATAACCTCTGAATTATTCATTGCCATGTGGCTGGCTGGCTTTTCGGAGTCCCTTTGCCCTTTGGCTTTCCTTGGGTGAATATTTACAGTAAGTCATTTAGGCTAATGTTAAAGAAAATTAAATTTCTTGATTGGTTGTCACTAGAGCAGTAATGGGCTGCATAATTCTGAGAAAGAGGAGTCCCCTTCCCAACCCCCTTTCAACAGCTTTATATTAAATGTCATAATAAAATATGTTAGCAAAGAGACTAATCTTTTTTTAAAAAATGAAACAGAGGAAAATTGCCAATTTTAATTCAAACCTCCATTACAGTTCTCATAATGTATTCAATTAAGAATCTATCAAATGTATTGTAGCAGAGTCTTCAGCATGCTCAGTATGCAGCACCGCTGCTAAACTTCATTCCTGAAGCAAACCCCGAGCAGGCAGAACAGCAAAAAGAAAGAAAACAACAGTGGAGTATAGCCCAGTAGTAGTGATCCTTTCAATGGACTTGAGTAGTCCTTAAATAGCATGCTTACTGGATCACGCATTGAGCTTTGCCTCAGGCTCTTAAATATCTGAACTGGCAATCATTACCTGAGTCCGAAATCTCCAGAATCCCTCTCTGCTTCATGTTTCAATTTTGAATGTTCTTGTCAACTTTATGGGCTATAAGAACGTATTGAGAACATGCAAAGAGTGGCTCAGAATAGACAGGGATGGAAGAACCTTGTTCATGCCCTAAGCAACAACTGAAGGATTTAGATTCAAATTATCAACCTTTTATTTCTTTAGCCGTGAAAAATGAAGAGGTACTAACTACGAAAGACACTCACACACATTATGTGTATTGTGTATATATAAGGTGTGTTTGTATATATAATCTGCATGGTGCTAAAATGGAGGGTTTATTTCAGTTATTACTAATATTTATAATGTAATATATCCCTATAGATGTACATTGTGCATTACAAAATGTCAGGGTCCTTGCTCCAAAGAGCTTCCTTGGTCTGGTCTACACACAGATTTCGTTCTGCTATAACCATGATAGCTTGTGGTGTCATATATATACTTACCCATACAGGTATGTTGGTAGAACCCCTCCTGTGGATGCAGCTATACCAGAATAAAGGTTCTTGATACCGGTATAGCTCATTTCCCCTTCCCATACATGAATAACCTATGCCAGTACAAGCCTCTTTATACCGGAATAAGCACGTTTATATGGTATTAACTGCATCCACACTAGAGGGGGTTGTACTGCTTTAACTGTACCAGTAGAGTTTAAGTTGTACACCTTTGTTGTGTAGGCTTAAGAGGCTGATCCTGCAACTCTCACTCATGGCAGTAGCCCTGGTTCATGCCAATTAGCCTCATTAGTTGCAGCAAGACTACTGGCATGAGTACAAGCTACAGCACTGAATGCAGTGGCAGACAAATACAGTACCAGAGATTATGGTTCAGATGTGTGTGGGAGTCGGGGGGAATCAGTGTCAAAATGCTTCACAAAAGGCCTGGGTTTAGAGGAGAGAGGTGGCATGTATCAGACAGGAATTGGGAGACTGTTTGGAGTATAAGAGGCCTTTGCACCATATTCCTATACTGGTTCTTTCCTTCAGCCAATTATTTCTTCTACGCTTTTCCCAGCTAAACCCATTTCTTCACTCCTGATTTCTTCTTTTCTTCAGCGGTGATCCCTCTGACTGACTCTGAACACAAGTTACTGCCTTTGCACTTTGCAGTTGATCCTGGGAAAGACTGGGAGTGGGGAAAAGATGACAATGATAACACCAGACTGGCCAGGTAAGAATTCTCTGTAATCTTAACAGTAAGGTATCTTGAACCCATCAAGCCTGATCTATGTTCCGGGACACTCACTAATAGAGAGCTTTATTGGGGGAAAAGAGGTGGGTGGGTCTCAACCTTACTAACATGCTGTGAGCTGCTATTAGTCTGAACAATGCAAATTATCTCCTGTGGTGAAGTGTGAGTATTGATTTTCCTTAGGTGTATTTTTAACTAATTAGTCATCTGTTCTCTTTCCCCTGTGTTTCTTCAGCTTGATTCTGTCTCTGGAGGCAAAGCTTAATCTCCTGCACAGCTACATGAATGTAACTTGGATACGCATACCATCTGAAACACGGGTAACCCTTCCCTCTGTCTAAACAA
Source organism: Gopherus evgoodei (assembly GCF_007399415.2). Taxonomy (NCBI): domain Eukaryota; kingdom Metazoa; phylum Chordata; order Testudines; family Testudinidae; genus Gopherus; species Gopherus evgoodei. The sequence continues at coordinate 31,436,897 of NC_044331.1, read as the reverse complement.
CAGAAGAGAAATAAGCCACAACAGGGCGTGTTCATAGCAGAGATTGCAGGGGGCTACCTGCCTTGTGCCACCTCAGGAGTGAACCAATAGCCAATAAAGGCACACATCCTGGTGTAGCTCACTGATTTTGGAATAAGGCTTGTAAATTTTCCATCTCATTTTCTTTAAAAACACCCACCCCCCACCCCGCTGCCTGGGTGTTTTTGCAGCAGGCACTCCACTTTGAAAAGTAGTTTCTAGTAAAACGCTACTATTTGGAATTATTTTTCTCTAGTTTTTTTGTGTATTTGGTTTTTCTAAATTCTCTCTTTATTTTTAAAGGTTTCCTGAACTATTTAGGCCCTTCTCCGCATTACACTCCCATATGCCGAGGTCACCTGCCTTTTCAGCAGCATTTTATGGTCTAAAAATCCAATTTCAACTCAGTTTCTCTTATAAGAACTAAATTTGGACCACTGGATAGCTCATAGCTCCACTTTTACATTAGAAAGTGGCTGACAGGACCACAAAGTGCTGCTAAAATGGCAGCCTGGCACCTTGGGAGGAGGAAGCTATTTAAAATAGTGCACAGCTGGGACCTCGTCGCTGAATCTCTCACACAATTCCCATGCAAATCATATTAAAAGAGATGGGGGTTAATCTAGAGTCAAAAAGTTGATGGGCGAGGACAAAGGTAATTAGGCACCGAGCACAACCAGGGGTTGAAAAGAGAAATTGAGGGTTTAGGGGAAACAGCAAAGGTCTGCAGGAGAAAAAATTAGTTTTACAAGGCCCAGCGTATGTTCATTGAAGGCGCCACTCCTAATAAGAGACTTCCAGACTATTTTTTTCCTCTGTCAGCTCCAATTCCTCCCACATACTCTCTGCCCATCCCTTGCATTGACAGATCCTCATTTCCCCACATTGTTCATGAATCATGTCTGGTCCCATTGAGGTGTTACCCACCACCTAGCAGATTCCCCTTTGCTTCCACTGAATTAATCTGTCTGCACAGACAAGCCCCATCTCTATTATTATTATTATTATTATTATTATTTTATTTATTGTATTCGCTGACTGCCTCATGGGCTTGCTTTTCATTCTTCCGCAATGTGGGGTGGACATTGTTTTATAAAGCAACTGTGAACCTCGTTTTTAGCTGAACTGAAGAAAACTCCTAGAGGGAAATCCTGGCCCCATTGGAGTCAATGGCAAAACTCCTATTGATTTCAGTAGAGCCAGGATTTTATCCTTAGTGTTGGAGAAGATGATAAATTTGTCCTTGTTCTTGCCGCCAATATTCATCCGTAATATAAAGTGTAGAAGTATAGAACACTGCTGCGCCTTCCGTTGTTTGTATGGATGTCTTTGATTCAGTGTCTATACCGGAGAAGTAGAGCCAGTTCTTATTGAATCACAATGTATAAATAACTCCGTTGAGAGCATAATGTTGTCTCACTTGTACTTTTGCACAGCTGGATAGTAATAAACTAATTATTGACAGGTTTATTTTGTATGGGCAGAATGGCATAACTCATAGTAATTCCCCAGCAGAGCTGAAACTTTTCTCCTATGGAATGAGGGTGAAATTGCCTTTTGCAGAGGGCATATAGGTGCTGGTGCTGGAGGTGCTGTCATACCCCCTGGTTTGAACTGGTTTCCTTTATATAAAGGATTTACAGTTTGGTTCATTGGTTATCAGCATCCCCACTATAAAAGTTATTCCAGCACCCCTGGATCCAGCACAAGCATGTGCACCACTTAAGCCTTATTTTGAGGACTTAATTGAGACATAGTCCCAGTACTAGCTTTTTGAACAAGGATGAATTTTGTCTGAAGGATTATGGTTAGTTAAACGTCTCATATTTGCTGTTTGGCAGATGTAAAGACCTGGTGCTGAACATGCTTAATATCCATTGTAGTGAGTGAATGGTTTGGGTGCTCATCATCTCACAGGATCAGCCCTCTACGTTAGCAAGAGTTTCACCAAAGAGGCCAGCTGTTGCAGTAGTTTTAGAGTCTATTTTTTCCAGTTCTGGAGACTTATTTTTATCCCTGTGGTCACAAATGATCTCAACTTAGACCCTAATGAACACTGGTCTCTATCCCAGATGTGTCTCACAATTTAGTATGATTTGCAGCATCTGTTCCAGGGAGGCTCAGGATTGAGAGGGTAGGGGCGTTGCCAGCCAGGACTGAGCTGTATTCATAGTTTGGGAACCTTGTAAGTCACTTAACTGTTGTTTTCATAGTATTTGCTAGTGCTGTTATTGTCCAGCTTCCATGAATCCCCATAACATTATCGTAGTGATTTACCTTGAGAGTGGTGTGGTAGCCTAGCTACCATAGAGCACAAACTGGGCAAATATCTCACGTATGAGAGAAGAAGTGCAAATTTGTACTAAGTGCTAATGTTGCTCTTCAAAACAAAATTGACACTAAGTTAATAGTCTTGCAGAATTACAGTGAAATTTACTAGCCCTGGCACAAAATCAGTTACCAATCCTTTACCTTGACGGTGATGATAATGAAGAACTTTACTCTCACCCAGCAAAAAATGTCACTTATTCTCAACAAGTGGGTGAGTAGAATTTTGCAAATTAGAATGAACATGTGCAAGTTTGAAAGCTGCAAGAATTTTTAGTGTCCTCTTTGGGATCCTTTTGTAACTATTCTGTGCAAACTGTTGTGTAGTTTCACCTTCAAGCATGAACTGGAACTCAGATTTCCAAATAAATGTTAACTCTTCCACATTTTGTGATTGACAATAGTGTATTTTTTTATAAACTAATATTGTTGCAGAATATATACTTATCCCTGAAGTAATATACCTTCTGTTTTGTTCATTGTAGGTCTTGTAGGCTACAGAGGTTAATTAAAACTTAACTTTAAAATCGCTCTGTGTAGATTTAAAGCTACAAGTTAGAGCAATTTGATGGGGGATATAAAACGTAATCCTTGTGTTAAAAACTGATTTTATTCTATCTAATCATAACTAATTTCCCCTAACAGGCCCCTTTGGCCCAGCCAGAATCGCCCACCGCTTCAGCAGGAGAGGATGTTCAGTCTCTGGCCGACTCAATGGACTCAGACCGAGATTCTATCTGTAGTAATTCAAATGGCAGCAATGGCAAAAATGGTAAAGAAAAGGAAAAAGACAAACAGAGGAAAGATAAAGACAAAAACAGGACGGATTCAGTTGCCAATAAACTCGGAAGCCTCAGTAAAACTCTAGGAATTAAGCTGAAAAAGAATATGGGTGGGCTGGGAGGGCGAGTGCATGGCAAGATGAGCAGAGCAAACTCAGGGAATGGGAAAAATGGCGACATCACAGAAAAAGTCAAAGAGAAGAAGTCGAAGTCTCGCAAAGGGAGCAAAGAGGAGTCCGGACAGTCTGCGAGCACATCTCCATCTGAAAAGACAACTCCCTCTCCTACCGACAAGGCGAGCATTTCACCTGCCGAAAAGACAAACACGAAATCCCTCCCTGACAGACAATCTGACCCGTGGAAATACAGCACCGATGTAAAGCTCAGCCTCAACATTCTGAGAGCTGCCATGCAAGGAGAACGCAAGTTTATTTTTGCTGGCCTCCTTCTGACTAGCCATAGGCATCAGTTCCATGAGGAGATGATTGGCTATTACCTGACCAGTGCCCAAGAGCGCTTCAATGCCGAGCAGGAACAGAAGCGAAAGGAGGCTGAGAAAAAAGCTGTTCTCAATGGGTCATCTTGCAGAAAACTGGAGCAAGAAGCATATTCAAAAGAAAAGTTAGAATCATCTGCTCAGGACAGGGCATCACCACTCTTGCCTCAAAGCCATACAACTCAACTGGTTTTAAAGTTTAAAGATCGCACTAGTCCCACTCCAGGGTCATTTTCTTCACCAAGTAATTGTGCTAAGAAAAGTGGACCCATTCCGGTATCTGCCCATTATAGCCATACTCCACCTGTTCAAAGGCAAAGCGTTATTCATTTGCATGATGTCAACTCCAAGCCATCAAGCTTCCAAGATGATAACTACAAGCCAGTGGTTGGCACCTTAAAAACATGTGCCACTTATCCCCAACAGAATCGATCACTGTCGTCACAGAGTTATAGCCCAGCACGGATATCGGGTATCCGTACAGTGAACACAGTGGAATCACTGACCTACGCCATGCCTACCGAACACAAGTCACAGACATTTACAAATGGATTTAATACCGGTGATATTAGAGATTGCTTAGAATATGCTGATGAGGAGGCTCCTCAGACCTGGTTGAACAATGATAAAAACCGAGGCAGAAGCACAGTTTCCCCAATATATTCCATCCAGCAGAACCGTTGCAAGAAAGAGAACTGTTCCTTTTATGGTCGTCCTGAGACTGAAAATTACTGCTCATACTGCTACAAAGAGGAGTTAAAGCATAGGGAGAGAGAAAGTAAGGGACACCGGCATTGAGGATTGTGAGGATCCTTCCCTGACTACTTAGTTTAACCATTTTCTTACTTGCAAGTAAATAGCAATGGATTATGGAAAAAGGAACCCTAAAAAGGGAATGATGGGTAAATAATATCTAGCTTGTCACTTTTCTGGGGCAGTGCAGAAATAAGAGGATTAATTTATCATAAAGAATTTATTATTTTCCATTTTGTCAGTGTCTTTTTTACATACACTGGTAAGCTGAAAGGTTGTTTACTCCTTTGTCAGTGCTGTGTATATGTTTGGTCAAAAATGTACTAATGGTGCCTGAATTTACACTGACATCACTCAGGTAGTAGAATGACAGGGAAAAAGTAATAATACTGGAGATGTGGTATTATAATAGGATAGTATCTGCCTCATATACATTTGAAATTCTATAGCCATCATAGGGGTGATTTTTTTTCTCAATAGAAAGTAAATTTTTCATAGCCCCTTTTTTAAAAGGGTAGTCATTTTGCATACTGCAAATTTTTAACGTAGTGACATTACTTTACTGTAAACATTTTGTATTCATTTTAGTGCGAAATGCAGTGTCTCCAGAAATATGTGAATGAAGGTCTGGATTCATGAGGACTGTATCTCCTCATAAGTGTTGGTGCTTGCAGATTTTTTCCTCCCAGTTCAGTAAAAATCTGAACTAGTCAATCCATATGTTAATTTGTTGTGAATTGCAAGACAGATATTGGACATTGTTAGAAATATACTGTGGCCCTATTACATGCAAGATTTTGCATGACATAGAAATCCCAGCAAATAATCTTAGTCACATGAATTTCAGCAGCATTTTTATGGCTGTGAAGATGGGGAGAAATCTATAAAAACTACCTTAAAGGACTTACAGAACTTGCTCACGAGCCAGAATTTTTTGCCACAGTCTAAGGCTGGATAAACTGTTCAGCACAAATAATATGTTGCACGAATTTAATTCCCCTATTCACAATCTGACTTCTTTCTTTTATTAATTTGTTCATTGTCCAAAATTACTGGATGAATGGTTATTGTGAAAATACTTCCATCTAAGCACTACTTGCAATCTATTTGTTGCAACTGTTGTGTTGAGTCTTTTGGACGGAATGACACACACACCCCCACAAAGAGCTTTCAAGATATCTGTGCAAACACTTCCAGCATGAATACTCATGCAAATGCAGATTTGTGCAAGTCTTCATATCCAAATATTGACATAGGTATTTTTGATACTTCCTTTCCCCTTTGGGAATAAAGTGTTGTTCTACTGGATGTTTGTGAAAAGCAGATAGAAGGGGTCACAAATACCACCAAAATACATTTGTAGTTCTTATTCCAACAAGCTTTCCTGAATGTTGTTTGCAGTTTTCATGCCACCAACCCATGCAAGTATGGCAATAAAACAAACTCAGATTTTTAATATTGATACACTTGTAAACAATGGCTGGATTTTCTGTCTGTCTACATTCATGAACAATAGCTCATTTCCTGCAGGTAGACAGAAGATTATTTGCCTTCAGGACTCTTTGCTAACTGTTAATTCTCTGCCATTCTCAGGATCATGAGTCCAGTTTTATTCAAGTATTGAACAGCATTTTTCTGGGCCACAAGTGGCTCAGGGCCTATTCTCACCATACATACTCAGATCTTACACGTGTATAACTGTTAATTTGAGTAAGTTGCTCCTACTTAGCATGGTTGTGAGCTCAGTCAGTCCCTTTGGCCCTGATTCAGCACATTAATTTTCAGGAAAGCATTTAAACATGAGCCAGAGCCCCCTTGAAATCAGTGGAACTTTGGCACCTTCTTAGTGTTAAACACATATTTAAAGGGTTTGCTGAATCAAACCTTTATTGACATTTTTATTAATGAATCACCACCCTATAAAGATGAATTCGTAAAAATTGATGGGCAATACCTAGCTAGCTCTTTCCTGAATTCAGACCTGTATTGAACTGATATCCATTTTTTCATTAAGGGAACATGTTACGAAGCTGAATGAGTTATTAAAGCTCCCTTTATTGTGTGACTCCCCCTTATGAAGCCCAGAGTTCAAAATCATGTTCTTGGTTTTGTATGCTGTTACACAGACTCTTTATTGCTTAGCTGGGGTGATTGAGTATATGTTCTACTTACCAAAGAAATCTGTGATTTCAGATCATCTTACAACAAATCAGACATACTTGATTGCATTTGTTATAGAAAGGGAGACAGAAAACCAGAAAGGACAAAATTTCATGAAGGAAAGAAATATTAAATAATTATTAGAGTAGCAATAACATTTGATATTCCTATAAATGCTTCTGTATAAAGTTAGACTTGAGAAAACTGCACTTAGCATCCACTTGCTCCTGTCCATTTATTTGATTCAACTGCATCATCTTTGAAGAAGAAGAAATGTGGTCACAGCACATACTTAAAAATACATAATTTATTTGTTTTAAGTTTAAAAAAAAATTGATTAAGGTTTTAGCTGCAGTACTCATCAAAATAAGAGGTTTACAAAGTCAATATTTAAAGAAGTAATTACTATAGGCCAAATTACTTAATAGATTGACTCTTACCTAGAATATTTTGCAAAGTGTAATTGATCTGCTGAATAATAACACAATTGTGTCCGCATACCCAAGCTTCACAATACACAAGGTCATTCTTAAATTATGAAAAATTAACAGGAAGCTATTTCTTCAATTATTTCAAATAAATCTGTTGTGCGATAGTAGTGCTATTACGCAGCCGCCCCTTTCCTCAGCTTCTTTAATAAGTTATTGGGCCTTACTAAATTAGCTCAACACAGGGTTGCCCTCTTATGAGAACTTTTTCCCAGCATCCCCTTCTCATAGTGTCCATTTACATTTGGCAGAGGTAAGCAGGTGCAGCCCTAAAGTGGTCATTTTGCAACTGGCTGCTGCTAGCTATATCTTCCTCCCCTGCTGGTGAGGCTTCTTTATTCCTGTTATGCATGCACCCAGTGTTCCATGTGTGACTCCTGAGCAGAACTGACACTTATTCCCATTCGCTGCTAGGATTTGTTTTGTACTAGCATGGTGCTTTGCACTCTGCGCACCAAACACATAAAAGAGAGTGCCTGCTCTGATAAATTTATAGCACAAGGACTGATTCTGACAAACACTATGGTGCGCACGCCCTTTGAACTGAATTTGCAGGGTCCAGCCCTAAAAGGGAGTTTCTTGTCTGTCTATCTTCAGAGATAACTAGAAAATGCTCATGGCTTGAGTTCACCATCAGTAAAAGAAAATCTTCAGTCGCTCCTCATCCAGCACTTAGAGGTCCTGTGCCCCATTTTTGCCGTTATAGTGAGTAATATATTTGTAACTCCTATACTTTTTATCTTCCATCAAATGTAACCCACTGGTCAGTGTGTTATATGTACCCCTCTGTGCCTGACCAAGAGAGAAAGTATGCCTCTTAACAGCTTTCAGTTAGAGGAGCTTGCTTTTTAGCTCACGCTGTAGTAGAGACTCATACTTTTAACTTTGGAGGTCTCCAGTTTGATCCCTAGTGTTAGCCAAGTTGGTGGCCAATTATACAAATACCATCTTTTACTTTTTAAAACCTGTTTTTGTTTTGTTTTGGCATTCTCTGATCATGGCACAGCGACTGGCTGGGTCAGCCCATCATTTCTCCTCCTTATGCCCCAGCTCTTGCTTTTAGATGCATGTTTGCGGTATTGAGGAAATTGTGCTGTAAATGTAGAACACAAAACAGTGATCAAAGATCATCACTCCTGCTCATTCTTCATTGGAAGCCCCAATTTAAAAAAACACTAAATGTACACACACACAAAATACATTCATAGTCACCAGAAGAAACGTACGTTAGAGGAAGTAGGTATTGTTTACATTTTTCGAATGTGCAGTGATTGCTGCTAATAAAAAAAAAATTTAAAAAGCAAAAACCCTTATGGAAATATTGTACCTTGCTAACAAAATCTGCTCACAATAGAGGAGGCGTATAATCCATAATAGACTTTTGATCACACTTTACATTGATTCTATTTATAAATGGTTTATGAATGATTGCTAGATGTTGTAAGTATGTTACAGACACGAGTTGCACATGCGATAGTAATAAGCATATCCAGTAGAATGGTGGTGTAGATGGTCATAAGCAGCTTAGGGTAAGTCTACACTGTGATTTAAAACTGCCACTGAGTCTCAGAGCCTAGGTCAGTGGGCTCAGGCTGTGTGGCTTAAAAATAGCAACGTAGATGTTCAGGCTTGGGCAGGGTCTCAGAGCCTGAGCTCTAGCCCAAGCCTGAACGGCTACACTGCATTTTATAGACCAAGGCCAGCAGTGGTGCAGGTCTTTGACTGTATCCCAGTTGACATGTTGGACTCTATAACAACTGATTAACCATTTATTACAAATCTATTAATTTATTAAGCTTTTAAAATTATTTATAAGTGCATCAATTATATAAAGTGTGAGCAACCTTCCTTTAGCAATTTGCTCTTTTTAAATTCAAACATAATGTACAAAACGGTTCTAGGGGAGGAAAGATGCTCCATTTGGAATTTTGTGTGTTGCTCATTTATTAAGAACTTTAAATAGGTCTTCAGATGAAGGCTGAGAGTTCTCTTAAATACAAAAAGTTCTAGGATATGAGCAGTGTTTCATGATGCAAGAAATGTCAAAGGCATGGCAAGCATGGTGTGATTCCAATCACTTACTTAGGCATGCTGACTGATTGCAGATCAGTGCAGACTGCTGTAACAATCACAGCCTTTGTCATTCTCTGTGGGCTAATCCCAGTTTGTTTTATTTTTATTGTGGTGAATGTGTTGATATGAAATAATGCACAACTTGCAGAGTATAGCTCTTTAAGGCCCTGATCTTGGAAATAGTTACACATGTACTTCACTTTATGCACGTGAATAATCTCCCTCACCCCAATGAGACTGCTCATCCGCAAGGAAACACGTTTATCAGTGTGCAGGATTTGGACTAACCTTTCAGCCAAATTTGGTCCCCTTTAGGGCAAAATGCTGTTCATCTTCCTTAGACTTCCAATGACATCAAGGAGGATTTTTCTGGAGGAGCCACAGACAGAAATTTGTCCCATCAGCCAGATCCAAGGGCTAGCAAAGTTAATGGAAAGAATCCCACTAATTTCAGTAGGCTCTAGATCAGGCCCTTCGTGAACACAAAATAATAGAAACAAGCCGACTAAAGAAGCAATGTCTTCATAACCTCGGGAAAGTTTCGTGCATCATTAGATATCCATATCCAAATGGAAATCGCAGTAATTTGAAAAAGACCAAGATCCAGAGAAGCTAAATCTCTGACCCTGACTGTAAGTGGCTTTTCAGCTTAATCCATTTTAACTCTTTCTATATACTGCAAGTATTTTTGTCTGAAGCTATGGCAACTTCTATAGAATATCACCAAATAGTATACAGCATAGAATTTCAATTACTTCAGTAACCTACACTACATTAAATTTCTAGGCACATTAATTTCCTGTGTATATGATTAAAAAAAGGGTATTTGTAAGTGTGTTCTGTTTGTAGATTTAAGACTGTATTATGTTGGAATTTTACAAGCCAAGTTTAAATTGTAATATAGATATTATTTTTATATTATTTTCAAAATATGCTACAGAGCAGTATTTTGCGCCTTTATTAGAAACAGGGTTGTCATTTTAGTAGGTTAACTTTGGAAATGTTGGTAGAAATTAACCATGAAAAGAAAGCTTTGTAAACATTCTCGTAAATTCTGAATGCTCTTTGTTGTTCACTCCAATGTCTATTGAAAGTTGGAATATATGAATGTTTTTTATTGAAAGGCTTTACATTTTTGTTTATATATTTTGGTACAGTACTTCCCTCTCCCTGCTCAACCTCTCCAGTGAACACTCTTTTTTATTAGCAACTTCAGAATCATTAATTCATCCAAAAGGTTTTCTTACCTGAATAAAGAAGGAAGTCCCTACACAGAATGTGGTTGCGATTCATAACAGTTTGAATCCATTTCAGTAGGTTTATTTGTTTTTTTAAATATGTTTATGGAATTGTTATTCCTACCAAAATGGAGAGTGACAATGAGACACTGGTGTAATAATTTAATACCTGTAGATTGTAAATCCCTCTAGATTGTGGAAATGTCAACTTCTAACTGGTAAATGCATTTTATCCTACTGTATATCTCTGCCCAGCATGCCTACACGTACACTCATGTTTGCATATCAGCTTCTTGCAGATTACATCATTCAGACTTTATTTCACAGTACTTTCCACTGTACATATCAATATCTGATGAACTGTGCAAAAAAAAAAAAGACTGCTACTAATGCATATGTAAGTCACAAACCAACAGGTACAATTTTTCAGGGAGTGTTGGGTATTTTTAAAAGAACAACTAATGATTGTATTGCAATCAAAATGTTCAAATCTGGGTGCCTGAAATTAGGACCCTAAATCCATATTTGGTCTAATAAATGAGTTGCCTGGTTTTAAGAGGTGCTGAACATTGACTTCATTCGGAATTTCTGTTGCTTGATGACTTCAGAAAATCAAGCCAGTCGTTTAGGTGCCTATAAGTGATCTTTTTTGCCTGTGTGTATTCAGGTTTTTTTATTATTATTATTTTATTGCTCTCTCTTTTTTGACTCAATGAAAACTATGTGACCTTTAGTGATTTTCATTTTCTGTGTCAGTAATTATGATGATTTATAAAGTGATCACTTGGGTATCGAGAGCCCTGCCTTGGTGTACCAAAATACAGTATAATTGTCCATTTAATAACAACCTACTTCTTAGCAAGGCTAGCATTCCTCAGACGTTAGGGGAAGTGTATCTTTCTTTATTTTTCCTTGCAAAGCCTGACCACAATAATTGGCTTCTCTTAGGTGAACATGTTGCTTTGACCCATCTCTTTTGCCTCCTATTACCTGAATGCATGTACTGTACCAAGGGAATCTAAATGGCTGATGCACATTTGCACTGTGAAACACACAGCATGGGTAAAAGCCACCATGTTCCAAACAGCCTTAAAGTTATGACACTCTGGGGACTGAGAGTCATTTAACTGGATGCAGCCTGTGTCCCCACTTCCTCATTTACCCATGACTGTAAATTGCTCTAGTCTGCTGTAGCCTGCATAATTATGTGGTGCTGTAAAACTGTCTGCTCTGTATGCTCATTTAAATCATAGGTAGGGTTTGTTTGGGTTCTTTGGAATAAAAATGGAATTGAAAGTTCCAAATCTTTGATAACGGCCAGTGTGCTGGGAAACCTGAATGTCAAGGAGGGAAAAGAGAGAAAAAGTAATTGGGTAGGTAAATGGTGGGTAACATAGTAACTACGGCAACAAAATGTTTAGTGGAGTACAAAGTTCTGGTTATCAAAAATCATTGTCTGCCTAGGCTTGTGGATCATCCCACTAAACTCAGAGAACAGAAGCATGTTGCTTTGCCATTCATCTGTTCAATTGTCCAGACCTGTTCATTGACAAGGCTTATTCATTGTTTTTCCGCTCTTGTGCAGAGAACTTTATTTGTAACATTGCCTGAAGTTACAGAGGCATGGTAAAATGTCAAAACTAAGTCAGTGCCTAATATTGCTCCATTTATTAATTATAATTGGCTTTCTTTTGACTCTTTTTCGTGCTTTTCATTAGAGTGAAATGCAGCTTGAAAACTGGTGACCCCATTCTCCTCTTTCTTATGCATCAGTTTGACATCAGTGCAATGGCAAAGTGATGCCAGATTTGCATAGGTGTAACTGAGGAGAAGGTCCTGCATGGGCTCTCATATAGAGGTGTTACTGCTTTGTCACAGAACCACATTAGAAAGTGACATGGGCCAAATTTTGCCCAAGTGAAGTGGTAGTTTTCCAGGAGCCGGGGACCTGTGCCTCCGCCATTGTCGTCTTTTAATATGGGCACTGGGCTCATCTGTCCCTGTGAACAGCATCTCTATATCACAGACCATGGTAGTGGAACGAGGCCTTGTAGAACTCTGTTCACTTGCTCTTTGGCCAGCTTGGCTTATGTCATTCAAAATAGGCTTTTCCCAATTTTTATTAAAATATGCAGGAGATCCAGTAGCAAAATATAACATCAGACCCTCACGGTCTGAGGTAGCGTCCTTACGCCACTTTTAACTATATTAAAATGTTGCCATCTGAGATGAACAGAACAACAGCTATGCAGGGACAGTAAAGAAGCTTTTGGCTCTCAGCATTGCAAATTGTACATGTTTATGCTTTAATATTGAGAAATGTACAGAGGGTTTTTGATAGCCTCTCTCTTGCTACAATAGATGGAAAGCCCTTTTCCCATGTCGCTCCTCAAGGAGCTTTGCATACACATAATACAAAACTCAGTTCATTCAGCATAAGCCAAGGAGAACAAATAGGATTTAAGCCTAGATTAAATAATAAATAGAATTAGTCACACAGACTTCAGTAGTCAGGGAAGTCCAAACTGTAGTATTATATCATGTTAACATTAATAATTTAAACAGGACTTTGCCCCAATTAACTAGATTAGGTTCATACACTTTCCTCAGGGGAAGAATGAATCTTTCCCTGTTGTTTCCCAACCCATCACTTATTCTAATGGTAACCCTCCTGTTACATTCATATGGTATTTGTCTTCCATTATTTAAGTAGAGACATTTTGTTGTGAGCTGTACATGGCTGTTGTGTTTTTACTGTACTGTTCAGTTCCGTTTTCTGTTAGTATTTTGATGGCAAAATACTGTTATAAATATGTCATACTGCCCTTCAGTTGATGGTTGCATGATTGGAAGAATTTCTTCTCTTTAGAAGGCCGCCTTCTCCTTCCTTGACATTTGTGATTGTACATTTTTCTTCATGGAGAGAGATGGATCAAATGTTCAAAATCTGCACACTGTTTACGATGTACATTTTCTATGGCATAATTCTGCATGGTTTAAGCCAGATGCATCTCAAACAAGGGCAAGTTTCTTTAGGATCCACCTGCAAGGGAATCTACCATATAGGAACTATCTCTAACTCAGTTCATTCGACTGTCACCTTATTATCACCAACTATTATATCACCTGCCCCAAAATTATCCGTACATTTTCATATCTACTGATAACTTTCTTCCTTTCTCTCTTTAAACTCTTGGACAAATTCTGAAATTCTTACTCTGTCCTTTATGTCAGTGGGAGTTTTCCATGAGTAAGAAGGATTTGGTCCTCGCATAGAGAATGCTTTGTCTAAATAGGAAAGTATTGAAATAGCCCACCCATTTGATTTTTTTTAAAGTCTATTCAATGGTCTTCATGCAATTTTAACCAAAGCTAGTACGATACAATTTTTAAAAAATCAGAACAGGTGATGCAACTCTTCCTAGTAACCTAACCAACTCAGAGTTGTAAGAAGTCTATATAAATGTAGAGTAAATGTATTTATACAGGACTGTCAGCAATGTTGAAGCAAATGTTAATACAGAAAAAAGCAAACTTCACTCATTTCTCTAGGGCAAGACTTAAATTTCTTGGCAGTCAACCCATTCTCATTGTTTTGGAGCTTGAGCGTAGTTTATTGTGGTCTTCTGTACATTTCTTAAGAGTTTTAGCAGAGGATTGTTTTAGGATTAAAAAAAGTAATATGGATATAATATACATATCAAGGCTTTATTTAAAGCTGAGGTGACTTTCCAGATTTATTCAATTCATTTCCATTTAAATGTTCATCCCCTGTGAAACAAGATGATTTATCTTACCCCTGCCCTGTTAGTAATTGAATGATGTGATTGCTTTCCATCACTTTGGTCTGAAGAGAAAACATTTGGTCATTTTGATCCTGCCTCCCATATCATGTTTAAATTGATTGTTCCAAAGAAATGAAAGCATTAAATAATGTTAAAAGGTAATGAATATTTTTTGGGGTGGAAAGTGTGAGTTCTTGAGAATCTTTTTTAGATGCAATGTTCATTTTGATTCAATTTAAATGTTATTTTTAATCTGATCCATTCTTTGACAAAGATGATGTAAGAACTGTTTTTAGCAGTTGGATTGTTACTTTGTAAAGTATTCAAGCACTAAACCAATTTTTGCAATAGATAGTAAATCTTGCTTTCGTTTTGGAAAACTTCCAGTTATAACTGTCGCACTTTTTATAGCAGAACTGTATTTAATTTCTTTCTTTTATGAAAGATTACTATAAGTAACTGATAGCTCTGTAATCTGTGTGAATTGGCTTCTCCATTATTTGAAACAGAGAAGCTATAATGCCTATTCAATAAAATTAACTTATTTGTAAAGTATCCATTTGTCTGAATTTTTGAGCAAACCTTTCATGTACTGTACTACTAACTATTATGTCAGGAAAGTGATAAGGCCTAGAGGGTGAACAGGCAGGGTGCATGATGCAAGCCTATGGGATATCAGTTAGCTCACCACAAGACTTCCTTCTGGTGGCACAAAAGTCACCAGCATTGCATTTTCAGGATTAAATTGCCTGCTCACGACCTGATGATTAAGCTCAAATAGGCTTGATTTTTTCTTTTTTATGTGAGAACACAATATATGTATTTCAATCGATCAGTGGTTCCCAAACGGGGGTTTGTGAACCTCTAGGGGTTTCTGAAATGTTACAGGGGGGTTCTCAGGGAAAAAAATTTCCTAATGGTGGACAGAGCTGTCCCTAGGGACCCCGGGCAGCACGGGGCCTGGACCCCAGAGCCCCTGGACTTCCAAGAGCTAAGTAGATCAAAGCGAGCATATCTATCACACTGATGTGATTTAAACTTCAAGACTCCTTATAAGAAATAGAAAGGGAGGTGGATATTTTTTGCTTTTTAAAAATTAAATAAGCAGCTAGTATTGTTTTTAAAATTATTATGAAGAACAAGTTTAAGCTTTGTTGTAACGTACACTGTTTGCCTGGACTGCTCAAGACCTGAATGCTTGTGTAGGAGGAACTCTTTGAGCTGGCTACTTAAACACCTTCATGCTGTTTCACATCTGATACTCCTTGATGAAACATAGGAGCCTTGTCTTATAACAGGCTTATTCAAAGCGATACAAGCTACGAAAGTGAGATCTTGGAAGAGTATTGCCATTTTCATAATGTAATAAAAATACTTGCATGATGATAAATAGTGTGTAATAAGCATGTCATAACAAATTTTATATTTCCAAGATCACTGCTTTTGTAATTTATACTCAGGTAAAGGAGAAAATCCCTGGAAATATTCATTTAGGAGGGGGTTCGTGAGACTTGACATTTTAGTGAAAAGGGTTCATAGGTTGTTAAAGTTTGGAAACCACTGCAATAGATGTTCCTAATGTATGTGTACCATACCCAAGGGGAGAGGGGAATCAGAAGAGCCAAGAGCATTGACGTCAATGGGTCTTAAGCACATGTTTAAAGATGAGCACCTGCTGCAGTGCTTTCTTAAATCTAGTAGAGACTAGAAGGCCTCCAGGTCACGGCAGAAGAATAGTATTGACAGGGTAGAGTGAAGAAGGTTGATTTCATTTCGCAGGGTTGTAAGGCACAGGGACAAAAGTAGGGACTCATACTGCAGCTTGTAGAAGAACTCTGGGTTGAAGGAACTCATGAGGAGATAGAGATGGGAGACCTCAGCAGGGGAAAGGTCAAAATTGCACTAGGGATCTCCAATACGCCATTATAATATATCTCCTCTTGACCAATGCATAGAGGGAGCAGCATCTGCTTTGATCATGGGGCGGGGGGGGAGAAATTGCTATCTTAACTGAGGTCAGTGTGGAAGATGTGATGGTTAAGCAATAGCTTCAGAGTGAAGGGGGTGGAAACTTTAGTACCATATTTGCTGGACAAACCTCAGGGTTTGGGTGAGGAGCTGCAAAGAGGGGGTCCACAATCTCATGCAGAAAGCAGGCTTGGCACTGCAGAAGCAAACCGTACAATCACAGAGAGGGAATAATTTCTAAGCATCTTAAGCAAAATATGCCTCTACCTGAAATTCAAGTACTTTGAAATGTGCAGTCATCTGTAATGAGTCCAGTCTCTACTCCAGTGAGCGTCCCTAGCTGTGAATGCAGACCAGACAACAGGAGAAACCAGGTGTTATTTTAAGAAGGAATGCCTGTGACTTGATATTGCCTCCCTCATGCAAGCAGTATCTTACTATGCACACAGCCCCATTGACATCAGTGGAACTACTTACAGAGGAAGGTACTGCCCAAAGTGACTAATGCTAGCAAAATCTGTTGTTTAGTTAAGATTCTGTAGAATGGATTGAACCAATTTGTAATATTGCAGAAGACACAAGTTGCTGAGGTTTGTGAAACTTTTGGGGGATTGTGCCTGGACATGTCACCATCAGGGTATCATTAGAATCCTGGACTTGGGCTAGTATAGAGAGGTAAGCAGCACAGCAGAAATTGAGGTGGGAAAGAGAGATCAAGGCAACTAGAATCTGTCAAGTATCAGAGGGGTAGCCGTGTTAGTCTGGATCTGTAAAAGCAGCAAAGAATCCTGTGGCACCTTATAGACTAACAGACGTTTTGGAGCATGAGCTTTCGTGGGTGAATACCCACTTCTTCAGATGCATGTGAAGAAGTGGGTATTCACCCACGAAAGCTCATGCTCCAAAATGTCTGTTAGTCTATAAGGTGCCACAGAATTCTTTGCTGCTTTTATAGAATCTGTCAGGAAATCAGGGGCAATGGAAGAAGCAGAGAGGCTAGAGATTGGCAAAGATGGCCCTGAGCTTGGTGGGAGAAGACTGGTTCAGAGTGGATCTCTGTGAACTTCTCAGATTCTTTGTTGAAATCTTTTATTCTCAATTGGTGTTTACTCCCTAAGGGGGGGAGGGACTTTTATAGGTGGGGTTTTGCACCTGGGAAGGTAGGGTGTTTTGGGGCTGAGGCATGAGTCTCTCTGTCATACTCCTGTATCAGATATGGACTAGTTGCAGGACTTGTTTACTCTCACTAGATGTGTTCTTCAGAAGATCCTTTACAGATCTGCCAGTTATGGGCACGATTCTTTTAAATAAAGTCTTTTACACACAGTGTCACCTATTGACTGAACAGGGTAATACAGTTTAGCATTCCATTACACCCTCTATGACAGCAGAATGGGCTATTTTTTGGATGAAAAAGTACACAGTATTCATCCTTGGCTCTTCACAACCAGATCTCAAGGCAGCATTTAGGGAGGAAGAAACGTGCATGGATCAAAACCTGGATCCACGTTTGTGTAAATGCCTGTAAATGGAAACTACCAAGCTGGGCATGGCTCTGTTATAGGCAGATTGAGGCAAGTTTAAAACAGAATAAACTGAGTCTCTCTTTGCCTTTGGGGCTTTAAGTCATAACCTTGGCTTTCTACTGCAGCTTAGGGGTGAGTGTGCATTTACTGTAATTGCAGACCACAGTGGGTGGGGTCATCCGCTCCTTCAAAAAAACAACCTGGGGGCAGGGCAAGGAGGGGGAAGGCAAGGAAATGTCCCTTCTTGGAGTGTTTCCCTGATTATTTCAGGAAAGTGCTGGTCTTGCCCCCTTCAGGATAGGCCATGGGACCTGTTCCCAAACCCCACAAATCCCCAGGGATCCACATGAGGCCAGGGCTGAGAATCATGCTAAGGTTTTTAACCCTTCCCCCCACCCACCTCTCACACACTGTCCATCTCCAGCCATGGTTGCTTCTGGGAAGAGGTTCTCTGGAAATGATGAAATAGGCCCATGCTTTACTAGGGAATCTCCATGGAACCAGAATGGGAACAACGTGCCCACCTGTGTTCTCATGCCCCCTGTCCAGGGCTTGGGGGTAGGTTAGTGTCATGTAAGTAACTGACACTCCTCCACCACAATACCTGTCTCAAGGGAGTGGTAAATGCCTTATTGAAATTCTGAGAGGTAGGCAGGTGGAAGCCCCCCACAACATCTAAAGACCCCTCCCCCAGCCTTTGGGGAGGAGCTACTGGACCTGAGACTCAGCTGAAAATGGGGGACAACTAAGGAAGAGCAGAGCCAGGAGCGGAGGTGACAGGGTCAAAAGTAGGGACCCAGAGAGGGACACCAAGCAGAAAACCCTGGACAGCATCCACTGCTCCTCCCAGCTGTCTAGGGAGCCAGGAGATGCCGCCCAGAGGAACTCTGCCCACATGCATAAGACAACAGAGGAACACAAATAGGCCGCACGATCGCAAAGCATCTCAATGTCCAGCATTCTCCTCCTGGTGTTATAGATAGCTACTTTGGCCAGTCCCAGGAGGAGATTAACAAGGAGGTTTCATACTTTATGGGGCCACGGACAGGGTGTGTATATATGAAAAGGTGTGGAGAAAAGTGCAGCCAGAACCTCAACAGGAGGTTCAGGAGGAGCCAGAAAAGGGACTGCAACCTGGCACATTCTAGATAAACATGCACCATGGTCTCCCTCATGCCACAAAATGGACAGGTGTCAGGGATGGGGGTGAACCACATCAGGTACGCACCCATGCTCCCGGCTTCATGAAGGAGCTGCCAACCGATATCCCCAGAGGGCTGTGGGACCAGGGTGGAGTACAGGCTAGTCCACTGGGGTTCCTCACCCTCCACAGTCAGGCCCAGCAGTGTTTGAAACTGGGCCCAAGTTTGTCTGAAATGTTCATAAGCCTTAGAGAACCACGGAACTGGTATGAGATTTGAGTTTGCAACAAATCCCCAAACCGGGTGAGTTCACGTGTTTTCTTGCGTACTATTACAATTATTTGCTGTAGCTCTACTAGCCTCAGGAAAAGCTATAACAAAGGTAGCATAGCGAAAGTTAACATGAATCATTAATCCATAAACATTACTTGCTCACCTTTTTATGAGACAGCTATATTTGGAACAGATGCCAGGATTCAAAAATGGGCTGAAGTGCAGCAATCTCTTGGTACAGTACTGAGGAGGTCAAGATCAGCTGAGGCTCTTGATTTAACAGATCCTTTGTTTAAATCATAGCAACACGTTTTCATCTAGGAGTCCTTGACTCTGGAAATTATTTCTCCTTCCTTGGTCTGGCAGATGTCAAGTTTTCTCTTGTTCTTGCAGATAGAGTATGTTGATGGTGTTAAATTTTGATGTTAGGAGGATATGGTTACTTGATATCACTGCAATTTGTATATATATTTCCTATAAAATTGTTTGTGTGCACCCAGAACAGAGCTTTGCCAGATAGATAAATACAAATAATACATGCAAATCACAGTTGGATTTAAAGTCCAGGGACCAACTTCAGCTCTGTCTTTTACTAAAGTCAGTGAGAGTTGTGCCCATCTACATTCGAGCTAAAGTTGGACTGAAGTTAAGTCCAATAACATTAGTTTTAATAATAGTTTGGGATGCAAAAATGTTAATCCCAAAGCCTCACTTTGTAATACTAAGATAATTTGTAATTTGTTCATGTGAACTGAAGCAGAGTCACAAGATTAGCCTGGCGTCTGATCCAGTTGTGAAGGACTGTCTCTGATGTTCCATCTTCCATGTTGTGTTCCAGGAAAATAGAATGCTTTGGACATCCAGAGGTTTGATGTATTGGTAAGAGATTCACCTCAAAAATGTTTATTTTTCTTGTTTAACCAATGTTTTTGACTCAACAACAAATTACAAAATTTAAAAAACAAAAACAGTTTCCTGACCCAAATTCAGATTATGGATGTGTGACTATGAAAAATAACCCCTCCCTGACCTTTTGCCAAAAATCAAGCAGATTCAGATCCAATCCTTTGCTGAAGCTTGAAAAAATGGTACTTCATTAGTGTTAATTTTTAATACTCTCTCCTGCTGATCTGGTTCCAGCTGGGATTTGAAATGGAAGTGACCCCTACCATGCATTTGTGCAGCATTGTGGACCTGACTGGAACAGGAAATATTGAATATGGGGTCATCAGTGCCCTGTCAATGCCATAGGATGTCTAAAGTTTAGGAGGGGCAAGGGTGGTGTCTGTCCTGAAAGAGGCCAGTCCTTCATCTTGACAGCCCGAGAGACTGACATTTTCTTTGTACACAGAATAGGTGTAACACAGGCAGTGGCCATGCAAACTTCCCCCACAATTCCCTCATGAGGAAGGACACCTACAAAAGGGAGTTTCTAGTTCAGTCTTTATGCTCATTCAGCCCCTACCTTGTCTGTTGAGGAATCCAACAAGGGGTGCCAATTGTGATGGGTTTAGTGGTTTGACAACCTGTCACCGGAGAATTGGACTGAGCCCACCAAACTCATTTCCCATAGGCCACTGAAATCAGCCATCATCTGATGGCTTTCTAGTTACTGCCTTATCTGACCAGGTTTGGAACAGAGAGGACCTTATACCTCTTTACTAGTAAACTTGTATCGCATTTCTGCCTTTGAATATTTGTGTTAGGAAATTGTCACAGAAACCAGTATTTTATTAGTCCTCATAGGGATACCTTGAAAATCCTAATTTAAAAGGTTTGCAGAAGAATTGAGATTTAACATATTATCAAAGACAATTGAGTCCAAATAGAAAATACAAATGACATCCACCTCATCTGTATTGTATCATACTGTATGTCATTTAACTGTGGCCTGGACTGATGGCTCCAAAAGCTCATTATGGATACAGCTGCAATTTAAAAAAAATCCAGAACGTTATTTATTGGGGGGAAAATTAGATGGCATGTAATTATTACGTCAGTTGTTTTATAACCCCTTTCAACTAATACAATTATCTGTCTGCATGCTTAGAAATAAACAGATCCTGAAGTAGAGGGTTTGCAAAGAGGTACTGTCTGTCTAATCAGTGACACGGGCAGGCATTTACCATTACGTAAACGTAGGAAACTTTTTGCATTTAATAATTCCCAGAGACTTTTCCTAGCCACACTTTTTTTTCCAGATCTCAGCCACACATACAGTAAATGACAGTTCCAATTCAGACATGGAATTATCATGCAACTCTTCAAAAAGAAGCCTGAAAGGTGTTTTTTTCATATGTGCTTATAGGGCATGATCGCATCTTTTATGTGAGAGAGGGGTTTTACATTACACCACTGACGTTCTCCAATTTGATCTGATAATCCTTGCAACTGTTTCTGTAAAGTCTGGAATTTATAAACTAGAATCAGTGTAAAAATGTTGTGATACCTATTCTGGAAAAATCTTTATTTGTGTCAGAGGCAATTAAAGATGTTTTGGTTTGGAACTTGTTAACGAGGTTCATGGTATCTTCTCCATGGTGACAGAAGTTGTTCAATTATATAGTGATGGATGCTATGTAGACAAATGAGATGGACCTAGCACCTACCGTGAATAGGCTGGTGCTCTGAATGAAAGCATGACCTGGGAAATCAATACAGAAATGGAAGAGAAGTGGGGTTAGGGCACAGAGATTATAGATACAGGTTCCTCCTTTTCTCTTCTGCTAGCAAAGTCTGCATTAATGTTGATAATACCAAATGTAACATAAGGCCTTGGGGCATGCTGAGAGGCATAAATCGAGTCCATTATTATCAGTACAATAACAGTTTAATCCTATTACCATAGCATGCAGTATTCTATCCATCATGCTTTAACTGCTCAGTCCAAGAGTTTATTTGGTTTCCACGAAGATCCCACCTCTTCAATCCCAACTTCTTTAATAATTTTTTTCTATTTTTATCAATAGGCCTCAGTCCCAGACAGATTATTTTAAGGCTCTGCTTTTGGTATTTTAAAGATATAGTTAAACATTTTCATTGCTTAATTCCATCACCCAGAGAAGCCACACTCTCTGATGGATTTTGCATATGGTTGAAAAGGATTCCTTGTTGATGATTACATTTGTTTTTTGGATTCTTTATTCTCAGATGAATAAATTGCCTTATGGTTCTGGAGTTTCTGCCAGTTGTTCTGGAAGTCAGAGCTAATCCTACCGAGTGCAGAATTAGAGTATGAGGTACACCAGCAGTAGCACTGCAGATGAGCAGTGTGCAAAATCAGACAGAGCTTAGATTTATTTTCAACATGGCTCTTCTGACTTTCCTTAGTTCATATTTAATAACAGTTAAGTGGTGAAGTGCAGTCTTGTGAAAACTCTTCAGCTCCCTTAGCAAACACAATATAACATGCAATTTTTACAGTTTTGTAGCATATTTTTGCTCCTGAAATGTAATCTATCCTTTTCAGCTCTCTTTAATCATAGTGATTTTGCAGAGAATACAAAAATGTTCCTTTCTCGGACTTAGAACTTAACTTTATTTCCTTCCTTGTTTCCCTTCTGCATTAATTATCTCTCCTAAAAGGGGATAGGTGGAGTCCAAAAGAATCCAGTGGAGTTTTTCAGTGGGAAGTCACTAGCCAGTCTTGTTTTATTCACCACATGCTGTTGTTCATCCAGTCCTGTGTCCCACAAGGTTCCTATGCCCTGAGTCTGCTGAGATTTCAGTTTACTCCTGCTTCCCATAGCAGTTGTTTAGTACACTGCTTTTGAGATAGAATGTTCAGCAGTGCCTTAAGGGACAAATCATCCCATTATCTGGTCCCAAAGAAAAGACACAAGGGTTATGTCCGCTCTTGGGTACTGAGTCATGTTGGGGCCATTTCTGCACTTCCAGGAAAGTAGCTTGATTGACCCCTGCCTGTCTCTCCGTGTGTACAAATGACTTAGCTCTATGCAGGCAGATTAGGGATCTAATAATTTAGCAAAGAGGTTCTCAAACTGTGGACCATGGACTACCAGTGGTCTGCAAGCTCCATTCAGGTGGTCTGTGGATAATTCCCTCTGAGGAGCGCACTGGGCAGCTGCATACAAGAGAATGAAGGGCCACCCACCTAATTAGTGGAGCCATGCAGGCTTGGCTGCACTCATTAGGTGCCTGGACCCTGGAGAAGATGCACATGTAACGTGAAGTGGTGGCATTGGGAGAAATAGGGGGTAGGTGGGAGGGGGCAATGGGTGAGAAGAGGAGGTGGGGGGAATTTGGGATGTGCAGGGCTGCAGAGACCAGAGAAAGACGTGACTTTCCCCACTCCAGGGCTGCGGCTGCTGGGGAGAGACGGCCCTCCTTCCCAGTCTCTGCTCGTGGGCTGCCGTGGCAGGGGAGAGGGCACATCCATCGCATTAAAAAGGTAAGACTACTGATATTAAAATATGAGTTGTGTACTTTTATTTGTAGAAGAAAAAAAATTAATTATTAAGTTTTTTTAATATAGCGCTTTTATCTAAAGTGCTTTAAAATAGCTAACGGTACAAACATCATTTGGAAAGATCAGTCATCCACTGAGACACTCTGCAATTTTCACTAGTCCACAAAAAAAAAGTTTGAGAACCAATTATTTAGCAAATGACTGAAGACTGTGACTTTTGTTGTTATGAGACTAGAAGATTTGGATGTATGCCAGTTCTCCATTACTGCATAAAGTCCATGTACCTCAGTTATCCACAACATTGGAGGGATCAAAGTTGCTATCAGTATAGGAACAATCATGGTGGGGAGGGATAGCTCAGTGGTTTGAGCATTGGCCTGTTAAACCCAGGGTTGTGAATTCAATCCTTGAGGGGGCCAACTTTTAGGGAACTAGGGCAAAAATTGGTCCTGCTAGTGAAGGCAGGGGGCTGGACTTGCTGACCTTTCAAGGTCTCTTCCAGTTCCAGGAGACTGGTATATCTCCAACTATTACCTAAAAAGGGGGGACATGTAAAACAAAGAAGGAAAAATATACTCTGTCAGGTCCTGATCTGTGGTGATTCAGCATTTTGGCGTAGGAAACTTGGTTTAATTATGGTTTTGAGTCTGGGCACTGAAGGGAGTGCCCATCCCATTCCCCTTGGCTATAGATGGTGACTGAGAGGCAGGCTCTTAAATACAGGATATTAAAGTGAGGTTGCAGGCAGCCAGAGGAGTGGAGGAAGAAAGAAAGAGGGTAGGAGTATTGTGGCAAATGAGTGGGATTTCCAAATATCCATCTGACTTGCTAAGGGAAAAACAAAGTCTGAGGGGAAAATCCAGAGCCTTTGATGTTTTGAAATAAAAGCTAGCAAACTCTCGTCGACATTTATTGTATGTGGCAATGAGTAGGTACAATCCTCATGCCCCAAAAAGACTCAGGAGATAGCAAAATAGTTGTTTGTCTGTTTCTTGTTTCTCCTCCACTGGGAAGGTTTTGGTATGTTTGGATTGTTGGTATAAAGGGCGGGGGGAGGGGAGGAGTGCCTCTCTTTCCATTGCTGTTGTGTTTTGTTATGGTTTGTATCTATTTTGTCTCCAGGATCTTTCAGAAATGACTCACTCAGTGAGTTAGCTTTGCAATGAGAGAGCCTGGGAAAATGCAAACACTCACTTCTTAAAGACACAGGAACCCATTTACTGAGGAATGACACGCTGTACCCTCCAGTCTATGCAAAGTGTCACTATCGGAGCCATCTTCCTCCCCACCACATCACCCCTTTCAAA
Source organism: Gopherus evgoodei (assembly GCF_007399415.2). Taxonomy (NCBI): domain Eukaryota; kingdom Metazoa; phylum Chordata; order Testudines; family Testudinidae; genus Gopherus; species Gopherus evgoodei. Next base: position 31,412,131 of record NC_044331.1, on the reverse strand, counting down.
TCTCTCTTGATTGCTATTTCTACCCATTGTCACCCAGCCTTATTTTTTCTGAGGTACATGCAATCCCACAGAGAGATGAAGCAGTTTGTGCAGTACATGCAGTAGAGACAGCATGGCATTCGTTTCCCTCCTGTCTGTACGTGGCAGGCTTGCTTCCATAAAGAAATACACACAAAGTGCAAAAGAAGAGTATCCTGAATTTAGGTGCTGCCTGAGGGCCTGTAATACACTCACTGAGCTGGAAAACAATTGCTTCTGGCTTTGTTGCGTTTTGGCCTGCCTGTGAGTTTGCCTCGGCCCAGCTGGCAGGCTCAGGCCCACTCTTGCGCAGTGACGCCATGGCTACACTCACACTTTACAGCGCTGCAACTTTCGTGCTCAGGGGTGTGAAAAAACACACCCCTGAGCGCTGCAAGATACAGCGCTGTAAAGCGTCAGTGTAATCAGGGCGGCAGCGCTGGGAGCGCGGCTCCCAGCGCTGCAAGCTACGCCCGTAAGGGATGTGGTTTACATGCAGCGCTGGGAGAGCTCTCTCCCAGCGCTGCCACTCCGACTACACTCACACTTCAAAGAGCTGCCGGGGCAGTGCTTTGAAATTCCAAATGTAGCCATACCCTCAGTAAAGTTTATTCATTGACACAAAGAGAGCAAAAGTTAGCACTGCCAGCAGCAGAACCACAGTAAGGGCTTCTCTTAGCCCAGCCCTAATAGCAGCTCCCTCTTGTCAGATGAATCTTCACTCCAGCCAGTGGTAGTCAAAAGGATAAATTTGCCTCCTGCCATCGCCAGTCAGTAAGGCAGGTTGATCTTTTATTTACAATATGATGAGACAACAATTACATTTTAGAGTGTTTTTCTCTTTGAGTATGTAGAGTAATTAGCAGGTTATTATTTAGGCCTCTCTAGCAGTACTTCACTTATAGGCCTTAAGGACCTTTTCCCATCTGAAATCCCACAGTGGAGTCTCTTCGTTGACTTATTTAGTCTGTTCAGTGAGTTGCCCAAAGCACTATCCTGACTCCCGACAAATGCTTTCTCTTTCTCTCTCATTCTCATGCTCCCTGGACCTCTCCTGCTGCAGCCTGCCTCTCAAATGTTTGACATCCAGACTCCCCTCCCATGTCTGGAAGCCCATTAATGCCTTCCCTATATCAACGCTTATGCCCTAATCATTGCCACAAACTCACTGCAGTTAGGCACATCTGCCTCCCCTGTTTAATTGGTATATGATATAGCTCCCTGCTTTTTTGCTCTATACCTTGCTGTTAGCAAATAGCACAGTCTGGTATTTGAAAATACCAGCTAGCCAGCCCTGAGATTTTTGAGCCCAGTAGGTCTAGGCTGTACCTTTTTGGCCTGCTCAAATGTTGGTTGGGCTTTCTGATCCTTTTGGCCTTCATATTTCTCCCATCTTTTTTTCTGCTTCAGTCTCCTTTCTCTCTGACGTCTCTATCTACACTGCATTTATATTTTTGTAGTTCTAATTAGTCTCCTGTGATCGGTTAGCACATATAATGTGGGTTTGTTTCCTTGAAAACCAGGAGGACTGAACCTTAAGGAGGCGTATTCTGACACTTACAAATGCAATTGCAGGTAATCTTAGGAAAATCCCACTATAGATCCAGCAACATGATCTATGATCTTCTGAACAGATAGATATCTGCCAAGGTTATAAACATTTAATGGTAAAGTGTTGAGTCATAGGCAAGGCAGAAACCTCATACATTTATCAATCTGACAACAGCAGTTTCTTCTGTGAATTAGAATGTATTAACATATATATTTAAACATGTGGGTGTCTGGGTGTGTAGGCATATAACATTATAGTATTGAGGTAGCAACTCAGTACTTATGGTCAATGAAGCACTTTTATTCTAAACCTGTATTTTCAGTGGCTTCTAACTTTCCCAAGAAATGACCTTTAGAAGGGAATTTGGAGTTTTTTCATCCTACTTGCAAGTTTGTCTATCCCTGCATTATTCAAACATAAGGGGGAAATGGATGCACATTTCACAATCATTACATTCCCTTTCAGCATTAATGTGCACTTTTCTGTTTTCTCTATAGTTGGTGCTAGTTAATTTCTGCAAGCATATTTTTAAAATGTGTATTTCAAGGCTTTGGCATTGTAGAAGAACTTTCAAGCTAATGAACTATAGGAAATGTCTGTGCACTTGCTTATTTGATTTACACGAGCTCAAGTTGGGAAAGCTTTTCTTGCCCCAAGGCCCAAGCCACAGAAAGATGGTAGCAGACAGGGAATTGAAGAGCTCTTGAATGCATCAGGCCTTAAAATTTGAATTTTAACCACTCTCATTGAAGCTATTGATCACCACTTACCCTTCACAGACTGATCATGCTCAGTAACACCGCTGAAGCCAGCTGCCCTCACTCTGCTGCCCCTCCCCCCACTATCAACAGGCACGGAACAACAAAACTGAAGCCAATGGGATTATTGGGAGCATAAATCTTCAATAAGGACTTCTGGATTTGACCCAGTAAGCATAAAATCCCAGTAAAAGGCAAAAAAGAGCATATATATGTATCAATCTCATGCATAGAGTTTGTGCTGATATTAAATTTACTCAGTTTTACAGTAATATTATGTTTAATTTCATCAGATCTATAACATTCACAAACCTGTAAATGAAAGCAAATCTCTGTTTCCACTAGGGTGGGTTGTTTTGTTTAGATGTATAATAAACCTTCCCTTGTTTTTTGTCCAACTGAAAAGTAATTATTTCAGTTTAGGAGAAAAAATTTCTAGCAGTTGCATAAATATCTTTACTCTAATGCCCAAGGAAAGGAAAATGACAGAAATAACAAATCTTTTTTAATTACAAATTTTATTTTAAAATGTAAATGTCATTAACCATGCATACAAGTTAAGATTGTATTTTACAACTGGGTATTTTTATTTTTATTATTTTTTTTATTTTGTTTTATTTTTTTTTTTGCTTGATATTGTTATAATATATACTCTATGCAGTCCAAAATACATAAAAAGTTACAGCAGAGCAAGAATAGATCAACATGTAACTGTACAACTGTAATACTTCAATGTAGTGATTTAGAAAGGTAAAAAGTGACCCAGGAAAGCATTGAAATGCTGCTGATAAAACTGTCCAGGTAAAAATGATGTGTGTAACATCAAATTTCACCAAAAGTGAAAAATATGTCTATAAAATGTGTGTCCGCACATGACTATATGTGCGTGTACACACACACAATGTACATACACAACTAACTCTAGTTGTAACTAAAGATGGGTCTAAACCCCAAAGTTCAGATGGAGATCCAAATTCTCCCAAAGTCCCAGGATGTTTGTTTCTAGGATTTTGGGTCAGACTCATCACTAGTTATAACATAATGGATACCTAACATTGCTCTATCAACGTTCCCTCAAGTATTGTTTCTTGCACTCTATATTTGTTATTCTTTTGGGGGTAAACAAGCACTATTTAGTTATGTTCTCTTCCACCTGCTGGCTATATAGTCATCCCCAACGCTTAAAAATATATAAACCTATTATACTGCTCACTGTCATAATCTACACATGAGCATCTATACGCACAAATATGAGGCATATGCGAGTAACAGAGCATCAGAAAGTCAGTTTGAGGGCATCAGTTGGTGAAATTAGCAACGCAAGTGGCTATGAGAAGGCAAGCTTTAAATATAAAGAGTCTTATTTTCCTTATTCTTTGTTCATAAAGCATGCCTCAAAACATAACACAATTCACGCAGTACAAAACTTAGAACTCACATCAGATACTCTGACTGGACAAAGCCAGGTGTGAAATCGAATGAGGACTTCATGAGCTCTCACATGGCCATTTCCTATACCTGATGCTATACTGGCTATATCAAACATACAAAAAGCATTTAACTTCCTGATACACGGGTAATGAGGGTTTAAAGCTGTACAGAAGCTTGCAGGGCTAGAATTTATTGCAAGTAATAATGCAGTAAAGAAGGTAGGGTACATAGAGAAAACATATCATCTTATACAGAAATTAGGTGTTCCTATCAAACATAGGCTTCTGTTGTTTTGTCATAAATATATAACTTTACTATTACCCAATGTAAACAAAGAAATGCTATAAAAGCAAGGAGCCAACTAGTTTGCAGATTTTAAGAATGTGGGGGCACCTCATATGACACAGCTCAGCTGCCTAGAGCTTACCATGCTGGATTCCTTTCCAGGAAGCAGGACAGGAAACTGAAGTTTTATGGCCATTAATGCACTTTGGGTTTTGCACAGAGGGAAGTTAAACTATGTCCAATGGATCATACTGCAATTTTCTGGTAACTAGAATAAATTTGTATATATAAAAGTATCTGAGTGGAAACCCAGAGAGGGAACAAATTACTGCCTTCAAATCGTGCTGGTTCCAGCTCAACAACAAAATTATCTCCTTAATATTGATAAAACAGAAAGCAGAGTTTATATCAAACTGTGTGTAGTTTACAGTCAATCAGACTTCAGTTTATTTTAATGGATGTTTAATGGAGAACCACATCAATCTTTACAATTTCCAAGAAAACTAAAACGATCATTTTCAATGTTGTAGGCTCTTCATACATCATGGCACTTCAGTTTAACTACAGCAAAAGGAGCTAGGACCTGGGCTGGAGACAACTGTAAACAAATCCTACAGGTTTTATTGTTTGCTGCTATTAATAATGTATTGTCGAATAAAAACAAAAATTTTAAATCTCAAGGCAATTTCATTATTCAGGACCAGCCATATAAGCTGAGTGCTTGAGTCTCTGTGCTTGGAAGGAAGGAAGGAAATAAGCACTTGACATGGAGGAGTGGACAGAATTTGTACCTAGCCAAAGCAGTGTATCCTGAATGTGCAGTTTGGGTGTAGTAATGGGAGACTAGTTTTTAAGTGAGAGTGTTGGATAAAACAACAAAAGGTTTGGCCTTTGTGGTCCGTGTGGATAAGCATCCAAATTTCAAATGCTTTATCTGAATAGTCTAGGCTACTTGAGTCTGCAAAAACTGAGGAATGAGAACAGACTCTTACGATATTGCTTCCGCTTCTGCTTCTGGACAAATGCTGGAGAAACCAAAACTGTCCCTTTAGCTAAGAGAGTCTTGAGAGAGGTGCTGTTCAGATTCAGTTCTAAAACAACCAATGGATTGGATTGTGGGGAAGGGATTCGTCATTGTGTCTCTGAATCAATTTGCTGATCCATTAACAGATGCATTAGTGTGGGTCACTATTAAATTGGCATTAACAAGAACCTAAATGTTCATAATATTTATGGCCACTAATGTAGAAAGCATTTAATGTCAGTTTTGAAACTCTAGCCAGGGTCTTAACGCATGACAGATTTGAATATTAACTACAAAATTTTATCTCTGAGGTGGAAGAAATTCAAAAGTTTTGAAGGTTTGATGCAGATACTGCCCCAGTTTGAGAATCAAATTGTTCTCATGGCTTTTCTCATGAGATTATTTAGTTGAGTTGGGAATTCCATTGAGAACAGCTTGCATTCAATATTTTTGCTTCCATCTAATGTTACAGAATGAATCCAAATATTTTTGGGAGCAGGTAGATAAAAGCTACAGTTTGTTGTTTGGGTGAAAGATTTATTCAGAACCGTTTTACTATCCTCTTCCAGTGCTGCTAGAGCAGTAGGGACAAACTTTTGCTGTAGCTAGACTGAGACTGTCAAAGCATTTTGCTTATAAACTAATCCATATCTTTACATGAGTTACCTTAATTCATAGTATACCCGATAAACTTGAATTTTGCCTTCAGTGATAGGTCAAGAACCTGTTTTTAAATCAATGTCACCATGTATTATAATGGGTGGAACGGAATTGTATTCTGCAATAGAACTAAGAAGAAAATAATGCTTTCTTTGGAGATGATAAAGCATACCCGATTGAAGCCATAACACATATAAAGGCCATCACTTTTTTGATGAGTACTTTGTAATCATCCTTTGTTTTCAGTTTTGTATCCGGTATCATTATCCCTATAGTAAGATTTATTCATGATGAGAGAAATATTTTTACACTTAATGAACTGTTTATAAAGTGTGTGCAGTAAGCACAACTGACCTGTACAATTCTCTAAGCTAGTTGTTTTTTTTGACCCTTTACTAACTACAGCACAAAAGCACTCTTATGAGCTGCAAAAACCATTGGAAAGTGAATTCCTGCTACCTGAATTGTATTAAAATGTTAATGTTGTGTATTTTATCAGAAGAGATTATAACAGTTGTAACTAGGGAGGTAAATGAACATGGCTTTTTCTAAACCAACAGTGTTTAGGCAACTCATCATACAAGTTAAACAATAATCGGACTTCTATCAAAAGGCTTTTTTCATCCATCATATGAAACCAGAATGTCCAGCCTTATGTGATTTTACAATTCAACAGAAAAAATTGTTTTTTTAAAGGTGAAGTTTAAAACAAATCTACACAAAAATACTGAAATATCTGCACTTTAACCTGTATTGAAGTAGTTACCAATCATACAACTGAAAGAGCGCTTGGAATTATCAACAATGTAATTGGTATGCAAGTACCTATGAAACTACTTACAAATCTATAATGTAATAGCCTCTCACAGTTAATATACAGTACAAAATTTTAAAAAAAACTAGTAAAATTGGATCAATGCAAAGCAGCAAGTAAGATATGGATCAAGACTCCTTTGGAATGTGGAGGCATTCACTTTATATCAAACAGCAGGTTTGGTGTATTGAGTTTCTTTTCACTGTGCTACACTTGACTGCATTTATTCTTTACAGTAATGTGAAAAAAATCCAAAACCAAAAGCACCTGAATTTTTAATATGCACCATCTGAACCAGCCAATCCAAACAAAGTGTATTTTCTGACAATGAGGTCTCTGTGACATCACAATATTATGGTCCTTTGCTGTATTATACACCATTTATAAAGCACAGATATATACCCGATAAAGTGGTCTAGTATTAAAAATTGATAGAAAAATCACAACTCCCCTTTTTAATATACAATGTCTCATAGGTGAAGGGGACATTGCTTTATAGAATGCTGCTCTACAGGTGAAAGAGAAGCCTGAAGTATTTTTTGAGCTAAAACACCATTTTTGTAACACTTTTTAAAAAATGCGTGTTTTTTGTTTCCTTTTTTATCGGCGACCACAGTTATGATGCAACAGTATACAGAAACTTTGTCTTAAGCTATTTCTTTGTGTTAGCATCCAGCTGTACAGTAGGTAAGTACCTTGATAAAAGTTTTGATGGGCATCGGTTCAGCTACAAGGTTTTCTCTGTTCTTTTTTTTTTTTTAAACGGGGGGGAGTTGTTCAAGTCAATGTGGTTTGCTTTAATATTTCATTGGTCCCATATTTGATAGGCAGTGCAGAGAGCGCTTATAACTTAGACAGGCAGAAGACAAAATGCCTCCAAAATTCCATACCACCTTGCTGGAAAAACTGTTACCCAGTGTAAACGTGTTTCCTTGTGTTTAGATTCTTTGATTAAGGAATCTCATTTAGAAATCTTTCTTGGAAGTTAATCTAGCTTTAAAAAGAAAAGTTTATCCAACTCAGACAGGAAGATTTTTGCAACAGGAAGTTGGCTTTTGGAGCATCTGTGGTGAGAAATGAAGGGATTGCTTGCTCTCAAAAGCAAAGGGCAGCTGCATGAAAAAGTGGGCCCCCCAAAGGTAGGATGTAACTGAAATCAAACAATAAAAGAGCCTGGGACTAACTTCCAGTACTAGTTTTTGCTTTTTTCCCCACGTGTGAAAAAACCTAACAAAATGCTTCTGAGTGCAAATATATTTACCGAGTAAGGTTGTGGCAAAGGTATGTCTTCATTGTACTTACTGTGTAATATAAATAGCCATCCCTGAGAGAGGAGGGAGGGGGGAGAGAAATCCCAACACAAGTGAATTGTAACTGTATATAGGCTTGTGTTGTGCAATCCGATCTCTCAAAACTGCTCGGACACCTGAGGTGAATTATAGATGGGTTTTTTTAAGGTTTTCTGGTTTTTTTAATATATATAAACAACAATCAAGAACATCTGTTTATGGCTGTAAAACGTATGAAATATTGAGGCAGCAGGAGCCACTAAGTGGGACATTAAGATCCGTCTGTCCGTGAGGTTAGACCAGCCACCTGTTTGGCGAGGTGAAGAGTTCTTGTTTTGAAGTGGCAGTGAGAGGCAGCTACTTACTGATTTGAAAAAAACAAAAAACAAAATAAGCGACAGTTTTAAAACTGTGTGCAACACAAATTCAACTCCACAATAAGTGTCTGAGGCAAAGTGCTGACATCCAGTGCAGGTAGGTTTATGGGGAGCTGGCAGGGCTGATGGTGGGGCTTGACGCATCAGAACGGCTATAGTCACTGACAGACCCTGTTCTGGAGCTGCTGCCGCTCCGCCTCTTGAGCATGCTGGGGTGGAAGTTGGCATGACGACGGGCGTGCTTCGTCAGGTGGTCGCTGCGCATGAAACGTTTCTCGCAGAGAGGGCAGCCGAACTTCTTCTCTCCAGTGTGCGTGCGGTAGTGCCGGGCCAGTTCGTCGGAGCGGGCAAATTTCTTGTTGCATTCTTGCCAGCTGCATTCAAAAGGCCTCTCTCCTGCGAAAAGAATGACATGGTCTTTGTAATTACAAGCGCCAGCAATGCAAGCACAATGTTTCTTGCGTTTCTGTAGGAAAGACGAAAAATGTGGGATGTGGGGATGGAGTGGATGTCATTCCTCCCAGAGGGAGGCAGATAAAAGGTCTATTTGTTGTAGAGGAGGCTGCTGCTGTATCTGAAATTTATTGGGAGTTCCAAATAACAAGTGACTCTAGTGAATGGTTTGATCTTCAGAGGTGCAGAGCACCTGCCACTCTCAGTGAAGGCAAGGACAGCCGTGGGAGCTCACCCTACATAACTATGGCCTTTATTGATCATATCTGCACTGCCTGTGCATCTGCGCAGCATTCTCTGAACCCCCAGAGTTTTGAGTTATGGTCAGAGGCAGGATTGACTTTGATAGTGACCGAGAGATGATGGGGAGGGTGGTGATAGGTCGTGAAGAGCCTTGAGATATAAGACAGGTAGTTTATGTTTGATGTGATAGAAAAGAGGCAGCCAGTGAAAGGATATTGCAGAAGATGAATTTTCTGTTCCAAGATTCTAAGGCCATAAGGGATCATTATAATGATCTAGTCTGACCTCCTGCAGAAGATAGGCAATAGAATTTCACTAACTGATTTTTGCATCAAGCCCTTAACTCCTGGTTGAGCTAGAGCATCACTTTAGGCTACCTCTACTGAAGCAACTACAGGTGTGAATCCCAGTTTGCATTAAACATACTTGCCCTAGCTCTGCTCAAGCTAGTGCGCTAAAAATAGCATTGTAGACAGAGTAGCATGGGCAGCAGCAAGTGTCATATACACGAGGTTCAGTGGGGTGTCGTACTCGGGATGCCTAGCATGAGAATGTCTAACACGAGTTGGTAATTATACTCCTAGTTCCCAGTGTAGACGTACCCTTAAAAAGACAGGCAGTCTTGATGTACTGCATCTTTGATATTGCTGGGGCAGCAGCACTGATAACAGGCCAAATAAGAGTACTGATAAATGGCCCCTCATGGGATTTTAAGAGGCATCTCTGATTAGCGAGAATAGGATTATATCTCCCATGCACAGGGAGCGACGATCGTGTTAATGCTAATCAGGATGCATGCTTCATCTCCTGCAGACGGAGCTGAAAACTTGTTCCCTTAATGGGTGAAAGCAAAGGTGAGCTGAAATCATGGGGGTGCCTCCATGTAGCAGGAGATACCAAATGTTTCAGCATTTAAATAATAAACAAAGCACATATTCCATGTTTCATGACCACCAGGTCTATGTTGTCTGGTAATCATATACGTTTTTCACCTTCTCAATTACATCAAGCTCACATTTGTTCCTATGACAGTATCTCTGGATTTTTAATCAACTCAGACTACAAAAGAAGGAGGTACATGCTAGGCCCCCTACACACACACACATTTTTTTTTCACATAGTATTGAGCTGGGGAGATTTAGTATCACCACCAACCCCAGTGGGATCATGCCCACTGCAGCTCTGGGTCCCAGCACCTGGCCTGCTGAGTCTGTGACATGCTCAGCCCCCCACTGGGTTGCAGAGCTGAGGTTGGCACCTTTCTTCAGACATTGTGACCTGGCGCACAGGATCGCAGTGCCCCTGAGGTTTGGTTCATCCGCCCCTCCGTTGATGGAGACAGAGGAGCAGATGGGCAAAATTTGAGTGAGTGGTGTTGCAAACTAGCACACAGGGATCACAGTACCACTCACGTTTGGCTGCCCCCACCTCTGGACATGCCGAACCTGAGTAGTGCTGTGATACCCAGGTGCCAGGTCCCAACACTATTCTGGGGCCCCTCTCCAACAAGGGACTTGGGGGGAACTGCCCCTTTTTCCACCATCACTGTTACCCTCTGGCAACCCTGCTAGCTATGATACACGCTGTGTGTAACGTGCATAAGGCTGCAGGCACCACTGGTGCAGACACTGAAATGCTAATAAAGCAAGATGTACAAGAACAGAAAAGTGTGAAACTCTGCCCTAAACATAAGCGGTTATGTTAAAAGGAGCACCCAGCCAGCACATGCATGTAGCTCTGATGGCTAACAAAGCTTAGATGATATTCAACCCCCAAACACACAGCCTCTTTCTAATCCTCCTCTCCATATATCACAAAACTAGCCAGCTCTGCTGTATGACCCAGTTTCAGCAAATCCACAGGCAACATTATGACATCTGAGCATCGCTTTATTTTCCATTTTGGGAGTGGGGAAGGAATCTACTAGTGACCCCTCATTTTTCTCTTAATTCCACAACTCAAGGGCCCTGTGTGAGATTGACCCATGTTAGCTGATGAGTGCTAGATGCAAATACCATAAAACCCCCACTCCTTGAATCGGGCAAGAGTAGTACATTTCAGTGATGCAAGGTATGTATTATTCCTTCCCTCCCTCGCCCCGCCACCATGCTCCTAGAACGGGTCTCAAACACGCGGCCCACAAAGTTGTTTTCTGCGGCCTGTGAGCTCCTCATGCCCGCCCCACCCTCCCCCAGCCTTTACCTAGAGCGGTTCCAGCTGGGTGTGCACTGGAGGCAGGGCAGGCTCCCTGCCTGTCTGCCCTGCCCCGTGCTACTCCGGAAAGCAGACAGAACATGAGGGAAGAGAGGCACAGGGGGCATGTGTTGATGTTGCTTCAAGCACCACCTCCAGCAGCTCCCATTGGCCATGGTTCCGTTTCCAGCCAATGGGAACTGCTGGGGGTGGTTCCTGAAGCAACAGCAACACACGCCCCCTGTGCCCTTGCTCCCCCACGTTCCAGCCACTTCCCAGAGCAGCATGGGGGCAGGGCCGGAGCCCACCCCCCCGAGCCCCTCCTGCAGTCAAACCCCCTGCCTTGAGCCCCTTGCCTCACCCTGCACCCTGACCCACTGCCACACCCCTCTGGCATCCCAACCCATTGCCCTCAGCCCCCTGCTGTACCCTGCACCGAGCCCCCTGCTGCACCCCGCACCCCTCCTGCACCCCAACCCCCTTCCCTGAGCCACCTGCCACACCCTGCACCTGACCCCCTGCCCTGAACCCCCTCCTGTACCCCAGTTCCCTTCCCTGACCCCCTGCCGAGCCCCCTGCTGCACCCCACACCCCTCCTGAACCCCAACCCCCTTCCCTGCACCTGACCCCCTGCCCTGAACCCACTGCCACACCCCGCACCCCTCCTGGGCCCCCTGCCACACCCCTCCTGCACCCTGCTCCCCTGCCCTGACCACCTGCCGCACCACTCATCCCTCCTGCACCCCCACCAACTCCCTGCCTTGAGCTCCCTGCTGCACCCCTCCTGCACCCGACCCCCAGCCCTGACCCCCTGCCACACCCCTCATCCCTCCTTCACCCCCTGGGGGCAGGGAGGGGGCGGAGTTAGGGTGGGGCTTTCGGGGAAAGGGTTGGAAGGGGGGCAGGGAAGGGGTAGGAAGAGGCGGGGCAGGATGTGGCCTCATGGAAGGGGTGGAGTGGGGGTGGGGCTGAGGGTGGCCGGGGAGGTTGGTGTCAGTAATGCAGCCCTTGAGTCAATGTATTAGTCCTCATGTGGCCCTCCTGGTCACTTGAGTTTGAGACCCCTGTGCTAGAAGCATGTTTTCCCCACATTGGGGAGCAAGGGACACATTCATTTTCTGTTTAATTCTTGCATGACCCTGTGAAATATTCTAAGTTGCCTCCTGTCTAATTTTTCTTTTTGCTTTCCCTCTGAGTACACTGCACGTTTTACTATGATAGATACGCTTTAACATTTCCATTAGCTCTGCCTTTCATGTGCGTGTGTAAGAGGAAGGGCGTGTTTTCTGTTTCAGTATTGCTCTTGCTGGGCCTGTAGGAAGCTTCTGATCTCTTTATCACCCAGACTAAATTTTCTTAGTGTGTGTTTTCATAACAACCAGAATCAGCAAATGCTGTTGGCAGGGACGACTTTCTCCACTCAATGGCTGCTTTTAGATAGTGAAGGGAAATGCCTGACCATGAAGAAAAAACAAAATGGTATCTCACCTATTGATCAACTAGCTCACGATCAGCTACTATTTTCTATGTCCAGTGTTTAGTACCATGCAGCAGGCACAATGCCTCTAGCAGCCCTGGAATGCTAGCATAGCTGCTCCTTCACATTTGGAAAGGATGCTGTATTCACTCTTTGTTCCCTTCCTCCCCACCTCCCTTCAGCCAGCTGCGTGGACCAGCACGGAGTCTCTCTGGGTAGAAGAGACCCCAGGTCCTGGAGCTTAGAAGTAGACTAGTACCTGGCCCATTGTGCACTCAGAGAGAGCCAATCATTATGGGCCAGAATATGACATCTGTCCACATGGCCAGCCTGAGCTAATAGAGGTGCATGACAACAATTATAGTGAGGATGATGGGCATTAGAGCAATAAAAACAGTGACGCTTGAATATTCCTGAGGGTACAGGAGGAGAGGATCTTCCTCCACCAGACCCTGTACTCTTTCTTTCCATGCCCCCTTTTCCCCCTCCTTCCAGTTCAACCTTCCTCGCCTGCATTTCAGTCCTCCCTGGTCATGTCAAAGTTTGACTATTTTTCTTTCTGTAGTTCCCCCAAAGTTTCTTGGCCTGGTGGAGTCACCTTTCCCAACCATGACTGGCAGACAGGGTTGCTTCTAGGGATTGTTAGTTTTCTAAAATGCTTCCCAACTCTGGGGTAAGTCCTCCTTAAAGAAAAACTCCACAGTGAAGGAGCCCTGGATGCCTAATGTAAAGAAACCAAACTCATTACTCTTTATAAACATCAGTATGAGAGCAGGAGCAAAGCTGCCTTTGGGTATTAATTAAGGTGAGTCCTAGCTGCAGTACTTCCTCCAAAACCACATATGGAAATTCTCAGGCTGCCATCAGTCTCCTCCTCTCACACACAAAAGAGAAGTGGTTTTGTGTGCAGGTAGGTTATATAAGTGGCCTTTTACTGGCAGTAAAGCAATCAACAGAACTGGAAATTATATGACTTGATTGCTTAATTGTATCAGGGAACATGCAGCCACGGTACATTTTTCTTGCATAAGCATTATCCCCTGGACACAGTGTTCTCTCCAAACAGCTTTCAGTACTAAAGTAGCTCTCTCTTTTGTTCTGTGTTCTGTGAAGCAAATCCTGCAACCCTAGCTCACGCAACGCTGAAGCTAATGAGAGTTTTGCCTTAGTAACAAACTGCAGGATTTGGCCCTAAAGGTTAGTGTAGAAATATTGCATGGTGACTGAAAACTAGTGTAACAAGTGAAGAATGTGTATATATTCTTCAAACTGTACCATGGCTACCTGAGAATCCTTTTGCTAACAGGGATCATTATGGACATTGGTAGCAGATCTTGGCACACACAAAAAAGAAGTCAATCCCAAAAGATGAACTGCAAGGGTTTAAAAAAAAAACAAACCTCGTACACAGGCTCCTCGGAGAGGAAATAGGTGCATGGCTATCTTACAGGGTACGGAATATTCAACAACAATTTAAATAAGTTGGATCCCAGAGATCCTAATAAATCTGAACTGCAACCTCTCTTGGTTCTCTGACAGAGTACATAACATCATCCAGTTTGTGTCTGGAGTTACAGCATTAAAGTATAGGACAGATGGAAAAAGAACACATCGGAGAGCTAAATTCAACGGATCTTAATTCAAAATTACACCAGCAGAAACATTCTGGCTTCTTCCTGAACGCCAAACAGGCCAAAGGGAAAAACTGTGCTAAGTTCTTGTGTGCCCTGTTGTGTTCTGGAAATCTGAAACCCTCACTGTGTAAATGTGAGGTGCGGTGCTGGGCGTTATCTTGCTATAGAAACGGTGTGAGAAACTTGTCTCTGCTTCTGAAAAGGATTTAGAAGCAAATAGGGTCAGTTTTAACAGGGGTTCATGTAAATTGTGTCTGAAACTACCCTGGTATGATGATTTTCATTTGATAAATCTGTGTTATCTGTAATTACACATGCTACATATCATCATGGGAGATAAGAAATACAGAAGTGGACCAGATGTTGGCCTCTATTAAGTCTGATTTGTGCCACTTTGTAGTACATAGCTGACTTTAACCCTGGTCTATGTCCAGCTGAGGGATTCTCCCTTGCGTGCCACTATCCTTTGTAGTCCTTAGTGCAATGGGTACGAACAGATTCAGGCTGATCCTAAATTGCTGGAATATCCCTTAGGAGGTCATTGCAGTCAGTGTAACTCAGAGCAACTTGGAGGCTTTTCTAAGTTGTGCCAGGGCCCAGCTGGCCCCAGGTTCAGGGGACAAGGGGGTACAAAACCACATCTGCCCCACTTCTCAAGTCCTTTCATGGAGCACTGCTCAGGCAGACCCAAGTTTCTAGCCCTAGTGTGTGCAAGTGTTTAAGGTTTGGCTAAAAGCCACTGTTTGTACACTAAGGGTTACGGCTTTGAGTGTGAAGCTGACACATTTACCCTTTCCTGAGAAGGCCAAGAGGAAATGGCAAAGCTATTTTGCTCTCAGTAACTTTCATCTGTTTCATTTTTGTTGCTAAAATAGTCAAAAATCCTTTAAAAAAGATGATTAATGAAGAAAGAAGGTGGTGTGAATAATGCATCCTTTGATCAACTTTCTAACACCCCTGAGGTTCACAGCCACATCCCTCTCTCTCAGTATCTAACAGCCTCGCTCTTTCTGCCTTATCCCTCCTCAAAAAGACTCTTGTTTTGTTCCCCTGTGACCTGCCACAAGCTGAGGAGTTGAGAAGGGCCAACTTGCATCATGTCATTAGCCATCTGTAGATGGTGACAGCACAACGGAGCTGCTTGCAGCCTGATTCCATGTGGATTGTTAGCTATATGCAGTGGTGGGACATCTTATGTGGCAATGTGCCACATGATAGGCATGGTGGAGGATGGTCTCTAAGGCACATGTGTGCTCAGAGAAGCTGCTTTAAGTTTCACCAACTTAGCTGGACAGTTGCTTCTTCAAGTGCCCAGAATCTGCACAGAGGCTAGAAAAGAGGCCAGTGAGTTTGTGCAAGCTTAAAAAAGAGAAAAAAATCTACAACTAATTGAGCTCCCAAGACAGACTCTGACATTTGGGACATTTTCAGTTTTATAGGACATATGGTCAAAGATTTGGCAATCAGAACTGCCCCATTAAAAATGGAACAGCTGTCAACTCTAAGGCTTAGAGCATTATTAAATCTAAATCTAATTACACGGAGGTTCACATGCTTATAACTTAATATCTTGACTTAACTTATGACAGTTTCTACTGGTCATGTTTGCTGCTCAGAACACACAGAGCAAGTATGTGCTCTCCAAAGAAGTTCTATTTATCCTGAACTCCCTGAGACATCTCAGCCGGAGGCTTGGTGACCACAAAGCCAGAAATTTTGGTTCCAAAGTGAACTGTAATCTGGTCATTTAGTTCATGGAAGGGAATTGCATATTGTCATCAACAGAGCGAGAAATCTGAACATGCCAACTAGCACCATCCTTGTATTAAAAATGTAGAAATTCATAATTTACTGTTTTGATTTTTTTGTTTTGTTTTGCAACAGGCCGAGTGGCTGCTGAAGACAGACAGGAGGCAGAGGATCAGTAGAGAAGCAGCTGAAGTGTCCCTCCTCCAAAAGAGGAAATGCTATTCTAGAAAAGAACATTAGACCAATGCAGTTCATTGGGTTTGCACTCTGAGTGAACAAAATAATAGACTATTTTTAAAAACTAGTCTTCAGATAACACTGGCATGCACTTGGGAATATTTCCATTGCCACTTCATGCCTGTTTGCATAAAAGCACTTCAAGCTGGTTGAGAAATGAAACCCGTAACCTCCTCAGGGCAACAGAGGTTTTAAAATGTAGCTTTGATGCTATATAATGATGCTTTCTTTGCAGAGAATCTAAAGGGAAACAAATAAACTCTCAAATTTCCATATTCCTGTAAGTGGAAACTCATGCATTTCTAAGTTCCAAATTTTATTTTTTCCCCTAGCATTTTCACTTTCTTTGGTTTTCACAATAATTTGGTCAAAACCCAAGATGTATGGGTTGGAGATTCTAAGCACACACCAACCCAACTGAGATATTCCCACCAAATACCAGGCCTACCAAAATGTTGACAGGGTTACTTTGATCGTCAGCTTTCCCTATGCAAGAGCAACTACTCGAACTGGAACTGAGCAAGAACTGCAACCACCACCAAAAATCTTCAATTAGTTTCTTGACCTTTTAAATAACTGTGCTTATAACCATTCTGTGTTTGCTGTGCATGAATGTTCATGCCAACAACTTAGACTGGGATGAATGTTTCTCTAAAAGAGATTTTTCAAAGCTGCAAAACTTCAGCTTTATTTTACTGTGTGTGAGGGTCAGTGCTGAAAGTGTTTGTGTACTTATTCAATGTGGGAGCAGAAATTATACGAGAAACCACCACCGCTCAAATAGTGAATGATGATGATGATAGCCATAATAAGCAATGAAACATTATAATTAGTGCAAAATTCCTACTCTATCCCTAAAATTGCAGTCAGTTCCCCCCAAGCACAAGAGTAAGTAATGACCTTTCCATTTGGTACAGTCCAATGTTGCTTTAAAATGTTAAGACATGACTTGACCAGAGTGGAAGCCCATTCCACCCAAACACTAAATTATGAATTTCTACATTTTTAATACAATGCATCCTCTTAGTGAAATACCTCCTCACATTTCCACATATATTCTCTCTTCATTGATACCAGCCCTTCTAATACAAGTCTGTTCAATGATTTCATGCGGATCCTGGATCTTATCTCTGTAATAGTGTGATGGGGTGTACCAGCCCTCTGAGGACCCCTGCTGGAGGCCTCATGGTCTTACCACACCCTGTCCCATAAAAAGAGCAGTGAAGATGGGTCCTCCAGGCCTTCCTAGAGAGGCTGCAGGGAAGCAGCCAATCAGAGCATAGCAGGTCACATAAAAGGTACTGAACAGGTCAGTTTCTGGTGGGGACCAGAGGAATGAGGAAGGTGTGTTTTGCTGGAGTTCTAGGGCAAACCAGAAGATGGCTTTTGATGGCACTGACATTCTGTGAGGAAGAATTTCAGCTCTGAGGTAAGGGTAAAGAGGAAGGGGTTCTGTGGGAAGTGGCCCAGGGAATAGCAGCAGCAGCAGCAGCAGCAGCAGCAGCAGCAACAACAACAACAACAACTATTACAGGAAACAACAGGTGGTTGCTATTTATAGGGTCCCTGGGTTGGACCCAGAGTAGTGGGAGGTCCTGGGTCCCCCTGCTGGCATGGTGGCCTAAGCCTTGAGATGGGGATAAGGGTTGTTTAGAGGTCCAAGTGAAGGGCAGGACTTAGTCTCCAGGCAGGAAGTCTGGGGCACTGCTCTGTACCAGAGAACATGTGGACTTAAAGCTAGCCCAGAAAGGGCTGAGAACTGAGCCCAAAGACAGGGCTAAAGATACCAAGAAGGGCACAGTGATAGGTCCTGTTGGACTTTTGTTACCCTGGAAGAGGTTCATAAACTAGAGTCATAGAATATCATGTCTGGAAGGGACCTCAGGAGGTCATCTAGTCCAACCCCCTGCTCAAAGCAGGACCAATCCCCAACTAAATCATCCCAGCCAGGGCTTTGTCAAGCTGACCTTAAAAACCTCTAATCAAGGAGATTCCACCACCTCCCTAAGTAACCCATTCCAATGCTTCACCACCCTCCTAGTGAAATTTTTTTCCTAATATCAAACCTAAACCTCCCCCACTGCAACTTGAGACCATTACTCCTTGTTCTGTCATCTGCTACCATTGAGAACAGTCTAGATCCATCCTCTTTGGAACCTCCTTTCAGGTAGTTGAAAGCAGCTATCAAATCCCTCCTTCTTATTCTCTTCTGCAGACTAAATAATCTCAGTTCCTTCAGCCTCTCCTCATAAGTCATGTGCTCCAGCCCCCTAATCATTTTTGTTGCTCTCTGCTGGACTCTTTCCAGTTTTTCCACATCCTTCTTGTACTGTGGGACCCAAATCTGGACACACTACTCCAGGTGATCATTCCCCTCTATTCGGCATTAATGAGGCCTCATGTCCCTCAGTCTGCTGGCATGGCTCCTACTTATGCAGCCCAAAATGCCATTAGCCTACTTGGCAACAAGGGCACACTGTTGACTCATATCCAGCTTCTCTTCCACTGTAGAGGTGAGTGGCCCCTGTCACAAACAGCCCTTAGATACTTTAGAATAGTGTACTTTAATCAAGCCACCTCTTTGTTATTTTACGATTAAATAATCCCAGCTTCATTAAGCATTTTCTTCAGAGGTACTCTCCATTATATTGGTCATCTCTGCCTATACTATACACTAAGTTGAAGAGTGTGTCATTCTTTAATGAGGAGGCCAAAACTGGACACACTATTCAAAATATATATAACAAGAGCCCTATAAACTGGTGGATTAATTTCCTTGGATATAAAAATATACCACTTTTAATACAAGCCAGCATTTTACTACCCTGCATACTAACCTAAGAATCTGAATGTTGGATTTATCACCACACCCAAATCCTTTTGCTTCCACCATATTAACAACCATTTGAGCTCTGCTTAGCCTAGGTATTATTTCTACCTAAGTGCATCTCTTTGCATTTAAATACATAACATTTTATGTTCCACCTTCAAATTCAGTAACCTAATTCCAAGCCATTTCATACTAGGAAACAGTAAGTGGCTGAAAGGTAAGGTAGGGCAACTGAAAAAACTATTCCAAGACAAAGCTGCCTGGAAAACTTTGAAGGATGAGATTTCTTAGTTGAAATTTCTCTGTTTCTCCTCTTTTTTCCCTCCTATAATTTCGGATAAAAGAGTGAAATAAAAACCCAGTTATGTTGCCAGTACTGTCATTTCAAAGAGTGACAGCAGAATGTTCTATTTTCACAGACCATGCTGCAAGCTGAGTATTTGTTTTCCTGGCATTTCTTAATTGTGGTAACTTATTAATGTTCTTTCTTAAAATTTCTTGGCAGCTTTTCCTGAGTAACGCTGGAAGCTTGACAGCTGAGGTTTGTTAAATTGGCATTATCATTCTAGGTGTCCAATGTCTAACAAAAGCACAACTTCACCTGTGATTTCAACAAATGCTTCGCCTCTGTTCCTACTGCTCACCTGAATGGTTGGTTCACTTTGCTGTTTTTCATCAAATTGTGACAATACCATAGAAAGTTTAGTCTATAGTCCATTTTTACTTCCTTTTAGGCTTTTTAGTTTAGAACAATGAAGGATTCCAGAAACCAACTAGCAAGGGCAGGGTTAACAAAAGTTCTGAAAACTCCCTTTATCAGCCTTCATAAGAGCTGGTATATAGAAATCACAGAACGTTATTTGCTGCTTTATTAGGCACATGATGAGAAAGTGACTGAGGGGCTGCCCTCCATTGTTGCAGAAGGCCTTAAAGAGTCTTGCATGATTTCCTTTCAATGTTCAGCTACGAGAAGTAAATTGTCTAGTGTGATGCAAAGCTACTTGTGTTCCTATGTAGGTTCAGTCTTCCTGAACCATTCTGAGAAATAGTGATGCAGCAGTTGACAACAGTTCTGCTTTCAAAAGAATGAAGTTAATTAGAAATCATACAGGACCACATAGTACAAATCTGCTCATCGTGCTCAAAATGATATTCAAACAGAATAAGCTAGCAGCTGAATGAAAATCCTACACCTAACAGTGATTTTTCTCTTGCCCCTTTTGAAATGGGGACTTGCTTCAAACTTAATCTATTCAGACACTAACTTTCTTGTATGCACTCTTGTGGAATTTTTGCCTACATTGTACCATTGCAGGTGCAAAGCTGAGTATTTGTGCCTCTAATTATTTGATTGCAGCTACAACCCCCATAGGTTTGCAAGTACTCAGATTTGCACCCACCGTTTACTTCAGCAGATGCAAAAACTCAAGTGTAAGTTGTGTGGGTGCAAACTGTATGTGCAAAACAGTCTTTGAGCTGCACAACTCATCAGTGTTCATGTAGCAGGGGATATGAGTCTAATACTGCATGTCCTGTCCTCGCCTTGTCAATAGTAAATAACTTTGCACATCTACAGAGACTGTTTTTACCCCTAGGATTTGTGTACTTTACAAAGGTCAGTAAATCTTCACAAAGCATTCCTGTGCAGTTCTTTCCAGTCCCAGAGCCTGTGAATTCCATTGTGCTCTACAAAGTGAATTCCATTGGGGGAAAACACCAGGCTCCTGTAAGTAAAAAAGCTCTTCCTGAAAAATAGGTGAAATGTTAAGGCTCCAGGCCTGTATCCCATTCTTCAGCGTGTTTGTTAGGGGCACCTTTTCCAGACGTGTCAAGTACCCTCACCTCCCATTATCTGTAGCATCTCTAAAATCAGGCCTTACACTATGTCTTTGGGAAAGTCACATAAGTCAGTGGCATAGCTAGAAATTAGACCCAACAGCCTTGACGCCCACTCACTGCCTTACCTGCTGGACACACTGTCCCCTTCCAACAACAACATCTGCCTGCTTTATTAATGTGTTTCTCTCGCTCCCCTACACACTGATTCTTTGTCATGTGAGGGAAGTCTGTGTCAGGTTGTGTGTTTACTGAATATGAGGTTATTACCTGCCATGATTTGTGTCTAGACTCCTGTCAGCAGGGCAGGTGACAGGATGGTGAGTGGTAGAAAGAAGGCTTACATCAGCCACATGCCCCTTTCAGCTGTTCCTGCACAAACTGCTAACAGTTCAGAAGCACAGAGGCTGCAGGGGGCAAGAATATCAAGACACAAGAGCTTCTGAGCAAACTAAACTTCTGGACAGTCCTGCCTGTAGAAGAAGCTACATGGTGCGGGGAGGGGGAGAAATAGGGTGACCAGACAGCAAGTGTGAAAAATTGGGATGGGGGTTGGGGGTAATAGGAGCCTATTAAGAAAAAGACCCACAACTTGGGACTGTCCCTATAAAATCAGGCCATCTGGTCCCCCTAGGGCAAAATAAAACAGAACTTCATTTTCTGAGGGCTGTTAGGAAATTGTCAGTTAGGCTTCCATACATTACCCACGTGCATTCACTACTTCCAGCTGCATTTTTGTCCTTTGAAGAGAAATTCTTCAGGTCATTAGTCCTTAGCACTGCAGTGCTTTTCCCATAGACGTTTTGGACAACAAGTAAAATTAAAACTGAGTATTTTTGGTAAATGTATAATGTTGTCCAGCACACAGGTTTCTTTAAAATAAAACTTGCATAAATCCCTGTTGGAGCCTATAGTCCCTACTGGCATGCAAATAAATGATAATATGTTCTAAGGGCCTGATCTTGCAAAGGAGTTATAAAACCTTAAACTTCAGGGCATCAGCCACTTAGGATAGGGATGAAGAAAGAAACTTCCTGACACTCCCCAGCACTTCACACTAGTCATGTGCCTCACTCACAGTTTCCCCTTTCCAGAGACAAAACACCAAACATGCTGTCCCACTGATTTGATCTAGTACAGCAAAGCCTATGAGGCAATCACAGTAATCCAACTGCTATGCCAACAGCATTAAGTAAAATCTCCAAACCAAACATATTCTAAATATCTTCTCCTAAGGATGAATATGATTCAAACACTATTTCACACGCACAATTACAGAGCAGTAATTGTCTCTTCTCTCTAGCTACGTGTACTTACAATCGCCCCATTGATCTTCACTAGACATCATCCAAACATTGATGCATCCTGGTTGGTGGTTGTGAAACTTGACTCTTTTCAGTGAGTTGAAAATTAATAAAAACATGATCTAGAGTCTTTATGGGGATTAATTTGTTTCAGATGCTTACCAGAGCTAGATACTGAAAGGCTGGTGCTGCTATAGCTACAGGTTTGTGTTTGTGTTTTGTTGTTGTGAGCTTGTACCATGAAGCGTCATGCCTGCCATCTCAAAACTTTAATCAGGTAAGGAGAGTGTGTACACACATCGTGTTTTTGTCTTACCGTTTTCCTATCACCTGTGGATGAACACTTTTCACAAAGCAATTACTCTTTCTGGCCTATCATGCCTCATCCTCAAAGGACACCTGCACAATGCTTTCAAAAGATGAGACTGGAAGTGTAACTTCATAACTCTGCTAGACACTATAAATCATGGACTGAACAGAGACACTGGATTTATGGCTTATTACAACAAACTGTAACCCACTAACTTCCTTTTTTTGTCCTATGACTGCAGAGGTGTTAACAGGCTACTCTATCTTGAATCGTCTCTTAGAATATCTGGTAACTCCTTATGCTAAACAAACTTGAATTTAGAAGTGATGCTTGAAGTATCTTTCCCAGACCTGAAGAAGACCTCTGTCCCCTGCACCAACAGCAGTTGGTCCAATAAAAGATATTACCACACCCACCTTGTATCGCAAAACTGAAGATTTTACCATCAATGCTAGTCAATTCCTGGCTTCTAAAAATCATCGTAAAGAAGAGTTTGCTTTGTCTTCCTTCCTCGCACCCCACCCTCTGTCATGCCTCTTCCTTCCTCTTTTGAACCTGTCACTACAAAAAGCAAGTTCATCAGGGTGAGGCAGGATACTGTAAAGCAATGATGAGAGCAGCACATAGGTAGTGCCTGTATTTATTTATTGAGCGAGAGAGTGGGGAGGGGCAGATTTTTATGGAAAATGCAATTAGATCCAAAATTTGCAGAGCAAATATGCACCAGGCTTTTGTCTCTGGGAAAAGTAACCTTCTGAGGCTTAGGGCAAGAAGGAAATGAGGAATGATATGGGTGTGTTTGTGGTGAGAAGTAAGGTCTGAAGCAGCATAATAAATATTTAGGCAAAATAAGTCTTTGATAAGCACTAGCCCTACTAAAAAGGGAAGAGAGGCAGCTGAACACTCCTTAGCTAGGATACCCTGAATACAGTACAGTTAAAGGATAGAACCAAAGCTGCTCTTGTAGTAATTACTCAGAAAAATCACCCGCCTGCCATATGTCCATCATTTAGGTAAGGAGGGAGTGTACATCTGGCAGCTCAATTTGATGCACTAGTAAAACCTATTGGAGTAGAAAAACCAGCAGAACAACAATGCTGAAAGAAAGGAGGGGAGGGACTGAGAGGAGGAGAAAGAAGAGAAATGACTTGAATGTGCCAAACAATCCATTGCAAAGTGTTTCGCTTTTATTGTTTTGAGAATCTTTTATAATCTAAGAGTGAGCCATGGGCCTATTTGTAGCAGAATTTTCATTAATGCCAATGAGAGTTCTGGATTGAGAGTATTACGTGCCCAACATCCTCCTCAGCTCAGAAGTCCCTATTACATGGCTGCCCTTGGTAACAGTGAGAAGGTGATCAGCTACCTCTAGGAATAAATTTTTCCCCTCCTGAAGTGTTGAGATTATATATAAAAATATAATGTACCCAACTGAGTAATCTGTATAAGATCATTGCTGAGATTCTATGGAAACCACATAATGACTGGTATCCTATTCTTTCTCTTCTAGCTTCCTTTTTCTTCTACATAATCCATTGCAAATTGAAAGATATTGCCATCACATCCTAATAGGTACATGAACTAGCTGTCAAACAACATCTTACATGTCAGCATACCATATACTACTTTTTTTGTTTCATCTAACTCCCATACACATATAACACAACACTCTGTATGAAAGGATTTAACAGCCATTTTCACTCCTGCCAGACATTCTCATTCACTAGCAAAACTGGAGTTTTCTAGGTAGAACAAATGCTATCAAAGAGCCCCAGCTCATGCAAATAGAGGTGTGGCTGTTTTGGAACCTAAGTGAATGCAAGTACTAATGACAGTAGTGAGAGCATACTCTGCACTTTGTCTAATGATCAGGACCAGTGCAAGGATATTTTGCACCCTAGGTGAAACTTCCACCTTGCGCCCCCCACTTCTCTTCCCCTCCCCGCAGAGCATCGCTTATTATAAAGTTTCAAAAATGAATAGTGCATAATGTGGCATTGTTCATTAGAATTAACACAAGGGGGTCAGAGGAGATGATCACTATGGTCCCTTCTGGCCCTGGGAACCTATGAGCAAGGAGGAGGTTGAGAATGTCCCCATCTCACAGCGTCTCTAAACGCTCCCAGGCTCTGAGTACTTTGCCCTCCGGGGGGGACCCAGGGGCAAGGAGAGCAGAGCCGGGCTCTCCCAGGGAGCAGGTGAGGATTTCCCTGGGGATCGGGGCCAGCTCCCCACATTGGCATAGTGCCACCGGGGGGTCGGTGTTTGGAAGGGGTGCGAGCCCTTTCCCCTCCGTTGCACTGCAGTGTTTCGTTTCACTTTCCCTCGCCTCAGGCGCAGCACATTGGAGGGTGAAGCTCACTTGAGCTCAGAGCCTCCCCCAACGGCTCTGTCCCTCGGCTACACTGGTCGCCGTGCCCGGACAGCTGTCTCCTTGCTCTGCCACAGGCTGCCACTGACCATCCTGCGCTGTGCCCCTCGCTGCAGCAGCGGGTTTGTTATGGAGGTCTCACTCCCCACCCTGCCCCGCTCAGCTGACTCCAATGATGTTGGACACCGCTTTTTGGCACCCCCAAATCTTGGCACCCTAGGCGGCCGCCTAGTTTGCCTAGTGGTTACACCAGCCCTGCTAATGATGTATACGGGATTTGGTTTGGTCTGCACTTCTGTATAGGCCATGAATATATTGTGCTCCCTTGCTGAGCCAATAAGCCTGACCCCAGAAATATATCTTTATTATAATGGCAGTCTTTAGCCCCTTTGCTTCTGGAATTGGTCAGTGAATTATGCTGCTGTTTTACTGGGCACCAACAATGTGCTCAGCACTTCACAAAACATAGAAGAAGACATGGTCCGGGTCCCAAGGAGCTTATATTCTAAAACAATACAATCTAACAGAAAACCCTGTATCATGCTACTTGATGGGTTTCATCTCAGCATTATGTTCCTATGATTACCAAGCATGTAATTTCTACTTAGTAATGATGGGAATTCCCACCAGATCTTGATCTATTTGGAGCACCAATTCCCTTCCCTATTCCATGGGCTGCAAAGCCCCTCTCACAGGAGAAAACAGAGCAGTGGAAACTCCACTGCCTTAAAACAACAGAATTTTCCACTTGACTTTCTCTCTTATAGCTTGTTCCAAGGAGGGGAATCAATATCTAACACTTTGACTTCTGCACTTATAGTCAAGATAATTAAATTGTTTATGCTAAGCTGGGGAAGTGCTAAATCCAGACTGTGTGTTTGGAGGACAGGGTTTTCATCAAGCTTTCCATCATCTTCCAAACCTCTTTGAAATATCAGACTCGGGGGTTTTGGAGAGGTCCCCATCAATTATTTTACTTCAATTAACAACTTAATGGCAATATTAAGGTGAAAGATGGAGGACAGATTTAAAAATAAACAAAAAAAACAGTGTGAATAGCAAAGAGAGAAGAGTCCCGTTTTAAATAAATAAATGAATCCTGTGAATATAAGCTGGGGTTTCCTGAATGACAAAACAAAAGGATTTTTCCCCCTACCCAAAAAGAACATTAAGGTTGGAAAGTCAAGAGTTAGGAAATGGTAATAGTCAAATCTGACCTCTTGCATAACCCTGCCATATAATTTGACCCAGTAATTCCTGCATCAAGCCAATAGTTTGTTGAATTACAACATTCTTCCCCACACCTGTTATACAAAGCACCTTGCCTTTAGCACAGTAGGTTTCAAACTTTTTTGTATAGGTGACCCCTTTCAGATAGCAAGCCTCTGTGTGACCCCCCCCTTATACATTTAAATATTAGTGGGTGTAATTCAGTCGGGCTCAGGACTTTCAGCTCCATGGAACTAACAGCTTGTGACCTCTTCCATGTAACCACCTTACAACACTCCGAGGGACCGCAATCCCCAATTTGAGAATCCAAGTCTGAGAAGCCTGGAGTATGGCTAAGGTGACCAGATGTCTCATTTTGGGGGACCCCGTCCCATTTTTTTCACAATTGCTATCTGGTAACCCTAAGTATGGCAGTATCCCTGAAGGAGTTAAATTGGGCCAGGTGGCCCCAATCAGCCAATTAAGCTGCAAATGGGGGAGGTTTAGGCTGTGGTGAGGCAGTTAATTAGAAGGAAGCTCACCTGCGAGGGAACAGGCAGGGCTTCTATAAAGCTAGGAGGCTAGAAACAGTTTGCAGTAAAAAAGAAATCTGTAGGCTCTTCCTGAGATAAGGAAGAAGTGATAGGGGAAACCCTTCCTTCCAGATTCTTAAGAAAGTGGGGTCTGGTTAGGCAAGGCTAGAGAATAAACATCTTGGAGA
This sequence comes from Gopherus evgoodei, assembly GCF_007399415.2. Classification (NCBI taxonomy): domain Eukaryota; kingdom Metazoa; phylum Chordata; order Testudines; family Testudinidae; genus Gopherus; species Gopherus evgoodei. Next base: position 31,385,356 of record NC_044331.1, on the reverse strand, counting down.
GGCATAGGGAGAATTAATCCAGTGGTGAGAGAGAGCAGTAAGGGGGATGTAGCTGCAAACCATAACTGCTTGCTACAGGGCCCTGGGCTGGAACTGGGAGTAAGGGTAGGCCTCAGTTCCCCTACCATCCACTGTAGAGTGGTATTGCTTGGGGCAGTGAGTGGGAAGACTGCCTCAGTCTCTATGGGTGTGACATATGGATGCTGCTTGTTCAGAAAGACTGCCCTGGAAGGGGGAATCAGTGACCTGGCTGAATCACAAAGCTGTCGGACTGTGATTTGGTGAGCAGGAAGAGGGTGTAATGGGAGAAGCAAAGGGGCATTGAACTGGATGGAGCTAATCCCCAGAACTGCCTGAAGGGATACCACTCTGTGGTGAGTAGAGCACCCTGTGACACAGTGGCTAGCATTAAGGAGGATGTACTGGATTTTTTTTCTCTCTTATTGAGCAATATTAATGATTCAATTCAAGTCTTGTAATGTGACAAGAGGGCCACACTGAAGGGTGCCTTACAAATGCTGGATTCATTTTTCCTAGTTATCCCACAAACTGAGGAATTATTTAAGCTTAGTACCAATGTGGACACAAGAACAAATAGATATAAACTGGATACTAGGAAGTTTAGATTTGAAATTAGATGAAGATTTCTAACCATTAGAGGAGTGAAGTTTGGGAACAGCCTTCCAAGGGGAGTAATGGGGGCAAAAGACATACCTGGCTTCAAGACTGAGCTTGATAAGTTTTATGGAGGGGATGATATGATGTGATTTAGCAGGTAAATATGCCCAGTGGTCTGTGATGGGATGTTAGATGGAGGGGGATCTAAGTTACTAGAGAGAATTCTTTCCTGGGTGCTGGCTGGTGAGTCTTGCCCATATGCTCAGGGTTTAGCTGATCACCATATTTGGGGTCAGAAAGGAATTTTCCTCCAGGGCAGACTGGTGAAGACTCTGGAGGTTTTTTGCCTTTCTCTGAAGTGTAGGGCATGGGTCACTTGCTGGAGGATTCTCTGCACCTCAAGGTATTTAAACCATGATTTGAGAACTTCAATAACTCAGACATAGGTTAGGGGTTTGTTGCAGGAGTGGGTGGGTGAGATTCTGTGACCTGCGTTGTGCAGGTCAGACTAGATGATCGTAATGGTCCCTTCTGACCTTAAAGTCTCTGAGTCTGACTCATTCAAAATGGAAAATAATATAGGCCCTGATCCTGCAGTTGGTTCTACTCAGGCAGACCCCTGAGCCCACTGATGTCAAAGGGGAGCCTTGTGGATGCAGGGGTAAATTGCAGGATTGGGGCCTTACTTTGTAACTTGTCACTTCATGTTACTCTTACCACAAGCACCTGGCTAATGTCAGCATGCAAGTCAGCTATGGGATGATGATGAGGCTCATCCAGCAGCAGAGTAAACATGGTGATTAATAAAAACCTTCTGTAGACAGAAACTGAAGCCAAAAAGGCAACTCCCCCTACTCATGGTAGTCTTGCTGCTTCATGCACTGAGAGGAGAAAATCCTCCCTGCAGCTGCCACAACTGAATAAAATGAGTCTAGAGGGAAACCTGTGGTAGAAGCATAAGGCTTCCTTTACAAACTGTTGTCCAGATCATTCCTCCACCACCTTGGAGATTAGTCATAGGAGCCAGCCTGCTCTGTGAACTCAAAACAGTCCCAGAAGAGAGTACATTAGGCATCTGTCAGTAGCTCCACCTGAAGATTTATCCCTCTAGGCCTCCTTTTTCTTTTTTTCCTCTCAGTCCATTGTTGCTGTAGGGTGTGATTGCTAAATATTTGTGGTGTCACCCTGGCTGACTTTGTTTAATTCATGTAAATTGGTGAGTAGAGGTGGCTTAATTCTTCTATGGAAATATCCTTTAGAAAGTGTTTCCAAAGATTTCTTTGCAAAGTATAAATTTTGCATGTTTTTAGTCCAGTGTGGAATACATCATCACTTGTCTGTTGAAATACAAGGGATTGGAGAGGGGTGATGAGGTAACAAAAAGTTATGAATCACAAGACACATGATATTAGAGAAATGCTTAGAGGGCTAATAAGATCCCCTAGCTGAAGTCCTCAGAAATACAGCTACCACTGGTGCCCCACCGCTCCATCCACAGGCTCCATAGGGGAGAGACATCACTGCAGAAGTTCCTATTCCCAAGAGAAGGTTGGTAGTAGGGCAGAACTTACACTCAGTGAACTCAACCATAGCATGAGGAGGTGATCCACAATCATCATTTTGTAGTATCTTCCATATCAGAACCTCACTGCAGTTTACTAAAATGAAGTTGCACATTTTTGTCCAGTTGTTTCTTCTGCACTTGGGCCCATAACTGCAGCCAGGTGCTTAGCCAAAACAACTTGGTCAGGGCACTAACCCATACCAAAAGGTTGGAGAAACATTCCCACAAGCTGTGTAACAGCCCCCTATGATCCAGATCCTGATTTCAATGGGAGTTATGCAGCTAAATACCTTTGAAAACCTGGACTCGTAGTCCTAGAACAGCTCTTCAGTGAGTGTCTGTGTAGCAGTGAGTCTTCTGTCCCTGCCTAATATCTCACACTTGCATGATGGCACTCATGACCTGCTGTGGAGAAGAGCGCTGCACCATCTCAGGAATGCATGCCCTCAGGTTTCTCCTTCCCCTTGCATAATAAAACCACATCATACTGCTGCTTGGGGGCTCCCAGTGTTATTGGAGTTGTTTCTTCTTCATTCCCTGCTTTAGTGTTTGAAGAGTGGTACAAGACAAAAGAATGATGCAGGATCTGAAGTAATTTCCTTTCTTGGAGATGGCCCTTGGCTATTGATCAGTCTTGTGACCTGTCATCTACTAACTCTCAGCAGGATAGTACCTATTGGGTGTCTGGCTCAGCAGGATAGTAACAAGAAAAAAACCTAAACCAATTTCTTCCAAATAGAAATCTGAAGTAATTCTTCTATTAGCAGCCACCTACAAGCCAAATCTAGTTAAATTGGTAGGTCCTGAAGTTATTGTATATGAATTCCAATCATTTTGGGGGGAAATGGCTAGAAGCTTAGAGTTGGAGCCAAACTAAAACCTGAGACCTGAATAACTCTGAACTTTGGGGACATTGGAACCAAATCTAAACATCATGTACTGTCCTCAGTCTGTATGGTGGATACCAAAATGACCTCTCTAAACTATATCACTGATGGAACTTTCCAATCCAAATACTTGTGAATAATTTAGACCTTTGTTTTGGTCAGTGAGTCAAAATGGACCTGATTTCCTTTGAATGTACTTGTTCTAAATTAATTTCAGATTAGGGGTTGCTCACGGTTTGCTATTTTTGTGATGTCTGATACCATCTGGTTATGTCATGAATACACAAATCACGTAGAAGTTTCTGCTCCCAGATTGCATGACAAACATTTTAAACAAATACTCATTTGCATTTTGTTAATATGCATCTGGTATATACTGTGAGTGAGTGCCAGAATTTATGCATCCTTAAGGATCCCTGAACACTGTCAGTGATATCTGGCAACTGCCTGAATTATTGCAAAGAATAAATCATCTGACCTCCATAAATCAGTCTCTTCTCTATGGGCATATTCATGAATCCATTTTTATGATTCATGCTGTTATATTAAAAATTAACATGCTCATTGAGAATAAAACTTAATGGAAGGCTTTAAAGAGATGACTGCTCCATTATAGAATCTGACAGAGTAACAGGTTCCTCACCTAGGACTTGGACCTGTGATTTTTAGGCTTTGGTGCCCAACCCTGCAAGATCCTGAGCACCCTTTGCCCCACTGAAATTCACATCATATGGCTTCAGTGGGTGTTGAGGATACATGTCACATTACAGGAGCACCTCACAAGATTGGCTGAGGGGTCTGTTTACAATGAGCCAAGCCAATAAAACTGTCCCTGGTGGCAACTGCAAATTTCTGTGTGTGAATTTTAGGGTTTAATCAGTAAACCCACAGTGGCACAGCATGGCTGAGGCCTGTGACTTTAGAATCACAGAAAATGTTATAGCAGAGTGATGTATTCTGATACTATGAGTTTGTTAACCCTTATGTGGGTGAGAGGGTGGGGATTTATTTTCATTCTGATCATGGATGGATATTTTTGCATGAGTCATCGGACTCATCGGGGTACTTAAGCAGTTTATGAGCAGCCTCAGTCAATGAAAACTACTCCCGCTACTGTGAATGGTAAGCTCTGAGAGTATGTCTACATCTACAATTTTGCAACGCTGGTTGTTACAGCTTTATTAGTACAGCTGTATAGGGCCAGCGCTGCAGAGTGGTCACACTTACAGCAACCAGCGCTGCAAGTGGTGTTAGATGTGGCCACACTGCAGTGCTGTTGGGCGGCTTCAAGGGGGGTTAGGGGAACGCGAGAGCAAACCGCGGGGAAGCAGGTCTCCTTCCTCACGGTTTGCTCCAGTGTTCCCCGAACACCCCCCACCCCCAAGCAGGTCTTCTTCCCCGCGGTTTGTTCTCGCATTCCCCGAACCCCCGTGCAAGCAGGTCTCCTTCCCAGCGGTTTGCTCCGGTGTTCCCCGAACTCCCGTGCAAGCAGGTCTCCTTCTCAGCGGTTTGCTCTGGTGTTTTTTGAACCCCCGTGCAAGCAGATCTCCTTCCCCGCGGTGTGCTCTCGCCTTCCCCGAACCCCCCTTGCAAACCGCGGGGAAGGAGACCTGCTTGATTACCAGAGAGGCTTCCTCTGGTATGCTGGGATACCCGTTTATTCCACAGAGGTCAAGAAAAACGCTGGTGAGTGTTTACACCTGATGACCAGCGCTGGATCCTCTACACCCGAGTTTCAACGGGTGTATGGCCAGCGCTGCAAACAGGGAGTTGCAGCGCTGGTGATGCCCTGCAGATGTGTACACCTCCTAAGTTGCAGCGCTATAACTCCCTCACCAGCGCTGCAACATTGTGGTGTAGACAAGGCCTGAGAAGTAGTTTTATGGGCTGATAACCAACAGTAGATCTGTGTTCTCACTGCCTGACAGAGTGCAGTTGCCTTTTACTGTGTATATAAACCTGTCATATTCACTTTATAAAAGCTTTTGCCCAGATTTTCAAGCCTCACTCGCCATTATAATCCAGGATATACATTTTTCTAGTAAGTAGTCTGTGAAATACTTTGAGTTTTAACCCATGATCCTCCATTTTAAAATGAGTAAACTTTTAGAAAAGCAACATTTGCAGTTCAGCATTCAACTCCTACCAGTCATCATCATAAACCTACATGCTGTCATTTAATTACAGCAAGTTTTTTCCACATTAATGGGGCAACTTGCACACATTAGACAGACTTCCCACCTTTTCACTACAGGTGAATAAAGAGTAAAGAAGCCATGCACTACTGTTTACTGTTCTCCATTGTTTTTCAGTCTTTCATAGGCATGGCCTCCTTGAAACTGTACATCTTCACATACAGACAGAGAAATTTTTTACTTTTAATTCTGGATTCTGCAAGTTTTTGCCCCTTGTGACACCTTAAAGTGGGCCTGATTTTCATTTTCTGAAAATCTGGACCCTTTACCATGTCTCAAGATAGGCTAATGATTTTGGGTGTGCGCACCCCCCCCCCACATGTTTTTTGTTAACAAAAAAAACTTTGATCATATTCTAAAGCCAGAGGGGGACCATTGAGATCATCTGTCATCCTGTATAACACAAGCCATAGAACTTTCCCAAAATGATTTCTAGAGCATGTCATTTAGTAAAACATACTCTTGATTTAAAAATTGTCAGTGATGGAGAAACTACCATGACCCCTGGAAAACTTTTTAGTCCAATGGTTAATTACACTCACTGTTATAAAACATGCATATGAAACATTTTTGCTATGAAATTTCTTTAGATCTTGGATACAAGACAGCCATATTAGAGACTCCTAAATCAGATTTCAGTAAATCAGAAAACAACCCAATTTACTTGTGAATGGACTAACCACATTCTTCAGTTGAGTTGTGCTGCTTTTTCAATTTTAAAACTGTTTTATTAGTATTTAATATTGGCTTATTTTAGTTTTATCAAAAACCCAAATCTGTGCCATCTTGATGCTCTAACAAAGCAATATACAAAGATAGCAATAGGTAACTTCCTTATCAATCCCAGGGCCGCCCGGGGGGGAGGGCAAGTGGGGCAATTTTCCCTGGGCCCTGCAGGGGCCCTCATGAGAGTTTTTCAGGGGCCCTGGAGCGGGGTCTTTCACTCGCTCCAGAGGCCCCAGAGCTGCTTCTACTCTGGGTCTTTGGTGGAAATTTGGTGGGGGGGGGGGGAGCTTCCGCCCTGGGACCCGCCTCTGAAGTGCCAGGTCTCCAGCAGCAATTCGGCGGGGGAGCCCCTACTGCCGAAGGTCCCAGGCCTCCTGAATCCTCTGGGCGACCCTGATCAATCCCTGCTCTCCCTTGCATTCCCTGTTACAACTTCTTACAGTTTTTCTTTTAAGAAAAGTCTATTTTAAAATAGTTAGAAATGTGTTTAAAAAACAAACCACACCTCAAGAACAAAATATGAAGCTGATGTGGTGGCAAAATGTGGCTAATAAATGAAAGGGAAATCAAACTAAAAAGCTTAAGTGAACTTTTCTCTGAAAACTCTGTAAAAGCTGCTAGTGTTTGTAAATTTTGATATATGGATGATTCCTTAACAGAGGCTCTGTGTTCTATAGGCAGTGTGTATGTCATGTGATGCTATAGCTGCCATGACTGCTGCTGTAACAGGTAGGCAAACAACAGTAGGAAGGTTCCTATTACTTGCCAAAGCTTAAATTACTAGGGCCTGGGACTAAGTTGCCTTGTGCACTAGTATAGTATCTCAACTCAGGGCCACCCAGAGGATTCAGGGGACCTGGGGCAAAGCGCGGGAGCTGCGGCACTTGTACTCACCCGGCAGTGGTCCAGGTCTTTGGCAGCATTTCGGCGGCGGGGGGCCCTTCAGTTGCTCTGTGTCTTTGGCAGCACTGAAGGGCCCCCCGCCACCGAAATGCCAGCCGAAGACCTGGACCGCGGCCAGACCAGGGCTCATGGGGCCCTTGCGGACATGGGGCAAATCCTCCCCCCCCCCCCGCAGCCCTGTCTGAACTTAAGAAATGAACAAACCTAGCCTGTGTTAAGCCTGCCCTTTTAAGTGGGGGAGAGGAGAATTGTGATTCCTTTCTCTCCTTTTGATATTGTGCACCTGCTGTCTGGCTACATTGAAATAGATTTACCACAATTTGCATGTACAGAGGGAAAGGGTTTTGGTGAAATATTCTGCAGAATGTATGCTTTCATTGCAGAAAAACTGTGTGTCTTCCAGGAACTCTTCTGTTATGGAAAAGTCCTGTAAAAGCATGCTTTTCTATACACTTTTTTAATATCCTATTTTATATACTATTTTTCAATAGACAATTACATCCCTGTTATGGAATTCTATAGTATAGCTCAAATGACCTGCAGAAAGAATATAATTCATCCTCTGGCATAGGTTATAGCAGCCCCAGAAAATGAGCGGCAAGTAGGTAAATGCATAAATCACAACCAACGCCTCTTGAGGCGAATACCATAGGATTTCAGATTTATTAGCTTGCAGATGAGAACATGGATTCCACTGAGACTGTTGCAGCAGCTCTACAACTAAGAAGATAAGAAATGATGTGTTGCCGAGCTTTCATTACAAGTGACAGCAGAACACAACTCGCATCCAAAAACTGTCCAATTGTTTGTCAAAAGAAATAGTATCAAACATGTCATAGCAGCTCCTTACCACACTGCCGCAAATGGATTAGTTGAAATGCTTATCCAGACATCCAAGCAAGCAATTTGTACTATGATTCCAAATAAAGGTAGCTCACAACACACTATTAGGAATTTTCTTTGGCCTATAGGTACACAGAATATTCAACCACAAATGAGATATAACCTAAAGCCTTGCCTAGACTTGTTAAACCCAATCTACAAACCAGCCATTAAGTGATCAAATGGCCACACACAATTGTGCAGTTTTCACATGGGCGAAGTCTTAGTAAGAGATGGCCCCATATCCTTGACTTGTGTTCAGGGAGTAAAATGGAAAATCACTGGATGTGAGGTGGACAGGATTTGGTCCTCCATCTAAACTTTTTGTCAAAGCTTATGAGTCTGAGAGGTGGGGAAATCAGTTATTCCTTTACCCATCAACAATCTAAAGAAGTACTTATTTGAAACGATAAGCTGGACTTATCAGTTATTTTACCAAACCCTTGACCTTAATTAACAATAGCCATTTAAGGTAAACAATCTTGTTTTAAATGGGGGAGGGGAGAGAAGGAAGGAAATACTGACAGACCAGACACAGGTTTAAAATAGTACATTGTTAGATGATTGTCCTTTTGATAAGGTTAGTGAAGTTGTTTTCCCTGGAGGCAGTGCAGCTTTAAAAATTCCATATGCAGAAAGCTTGCTAGCAGAGATAATGGGCCAGTTTCTTACATGGCTTTTAACTGAGGAATAGTTATGTTAAAGTCTACATTTGATTTGCCCTTCCCTGATTAGACCGTGTTGTATGAATCAGGTGAGAGCTTACACTCAACCTGAAACTACACATTTGTTAGGTCTATTCGCTGTAATAAAGGGTTCGGTCAACCTCATACTCTAAGCAGCAAGACAGCAGCCCAGATCCTCAGAGGGAACTGGGGGGCCACATTTATTTTGAGGATCTGGACTAAGGTGGGTTTGTCCTGCGTCTGAAAGCTTGACATTTTGCTTTGAAGGTGCTGCTTCCAAACATCTGTATTTTGGTACGCTGTGTTTAAAACCCATTTCTCAATAGAGCTGTATCTGTAGGCTCTGTAGTGGGAGCTGTGCAAATTACTACACTGAGACAATATGGTGTCTGGCTCACTCCCAAACGTTCCTCATCTGTACATTGTCCAAATGTATGAGGCAGTTTCCAAGGCTGCCAAGAGGTTCATGCCAAACCATTTGTGGCAATTTCATGTGAATTCCAGTCACCGGCAGCTGCTGAGTTAAGTCTAAGATGGTCCCTGGGGCACGGACATGCCTTTTAAAGCTGTTAATAGTACTTCAAAGATCAGCAAAAGGGGTTTTAAAATAAAGAAAATCCCTAGGCCTGCACCTGAAGTGTGTTCCCCTGATCCAAAGGCTGATGAACGCTGGCAGTCCCTAGATGCAGTGTAGTGCAAGTAGTCCCCATGTATCATTCTTGGGTTCCAAGAATGCCATGGCCATCTCCTATGCATGTGCGTGCACACCATCCCACTAGAACTGGTCATGCAATGACCAGAAATGCTGTCCATGTTTATAGATGGGGAAACAGAAAAAAACACCACCACCAAGATACTGATTGTAAATTCAACACTAACATGGGCATAAATCTAAAATAATTCCCCTGAAGCTAAAAGAATTACTCTGAATTTACACTGGTATAATTGGGAGCCAAACTGGCTCCATGTTCCATATTTCAGCATGCAACAGTCACTACTATTTTACAAAATTCATTCAAAGTAGGAAGAAAAGGAAAAAAGTAAAGCAGGTTAGTAAGGGGGGGGAAGGTTAACTATTGCACTAAATAATTAGAAACTGCTTCACTTCTGATCTACTGTGCTCTTTGAAAGCTTGTATAAAGGAGATATTAGCAAATGTGTGAAATATAATCCTTATTAGAGTTAATTAATATTGAGTTCCTATTCTGTATTTCTATAGGCCTTCCATGGCTGGCTGTAAGAGGAAGTATAAGAAACTGTTCTGGTGCTTGCTTGCCTGGCATTTTCTAGTAATAAAATATTGTTTCAAACCTGATTTGTTTAGATTTAAACATCCAAACTCTGATAGCTTCTGTCTCTGCATTTGAGAGTTACAGAACTCTGATCTATAATAGAGATTGATCAGAATGAAAAAGAGGTGTCTGAACATCTCCAAACTTTGTAGAAGTTAGGAATGGAACTTTAGAGCTAGAAAGAGAGGACATATTGTAGCTATAAGACATATTTGGAGGTAGAAGCTGAGGTTATAGTGTTACAACACCTTATCTGATCCAGAAGTTAGGGGATTAGGAGTTACTATAGAAAGCTGTTACATTCTGCATGACTCTTCAGGGATCAATTAAATCAGTTTCCCAATTTTTTGAAATCTGAGCTTCCCCCCAAGGAAAGTGAGACCATTTGCACGTGCACACACACAATCACTCCCTGACATATAGTTAAAGCTTTTCCCACCTTAATATATACATCCTCAGGCACTTCTTCCCAAATATCTCACTGGGCAAATACTTCTTCTTTGCTTGCTTTCTTTAAATATAAAAATTGCTAACGATTCTATTTCACTGCTCATCAAAGTATAACCACTGGCCTCTCAGAACACCCACTGCAATGACTGGATTAGGATCAGACCTTAAAGCTACTGTTTCAGGTTCTTCACACATTCAGGCAGATGCTGCATCAGTCACACTGTGTTCACATTCTGAAGTTTTTTGTTGCAACCATAACATCTGTTCTGGGGAACTACTAAGAACTTTATCCATGCCACTTCCAGCTAATCCTCAGTGTCCTCTCTCCACATGGGGCATGTCCCACATTTTGAGAAACATTGAGTTAAACTATCAAGCATCAACAAACTCAACCCACTCACAACACCCCCTGATCAGCATAAAAGTGGGGGGGAATGAAAGAGAGAGAGCACTATACATGTTTAAATAAATAAGCTGCACAAAAGGGTGTGGGGGGTTTGGGTACATGTTATTGATGCCATGCTTGTTAAACATGCAGGTGGTGAGGAGGGGAAGTGGTTTCTCTCCAAATGAAACACACAATTCTGTGTTTTTTAAAAATAAAGCTACATGTTTCCTTATCAGACATATAGTAATGGACAGAACTTCATTGAAGGCAGGGGCGTGGTTAGCCAGAGATAACATACCTTGGTGTGTAAAAGTGAAACTGAGTCCATTATTTTAACCAATTTACTGCACTTTCTTAATAGAGAGTTAGTTGTCTATTCACTGGCTTTTATAAATACTCTAGACATCTCATTTAGAGACCACTATGGTTATGATTGCCAACCAATCCTATTTTCAGTTGCTTAAAACTTTGGAAATTTCAGCCCCAAAGGTAAAATTCAATTTTGGCTGTCAGACTGAAAATGAGCAGAAGCTTTTGTGTTGTTGCTGTGAATGATGAAAGTATAGGGTCTGGGTGCAGTCTTTTCTCCTGGAGGAAAAAGGGTCTTCATACTTTTTTACTGAAAACTTCAAGGGTAGATGGAACACGAACCTGGGCAGGGATAGCAATCCTGGTTAGCAGATGTGCCTTCAAGTGATCTAGTGAAAATAATTTTTTGTCCTGGCTAGATTATAAGAGTTTAAAAACTGCACTTTGCTAATTTTATTGCATAACAAAATCCAGGGTGTATATGCAAAGTGCTAACTTTGGCACTGTTCATGCAAATGTATATCAACTGAGTGGAAATTTCCAATGACTAGACTGTCTTTCAGTTCTCCATTAGAAGTGTGTTCAGAAGAAAGCTGTGTGCAATTCCTTGCAATAGGTAATAATGTTGTTGGCCTGGCAAAGTGTATCAATGACCAGAACAAAACAAAAAAGCCAAGGAAAACCTGTTCAAATACTGCCCACCCTGTCTTGTCTTACCTGCACACTGGTAGCATATCTGCTAGTGTTAAAGTTCCATATGTAGGCATTTTTTTAAAAAATCCCAGGATATGTACTGAATGAATACATCCATGAAAATCTAGTAATATCTATACAGTATCTCCATATTTATTTATTTATTATAGCAATGCCTTACATCCATGCAAAACAACACAGTCCATAGGTGTTTGTATTGCATTCTTTTTACAAGTGTTAGCTGGTAGTTTCATGTCCTAATTTATAGAATGGCTCTGCACATGCAAAAAAATACAAAATAAAGTTTTGTGCACTCAAATTAATAAAAAGTTTGATACTCAAACTATTGCAAGAAACATTTGAATAGGGACTAATAGCTTGCAGGCAAGTTCCAATCCTGGCCAACTGACTCTGATAAAATCTAATGCAAACATTGACAGATGTTTAGCTAGAGAAGCTCAATTCACCCCAATCAGCTGTTGCAGATCATCTAGATTCTACCCTGGAACGGGTCAACTAGTGTCTGCACCGCTACCTTTCCTCGGTAGAGAGCATCTTCAAAGTTGCGGCTGGTGTAGGCTGTTCAGCTATGTGCCTAATCAGTGCATCCCTACTTGCTCTGATCACACCCCTTCCACCTCAGACTCTGGCGGCGTACAGGTCCAGGCAGCCTGGGAGGTTGCAGCAATGCATGTCTCCTCTGTTCAGATCTTCCATTTCAAGGGACCCACTTGCAGAAGCTGGCATAATTCATGACTAACGTTGAGTTTTGTGGTGTAACTTGGTAGAAGTATTACCTATGATAAAGCTAAGGCAGCGTATTGATCTATCTGTTACAACTCTGAATAGTAATCATGGTAAAAAAAAATTATAGTTTCTGAGAGTGTCACAGAAACATTAACTGTTGCAATGATTTTCTGTCATTGCACAAGAGGTCATTTAAGGATCTGCTCACTTCAATGCTATTTGACTTAGCCAAAATTCCTGGTTAACAAGTGTTTTTATATTAGGGTTGACGGGAAAAAAACACACACCCAAACTCATGAGGTCATTTTTCCAGTGGTAGCTGCAAGATGGGAAGCAAAACTTTTTAAAACTTTACTGTTATCCCAAGTACAGGCTCTATAAAAACAGCTGAGTCTGCACAACCTGAAAAATACAGGATGTGTGTGTCTGACTTCAGTGCCTGCACTTAAATAACCCATATTCTCTAACAATATACAGTAAGATAATTATCCCACAGCCCATGTGCATCTAACTAACAAAAGCCAACTAACTGGATAAGGGAAAAAAAGTCTAGAAAGTGAAATACTATAAAAAGTACCCTTTAAGGGTTGTTCTTAATTTGGACTGTGGCCTAGTTTTCAGCTCTGTCAGCAATATCTGACTTCCAAACAGCTGATCCAAGATTATTTGGACGGTGGGAGTTGGAACATGCTTAAGCTATAAAACAGAACTAGAAACCACATGTCCTATATAAACAAGTTCCAGGTTTCTGCTCTTGGACGTGCCATAATTCTGTTCAGCCAGACAATAACACAGTGCAACTCTTGTGTTTTAAAGGTTTAAAAATGCCTTGGGAAAAAAAATGAACTCACTGCACTTGTTTCATAATGAACTCTGATCTGGCAAAGCTTTTGTTCATTCAGGAACCATGTCACAGAAATATTTCCCAGAGTCCTACAGAGAGATGCTTACATCATGGCAGCACAATACTCTGCAGGTCATTCAAAACACTTTTCCATAGAAAAGTGACTGATTCCTATTGTAACAACAAGAACTGTTGCTCTCATTGGTTTATCCTGGGGTCTGTGGCAGGAAGTAGGTTTTGCCTTTAATCTGTGGGAAGGACGAATACAAATACAAGTGTGTGGAGGGCGATCGGTACCTGGCACTGCCAAACCTTCACTTGTAAGAGCCTGCAGTTGCTTAGTGCTACTTAGGGCTTGTCTACATCAGAAAGTTGCAGCGCTGGTGAGGGAGTTACAGCGCTGCAACTTTGAAGGTGTACACATCTGCAGGGCATCACCAGCGCTGCAACTCCCTGTTTGCAGCGCTGGCCGTACTCCCGTTTTGTCTCGGGTGTAGAGGATCCAGCGCTGGTGATCCAGCGCTGGTAATCCAATGTAGACACTTACCAGCGCTTTTCTTGACCTCCGTGGAAGGAGGAAGCCTCTGGTAATCAAGCTGGTCTCCTTCCCCAGCTTGCTCTCGCGTTCCCGGAACCCCGAGCAAGCAGGTCTCCTTCCCTACGGTTTGCTGGGTGGCTCCGGGAACGCGAGAGCAAACCGCGGCGAAGCTGGTCTCCTTCCCCGGCTTGCTCTCTCGTTCCCAGAACCCCGAGCAAGCAGGTCTCCTTCCCTGCGGTTTGCAGGGTGGCTCCGGGAACGCGAGAGCAAACCGCGGCGAAGCTGGTCTCCTTTCCCGGTTTGCTCTCTCGTTCCCCGAACCGCCGAGCAAGCGGTTCTCCTTCCCTGCGGTTTGCAGGGTGGCTCCGGGAACGCGAGAGCAAACCGCGGCGAAGCTGGTCTCCTTTCCCGGTTTGCTCTCGTGTTCCCGGAACCCCGAGCAAGCAGGTCTCCTTCCCTGCGGTTTGCAGGGTGGTTCGGTGAACGCGAGAGCAAACCGCGGCGAAGCTGGTTTCCTTTCCCGGTTTGCTCTCGTTCCCGGAACCCCCCTTGAAGCCGCCCAATAGCGCTGCAGTGTGGCCACATCTAACACCACTTGCAGCGCTGGTTGCTGTAAGTGTGGCCACTCTGCAGCGCTGGCCCTATACAGCTGTACTAATACAGCTGTAACAACCAGCGCTGCAAAATTTTAGATGTAGACATGGCCTTAGTGATTTATCCCTAGCTAATCAGTCTATGGAGCCTGTGATGTTGCACTCTGTATGACTGTATGAAAGTATGCTGATGAGTATGAATATAATGTAACTGGAATATGCTTCATGCAAAAGGTCTCTTGTAAGGTATCATTACAAAGCTTATAATCTACTGAGTGTGGTCATCCTGTTTGTATAAACGTGCCACTCTTGTATCTAAAACTAGAAATACGAAATATAACTCTGAGGACCTATTGTAATTATGCAAAGTGTGGGCCATTAATGGTGGTTTGGAATCTTGATGACTCCCGTTCACCAGGACAATTGACTGCAGATGGCTGTTTTACTTGTAAGTTTTCCTGTATACGTGTGTGCTAGCAAGTGGGTAATGAAGTCTTACAGTGACATGTGATCTAAGTCACCTGAACTGGAATCCATCTTTAACCTGGTGCTTTCCCATTGAGAAGTGGGGGGTGGGAACCCAGAGAGAGGCAAAGGATTCCTGCCTTACACAAAAGATATATAAGTGAGTGGAACAGAACAAAAAGGGAGCCATCGTGAGAAATCCCCTAACTACCTCTTGAGCTGGAACAAGGGCTGTACTGGGGAAAGGACTGTGCCCAGATTAGGAAGGTGTCCAGTCTGTGAAAGAAACTTATTGAAACATCTCTGAGGGTGAGATTTCATGTGTATTCAGTTTTATTACTGTATTAGGCTTAGATTTGCGTGTTTTATTTTATTTTACTTGGTAATTCACTTTGTTCTGTCTGTTACTACTTGGAACCACTTAAATTCTACTTTCTGAATTTAATAAAATGACTTTTTACTTACTAATTAACCTAGAGTATGTATTAATACCTGGGGGGAGGGGGGACAAACAGCTGTGCATATCTCTCCATCAGTGTTATAGAGGGCAAACAATTTATGAGTTTATCCTGTATAAGCTTTCCACAGGGTAAAACGGATTTATTTGGGATTTAGACCCCATTGGGAGTTGGGCATCTGAGTGTTAAAAACAGGAACACTTCTATAAGTTGCTTTCAGTTAAGACTGCAGCTTTGGGGCACGTAATTCAGATCCTGGGTCAGTGTTGGAGCAGACAGGCATGTCTGGCTCAACAAGACAGGGTGCTGGAGTCCTGAGCTGGCAGGGAAAGCAGGGGCAGAAGTAGTCTTGGCACATCAGCTGGCAGTTCCCAAGGGGGGTTCTGTGATCCAACCCATCACAGAGCCATTAGGAAGCAGATGGTTTTATTATTCCAAGGCAGTGAGCGGAAGTGAATGGGCACCCAGTTCTCTCTGTTAACTTAGTATTGCAAAATATTAGACTTGCATTAAAATGACAAATTACCTTGGGCCAGAGCATCCCCTTATATGTTAAAAGCTGAGAGAGGGAATTTTGGAAAAAGAAATCTGAGATTCCTACATGTCGTCATCCCATCAGGTGGGCGGTGTTTACCACCTGCAGAAAAGGTTCTCCCAAACAGCAGATCCTGAAGAATCTGCAGGAAGCCAGAGCTACTTCCCCAGTACTACCTTCCCGACCACAGCTCCTGAGAGTGCTACTCCATTGGATCAACCCAACCAGAGACTGACTGGTCAGGGTGGTCCTTAGGACCCCTGGCAGGGGACGTCACAGAAAAATTAATATAGCACGAGGCTGTATTTTTTCCAAGGATCCTCCATGGGGGGTAGGGGGGAGAGAGATGCACATTCCCTCATGACTCATCTGGTCTTCGCTCCCCTTTCACACCTTGAATCCCAGACCAGCAGCAAGACCCCTGCTGGGTACAGGTGGGGAGGACTGTACGACAATGAAGACTCTGCCTCCCTCTATATAAGGACTGCAGGGCAGGTTAGAGTATGATCTGACCCTTCAGAAGAGCTTTTTTAAAAACCTTTACTCACTTTTGAAAGGCTTTACTTTGACAGTGCAAAGCCCTGTCACCTGGGGGATCTGAGATGAGTCCTGATCTCTCAGGGCCAGTAGAATGGGAGCAGTGAAGAGGTAGCCTGCTCAACCAGCAAGAGAACAGAGTACCTCATGCCACTCCAGGGTGAGCCCTCTGGCTGATGCTCAAAACAGCACTGTCTGGCTTCAGAGGATACCATATTGAAGATTTCAGCTTGATGCTGGACTAATGGGGGATGAGGTCCAGGAGAAGGCCTAGCCCCACAGCAATATCAATACAAAACCTGAGAACTCTGGAAAGTAAGTCTGACCAGTAAATCCTGATTCTCATGGAATGAATGGGATATACTCATCCCCAGCCAACACCATTGAGAGATGCATGGATTTTAAGGCCAGATGTAGCCATTTTCATAATCTAATCTGATCTCCTGCATAGCACAGGCCATAAGATTTCACCCAGTAAAATTACGTCTACATAGCCAGCAAATGTCTGCAGCTGCCTAAATAATGTGACTTCTGCAGATGCCCGTGTCCTCACCTCCAGTCCTGTGTTACACTCTGCTCTGCAACCTACGTAAAGGACTATGCTACATACATAATCAGCAGAATTATACTGCATCTAGCTCAAGGGAAATGGGGGTAAATCCTGAGCAGTATAATGCCCTGACGAAGTAGCTAGGGAGAGTGCTGAACATATGCACTGAAGGGAGGAATCTTTCTGCATTAGCTGCCAAGTGGCTGTGGGCTCTACCATAAGGCAGGAGCATACAGAGGGATGTGCAACCCAAAATTCACCCTCTTCCCTCCCAAAGGAAGGTCATTAATCATGCTGTCTGGGGACCTTCTGCAGTGCAGGGGTGATACCTGGACAGAGCTTTTCCCTAATGGGCATGGAAAGGCTCCTGACCATCACTCCTGGAACAGCGAGAAGGGGAATTTTTGACAGATAGGTCTATAGCTAATACTACAAACAGAATTTGACTGAAGTTTTTGTCGGGGGGGAGAGTTTCTGCTCTGGGCCAAATGCTGACGCCCTTGCTCAGGGTTTTACTATGTCCTTCCTAATGCAAAACTATTATTGACTGCTGAAATATATTTTTTAAGCGTTTCTTTAAAATTGCTTTTGTCCTTAACTGTCTTAACCAGTATCCGGCACATGTTGCCTCATGTCTAATTTAATTCCCAGAGGGTTTTGAGTTAGGAGGGAGGAAGCCTCTGTTCAATCGTTTGTTTGATCCTGCAGCAAAGTGGCAGTATCACAGTAACTTCTATGGCATTCTTCCAAGCTCAAGCACAAGGCAAAGCTGGGCTGAGAATGACAAAACTCTCCACAAAACTAAGGCTTCAGCAGGAGCGGAGGGGGACCAGCTATGGGGAAGTGACCA
This sequence comes from Gopherus evgoodei, assembly GCF_007399415.2. Classification (NCBI taxonomy): domain Eukaryota; kingdom Metazoa; phylum Chordata; order Testudines; family Testudinidae; genus Gopherus; species Gopherus evgoodei. The sequence goes on along the minus strand of NC_044331.1, from coordinate 31,367,646 downwards.
GCCAAGGGCATTTCTAGTTCTAGAAATGTTCTGATTACATCTTAGTCTCACATTGTAAGGCAGAAAAATGCAGCGAGGTGTATTTGGTTTTGTATTGTTAAGAAAAAACGCAAAACCAAATACATCTGCTTCATTGACAGTAGCTTGCGTGTGACCAATGAGTGCAAATTCATGCATTAGCTTTTGCTAGACTGTCCAAAATATACAACCCCTATAGACAAGGAGCCAAATTTTGGGCCAAAGAGTTTTTATTCAGGCAAAACAAAGTAAAACGAAAACCCTGGGCTGAAAAGCAATATGGAGATCATGAAATTTAGCCTTCTTTAGAGGTTAGTAATGTAGAGCATTATTAGCCAATCAGATTTCATATGCAATTGATTTAATCCCAATCAGCTGCACAGAATTAAATTAAAACTGTTATTTATCCTTGAGCCATTGAGACAGGCCCAGAGGTGAGTAGCTTTGTTCTTTATGGATATCTGACTTCATCTCCCTTTTAGCATCTGAGTCTTAAAAGCCTATTATTCTTTGACATTCATGGGGACAATTACTCAGACATTTCTGATTAAAATATTCAGAATACATGTAACAATACATATGTTTACTTCATGTTTCTACCTATGGAGGTAAATATTGACAGTCTTTGGGTAATGACATGTTGATGTTCAAGTCAATGGCCCAGATTTTAAATTCAACCCCCTTTATGTTGTTCTAGCAGCATAAAAGGGGCTGATTCCATAGGAGTGTTGGGGAGGGGGTTGTTTGTTTGCTTGCTCTTTGAGCAACCTGACTTGAAAAGGGTTCTCCACATGGTGAAGAGCAATGTAAAGGCTCTGCATCTGCCCCCCCAGTATAGAGGGAATGTGATAAATGAGAGGGAGGATAGCTCCCTTTTGTGAACACCCAGCCAGTTAGCTATGGAATCCCTTTTGGTGGTGGTTCTCTATTTGCTTTACCTGTAAAGGGTTAACAAGCCCACAGGCAAAAGGAAAGAAGTGGGCACCTGACCAAAAGAGCCAATGGGAGGGCTAGAACTTTTTTAAATTGGGAAAAACTTGCCTTTGTCTGTGTGTTGTGGTTCTCTAGGGAAGAGGGGGACAGGGCAGCAGTTATGCTGTGAGAAGCTTAAACCAGATATGAAAAAACATCAGATCATACCTAGAGATTGTTTATCTGAAATCCCAGATATGTAAGTAAATGTCTAGGAAGACACGATTAGATTTATTTCTTACTGGCTTGTGGACTCCTCTGTGCTAACCCCAAATGCTTTTTGTTTTTGCTTGTAACCTTTAAGCTGGACCTCAAGAAGGTTGTTCTTGGTGTTTAAATTTTGTAAGTAGGTTTTTTAAACCTAGCAAAAGCCTAAGTTCCAGAAGTATTTTCTTTCTTTATGTTTTTAATAACATTTACCTTTTTGTAAGACCAGGATTTGATTTTTGGTGTCCTAAGAGGGTTGTGCATGTTGCTTAATTAGCTGGTGGCAACAGCTGATTTCCTTTGTGTTCTTTTACAGCTCTTCCCCGGGGGGGGGGGGGGGGGAGGGTGAAGGGGCTTGAGGGTACCCCACAGGAAGGAATTCCCAAGTGCGCCTTTCTGGTTTCAAAGGGGTTTTTTGCATTTGAGTGGTGGCAGCATCTACCCATCCAAGGTCAGAGAAAAGCTGTAACCTTGGGAGTTTGATACAAGCCTGGAGTGGCCAGTGTTAATGTTTAGAATCCTGGCAGGCCCCCACCTTCTGCACTTGAAGTGCCAGAGTGGGGAATCAGCCATGACAGGTATTTGAGGGTGGTAGTGGTGGGTGTTTATCAGAGCACCCTGATCTAACTATTCTAGTCTGCTGGATGACTCCACTGGGAGATGTAGCAGCCCTGAGAGTGCTCTAGCTTACACCAGGGACAGCGCTGCTCCCTGTCTGCCTCCAGAGTCCAGGAGGCACAAAGGTTGTGCACAGCTTTCTTACCACTTGGGCTGCAGCCCAGAGTCAGGGCTGATATATCCCTATTAGTCACCTAAGAATGAAGGGTAGAAAACTAACATGAGGGCCTTGGCCATATGTACATGATGTTACTCTACATTTACAAGGAGTTCTATTTTTAAACCAGCCACTGAAACTTACTTGAAGGAAATGAGGGTGCTCCCACTGAGCAGTACAGATTGTTATGACACACACATGTAACCAGAGTCATTGCAACTCCTTTGTGTGGTGTGTCTTCAAATGTAGGATTCCTAAAGGGGACGCTAGGAATTCAATAGCAGTGATTCTAGCAGGGTTCTGCAGGAAAGCCCAAAAACCCTGTGCTATCTAACTCTGAAAGACAGTGATTTTGAATTACGGAGGCGGCCATACACTGGTGAGTTGCCAGATGTCCTAACAGGCTTCCTGAGGCTGGCAGCTCACAGTTGTCCTGATGCAAGGTGCTTGAGAAAAGACTTTTGACACACTTGGCAAGGTAGGGGAGTGGAGAGCAATAAAAGCTTTTCAAGTCACAAATGGATGGGGACCTACTCCAAAGGTCTTCCACAGCATGAATCAGGCTCCCTGTTATTTGAGCCAGGCTCAGCTATGTCTGACCACATCAGAAGAAGACAAAAGCGGGAGCCCCCAGAAGCCTGTAACTGAGATATAGAGGGTAGAAGTTACCCACAGACAGTCAGATTCACCCAAGCTGCAACTTATTCCTTCCTGTGCCTTAAAGGGGAGTCAGCCCAGGCAAAGAGAAGGCAGAGACACTAACTTCCTCTTCCTCAGGGTCTGAGGGGTATGTCATTGCATCTTCTACTGGGGAGTCCAGAGGAGGCCAAAAGCAGCTCAGAGGACGATAGTCCCCTGCACCAAGCACCTGCTGTACCCGATTCAGCTCCACCCTTTTTTTGAAGAAGCACTGGTCTTTTCCTCCACCACCACTCTGCTCACAGGTAAAGAGAGAGTTAGAAAAACTTTCTGCCATTGTAGTTACCCCAATGGACTTTTTTCCCCCCTCAGGAGTCACTGCCTGGGTTTCTACTGGCAGAGGCTAGAGGAAACCTGGGCTGAACAAAGTCCATGGTTTTTAGAGAAGTAGCAACAATAGTTTTTGATATCTGTCAGGCTCTAAAAAGTTTGATCTGCTTTTCTTCATTTACATATGATCACACTTCTTAATCTTGTGAATCAGTTTGTTCACACTCAGATGGGGGTCAGTGGAGCCAGGATTTCTCCCATACTGGTCTGCACTGATATATGCAAAACAAAACCAACTTACGAGGATATAAAGCAAACTCACCTGAAACCAACAAAAAAACATCCTGCTGAGCCTGAGAATCTATGCTCTATGTAAACGCTCTGCTTTTCAACCTCTATAGGACCCCAATATCAATTCATTGAAATTTCCCAGTCTAACCCTTCTGCATGTATGCACTCATTAAGCTCCACAGTAACCAGTCTGATCACTTGTTTTAGAAGATGACTTTCAAATTCTAGACAGCATTGTCCTAATTAATGTGCATAGATGCAGATAGCCCCTTTTATAAAGAAGTAGGGCTATCGATGTAATTGCAGTTAACTCATGTGATTAACTCATTAATCATGATGTAAAAAATTAATCGCAATTAATCATATTTTTAATTGTGCTGTTAAACAGAATACCAATTGAAATTTATTAAATTTTTGGATGTTTTTCTATATGTTCAAATATATTAATTTCAAGTACAACAGAATACAGAATGTACAGTGCTCACTTTATAATTTTTATTAAAATATTTTCACTGTAAAAAGATAAACAAAAGAAATAGTATTTTTCAATTTACCTCATACAAGTACTGTAATACAGTCTCTTTATCATGAAAGTTGAACTTACAAATGTAGAATTATGTTCAAAAATAAAACAATGTAAAATTTTAGAGCCTACAAGTCCACTCAGTACTACTACTTGTCCAGCCAATTACTAAGACAAACAAGTTTGTTTACATTTGCATGAGATAATGCTGCCTGCTTCTTGTTTACAATGTCACCTGAAAGTGAGAACAGGTGTTCTCATGGCACTGTTGTAGCCAGCATCTTATGATATTTATGTGCCAGATGCGTTAAAGATTCCTATGTCCCTCCATGCTTCAACCACCATTCCAAAGGACTATGTCCATGCTAATGCGGGTTTCTGCTCTATGACAATCCAAAGCAGTGCAGACAGACACCTGTTCACTTTTATCATTTGAGTCAGATGCCACCAGCAGAGGGTTGATTTTCTATTTTGGTGGTTTGGGCTCTGTAGTTTCCGCATCAGAGTGTTGCTTTTTTAAGACATCTGAAAGCATGCTCCATACCTCATCCCTCTCAGGTTTTGGAAGGCACTTCAGATTTTTAAACCTTGGGTCAAGTGCTGTAGCTATCTTTAGAAATCTCACATTGGTACCTTCTTTACGTTTTGTCAAATCTGCAGTGAAAGTGTTCTTAAAATGAACAACATATGCTGGGTCATCATCCAAGACTGAAATATGAAACTAACATGAAATATATAGTAGAATGTTGGTAAAACAGAGCAGGAGACATACTATTCTCCCACAAGGAGTTCAATCACAAATTTAATTAACGCATTATTTTTTTAATGAGCGTCATCAGCATGGAAACATGTCCCCTGGAATGGGGGCCGAAGCGTGAAGGGGCATATGAATGTTTAGCATATCTGGCACATAAATACCTTGCAATGCCGGCTACAGAAGTGCCATGTGAATGCCTATTCTCACTTTCAGGTGACATTGTAAATAAGAAGCCGGCAGCATTATCTCCTGTAAATGTAAACAAACTTGTCTGTCTTAGTGATTGGCTGAACAACAAGTAGTACTGAGTGGACTTGTAGGCTCTGAAGTTTTACACTATTTTGTTTTTGAGTGCAGTTATGTAACCAAAAAAATCTACATTTGTAAGTTGCAGTTTCACAATAAAGAGACTGTATTACAGTACTTGTATGAAGTGAATTGAAAAATACTATTTCTTTTGTTTTTATAGCACAAATATTTGTAAATCAAAAAAGAATACAAAGTGTACAGTGCTCACTTTATATTCAGTGTCGTAATTGAAATCAATATATTTGAAAATGTAGAAAACGTCCAAAAATATTTATATAAATGCTATTCTATTATTATTTAACAGTGCGATTAAAAAAAAATTAATTGCACTTAATCACAATTAATTGCTTGACAGCCCTAGAAAGAAATATTGCAAAACTCTGCTCACCCAGGATGAGCAATGATTTTGAGGACAAGATTGAGTGAAACAGCATACTTTTTTTCATTATAGTTAACAATGTGGCAAAGAGCAAGTGAATAGATTTTGCTCACTGCTAAATTTTCATGACATTAGTGAATGAAAATGAAAGGAAAATAATTTTTTCTTCCTATGCAAATTCAGCAGATGTTTAGCCTATAAAAAATAAGGGCACCTAATTGGATGGAAAAAGGCCATGTTATAATATGTGAGCTAAAGTCTCTTCTCCAGCCGAGTTGTACTCAGTGCAGGACTGGGGAAGGGGAGGAAAATCTGGCTTTTAAGCTCCTTTTACACTTTCCTGAGCCCCAAGACTGCTCTAACTTATACCTTGTGCCCACAGCCTCAAGGGGCCATTCCAGCAGCCAGAGCTCAACTTGGCTCAGGGACTCTCTGGCCACACCCACTTTCTTGTGGACATGCCCTTACTCTGGTCATTGCATGGAAAGGGGAGTGGTGTATGATTTGCCACGGTGACTGTATCCCATCCAAAGATTGTCTTGAGCACAGAGAGTCATCAAGAGGCAAGTTAAGACTTTAAGATTGCCTTGCACTGCCTTGAAGCAGCGCAGAGCAGCTGTTGAAGGCCCAAAGATCTGACCCCATGTTTTGTGCTTCCAGTAACTGGGAAAATGGGCATTTAGCCTACAATGTCTATTTTTTCATCTGTATTATACTGGTTACTCTTTATGCTTAAATTGCGTGGCTTTCTATTATAAAATGACTGAGGCTGACCACAATCTTTGAGCTTAACTTTATTACATTAATATGGGCAGCCACATCTCCTCTTATATCAACATGTTCAGGCAAATATGTACAGCTTTTTCTAAATGCTGCTCTCCACTTATGCTGCAGCGGGGAGCAAAAGCGGTAAGGAATTGGGTAGTGATGCAGAAGGGAGTTGCCAGTCCAACTAAATTAACTCCTCTTCTGCACCTTCTCCCTTTCTTGCAGCAATAGAAGGATGCAGGTGCAATAGAAAAGTAAAAGCAACACTGCCTGAGAGGGAGTAACGGGGGAGAGTAAGTCCAGACAGCAATGAGGGATCCAGATTGGTTCCCTTCATGCACTCCTGAATCATGATTCAATGGGGAGGCAAACTGCAGAGGTTTTTCAAATTGCACTCCCTTCGCCAAAGCACCAGAGCTGGAGTTCATCCTTCTTCATAGGACAATGGGAAGATAACTCTGCCAGGTAAACCCTTCTCTGTTTCATTACAGTTTTTTGTTTAGGAATTTGCATAGTTTTAGAGGTAACTGCTGTTTAAAAAAACAGGAATGCATGGGACCTTTAGGTCAAAAGGATCAATATAACTTGGCACATAGAGATTTGAGCATCATATGAGAGCTGTGTGGATCACTCATTACACAGCGTATGAGGTCCACAGGAGTCCCTGTAGGATTGAAGTTGGACTTGAAATCTACACTCTTACAGTGCACCTAGCTTGCAGGTACACATTAGGACTTTAAGAACTCCGTGGCCTGTGAATATATTGAACTTCAGGCCATCCACCTGGGGGGGCTGGGGACTTGAAAAGAAGGTGTGTATTTCAGGTAGGGAGGATTGAAAACAGAAAATGCTTCACTAGAATATCTAGCTCTAGAGCTTGCAAGTTTAGAAATTATATGGCATTCACAGGCATGGGAGTGGTTAATTGACATGGTGGTAGAAAATCAGAAGCCGAAGGAGCTTTTTCTATACTGGGCTCACGCTGACAGGCTCACCTGTACAGCTGGACTGGTAGACGCACTAGTGGAGAATTATTTTTTTGATACAATTCTCTACTGCAGTCAAGGTCTAAAGAAAGAAGGCCAAGTTGGTCTCCTTGATCATTCAATCCTTGTTCCCTCCACCCAGACTACAATGGCTAACTAGTGCCAACTATGTTTTTTTTGCTTCGAACACCAGTCCACTAGAGACTGGACAGAGCCCACAAAAGGGATCTCCTGTAGGGCTTTAAACACCCCTTAGATAGTACCAGCTTTCAGGCCTGACCAATCTGGCTTGGATTTGGACCAACAGCATCTGAACTGATCCTCAGCCATCTAGCCCCTTCTTCCCTGGGTGTCTCAAATGTAGTGTAAATACCATAATTTAGGAGTACAGAAGCAGACTGCTGAGTACGTTTCTCAAGCAAGTCACAAGCTGTGCTATACATGTATGTCTCATCGCAATCACAGATTTCCTACTTCCAGCCTGAAGTGGTGTTCTTAACCTTCAGCTTGCACATAAATACAAGTTATTCCAGTACTACAGAATGTGAGAGCAGTTCTGTTCCTTAAAAGAACTTTCTACGTTCTGTGGTCACAATTCTTCATAATCATGTTGTGGGGTGACTACTTAGAGAACTATTTCTAGCAGCTTCCATCGGTTCTCAAAATACATTACAAACTTTAATTAACAAAACCTCACCCAATCCTGCTGAGGCGGGGATGCACTTCCACCCCCATTCTACAGATGGATAAATGGAGGCACACATAGTTTCTTTAAGACTGTGTTAGAGCCAGAAAGGAGAATTCAGACATCCTGAGGTCCCTGTTCCAATCATTAGATCCCACCACACCTACTGTAAAAAAGGAATGTTCACCCTTCCCCGAGACATGGCTACCAGTTTTATGTGCTGAACTCCTGGCATGGTGTGAGCTATTCTCAAGCTTGTCACAATTCGTATGATATTTGGAGGTGGTGGGGGGATGGAGAGGGAAGGGGATAAAGATTTTCTGTGTCTCATTGAAACGTTGTAAAATGCTTCATAACAAGAGCAAGAGACATTTATACCTGTCTGAAACTGAATCCAAACAGAGACAGTCTTGTTGCCAATGAGGGAAACTTGGCAGGACTGTTTTCTTGCGTTGCCAGGGTCTGTCTCTGTGGGAAGCTTTGAACAAAGACGCTCTCGTCCCCTAGGGTCCTGGTACTCCCAGGGCAAAACTAGTCCCTTCCCCTCTTTTTTTTCTCTAACTCTCTCTCACACGCATGCACGCCTGCGCTCTCAGTACCACTAGCTACAACAACAACAAATTAAACCCGACAGTGCTGGTAAACTTACAGGAAAGGAAGATTTAAAAAAAAGAGAGAGAGAGAGAGAGAGAGAGAGAGAGAGCTGGAGCAAAGCCAGCGTCCCCGAATGACTCCAGCTCACCAGCCCGCCCCGAATGACGTGCTCCACCCCCTCCTCCCCAGAGGGCAGCCATGGTGAAGCCTTGTTCTCTTTGTAAGAGAGGAGTTCCCCTTCTCTCTCTCTGGGTTTCTAGTTAGTTTGAGAGCTCAGGAACCTTGCAACTTTATGTTGCATTTAAAAGGAAAGCAAAGATGAAGCATAAAGGGGCAATGTTAATAGACTTTCCCCAGAAATCAAGCAGCAAAACCCTTTGCATAAGTCAGAGGAAACAAAAGCTGGGCAAGACACAGTGCAAGGCAAGCTGGCTATGGTACCAAGGATTTGGCATGCCTCTGGCGATGTGGCACAGGGAATATGACACTGCCCACACACAACTTAACATTCCATATTACCCTCTCCGCTTCCCCAACACCGAGCTCAAACCCTAAAATCAGAAGGGCTCTCATCCCATGTGCCACATTAGAGGGGAAGGGTTGCGGGGAGGCATGTGGGATGCCATCTGCATCAAAGCTAGCACTAATTATGGCTGGTAATTTGTTCCAAGTATTTCGTTTTTATTTTTCCTTACGCTATTTATCTGTGGCCAACTTGAATTGTTACGAATGTGTTCGTTGTTTGAAGTTATTCAGAGAATGGCCCATGCAAGCATGCTCCAGTCTGTGTGTTGTTCTCAAGGTGCTCGCTGCGACTATGGCTGCGAGTGAGCATTGGCCCTCTAAAGCTTGCGGTGCTCCCTAAAGGTTGGCCTAATCCTTCTCTCTCCAGGAGTGGGGCTTGGCTGTTTCAAGATGACCATGTTAACACTTCCAGCACACAACTGTGTATGGCCGCTTTCATGTGAGTACTCACAAGACTTTTACTTTTTCTGTGTACATCCTTGCGAGCCAAAAGAAGTGCTTGTATGAAAGTTCACAGAAAACAACTTAAGGAAGTCTCGAACACTGGTCAAATTCAGCTGGTGGTTTCCATTCAAATGGATGTTTGTACCTAAGGATGTGGCCAGCTGCCACCACAGCCCCTTGGAGATTGTTCTTACAAGTGTATGGGGGTGGGCGAACATAGGAAATACCTCCCTGGGTCTCTCTCTCTACCTCTCCCTATTCTCTTCTGGACCATTCAAGTGTCTACTGCATAGAAAGAAACACACTGACTCAGGTGTCACTAAAATATTTAATTTTAAATTTGTGGATGTGAGTGTTGGAGCTTGCATAGGAGGTGATGGGCTGCTGATTTCAAGGTAGTGCCAGAAGCAGAGGGTGGGAAGCTGTAGGCAAGAGGGGATGCAGGCATAAGAAGCAGTGGGTGGGATAAGAGGAATTACGTGAGGGGGGCTAGCAGCTGAAAATTACACCTCTGTGGAACTGTCTACTTAAACCTCTACACTTCATACCTACGACTAAAGCAATAAAAATAATAGTTAGTTTCACATGGATGATGACTAAATTATTATTCCCCAAAGTTTTATTGTGGGCTTGAGTTCTGAAAGATGAAATCATAATGTTGGCCAAATGCAAGTTGGGGGAGGGGTCTATTTATTCATTTATGACAAATTGTAATGAATAAATCTTTGGCCAGCTAGTAACTAACCTGTGTGGGTCCTTAGATGAGCTTTGAGATGGGAAGATTTGCCATAAACTTTTTCGCACCCCACGTAGTGGCATTTGTGCTTTTTCTGGGGTGACTCGGGGTCAGCCCGGTTTCTTCCCCGTCTGCTCCTTTGTTTTGGGCTTGGCTCGCTTACTGCAGCCAGGCAAGTAGGTGTGGCTGCTTTTCCTTCTCCACGCTTGCCGGCTGGGGAGACACTTCCATCCCCAAACTCCTGAGGAGGAAAAGAAGAACTTAGTTTTTCCCTGTTATCGATGCTCTCTGTTTTTTCCATCCGAACAGTGGCAGAGTTTGGGACGTGCTGGTTGAGATCTGCTAAAATCCTGGCCACCACAAACAGCGACGATCCATTGTCTTTCCCGGTCTCTCTTACTTCCCGCTTATTTTCTCCATTTGATAGAGGAGGAGGTACTGCAGCATCAGGTCGGGGATCTGCATCCCCTTTGGGACTGTGGATAATAGCACGATTGGACATAGAAACAAGGCACTCGGCTGCAAAATGATCCACGTATGCTGCTGTTGCCATTTTTCATAGGTGTGTTTAAAAAAAATTGCACGTTTTCCCTTTTTTTAAAAAAAAAAAAACAAGCAGACTTTTCCCCTCTTATTTCTTAGGATCCCTTATAGAAGCCAGGGCTCACTGAGCAACTATCCTACATGCACTCTGTTTGTGAAGACTGCACCCAGCTTGTCACTAAAGAGAAAAGGCATTTAAAGTCCACTGAAAGAAAAAATCATAACTCTGGCAGCTTGTTGCTTTAAGTGGAAATTAACGCTGATCTTCTAGAGTGCAATGAAATGACAAAAATGCAGTTTCTCTAACCCGTCCATTGCATTGTGACAGTAGAATAAGCTTTCTCCGTTATTGCTCCTCTGAGTGTTTCTGAGCCCTGTGGGGGCGTGGCCTGGAAAAACATCTGGGTGTGATGTCACAGAGAAGCCACATCCTGGGTTGATCAGGTTAGCAATGAACATAGACTTCAGCTGCTGCTGCTGCACTGAGAGAGAGAGAAAACAGCAACGTACAGACACAGAGATGTGGCTGTGAGCTTTAAGTCAGCAAGGGAATAAAAGCAGGCAAATGAAACAAAGAATGTGATTGGTTCGGAGAAGGTGTTGCATAGGCCAATCAAAGTGTCTATGTGGAAACCTCCATATTTGCAAATTTCAAGGAGCCAATTAAATTCTTCTTACTTTGACTCAGCAGGAGGCAGCAATTCAAGATAAGCTTTGGCTCATTTCTGTGAAATCTTCCTTGCAGAAACAAGCTCATTGATTCTGGGTGTGTTTTTGTATGATACAGAAAAGGAATAGGCTGGTGAACTGAAAACACGTGCATGCATACTCTCTCTCTCACGCTCCATGAACTTTAGTTTTCAGGATTGTGCAATGATTAACCACGTCATTGTTTTCTAATGTTATTCCTTCTGTAGTTCCTTAACAACTTCAGAGCATGGTATATTTAACCTTTTATTAGTTGAGGCAATTTAATTGGCATTGATTTCTAAAAGGCAGGAATTAAACAACTTTCTAAATGTGAATGAGACAATTAGCATAGGAAAATGGAAAGCTTTACAGAGTCTCAAGGTATAGCTAAAAAACTGGAGTTCTTTGGGCCTAGATAGTTTTATGCTGTCAAAAACCAGGTTTAACTAAGTACAAGGAAACACTGTTTAAAACACCATCTATATAGGCCCTATAGACAATAGAACCTTTTCTGGCTATTTAAAAATAAAAATGGCAATAACTTTTTTTTTTTAATTCTCAAGAATTAAATCGCCAGGAGAAATCGCCTGAGTAGTTTATAGGGTATTTGTTTTTCTTATGTTAGTGTGAGTGAATGAATAAGAGGGTATGATGTGTTTGTGTGAAGAGGTTATTGAGGGAAAGCACAAAAGTCAGTTTGAATTTAATTCTTAGTTTTGTGAGCATTCTTATTTCTTGTTAGTGTGTGTTCATGGGCTAGTAGTCCAGTGCTTGTGAGAGATGGGTCTTTCACAGTTATGAGCCTTTTGTCACCCTTTTTCTGGGAGAAAGCAGATTTCAAGGTCTTGCCAATTAACCTTGTCGGAAAAGTTAGATTGGGGTGGGACATTTCTGTAGAAAATTTTGACTTTTCATCAAAAGGTTTTGGCCAAAAACAAAAATTCAGTTTCTGTCAGGGAAAATAGAAATAAGATGTTATTTTAGGTTGGTTTAACCTGAATTGAAATATTTTGGCTTGTCAAATCAAAACATTTGTTTGAGTAGTTCAACCTTAAATGTAGCCGTAGCCATAGCACCTTGTGGGAGTTGCAATTTGTGTGCCTTGTGCTCTATTCTCCCCTAAAGAGTGGTCTCTCTGGCTGGACTAGATCTCCCATAATCAACCAGGTCTCCCCTCTCACTACCCCCCAGGCAATCTTGTGGCAGATGTAATTGAGCCAGAGAGCTCAGTCCACAGGCCAGAATGCAGGGGCATGAGATAGTTTAATGGCTCAGCAAGATGTGGTTAAATGTCAAGTTGGTCCAAAACATTTTGATTCGGGAATATCAATGTTTTGATCGAACACATCTAAACAAAGTGTTTGACCACATCCAAATTGAAAGTTTAGGGTTTCATGAGTATGTTGAAATTTTCTGCAGAAAGCAGACACTTTTCATAAATAATTTTGTTTCTTCATAAACCTCACTTTTCCAGTGAAAAACAGTTCTGATGGAAAGTTTCTGACCAGTCCTACTCGAAGACCAGTATCCTCTCTCTGGCAGAAATCCAATGAGACAGTCATATTTACACAATGTACACAAGTCCTGTTCCTGGGAATGGGGTGGTAACAAATGGCACACCCTCAGCTCCGTTTTGGAGAAGCTGCAGGTAACGCCACACACTGCTGTCCCAAGAAGTAGATGCCTTGGCTCTCTCTCTCTCTCTCCAGGACCTCACACAAAACTCAGGGCTTGTCTACACAGGGAAATTTACTGGCATAACTATATTAGTATAATTATATCACTCTGTGTATACCAGTGTAACTCCCCCTGTGGGCACTCCTATTCCAGAATTGGAGTGATTTTTTCCAATTGAATTTGTCACTTTGGAAGCTAATATATACCGATATTATTGTGCAAATAAATTTCCCCATGTAGACAAGTCTTCAGACAGATCAAATGTTTAAGAACATTGTGTCCCCTTTCTCCCCTCTCAGCCCCTGCACTTTATACCTGGAAAGCCCTTGTCCAAGACATTCTGGACTGCATGGTCTTGGTCTTTCTTGGTCAATGTCCTGGCTGTTAATCCTCCTTGTGTAGAGCTGCTTTGTAACACAAATGAAGCACAGAAGGGTATAATGGCCCTGACAGATTCTCACAAATAGTCCTTAATGACTCTCTGAGTATGGTTAATGCGTGGCATCTTTAATTCTTTTTCTGGAGTTTCACCCTGGGTGCTTATATTTTAATGGCCCCTGATGTACATGACATTAGCACCTTTTATCCTAACACTGTCCTACTGCAGGGACTATCATGGGGCAGCCAAACTAATGGAGAAAGCTAGGATGAGATTCATATTCTGTTGCTGCTTTGAGTTATCAACAAACCCCAGTTAGGGGGTAAGTTTGGATACTAATTCTCTCAGAGCACACAGTAACATTGTCCAACAACAAATAGAACTTTCATTCGTATAAATGTGCATAAAATTGGAAACAGTCTACTTAATTGTAAACTCCACAACAAGCCCACCCCAGCACAGCCCAATTTGTTCCACTGCTCACTCCAAGCACAGCCAAGATAACAATGTCTTCCAACAAATTGATTCTGCACTTATTAAAAATACCCAACACATTTAATTCTGCCCTCCCAGACATACCACCAACACCCGCGCCATACTTGATTCTGCCACCACCCTCCCAGACATACAACCAACACCCCCTCCATATTTGATTCTGCCACCAACCCAGAGATAAAACAAATGCCTCACACACATTTGATTCCCCTACCTTTTTGTTAATTCTGTCTCTGTTGCCTTTGTTCTTTGCCAAGTCACAGTTCTGCCTCTCCCGCTGGCCTCTGCTCCTTGTTCTCCCTCTCCTCTCACAAAAAGAGCAGCTGCTGGAGTGGAAAGAGACCCACCCAGATTTTTCATCCTCTCACCCTCCAGCCTTGGCAGTGGGGGCCAACAGTGGAAGCAACTTCAGCCTTACTGCATGCTGGAGGTGGGGTCAACAGTAGAAGCCGCACTGCTCAGCTGGCATGGAGATTCTATTTCCCATCCAGCTCAGCTTTAGTGCTGGAGATCCTATGTTTTCATGGGGGCACAAGCTGCCTGTCAGCATATAGAGCAGCTCTGATTGGCTGCTCTGGCCCAGGAAGTAGGGGGAATAAAGGTAGCCAATCAAACAGGGATTTCCGTTTAGGCTGAGGGGTTTGCCCACAAACCCTAGAAGACTTAGACAATTTGTATTGACAGGGGCGGTGGGTGGGACCTCATAGGCTTAGCAGGTCTTCTGAGTTTAACATCCATCCTTTCTTCCTTCCTGGTTGGTAACTCAAAAGCAATAACATAACTCTTATTCTCCCTGAGGCTGGCTGCCCCTAATGTTCCCTTACAAGACCTGTGGCTATAAGGAGGGCAGCCCAGTGACATGCAAAGCAGTGTGGACTAGACACTGGACTGGTAACAAGGACTAATGCTTTCTAATCCAAGCTCTGAAACTAACCTCTGTGACCTTAGTCAAGTCACTTAACCCTTCTGTCTTTTTCCTCATCTATAAAATAAAGCTGCTAATAATCACTCACCTCCCACATAAGGTATTATCCCTAATGATCATTGTCTGTAAAGTGTGACAGAAATATCACAAGAATGCACACAACAATCCATATGGACAAGGGAGTGGGGGAGAGGTTAGCAGCCCCCACAGCATCAGCTTATTAGAACAATTATCCTTTGCAACACTTTAAAATCTGGCAGCACTGCCCAGTACAAGTAGCCGTGTATTTATCCTGCAGCAAGAAATCTGATGTCACTTCCTCACACTTGCCCCTCTTCTCCCAACAAGCACACTGGATATAAAATGAGTCCATTACATTTGGAACAAACTCCAAGGAATCATTTCACCGACCCTCCCCAAAATCCTCAGGTTGGCTCTGTGCATCATGGTGGTCATGTGGACTTGTGGGTACATTAGGCAACAGGGGTATTGTTTTTCAGGTCCACCCTAAAAAGCTAAGGCTGTTGCCTTGAGAAGGGAGCTGTGATGTGGGAAGGTGGGACTTTCCTCTCCCTATACTCTTGGAGGCTTTGAGGAAGGGAAGAATATCCAGCTAGGAATCCTAGGTTGGCCTGCCTGATCATAGCAGAATGAGAGGATGGATGACCATCACCAGAAACTTTAATGGCTACATATCAACTGATAATCTATTTTGGGGTTCTATACTGCCACCTATCACCATGGTATCTGAGTGCCTTCTATGTAAAATCAATAGTGAAGTCCCTAGGGAGTCTGGAATTTCTCCCTTTGTGTAGCAAAAACTCTGCTTGGAGTAGGGATTGGGCTGGGGGTGTTGGTTTGGGGGAAGGTTTTTTTGTTTTTCATTTCATTAACTTTGTTTTGAAGGAAAAGCTGATTTGTTTCAGAGAACTATGGAGGGGGGTTGTCCTTCAGGGTTTAGGGGATAAAAGGGTGGGGTAACAATGTTGTGAGTGTCACTTTTGGGTGGAAAGGCCTTTCCAAAGAGACTGCTGAATACAGCCTGCTGCTGTTTAGGAATTTATTGAGTTCACCCATCCCATAGAGGAAATGAAGGAGACTTCACTCTCCGAAGGTAGGCCTCCCAGGAGAGGAACAAAGAGATGTCCCTGGAAGATGTGAGAAGGGCCGTTTAGCAGGCTCTCCTAAGAAGATACCAGCAGGTTCTATGCCATGCTCTGCTATGTGCTTTTATCACATGGCTGAGGCAGGTGTATGCTTGCAGGAGTGGGGAGGGGGTGAAGAAGAAAGTTGGCATAATGTCAGTGGTGCTTTACTCTGTCGTTACCACCTGACTGTAAAATGAAAACATTGGGGGCTTTGCCAGCATCTGCTTAGGAATCCAGGACCTCAGACATTTTCATTACGCTATGCTCATGAAAGGATCACTGTCTTTTTTTTTTTAAATGTGTAAAACAGCAGACTATAATACAGCGTGTTTATCATCCAGACATAAACTTCCAACTGTTTAATGGAAGATTCTGTAGCAATCAGTATGAAATAGCAAACCTTAACTATTTACTTCTGTAAGAAATAGCAGTAACAATCAGACTCTATGCAAAATGTTATCTTAGTGGTGTTGGGCTGTCTTCATACCACTCATCTTTCCCTCATTAAACCAGTCTCAAAACCATCATGAAAATTTAACAGATTAGACACAAAATCTACTCAACTACCCTTTGTTGTGATGATAGATGATTTTTTTTGTTCTCCTCAACAAATTATTCACCCTGCACAAGTGGGCAAGTTGAGTTTTTGCAGGGTTGCACTAGATCCAAAGTTGGCCTGTATTAAGCATAATGCAAGTGTTTACTTGTATTTTCATCAGACAGGCTGAATCATGAAATTGAGATACCAAAAATGTTTTACTGAAACTAATCCTACTTCCCTTTCTAATTTTCTCATGCTATTGGGCTATGTTTTTGCAATGCTCTTAGATTAGAGGAATTTAGGCCATATACTGAAGTGAGAGCTCCTTTCTATGTTCTGTTAATGTTCTTCTATCTACTCAAAGAAGTAAATTGGCCTATTTCTTTCAGTTTATTTGTGTGTATGGGCTCTTCTATTCATAATACATAGCTTAGGCTTCCCTTTATCTACAATGCATTAAGGTGATTTTAAAATAAAGGGCTAGTTCATGGGCTGCAAGCCAGGGTGTGAATGCACAGTGAACTAGCCTGCTGCACACTGACTGACTGTGTGGACTCTGCAACTGCACACTAAAAGTTCTGTAGTGTGCTCTGATGTACTGCGTGCTGTGGAACTTCTAATGCACAGCACACTTGTACGCCGTACATTGCCCCCCACTTTGCTGCATACTAACCAGCCATGTAGACAAGCCCTAAAAAATAGTATGGGATAGACATTGGCAAGCAACAGCTCAAATTAGCCACCCCACGTACATACCCACGGGCTCTAGGTGGGTTTGTACTTGGGGTGGCTAGCCCATACTGCTGCTGCCCTTGCTACCACAGCTACACTACTGTTTTAGCGTTAGCTCCATGAGAACTCACATGTCTACGCAAACTGTGAATCATACCCATAGCTCCAAAGGTAGATCTAGCCAAAGACTCAGTAGGCCAGATCCTTAACTGGTGTCAATCACATAGCTCCATGGACTTCAGTGGAGTTATGCAGATTTACACCAGTAGAGGTCTTTGTCGTGGGTGTATATTGGAGCAAATATTTCTGTTTTGATTTTCGGAGGGCTGTGTCTGGGTTCTAGGGGTACTATTTGCATTTGTTTTTATGTGCTTTTCTTGACTGCCTCAGGAAGATCTTCATGGGCTTGAAAGAAAATGGCTGATGTGGTCTCTTCTTTTTTCAGTGTCTGGAGGTAGCTATCACATGAAAAGAATAGATCTCATTTTATTTTGGCCAACTAAATGGTTTCCTGACAAATAAATGAAAAAAGCAAATGCAAGTGTGTGTGTGTGTGTGTGTGTGTGTGTGTACTCCTGTGATACCTGCATTCACAGGCCTCTATTTCTATGCAATACTTGTCTTCTCCAGTGCTTGTCTCAGGCTATTTCTGGCCTGCAAAGTATAGCTCCATGCCCTGCAAGGAGCCGCTGAGTTCCATGGGCTCTCCATGGTCCACACCACCCGCTGCAGGACCACACCAATGCTGCTGTTTTCAATCACTGGACACCCATGGGAAAAGGAGTGTGAATGTAGGGCCCAATCCTGTAGCTGTTTCTCAGGGAAGCAGTCCTATTGCTGCTAACAGAGCTACTCACGTGAGCAAGGTTTGCACCAGTAGGCCATTTCTGCAGTGAGGACTTCCCCCTTTGTCTTTTGATCACACAAAACAGGTCAATTATTGCACTTTGTTGCTGTTTTTGCTACACAAGAATCCAGCTACAACTCCACGTCCATATCACTCAAGCATCCTATTTTGCTGTGAAACTCCACTAGTGACATCACACATGGCAGATGAAACGAAGACAATACACACACAGACAATCATTCTTTCATCATTCTCTTTTGCTGATATCATGTTCCTCATAATACAGTGGAGGACAAAGGGTTACTTCATGGACACAGTCACACTCTCTATGAAATGTTTCTTTGATGTTCTAGCTACCTCGGACTCTCCTGATGACATGATGAAGAGCCAGTTTCAGAAACTCTACCGTTCCTTTTAGTATCCTAGCTCCGGACACTCTTGGGACAAGTCAGCTGGAGATCTCAGATACTTGCCTAGATTCATGTCAACACAACAAACAATGTAACACCAACTCCTGAAGAGTTTAAAGGAATGTGGTGCTGTGAAAGGCTTAAATTGGACAAATGACCCCTCCCTTGATTCCATTTTTAACAGGGCAGAGGCAAAAACTCCAACAAGAAAAAATCAGGAAACCACCCTTCATTTTATAAATAGTCTTATTGCTCCCCACAGCATCCAGCTCTGGTCTGTCTAGGTTTTTGAAACATTGGCTTTCATGCATGGTAAATTAATGACTGGTCGGTGGAGGTGGTTTTCTTCTTAAAGCATAGGGATAGCATCTAAACCCCAGCCCTGTGCTGGGGTATATATATCTGATGACATAATCTAAAACAGGTCCTACAATTCTTCAGTCATACAAGGACACTAAGCTGGAGCAGGTTTTTTTGTTTGGTTGGTTGTTGTTTTTGTGTTTTAAGTGTTAGGAAACATTTGCAGCAGCTCATACAAGTAAAGCAACATATGGGTGGCAAGAGAGGAAACCAGGCTCAAAGCTCCTTCAGAGAGAGAGTTGTGTGCACATTCAACCTGTAATGTGTAAATCAGGATTTTTGTGCAAGAAATTAATAGTTGTGTGCACACGTGTCGGGAACTTGCAAAAGTGTATCTGCACAGTTTGCAACCTTTTGTAAATCAGAACTTAAGTGACTAGTTCAAAAGAGTTCCGAGACCATCTCTCTTAAAAAGCGGATGTTCAGCAGAAGTCTAGACTGAATTCCTCTTTTCATTAAACAAATAGAGCAAAGGTCAGGCAGCCCTTTGCTGAATGGCAGAATCTTAACTTTTAAGAAAAGAATAATTCCCAGTCCATTAGAGAAGCCAAAGTTGTATGTACTGCTTCAGTGTCACTTTCCGCTTTAGGGGAGGGGGCTGTGGTCTGCATTTTTCTGATATTTGGTCTGCTGGCTGACTTGTGAACGGGGATTGGTGTTTGATTTGGGATAGGTTAGCAGGTTCTGATAAAGTAACAAGTGCGCTCCTTCACTGATCCCTTGAGCTGAATCCAAGTAAGTACAGTAATTAAAAAAATGCTGACTATATCCACGCTTCCTAGTATTGGCCGGGACAGAACATAAAAATACCAAAATAGTTCACACGAAACTATTTCTGCAGCATTTTAAGCCCAGCTGAATCCAAGCAGCACCGGAAATTTCATGAAACTCTGTTTTGGGAAGATTTCCCACCTGATTTTCAGTCAAGTTTGGATGCTTTTGTGAACCGTTTCCAAACTTTTTGAGTTTTGCCTTTCAGCGATGCTCATGGGAGAGAGGTGATCTTCTAACTTTAGATTGGAGACAAGATAGCTGGAGTGGTTATTGGCAGGAACAAAAGAATGAATGCAAATATTAATTATAGAACATTTAGATTTTGAAAATGGACACACCTCACTCTCTGTTGCTCTACATCTTGTGCTGTCATTTACACCAGTGAAAGGTGAAGTGAGAGTGCAAAGTCGGAGTAAAAGATGGCCTATCAGAATAGAAGTGTTCTATCCCCACATTGCACTGCATATAATGCAGAGCAGTGGAGAATCAGGCCCCGAATCTGCATCTCCATTGATATGCATGGTAAAAGCATTACTATGTATAATTGGTTTTTTGGTTTTGGTGGTTTTTTTCTGGAAAGTAAGAAATGCTGGAAAAGCAAAGGCAAGCAGCTTTGTTTTTCAGTACTCATTCCTTTCCTTTATAAGAGCATGAAATAATCGCCCAGATTTTTAGATCTATGTGTCTTTAATATTCGCAAATGGTCAGTTCTGTGTCTAATTGATCACTTGTGCGTGCCGTTACTGAGGCTGCCTGCATTATTTGCACACACAATGACTGTGGTTATGCCTAGACAAGTGTAAAAATCTGGGTTTATAGGTATTTGGAGGTGGAGTGGAAGGGGAAGCCACTACATCTTATGTAGGGATATTATTATTTACAATCCTTTTTTTTTTTAATCTATTTATGTTTGTCATTTTCTTGGCGAGATTCGTTTGCAAGTGAGTGAGGTTGCTTGTCAGCCACTAGTTCACAGCAATGTTTACTCAGCAGCAAGATACTCTGTGAAATGCAGGGTTTTCTCATTCAAGTGGCAATGTTTCATTAATTTTCCTTTTGTTAGCCCTCCTTTGTACACTGTACAGGACTGGTGTATGTAATATAAGATCAGCCCTATGCAGAGCAGCATGTGTGTGTGGGCCCATCCTGCTTCCTCCCCACCTGTGCATCTCCATGATGCCACTGATCCCACCATCACCCAGCTAGCTGCCTCTTGCCTACCTGCAACCCTCTCGGCCTGTGCTAACACATTTGTGAGGTTCTGTGAGGTCTCTGGTGACTCTCCTCCATGGACTAGGAAGGCAAAAGGCAGAGCTCCTGCATGTCTTTCCAAGCAGGAAGTGGGGGAGAACAAGTAAGAAATTCAGTTTCTGCCACAGTCTGCTGGCACCAGAGAGTCAAATAAGACATGAAGGAAGAGTTGAAGATGGTGCACATGTGGGCTGGTTATTTAAGCAGAGCACCTGGAAAAGCTGTGTCCTCAGATGTGACGTGGACCTAAGGCTGCCATGGGCTATTATGGTGGGTTCTTTCCTCCTGGAAACAGGTCCTGAGATGTTAGTGCTGCTTCCTGGAATAGTGATCAACTGGGAGTTCTGAAAGGGAACGTAGCTAACAACCTTGTCAAACACCCAAAACAGGTCATCCTCATAGTATATGAGCTCCACAAGCCCAGGGATGAGAGTGCCTCGATTGCATGCCAAGTACAGGCCTCCTTTTTGCTGTGGTCAAACCTCTGGGCTCGCAACCCACAAGTAAACACCTTTTGCTTTTAATTACTTCTTTCACCCTCCTTTTACCCTTCTCTCTCCCAGCTTGTAATTTTCACTAGGTTACTCTCCAGCACACATTACAACAGAGCAATTCAGTGTGAGCAAAGCTGTAGGCCAATGGTCCAGACGGTAATCATAACATACTGTTAGTTTATTCATCATATGTTGTGACCGGTAGTTCTGAGATGTCTAATCCTAACAAATAGGCAGCAGTGCCAGTAAAGGGCTTTTTAATTGTTGATATAAAAACTCAAGAATATTGGGGAAATGTAACTTTCCTGCCATACAATATTCATAAAACTTGGAACGATGAAAGGCAGTTCTCCATCTGGTGCATATTTGCACGGAATCAGGTCAAAAACTGAAAACAACTTCTTTTAAGCATCATTGCAATCCGAATGTTTAAAGCCAGAGAGCAGGAGGGTGGTTAGGTTAGGCACAAATGTGGGAAGAAAAACCATAAATATGATGGATTAGTCTGTTTTCAGTCTCTGCATGAGGAGACTGGGACTTGGGGCAGAATTTGCTAACTATAAAACCCAAACTTCTTGTTCATTAATGCAAGTGATTAAAGTAGAGACAATGCATTAAGAATATTCACTTCTACTGGATTTGATCTACATAATCATCCTTTTGGGTTTTGCTTACTTCATTATGATGTTGCTGTTTGTGGCCCACAGTTATTTATTCATTTATAACCTATAATTTTCTACACATGGGATTTTTTCCCAGTGCATAAATATTACATGTCACCACTTTTGCTAAACTTCATGTCATTCAAAACCATGGGAAAAAATACAGACAAGAATAACCAGCCAGTTCTTAGATGAGCAAACTGCTTAAGTAGCTTTCTTATTAAATAATATTAGGGTTATGCTCACATATAATTGTGTCCACAGTTCTGCATCTGCGATGAATTGCAGGTGCATATACTAGTAGCCACATTTCCAACTGAGTTTGGGGGTGCACACTCGGAGTCAGATGTCTAACTGCTAATATGTTGTGCTAAAACAGGTCAGTTCTGAAAATCAGGGCCCTTATGTGAATCACTACTAAAGAGAAGAGTGTTCACTCTGAGTAAATGAAATGAGGAGGCTCTAACACTTATTTAATATTTATTGCTCAAAACATTTACATTGGTGCCATAAACATAGTGTTTTACAGAGGCAGATCTTGATGCATGTCCCAGATAGCTCTTTGAGAAATGAATCTTCTTTCCTTCTTCCATTCCTATCCTTAGGCAGGTTTTACACTATACCCACTGAACTATATATACTTGTGCATAAACCAATTTGTAAAAACTCCTTGTTTGCTATGTAAATATTAACTAAAAGGATAAAAGAGCTGCATATTTAGTTGTTCAGCCTCTGGCACACTTGCAAAATATCCAGTGAGAAGTGGAACAAAGCATCCAAGCCTCTGAGATTCCTCTGACCTGAGTTGGGTTACTGGCTGCAGCAAGGAGGCAGCACACAAAGTGGGGGTGGTAGATAGGGTTCAGGAAATTACAACCGTCTGTGATTGATTAAATGTGTGGCTCTCTGAGCCATGCAGTTCCTGGACCCTGGAGGCCCCATTCTGACTCTTCTTCTGATCGTCATCTTCCTCCACCTGAGCACTTTCCTTGTGCCTCATTTTAGCTGCTGCAGCCTCCGGCTTCCCTGACCTTTGGACTCCAATGGCTTTTTCAGCCGCCACAGGAGATTTGCCTGACTTGCATGTGGTTTTTCCCTGGCATTGCCCTGCACTTCTGCAACCAAGAACTTTTTATTGTAACTTCCCCAGAGGAGATTTATCAACATACGAGCCAACTCCCTGAAACAGTGAGTGGAAAACTAAAGCTACTTTCTCACTCTTGTATGCATGTCTGGTTCATCACTGCATTCTAATTCATATTGCTAGTAAATGCTATGAATCATATTTTCCATGAAAGCATTATATACTCTTGCTCAAGAAAAGCCACGTAGAACCCACCTATCCTATCTTTCCTCTTCTTCTTTGCAGTTTATTGCTCTCACTTGAGGTGTCTGAATTTAGAGCCCAACCCTGCAAACATTTAAAAATAAGATTAATTTGACTTAAATAGACTACTTATACCCTGGTTGTCCCCAGTTGCCCAAAGGGTCCCTTGAACAGCTGGTATAAATCAGAGAAGTTGCCCTCATTTACCCTGGGGCCCAACCAAGCACCACAGTAGCTGCAGGATCAGGGCTACAGCACTCCCACACTGAGAAGTACCAAGCATGCTAAGCTAGGAGCTGGGCCCTGTCTTTACTTGTTCTTGTAGAATGCCCAGCCAACTTTTGGGAGGCCAGAAATGATTGTATTAATTAGCTGCCATAGTTTCATATGTCAAAGATGGGAAGCAACATGCATTGAAAATATATTTATTATGATCACTTCATAAATTACAGGTTGTGCATTTTAAATATAGTGTTAAGTGGAGCAGATGTTACCCGTGTAACTTGTATTTTATATACTTGTGTAATTTACATACAGACAAACCAAAAAAGAAGAGCTCTCCTTCGTTTCTCATGGCAAAATGGTTGATATAACATAATTAAAAGCAACCGAAGTTTCCTCCTTGCTCCCCAAGTTTTTTCCTGACCCTTAAAATAAGGTTCTGGGAGCTTTTTATTTCTAGTAACTTTCAGCCTTATCAGCTCTGTGAATCTGTAGGAGCAGTTGTGTTCTCAGCGCTTCTGAAAAATGGATCACTTATTTAGAGATCTAATTGTAGCGGAGGAGACTCACCTTAGGCACACATTTATTTAAAATCTTACCCATGCTTAGTGTAACCTGAAAAGGTTCAGTTATTTCCTCAAAACAACATTGGATTCACTTATTATGAAAAAGGCACACAGGCCACTGTAACTTAAATAAAATTAATTCCATCTCAGGGCTTGGGTGATCTTCATAAATCATTCTAATTTCTCTCTTGCCAGAATACATTTCTTGGTAAAGTTATTTCCCTGTAAATTATTGCAGTCCACCTGCTAGTCCATATATAGTAAACATATTGCAACACATAATACCCTTGAGAAAGCTCTTATCAGAGCAGCACTTATCTCAACAGCTCACACTTCATTAGGTTTTCCCAGAAACGTGGAACAATAATAGAATGGGGAGAGGGCTTTCCAAAGAACAGGGGTGAGGTCGGGGTTGTCCTGGGTTACCTTTGATATGCAGGGCCGGCGCTTCCATTTAGGCGGCCTAGGCAATCGCCTAGGGTGCCAGGATTATTGGGGGGCGGCATTTTGCCGGGGTGGGTGGGGCGGCAGGCGGCTCCGGTGGACCTGCCGCAGTCGTGCCTGCGGAGGGTCCCCTGGTCCCGCGGCTCCGGTGGACCTCATAGACTCATAGACTCTAGGACTGGAAGGGACCTTGAGAGGTCATCGAGTCCAGTCCCCTGCCCTCATGGCAGGACCAAATACTGTCTAGACCATCCCTAATAGACATTTATCTAATCTACTCTTAAATATCTCCAGAGATGGAGATTCCACAACTTCCCTAGGCAATCTAGTCCAGTGTTTAACTACCCTGACAGTTAGAAACTTTTTCCTAATGTCCAACCTAAATCTCCCTTGCTGCAGTTTAAGCCCATTGCTTCTTGTTCTATCATTGGAGGCTAAGGTGAACAAGTTTTCTCCCTCCTCCTGATGACACCCTTTTAGATACCTGAAAACTGCTATCATGTCCCCTCTCAGTCTTCTCTTTTCCAAACTAAACAAACCCAATTCCTTCAGCCTTCCTTCATAGGTCATGTTCTCAAGACCTTTAATCATTCTTGTCGCTCTTCTCTGGACCCTCTCCAATTTCTCCACATCTTTCTTGAAATGCGGTGCCCAGAACTGGACACAATACTCCAGCTGAGGCCTAACCAGTGCAGAGTAAAGCGGAAGAATGACTTCTCGTGTCTTGTTTACAACACACCTGTTAATGCATCTCAGAATCACGTTTGCTTTTTTTGCAACAGTATCACACTGTTGACTCATATTAAGCTTGTGGTCTACTATGACCCCTAGATCTCTTTCTGCCATACTTCTTCCTAGACAGTCTCTTCCCATTCTGTATGTGTGAAACTGATTGTTCCTTCCTAGGTGGAGCACTTTGCATTTATCTTTATTGAACTTCATCCTGTTTACCTCAGACCATTTCTCCAATTTGTCCAGATCATTTTGAATTTTGACCCTGTCCTCCAAAGCAGTTGCAATCCCTTCCAGTTTGGTATCGTCCGCAAACTTAATAAGCGTACTTTCTATGCCAACATCTAAATCATTGATGAAGATATTGAACAGAACCGGTCCCAGAACAGACCCCTGCGGAACCCCACTTGTTATACCTTTCCAGCAGGATTGGGAGCCATTAATAACTACTCTCTGAGTACAGTTATCCAGCCAGTTATGCACCCACCTTATAGTAGCCCCATCTAAATTGTACTTTCCTAGTACCTCCCGTAGGCACGGCTGCGGCAGCTCCACCGGAGCTGCAGACCAGTGGACCCTCTCTGCAGGCACGACTGCAGCAGGTCCACCGGAGCCGCGGGACCAGCGCATGGGGCGGCGAAATGGCTGTGCGCCTAGGGCACTAAAAACACTAGCGCCGGTCCTGCTGATATGTCTGGCACTTGTCATTTGATTCTGATCATCTCACCTTTGAGGAGTATGACCCGTCTCTATGGATGAAGTATAGACCAGTGACTCTCAAATATGAGGTGCAGGAATGTGTTAAGAGCAATGTGAGCTGTGCTTTTTATTTAAAATAAATAAATAAATGCTCTGGTTGTCAACCCCAGGGAGCTGGGGCTCTCGCAAAAGGGCCGTGCCCACACGGGAGGGGAGAAGGAAAAAAAGGAACAGGCAGAGCCCTAGCTGCTGTCCAGTCTTGGCCTCTCTTCCCAGCTCCCCTAATCCCTCACCAGGAGGCAGCCCTGGTTTGGGATTTCCTTCAACTGCCTCCAAATCCCTCCCTGGGAGGTAGTGGTGCGTATCTGGTTGTCAGCCTGGAGTGGCGGCAGCAGCAGAAAAGTAAGAGTGGCAATGAGGCGCTAAGTCTGCTGTGAAAAGTGCTATTGACAAATATCACTTTTCACATTGTCACCCTTATTTCTGCGCTGCTGCTGGTGTGGCATTGCCTTCAGAGCTGGGTGCTTGGCCAGCGGCCTCTGCTCTGCCTTCAGAGCTGGGTGGTGGTACGTGTACTTGTGGGGAGATAAGGGGCATAAATGACTACAGACATAAAGAGGGGGGGTAAAATCAAATAAGCTTGAGAACTACTGGTGTGGACTAAATGCTGGCTTTTGAAATT
Organism: Gopherus evgoodei; assembly: GCF_007399415.2. Taxonomy (NCBI): domain Eukaryota; kingdom Metazoa; phylum Chordata; order Testudines; family Testudinidae; genus Gopherus; species Gopherus evgoodei. Next base: position 31,341,108 of record NC_044331.1, on the reverse strand, counting down.
GCAAGTGAAGGTGAGCAGCATGAATGAGATGCTCAGGCCAGCTCCTTCTTCCCTGAAATGGTTGCTGGGGATGATATTCAGATTTTTACACCCTTTACTTTTCCTCTCTGAGCACAGTCCTGGCCCTTACCGCATTGAAATCAATGGGAATTTAGTCCCCATTCAGCAACTTCGTGGGCAGCTGGTATCATAGGCTGGGCAAGGCTGAGCTTCCCCAAACATCCCAGTGTGGCTCCACCCACACTCCACCCCCAGTCCTCTCCTGCTTCCCGCTCTGTGAGCCGCTCTTCCCCTGTGCCATCATGGTGCCGGGGGCTGGGGCTGTGCTGCCCGGTCTCCCAGCACTCCAGGCTGGCGGGCAGAGGCAGGGGGTACTAGCCTGCGGCAGGGCCAGCAGCCACAGTGGGGGGCCTCTGGACTCTTGTGGGCATGGACAGGACAGGGAGGGACTAGCGGGCCAGCCTCCCCGAGCCAGCGGTTCACCCACCACCCATGAGCAGAACACATAACTTTAAGCACCTTGAAGTCAATGGGACTATTTATGTATTTACATTTAAGCATGTACTTAATTGCACTGCTGACTAGGGATGGACTTCTTCATATTCTTACAGTTAAGCACGTGCTAAAGAGCTTTGTTGAAAATGGATCTTCACCACTGATTTCAGTGGGAGCAGCACTGGGCCATCAAAGTGTGTTGAATTTTTCTATACTTTGAACAAAAGTTGTGCTACACAAGTCTCTCGTTCAAAAGTCAATATTCTCCCACCTAGTGCTTAGCACTGACTTTAGGAATCACACTGAATGCAAAGAGACTCGTGTGTGTACATGTGTGTGTGCGCATGTGTGTGTATATGCAGAAAAATAAGTATGGCGCCTGGACAGAAGGAAGAGGAATTGACCCATTAACACACACTACTTTTTTATTTTTATTTTATTTTTTAATATTCAGAGACGCATCCCTGTCTCTCGTAAGTCCCTTTTGTGCTGCTCCAGCTCTTTCTTCATTCATGAACTCCCCATGAATAAATTGCAAAATTCTTATTTTTGCTCATTATTTTGAACTATTTACAAATTCTCTTACCAGCTAATTCTTGGTCTGCAGATCGTTCATGAACAGTTGAGTGTGAACATTCAAAATCTGCAACTCAGGCTATTAGTCAGTTACCTAATTTGCATGGAAAAATTTCTGTTTCCTGAATGGAAAACTGATGTAATTTACCAGCAGCAATATGGATTTTAAATGTGCAGTTCACTGTTGCAGATTAGGCAGTTTAAAATTTGCTTTCAGTGAATGTTCTAACCTTTTGAGTTTTTTAAATTTTCTTTTCACAGCATTTATTAATCACGATAGTAAGGCTTGTTCAATAGACTATTCATGGAAAGCCAGCACAAGAGGGATTAAATACAGTCTACATGGGTTTATTTAAAATTTGAACAAATAGCTCTAGATTTCAAAATGCATCAGCTGATTTATCATCTGATCAGATTGTCAGCTTGAGTGAAGAAACTGGCCTTTTGTGCCCATAACTAAAATGTGACATGGATAGTTCAAGGATAAAATGTATTGACAGGATCTGGTTAATTCAGTTTAGACAGTAGATTTGTGTACTTTTGCAGTTGGTTTTGAATGGCTGAATACTCTCTGTTAAGGGAATATTCATTGTCTAATGAGCCTGGTCTTTGGTGGTGGTTGGTGTAGTTTTTGGTTGGTTTGTTTGTTTTTTAAATATTTTCATCAGTAATTGGAAAACTTCAATGCCATTCAGCAGAGAATGTATAACACTTTGGTATTCATCCGCCTTTAGGGCCAAATCCTGTTTGCAAAGCACAACCAGACAAGGAGCTCAGGATCACTGCTGGAGGTGGCTTAGTGGAGCTCCATTGTAACATGCAGTGTAGTTGTAGCCATGCCTGTCCCAGGATATTAGAGACACAAGGTGGGTGAGGTAATATCGTTTATTGGACCAAGTTTTTCTCTGTCATCAGAAGAAGTTGGTCCAGTAAAAGATATTACCTCACCCAGCTTGTCTTTCTACATAATGACAGTCACCTCTGTTCCGAGGCAGGAGCATGGCGTCCCTGCTATTTGCCCCACTCTCCTCCCAGCCCCAAATACCCTGCAGAGAAGAACTTCACAGTGTCTCCATGGTCATGTCCCTCTGTGACAGTGAGGAAGAATAGGTAGAATTTCTCTTTGTAATATTTATATTCAAATTCTGCTTTTCATTACACTGGTTAAACATTTACCTGTCTGGCTTTATAACACTTTGTGAATGCTCTTATATTTGGCATGGTTAATCTGTCTCCTGGAACCCTTTTCATTTTTCAGAGTATAGCTTAATGTGAAATGCTCATTGAACATGAATAAGTAGCTGATGGTGCTCTGTGTAGCAGGTGCTGGCTAATTGCATGTGTTCATTTCACAGCTGCTATGTGGTCTTACTATCCAGCTGAGGCAGATCATGAAAGTTCATCTGAACCATGACTGGTCAACAACAATCTAAAACAATAGTGTGTTTTGTTCTTACATAGTGACAGTAAAACGCCACAGGGCAATGCTAGCTGTTTAACCATTTTTCACAATTTTGTGCAGCACAAATGCTGAACAAATCACAGTAAATGAGTGACGTGATGTAACACATTTTCCAAAGAATCTTGCAAAAATAAAATGATCATAAATCTTTTCAGGGAGTGGGATGCTTTTTGAGAAAATATATAGGCCATAATCTACAACCCTCAGTTACAAGTATGCAACCTTCCTGATTGCAACACAGTAATGCCAAGGTACAGAATTTTGGTCCTATGTTTCAAAATAAGAAAAATCAGAGTGGTTTTCCATTTAAAAAAAAAAAATAAGAGATACAGTAATTCATAGTGTTGACAGTACCCTCCCATAAATGTCTAGCTTGTGAACTGCACGGATCAGATCTGAAGGCTGAATCTTTTATAATAAGAACCTGGTGCTGGAGAAATGAGAAGGCATGTTTCATTGCTTCTTGTGGCACTCATTAGCATGCTGTAGTTACAGCAGGAGTCTGTCAGTTTGTGCTTTTTGGGCCCTCCTTTTATAACTAGGCTGAAATTTGATAGATTTTATATTGTATGTTTTGTATGTTGTAACCACAATAACTCTCTGAGGTAACCATATATGAGCAGTTCACATGAGAACCCAGTAATGTTTAACGATATATGGAAATATGTTATTGATTACATAGGCAAAAAAATCAAATATGACATGAAGGCAGTTTTAGGGAAAGGTGCTAATGTTATGAGTCAATATACAGACACTCAGGATGAAATGAAACTCTCACTGCACCCACATTGTCATGAAGGAGATTGTGTGAGGTAAAGCAGCCTTTGTTTGGGCAGTCAAACCTCCTGGGAGATTCCTTTGTATTGCAAAGCAACTGCACAGAAAGGAGGGCTGAGTCCTAGTCGCAAACGCACCTTCCAATGGCTTGTGTTCCTAGGTGGGCAGGTTTGGGCTAGAGGACTTCCTACATGAAAAGCCCTGGGGATTAGGGAGGGATAGGGAACACTGTGTTTTAAACAGAGAGATTCTAGAGAGCATACAGCTGCCTAATGACGAAAGGGCAGGTGTGCTTTGGCTTTGTGTTTCCGCAAAAGAGAGCTGTACCTTTTATGGAGTCTGGCCCAAATCGACAAAGATATCAAATCTGTCTCCCATTGAAATCACTGGGAGGTAGGTGCCTAAATCCATTTGAGGATCTGGGTCGCTGTGACCGCCTCTGACTAAAAAAAAAACTGTTTACTCGGTCTATAAATATATTACTCTAACAAAGTATCCTGACTGTCACCGATTTTTCTTCCAGCAGTATACAGCTTTACAAGGCCCCCACATCTGTTACCGCTTGGCAAAGGAGCTACACTACAGCAGGAAATCAAAAACAAAAATGTGCACTTCTTCTCTGTCCTCATTCCCTACTATGTCTTTTACTGGGTGGTAGGTATGAAATGTACTATTTCCCCAAATCCTCTGCTCCTGCTACCTCTCTCTCACATGTTCATAGCCCCAGTGGTTTCTTCAAGCCCTCCTTATTGTTGTCCCAGTTCTGGAAAGCATCCATATTCAACAACTTAAGTTATGCACATGCTTAAGTTTCATTTAAATTAAGCCCTTAAATTGTTGTTCTGAATCAGGCCCTGTAAGAGTGACTCAGCCAATCAGAGAAAAGAAACAATAGCATGAGATTCAGGTGACTAGTCAAAACTGAGGAATTGATCTCAAATACAGTGTGTTGGAACTCACAATAAACTGATAGTGAGCAAGCCATAGAATAAAAATGTTCAAGAAAACAAATTTTAACAAAGCAAATTCAAATAACAAATGTGAGGATGTCGCAGAAAAAGAGGCTAAAGTTGTCAAGGAAAATTATTCACCTTGAACTGTTCAGTCAAGCCCTATTTTGATTTCGGAGATTCCTTCTATTTACTGGGGCTCTGAGATTTGAGTTTCCCAAAATTTTCCATCATTTGCCTCATGGAGGGCTATTGAAATAGCCCACCTCTTACTGAACTGGTCTCATTCCATCCACAGAGATGACTGGAATGTCTGTCACAAGCAGTGAATGAAACAATTTAAAAAAAAAAGAGCCATTCTCAACATTTCTCAGTGTCTGATGTGAACCATAGGGCAGGACACAGGGTCCTGGTGGTCCCTGACACCAAAACACACTGCATATCCCAACTATTAACCACACCTCCATTGTTCTATGCACAAACACACAATATTCATGTATAGTTTAACAGATGTAATGCACTGTAGTAAGTAAATGATGCAATTGCAGGTAATGCTCACAGAATACATATGAAAAGGAACCATTAGGTTTCTTACACAAGTCTGGGGAAAAACTGTATTCTGCTTATTAAAATCTTTCTAAGCAATAAAACATTTCAATGTTAATTAGCATTTTCATTGTTGTAAATGAAATGCTTTGATGGGGAGAAGGAAAAAACATGAAGACTTGACTGTAAAATTTACATTAGTAAATATTGCAGTTTACGATGGACTGACATTTCCTGTACGTACAATATATAGTGCTCGGAATGGGGAGATGTTATAGTTTTGCATTAAGTAAGTAAACTGGAGTGTGTCTCATATGAAGGGCTCATTAAACATCCCCCCCACTAGTCCATACACAGAATATCACTGATATCACTAGCTATCTCTCTGTCCTTCACCACAATCTCTAGACTTTAGTGCAAGGGTCTTCTCAGATCCTTCCATCTGGCACAGACTTTCTATATAACTATGCTGCTTTGGTTTTCCAACTTATTTAATAGTTTAGCTCCGTACCTCTCCTCATGTCTTTTTTTTTTTTTTTTTTTTTAATACTGTCAGGTATTTTGGGATAGCGCTTGTATGGTAAATGCAATAAAACAACAACCTGTGCTCAGTACCCTTGGGTCAATGGGAGTGAAAGAAGCTCATCACTTAGCAGAACATGGCCTTAACCTTCTATTGTATCAATAGGAGTTCCACAAGCAGATCACTAGCAAGAAATGGCTCAGATTGTTTGTTATTCTGACCAAGATGATGAGATCCTAGTGTAATAATATAATCCTGAGATTACTGAAGGGGGTGGGGGCTTGTTGAATTCTTGCAAAGAGTTTGTCTTGTTTCTTTGGCTATGGCAAGTATTTTTGATCTCTCTAGATCTTGGCAATGTTGATGATATTTGACAGCATTTTTGGGGAGTTAATGCTTCACCTCTATTTAAGCTTTTCTGAGCTCATTTAAATAATGCTGTTAGATACCTTCCAGTGTTTTATTGCTTCCAAGGAGATTTCTAGTATTTACTCTTTTTTTTTCTCTTGCTGCAATCAGTTAGCACATTTGTAGCATGACAGTCTTGGTAATCTGTCAATGTACCGCTTATTAATTCTGTTTGATATCAGGGGCTCACATTTATCTGTAAGATTGCAGACTCCATTTTGAATATGGGGTTGGTTTGCCTTCTCTGTTTCCTTTTACCTTTGTATTGGACTGGGGACAAGGGGTAGCACCACAGGGCTAAAAAGTAGTCACTAATGTAAGTGTTCTCCCATTGAAATAGAACCACCTTAGACAACAGACTGGCTCCAATACAGATGAACCAGTCTTCTCAGGTGGGCTGGGAACTAAGCAACTGGTAGGGAATTTTGATCATCTGATGAGACTGACCAGGGAGTCCTCTGACAAAGAGAGCTGGAACATTTAAAAGGAGAGGACCTCAGCAGCCAACTGGCCCAGACATGTTCTGGATGCAAAGCTCTGTGCAGAAAGGATAGGAAGGATCCTGGACTCTTTAGAAGACTCTGGCCTATACTCAAAGAACTCTCCACAGAGGTGAGAGAATTGAGGTAGCAAAAGGCATATAGGTGCTTCTACATCTGGGTATTTCCCATGCTAAGTAAGGAGTAAAGTCTCTTTGTTGGCTTTCACTGTCACATGCCTCTGAAGTGTTAAAGTGTAAACCAACAGGCTCACTCCTTCAGTGGGATTCTGGGGAACATGCAAGAGCAGCTGGGGATGCTTAGGGGAGACCGCACTAGTTTCAGGGTGTAGGCAATTGGACTGTGGGGTCTCCCTGCCAAGAGGGGTGTTGGACACAAGGTCCATACCCAGAGTGCATGCCTAAAGGCCCAAAGCCAGGCACGGTGTCTAAACTCTGCCCAGCACCAGCAAGCTAAGGGTGTTTGGATCCCCTGACACCAGTCCAGTGAGCATCCAGCAGTGACAGCTCGATCAGATCTGTGTAACATAATTCCCAGAGAAACATGGGAATTGTAGGTTGGGCTGCAATGCATGCTGGGAAAGGGGTTGAGCTCTAAAAAAGCTCCATTTTGGCTAAGTAAGAGAAAAAGTGAGGAAGAAGCAACACCTGGAATTGGGGTCTCTCTCTGAAATGAGCAGGATGTGCAGTGGGTCACCCAGCTAAGTGCTATCCAAAGAAGAAGCCTATGGGGGACTAGAAAGGAGGCCCCAAGGCAGGCAGGAGAAGGAAGAACCCTGAGGAGGGATAAGCTTGGTAAGTTTGGTAAAGGACTGTAAATCTGAAACTAAGGAATTTTACGGAAGAGTGAAGTATTTGGACTTGCAGTAAAAGCAAATAGAAAGAAATGGCTTGAGACAAAAGAAATATCATGGGCTTGAGACCTGGACTGGGCCCCTTCTTTTTGTCTAGGGCTGGGGCTTCCAGAAAGCATGGCAGGAAATACACCCAGTCCTTTACTCCCCTGCATCTAGGGGCAAGATGACTCACATGGGTAGAGGGCTGTGGCCCAGGGAAGGCGAAGGGCTGTCCTTGTTTCGCTGAACTTTTCATTCCCTGGAAGGGTCCGAATCTGCCTAATGCTGCTGGCTAGCCAATCACTGAGCAGAAGTCAAGGCAGTCACCCCACGGGATGACAGAAAGCTAGGCTGCTTGGTCCACTTACTGTAAAGCTTTTGGAAAATAACTGTTAAAACATAGAAAAGAGTCAAGTCCACAGGGGTTGGGACAAGAAGTCTGCCTTCTCTGGTTCATACTTTATGCTGGATTCTAAGCCCTGTACACTGGCTGCTTCTGCCACAAGATGGATATGAGAGTAGACAGACATTGCTTCCTTCCTGCCACTTCTGGGTGCTGTGCATGCTTGGAGCAATAGGAAAGGAGCAGTTCTTGTCTTCAAGTGTGGGAACTGGACTTCTGATGGACCCTTATATGGACTGCATGGGACACATGTCCCACCCCCACCCCCAGGCAAGGATGAGGTGGAACCTGGCCAGGTTCCCTTTCTGTTTACCATGTGAGTTTCTGCATACTAGTAGAGCTCTGGTTTTGAGTAGCCTTAACTGAGCCCTGATTTAGTTGTGTAATTTCTGTGGCAGAAAAAGAGAGCTGTATAAATCAGAATAAAAGTAATTTCATGGCAAAGGATACTGTGCTATGAGGAGTGCTTTTTTTTCTGTAAAAGAATGTCCTCTCTGTACTAACAGGGAAGAGAAGTGCAATAACAAGTGTGTAATTCCTTCATAACCATTGTCAAAACACAGCTAGGAGAATGGTCACATTTTTCAATAGTAAAACTTTTATTAGCTATTTTATTGACCTTCAGTGAAACTTAAGCTCCTAAATGCCTATGTCACTTTTGACAATGGGACTTAGGCACTCAAGTCACTTAGGTACTTTTGAAAATTTTACCCTAGTTAAAGGAAATGAATTATTGCCCAATTCTGCATTCCTTGTGCACCCAAACCTCCCAGTGAACAAGGAATGCAGGCTTTAACTCCAGATACAGAGAAGCACATGACAAAAGTGGTGAGATTAAAATGTTATAGGGAGCTGCATCAATTAGGATAGTGTGAGGTGGATATAGAGAGGCGTATCAGCCTAACAGTGAAGGAGGTTCATTTCAACATCACCAATCCCAGCATTATTTCAGGATAAATATTTACTTTATATGACATTGGAGATCCTACTAAAGGGGCACTTCCTCCACCCCGTGAAAATATTTAGAATTGTACACATGCTAAACAGGCACAAGTATCCCCTCAAGCCTCATTTTTCTTCCTTCTATTTTAAAAATCAGTTATTACTATACCAGCATAATGGTCATTCCTTTTAATCTTTATTTAGTACTGTACATATTGTATCTTGACAAATTTGATAGACAAGTTAAGGCCTCGATTCTGCAATATGACATTAGTGACAGGATCCTGGTGAAGACCATTGGGCTGTGCAGCAGCACAGGGGTTCTCCTGAGATAATGTTTTGAAAATGAGTCATCTCTCCAGAGATTCATGTGGTAAACAGCACCAGGCCAAGTTCCACCTCATCTTTGCCTGGTGCAGACAGGACACAATGAGTCCCATGCAGCCCATGGAAGGGTCCAGCAGAAGTCCAGTTCCTGCACTTGAGGACAAGAACTGCTCCTTCCCTATTGCTCCAAGCATGCATAGCACCGATAAGTGGCCGGAAGGAAGCAAGGCTACAACCCCTTCGTACTCTACTCCTTCCACTGCACTGGTCCAAAAGGAATGTTGTAGCAGGCACAGCAATGCTCCCTACATAGACTAGGTTCCTCAAGGAGGCTTTCTATTTGTCACAGGCAGAATTCTTTGTGGGGCCCAATATTGGAGTCTGTACCTGAGACACAATCTAACTCACATTTTTTCTCTTTTCTGGCAGGTTGTTTAAATACTATGTGCCATCATAGACCGAGCAACCAACAGCTTGTACTTATGATGCCACAATGTAACTGCAGGCATAGGCGCCAACTTCTGCTCCCGCTGGTGGGTGCTTGACACCCACCCCTCTACCACAGCCCCGTCCCCACTCCACCCCTTCCCTCAAGTCCCCACCCCTGCTCTGCCTCCATCCCCCCCCCGCTCTGCCTCCTTCCCCAAGTCCCCACCCCCACCCTGCCTCCTCCCTTGAGCATGCTGTGTCCCTGCTCCTCCCCCTCCCTCCTGGAATGCCACCAAACAGCTGTTTGGTAGTGGGCAGAAGTGCTGGGGGGGAGGAGAAGGAACATGGCACACTCAAGGTAGGAGGCACAGAAAAGGCAGTGGGAGCTTGGCTGCTGGTGGGTGTGGAGCACCCGCTAATTTTTCCCTGTGAGTGCTCCAGCGCCTATGACTGCAGGAAGTACGGCCTTATTTAAGAAGTAATGTCCAGAAACTGAGTTTTATATCTGGCATTGCTGATGGTACTTGGAACAAGGATAGTGGATAGCAACATACTGTATCTGCTCTTTCTGTGGGCTTTGAAACAGTGTTTCCAAAAGACACTTGAATTTTTCAGAATTTTTTCTGTCCATGTCTCGGCGTTAAATGGTTATATATAGATATGTGCATTTATTTTTTGTGCTGCAAATATAAAAGAATGTACAAGGATCTCTTTCTAATACTATAGAGACAAATAAGCACTTGTATAATAAGTAGAGCAGTCCAGAAAATTTCCATCAAAATAAAGCTTGGGATAGATGGGAATTTTTCCACAAAACTTTTTCTAATTTCCTTCCCTCCCCTCCAACACACTAGCTCTAATAAGAAGGATGGGTCTGTGTTTTGTGGTAAATTAACAATTTTAGAAACTGTGACTGGCGTATCAGACTTTATGACCCTATAGGATGCTGCAGAGCTATTTTGCTGACTCACCTTGCCAACCAGACCCCAGTTCAGGGATATAAAAAGCTGCGTGGCTATCTGCAGAAAGAACAGGAAGCCTGGGGTGGGGGTAAAGAAGAGAAGCCCTGTGATGAGGAAGGAATTCAGGCTCAGCTTTTTATGTGTAAGTATGGTTCTGGCTCATAGCTGGGTTACTCCAGTTCAAACTAAAGGAAATTCTCAGCAATGAGATGAGGGTTTGGTCAGTGGCCTATGGGCTGTAGGGGCTACTCCGCCAATTTGTACTAGTAAATATAAGCAACTCATTTCTAATAAAAATGTGCTCAACCTTTGCATCTAGGGATTTCTAAAATGAAGGGAAACTATGCTCTCTGGGATTTGTAAAGTTTAGAGAAACAGCAACATTAGAATAGAATTATTATCCCCTAGGTTCATGAGCACATTTCAAAATGGATGTATTTATTTATTTGCTTGTTGAAAGCAAGGGAAAATAATTTTTAATTAAGCTCAATGGGCAAGCAGACTGGACAGGTGAGAGATGAAAGGAAAATGAGTCTAAGCTGGTAAGGACTAGGCGTTATCCCAGTCTAGGGGGTATGTGTAAGGCTCTTCACCTCATTAAGTGTCACCAAAGCTCTTAGAGCTGTGCTTAAATGGTCCAGAGGGCTTCAGTAACAGTTCTGCACTCGGATGAACCTCCACCACAATGTGTTTAGCCCTTGAAGACAATTTATTTCATTCTGTAAGGCAGCCTCGGGCAAACATTCACAGTGGCAGTGATGGACTTTGCTATGGAGCTGCATCTAAAGGCAGGCTGCTGCTGTGCAGGGCTTTTGGGGGAAGGAGTAATACAGGGAAAAATAAGAGAGGAAATGTGAAAAAAGGAATGCAAGGAGGGTGTGTGTGTGTCAGGAGGAGAGGGAGTTAATGCAGAGGTGACAAGCAAATCTGTTTAGGAAGAAAGAGCTCTGAGGGGGGGAGGCATTCCTTTGGTATTAGCGGGGTATGTTGTTCCTCCTTTCCCCAAAGAACATGTGTGTGACAAATTAAAGCCTCTCTAACTGGGAAATGTTTCTGATCTTCTGTTTGCATTTCCTAATTGAATCAGATGCACTGGGGCATGGCTCTGTGAATCTGGGCCACACTGAGTTAATCACATCAAATATTTGCATTCTTCCCCTCTCCCCACTTAAATTAAGACATTGTGAAATTCTGTGTGAAATCCTATTGTGTAATGTTGCCCAAAAAGACCAAAGCAAGAGCATCTTGAGTAAACTCCCTTAACACATAATTATTTGGATCTTATTTTAAGGTCACTGGTTTAGCTAATACTCAGTGGGAAATGCGCCAGTCATCCCAGCTGGCACACAATCACTGGGGCCAGGAGAGTGAGTCAAACCTTCGAAGTGGCACTGGAGTGCCTGTCAGCCTATGGTAGCCCTGCATGGTTAGGAAGGCTGCTATTGGTCAAACCCTGAACTTCTAAAGGCTGCTGAGATTGTGAGGTGGTGCCAAATGGCACCATGGCACAGGCTTCTTCCCCTTTCTCACATTCTGGTCAAGGCCAGGTGCTGAGGCGTTAAAGTATTGCTGATGGCTGCCTTACTCTTACTTTGGGACAACATGCACCTCCTGGACATGGGAACTGATATCATCTACCTGAATACATTGTCAGGGATTGAAAACACGGTGGTGGTGGCAGCAGCAGCGGCTTTTTGTATGACAGTAGCTCCCAGAGGTCTCAGCTGAGATCACAGTCCCACTGTGCTATTGACAGTATTCATGTGGCACTTGGCAGATGTTCTGACGATGAGGGGGTGGGGTTTTGAGCGCCAAGAGCCAAGGCACTGATGGAGAGCATACATCTGCTCATGGAGCAGGAACTGGAGGAGGGCCAATGTCAGCCCAGGCAGCAGCAGGACACCATGTGGGAGGCAGCAGGTGAGAGGGTAGTCAGACTGGACCCTAATTGGATCTGTCTGAAAGTCTGGTCCATTAGTAATCAGCACTGACTAACAATTATGCTTGCCAATCCCTTAAAAGTGGGGAAAGCTTTCTCAGTTCTTCACAGGATTCTAATTAACATGCTTTTGGTCAGCTTAGTCTTAGGTTGGAGCAGGGGAACCCTATCAGCCATTTTGGATTTGTTGAGTATCTTGGAAATCAAAGCAATAAGTGATTGCAGTGCATAGGGTGTCATCGTCATTGTGTGCCCTTTGCCCCCCAGCTGCACTGTTATGTTGTGTCTCATCCTTATGCAAGTGTTGGTTCTCTAAGATCATTAGACTATGCGTGACCACTACTGCTGAATCCGTGCAATGGCATAGTACACCATAACCATTGTCTAATTGTTGAGCCACGCCTTGTTTCTTAAGCCAAGAGATACAGTGAATAGAGGCAATTCTTTTAGCTTTGGCATCATGCCACACAAGTAAGCAATTTATAAGTCCTGCCATTTGGTTGAATCTTACTCTTGGCTGAAATGTGAATGTATAGTACTGTTAAGCTTTTTCATATACTATGTTTGTTCATGGGCCAGCCTTATTATGCAGGATCAGATTTACTACTGGACTAGCATCAGGAAATTCTTTGGTGTGCTGAACTTTGGAAGTACACTAGTCAATCACGTACATGATGCTTACATCTCGCGTACGTGTGATCCACATTCTGTACAATGGAAACCATTAGTTATTAAACAGAGACTAACTAATCTGCCTGGGGCTACTGCTGTTGTACGTGTTCTGCAAGAGTAGAGGTGCTGGGAAGCTAATACTTGCACTGACTTTAGTAAGAAAACTCAGATTACTTCCACTCTAAGCTATGTACGATGAGGACTCGGCTAGAGAACTCCCACCACCATTAAAAAGAAACTCTTCCTTGGGGGGAAATTTACAAATGTTGTTTGGTTCTATGCATTGTGCTGGGATGATAACAGGAAGGTCTGTGATACTAACTACATTAAAAGCTGCCCTTGTCTCCACAACAGCCTAAAGTACCCTTGTGGCTCTGGCTTAACCTCCTTTGCACCATCCCTTGATTTTACCAGGTGTTAGTCTCTGTCATAAACAGATAGTTAAGGGTTAATGTCTCTCTTACCTGTAAAGGGTTAAGAAGCTCAGTAAACCTGGCTGACACCTGACCAGAGGACCAATAGGGGGACAAGATACTTTCAAATCTTGGTGGAGGGAAGTCTTTGTTTGTGCTTTTTGTTTTGTTGTTGTTTGCTCTCGGGACTGAGAGGGATGGGACATCAATCCAGGCTCTCCAAATCTTTCTGAATCAGTCTCTCATGTTTCAAACTTGTAAGTAATTAGTCAGGCAAGGCGTGTTAGTCTTATGTGTGTTTTCTCAACTTGTAAATGTTTCTTTTTGCTGGAAGGATTTTACCTCTGTTTGCTGTAACTTTAAACCTAAGGCTAGGGGGGCCCCTCTGGTCTATAGAAATCTGATTACCCTGTAAAGCATTTTCCATCCTGATTTTACAGAGATAATTTTTACCTTTTTCTTTCTTTAATTAAAAGCTTTATTTTTAAGAACCTGATTGATTTTTCCTTGTTTTAAGATCCAAGGGGATTGGATCTGGATTCACCAGGGATTGGTGGGGGGGGGGAAGGAGGGGGATGGTAAATTTCTCCTTGTTTTAAGATCCAAGGGGTTTGGATCTGTATTCACCAGGGAATTGGTGAAGTCCCTCAAGGCAACCCAGGGAGGGGACGAAGTTTTGGGGGAACAGAGTGCCCCAGACACTGGAATTCTGGGTGGTGGCAGTGTATACCAGATCTAAGCTAGTAATTAGGCTTAGAAGTGTCCATGCAGGTCCCCACATTTGTACCCATAAGTTCAGAGTGGGGAAAAAAACCTTGACTGTCTCCCTCATTCCATGAATCCTAAAGTCTCTGTGGCCAAATAGTGCTGCACACCCCAAAGGAGAAATTCCACAAGGGACCTACTCCTATTCTATCTTAGGTCCATCAAAGTCTGTATGTTCATGTTTTCACTAGCCTTGGTGGCCTCCTAAAAAGACTGCCACAGGGGTGAGTTGGAGTTAAGATTACTTAACGCCTGTTTTGCTTTCAATCATGACCTGTCTGATCAGGTGGTCTCAAGGGAATATCTATTATTGGAGGGCATTGATCTCTAGTTTTGGAGTGTTAACTCAAATGCCCAATAGTGATGATTTAAATGTCAATGGTAACTATTCAGCCATTTGAGAAAGAGGAAGACCTACACACTCAGCTCTGTGTCAGCACATTTTTAGCCCTATGAGTGAGTAGCACTCTCCCATGTACTTCCACTTTCTACTATCCTCCCCACCCAGGTTCAACAGAACCTGCTGATCATATTTTGAACAGCTGTGTCATTGAAAGCAAGTGGCATCTTATTTTGAGCTTGTTTTGTGGGGAGAGGCGCAGAGCCTAGGAAAGTACCATTGTCTCTCTCCCCCCACCCCCCCGTTTGACCTCTGGTTTTGTGGAACCACAAACAAGAATGAAGGTGCTTAGGCAGTGCATTGTACCCTTTTTTCCTCTCTCATTGTCAGAGGTATCTCTGACAGAGAGTTTCATGCTCACCTTCCAACCCTACTGCTGGAGAAGATAATAGGGCCTACTCCTGCTGCAGAGCTTACATGAGAGACAGGTAAAGGAGAAGCCCAACGGGCCATTTGCTTTACTTGTGTTTAGAGCCATGGGCCTCTTTTATTGAAGGTGGGCTCAGCAGGCAATGTTCAGATCCAAATAAGGCTTAATCTAGATCTCACATCCTATGAAATCTCATGAAATTGCCAGCATTTTAGGCTCAGGTCCCATGAGAATGGCAGTTCTTACCAAATTTTTGGCTCCATTCAAAATGAAAATGCAAAATGGATCCAGCCTGGAACCCAAAATCATAATAAAGCATACATGTGGGGGGACTGTTATCCCTTTACTAACTTTCAGTGCTAGTGTTTGGTTGCTAGCTCCCAGTACTAAAAGAGGAGGGATTGATGGCAAATCAGGACCCTGAGACTGACAGTCCCCAGGAACAATGGCAAGAGGCTAATGCTCTAGGTCAGCCTGATTGACAGGGCGGGCAGGCTAATCAAAGAGACAGAAGGCCAGGGTGGGTCCCATCCTCCGTGTGAGCTGAAATTGCCTGGGTCAGACAGAGTGGGGCCGAGTGAAGGAGAGAGAGCAGGGGCCCAAGCTAAGCTGCTAGGAGCAGAGCTGCAGCCCAAAAAGGCAGAGCACAGCCCAGAGAGAGAGACCTGCCCTGAGAGGGGAGCTGCAGCAACCAGAGCCAGAGGGGCCAGACAAGCAGCCCAGGAAGCAGGTGAGAGCTGAGAGAGAGACACAGAAGCAGCCTGCAGAGCAGACCTGCCCTGGGAGCAGAGCTGTAGCAACTGGAGCCAGAGAGGCCAGAGAAGCAGCCCAGGGAGCTGGAGCAGTCCGCAGCTGGGTGCGGTGAGCAGCTCGGGAGAGCGAGGGGGACCCTGGGCAGTGGGCCCAGCACAGGGAGATGCCTCAGCCAAGAGGCTCTACAGGCCAGACTTGGAGGGAGATCATAACCCTGACAGAGCGGGGGTGACACTGGGGAGAAGGGTCCCTGCCACCCAGAGCCTGAAAGTGTGTGGCCACCGCCAGAGCAAGTGTCCAACCCGCAGCGCCCCTGCAGCACAGCCAGGGCCTGAGAAGGAGGCCTGGGACCTACAAGGAACAGACTGTCAAGTGCCCTGATGTCCAGAGACACTGTTTGTGATGGTCCCTGCCACAGAGCAGGGTGATGTGTTTTCCTTTAACCTTTTCCATTTTTCCTTATTCTTTTTTTAAAATTAATTGTTAATTAAATAACTTGTATTTGCTTTAAATTGTATGATGTAATCAGTGGGTCAGGGAGGTGCACAGTGCAAAGAGAGTACCCCGGGGTGGGGACACCCTAGCCCTTGTCCTGGGTGACAACAGCAGGGTTGGGGGTTAAGCCCCCCCGGAATCCTGGGTCCAGCCTCATTGGGGTTACGAGGACTCTGCCAGACAGGAGAGTGGAAGGGGAGCCCTCAAGGGCAGGGAGGCCTCTGGGTAAAGGAAGTGGGAGCGAGGACTCAGATCCTTTCACTAGCCCACTTCACCAGGGTAGTGCAGAAGCCAGGAAAGTTCCCCACAATAGTGGGACCATTCCCCCGCTTACATACAGAAACAGGAATTTGAATCTTAAGCTAACAGCACAGCTCCCCAAACACACATACTGGAAAACTGAAGGAGTTCTAATTCAAGAGGTTTTGCTTTTTACCCATTTGTTGCTTTCATAAGTGTAACCTGAAGTGCCATTACAAATTAGTATGTTTGCATGGTTAGTTTCTCTTTATGGAAGAAAGGAAGAAAACAAAACACCCCAAACCCTATGAAATTGATTATATGGAGAAGATTACAATCTTAGGATCTGGCCTGAGTAAGGAGAAGCATGTAGGGAGCAGGGACCTAACTGACTGAGTTACTTCCCAAATGAGGCAAGGAGTAAGCTGTGCTGACCCTTTTCCTAACATTCCTTCCCTTCCCCACCCTCACCGTGGGCACGCAACCAGGTTTGTAACTGAACTCTCTCTATTAGCAAATGCAAATTTGTAGAAACTTTACACACACACAGCTGAATTAGTCTCAATTGTTCATATTTTGTCTGTACCCAAACTGTTTGGTTTTGGTGCTTGCTAAACTAAATGTAACATTTACAACAGCTACTCAGTTATCAGCTAGTTCCTCAGGTGACTTCTAATCTTTTTTCTTTTTATTACAATACTGAGAGATTAGAGCTATGGCAAAAGGACCACAGCTGCAGAAACACTTGTTTTTCTGTTCTTGTGGTTACTCTTCAGAGTTAGGCAATGTTTCATTTCCCAGCAGAACTGCTCAACAGCCCTCCCCTCAGAAGTGTCAACATTATGTAAATTTGTGTGTGAGGAATGTTGCTACAGTACCAACTAGTTAAACTTTTTAAAGTTTAATCACTTGGCTGCTGCAAAGATTAAAAAACCCACAGAATTTCCCTGAGCGAGACCTGTGCAAGCTGAACTATGTATTTTAGAACTGGGCTTTTTGTGTGTCTGGGCATGAATAGCAACTACCTCAATGCTCAAGTATTCTGCTATTGTTTCCATTATGATTAAAGGTGTAAATGTGTAACTTCAAACCCAATAAGGTTTTTTTACATTTTTCCTTTAAAAAAACAAAAACACTTAATCTCACCTCTACATATATTGTTTTTTAATGCAGCAAAGAATCCTGTGGCACCTTATAGACTAACAGACATTTTGGTCTATAAGGTGCCACAGGATTCTTTGCTGCTTTTGCAGATCCAGACTAACATGGCTACCCCTCTGATACTTGTTTTTTAATGCTTTATTTTCAAAACTGAAAGGGCTAGGTTGCATAAGGATTTAGGGGTCAATTCATATGGTCATTAAGTACAAAATTTTATTGCCTTCCTTCTCAGAAGCATGGGAAAGTGTGACCATTGTCCATCTGCAGACTGGTTTCCCGTTCATTCCATGATCCAATCTAAAATTCCCTTCCTGTGACTTCAGTGGGACTAGAATTTCTCCCCTTGTTTTTAAAATCCTTCATATACTTGTCCCAGCCTTTCTCTCAGACCTAGTCTCTCTCTTTACCTCCTGAATTCATCTATTTTTAAATCTCATGCTCTTTCTTGTTATCACTCTTATTTTAATTTCGCTGCTGCATTGTTTAAACCCATACATTTTGTGGGAAAGAAGTGACACACAAGAAAATTGTTTTACAGACTATATGCTACTGCATGGGACACCAAAGTACAGTATGGCCCTCCCAAAAAATTCTCATTACTCTTACTTCTAGTTTTTAGAAGTTTATTTCTCAGCAGCCTCCATAAGCAGCTTTATAAACCAACTAACACTGTTCTGGAGGGGGTGTCTTGTCCTTTCAGGTCTGCCTCCTATCTGTACTTATACTGAGAGTGGTATAACATGTATAAAGAGCATGAGTCAGTCTCCTATACTTCACTAAGTGCAAATGATTCATTGTACAAGACATCATTCTAAGAATTGCCAAGAATATATCTGCACTACTGAACCATTTGCTTCTCTGCAAGATTTTCAGGGGGAAAAAATCAGCTCTAAATACAGCTTGGTTATACCTACTGTTTTTCATCCTCAAGAGATCTTAATTCTTTATAAAGCGATGAGTTAAATATTGCAATAACCACATACATAAATGGTACAACTTCTATGCACTCAACAATAGCTCACATGCTGCCTTGGTCATTGTTTCATGGGTGCTTAATCCAGCACAGGCCCAGCCCTGCAAAAACTCGTGCATGTGTTCAGTTTGACTACCGTGAGTACTTCCATTGATTTCATGGTCGTAAAGTTAAGCATATGGATAAATGTCTGCAGGATCAGGGCCACAGATTCCCCAGTAGAAGGCCCTCACTTTTTTAATGACAGGTTATTTGATGGTTTTACCTCTTTTACATTGTTTTGTACATGGTTTATGGCTTTGGCTTTCTTTCACTACATTTTAAGTTGCTTCATTGTACCTGAAACACCTTGGCTTTTGATCATGTACTTTCTAAATGTTAATATTAAGTTGATGGCCATGAGAGTCATGATACCATGATGTTAAGGGGTGACTTTTGAAACACCTGGAGTACATTACACAGCCTTCCCCTCCCCCCCCACCCCCCAAAAAATCTGCAGCAGAAGGTCTCAGAGCCTGGTTAACTCACTTGGGCTCACAGGGTCATGCTCCAGGGGTAAAAATAGCAGCATAGATGCTTTGACTGGAGCCTGGGGTCCTAGACCCTCTCCTTCTCCAGGTTTCAGAGCCCAGGCTCCAGTCCCAGCCTGACTGTCTATGCTGCTATTTTTAGCCCCATAGTGTGAGTCAATTGCCCCAGGCTCTCAGATTCCCTGCTGCAGGTCTCCTTTTTGCTGTGTAGACCTATCTGTGGGTGCTATTGTACAAAATGTGGTAGGGAAGATATGGCTATGTAAGACCAATCGTGTTGGCACAGAATTCACAGGTGTTAGCACTGCTTATTTTGGTGTGTGCATACATTTAAACCATGTCTGTGACTATGGCCAGGAGGTATTTCAAGTACAAAATATACACTGCCTGGTTTAGAAACGTAGCTGTCTTCTCATAACATGGTTTTGGAAACTTAGAAAATGTAGAAAATTGTTGGCCAACTGTTAAAAGGCCAAATACGCTGTGGAGTCCTACAGACTATGCATTTCTGCTGTGTAGCAAAATGTAAAGATGGTTCTGTAAGATTTCATTGGGAGACCTTTTTGCCAGAGACTTTGATCCAAGGCTGAAGACATTACAAGCTGTGAAGCTTATATCAGCAGCAGACGTTTATTACAAAATATGTCAAATTGTGTTTTCATAAGAGCAGAAAAGTGAAAATGATTTCCCTCTAAAGAAATATTTAATAACCTAACAGTTTAAAAACTCATTTCCTTCATCTGTTTGGTTCTAGACATAATTTGTTCATTATGTCACTTGAATCTAGTAACTGCCTCATTATAATAACAGAAAATCTACCATTGCAAAGTACACGTGGTGTCTTATTTCTTATACAGAGAGAGGATAATTTTGTGATTAAGATCAGGACTTAAAGTCAGGAGATCATGGCCATGCCACAGATTTCCTGAGTGGCTTCATACATGTCCTTTAGACCAAAGATTTCAAAATTGTCCATTAATTTTGGGTGCCCATTTTGACATGCCCAACCCAAGAATCCTAAGCCCTAATTTTCATAGGTACCAAGCACCCACCAGTTCCATTAACTTCAATTGGAATTATAAGTGCTCATTTCCTTGGAAAATCAGGCCTTGAGAGTCTGAAGCTGAGCACCCCAAAAGCACCTAATTCTAGTGAACATAGTGTAAAATGTGGGGCTTCCTCTCTCTGACTTCATTTCCCCATCTGTAAAATGGGGATCAAGTTTCCCTTTTCTACAAGGATGTGCATCATGGCTTGTAAAGCAATTTCAGATCTTCTAATTTAAGCATACGTAAGTGGATAGTATATTTATATGTATCAAAGACTTGGTGTGCCTGTTCGTTAATGCTGTATAGGTCCTTCCTGGTGTTTGCTCACTAACTATTATTTGAAAATAGCTGATTTCCCAGTTAATTACAGTGCCAAACAGCTCCCTTTGCCACTGACAAATTGTGATGTACCAGGGTACAATCTGCACTGAGTAGCTGTCACCCCTATTCTGTAACCTGGGGTGCCCTTTACAATGCCTTGCTGCTCACATCCAGCAGCATGTAAGTCTCTACCCATTATGTCTCTGCGTGTGCTGCAGCCGGCCAGACCTTGACTCTTACCAACCCTAAAATTTACCACAGAGTGACCCCAACACACTCCCAGCCTATAGTCTATATTGCCCAGTCCTCTCCTGGACAGTGCATATGTATTGAGTCTGTCATTCCTTTAAGGGAATAATATGCACACCCCTTGTTTCCCCACATGGATTTACCCAGACCCTTCAACTTGAATGCACTGGATTAGATAAAACAATGAACTACACGGAGAGATTTTAATAAACTTGTTTCAGTGACTACAAGTAATGAGGCATAAAAGTCAGAAATGGTTACAAGGAAAACAAAGATAAAATGCTTACCGATGTCTGACTTAACAAACTACATTGGATTCAAAGCAGGTTCTCACCACATGATTTCAGCAGTCTTACTGGCCAAACTCCTTCAATCAGGACCTTTCCGCTAGAGCTCAACAGCCGCTTCCTGTGAATATGATGGGCAGTGGGGGACAGAAGGGTGCTTTGCCCCTCATTTTTATAGTTTTAGTCCCTCTTTTGAAAAACATTTCCAGCTGAAAGCCAGGACCCGAAGAGTCTAGATGGAAGGATATTCCCTGCTGGTTTTTTCACCTGTTTGAACTTCCTTTATGTGCTCTTCCTGCTTGATGACTGTTTACTGCTTAAATGCAAATTAAGCCATGCACAGGTTCCTGTTTAGGGCAGACCTGTTTTCCAACTTCTGTTTGAGCAGGGCTGTAGGGTTTTGAACATATGTTAATAACACAATACAGAGAAAACCTATAACTTCACATACAATGTTGCCACACCTATTTTACCAGGGCAATACTGACCAGAAAATTGAGTTTTCAAATGATACCTTACAAGGCATACTTTGTACAAAAATAATTACAATAAGGTGTGAATGCAAAGGTGTATTCTGGCACACAAACATAGTGATTTTCCTTCTTCACTCAGCTTCCTGGACTCTTGTATGCCCTCCCCACAGACCCTCTCCCTCTTCCTCACCTCCCAGCATGGATTCCTGTCAAAGTCCAGTTGGGTTTTACGGTACAAATCCAGACCAATGAGGGTTGTCATTGCCTGCCCCATAATCCTGGGTACATCTCAATGCTTTGCTACTGTAGGTCCCAACCTGGGCTGCTCACAACCAGCCTATCAGCATGCAAGTCACATCCTGAGTGTCTGCATGGTAGACAGCTCAGGTTCAGCAGCTCTGACCCCAGCAGCATGTCTACAGCCCCACTCTGGCTTCCACCAGCCTTGGTTGCTACCTGTATAGTGACCCCAACACACTCCCAGTCCTGAATTTCCCCAAAATTGTGTGCCCTGAAATGTCCAGCCCTCTCCTGGACAGCTCAGAGAAATAATATGGTTCATTTGTTCCTCTAAAGACACAAAAAGCATATCACAGCTTATTAACTTAACTAGGGGGTGTAAACACAGCATTGAGTTGGTTTATGGTGAAAATGAAATCGATCAGCAATCACATAGTATTAAGTGAGTTCAAGTATAAGTAATGAGATAAAGTTACAAGTAAAACAAAGCACGTTTCTAACGGTCTAAAATTTAATCTAGCAAGATACAGGCCTTGTTTAAGATGGCTTCTTTCACCACTCACTTTTCTTCCCAGGCATGGCTGACTTTCCTTCTTTCAGAACCTTTCACTGAAGTACAAGGTGCTGGCTTCCCTTGTCTTATTAGGTTTAAGATCTTTGCTCAAGCAGGTTTCTTGCTTCTATTTGGTTCCAGAGAGTTCAAACCTGCACCTCCATGTATATACATGATGCAAGATTATTAATGGTTGACATTGCATTCCATATGTTTTATCGAAATATGCTTATGAGTGCATATGATGTCACTGGAATATGCTTTATGCAAAAGGTCTCTTGTAAGGTATCATAACAAAGGTTATAACCTACTGAATATATTCCTCCTATCTGTATGCACGTATCATTCTTGTATCTGAAACTAGAAATATGAAGTATAACTCTGAGGTCCTATTATTATGCAAAGTGTGGGCCATTAATGGGGGTTTAGAATCTTGGTGGCTCCCACTGACCCAGACAACTGGTTGTAAATGGTTTGTTTACCTGCAAACATTCCTGTGTATGTGTGGGCCAACCCAGGAAGAATGGCACCTAGGGGTCTTACAGTGACATGTGAGCATGTCACATGATGCTGGAATCCATCTTAATCCTTGTACTTTTTCATTAATGAGGTGGGGGTGGGGACAAGCACAGACAAAAGATTCCCACCTTGTGCCAAAGCTATAAAAGGGGGTTGAGCGGGACAAAGGGGGCGGCCAGTCATGAGAAAACCCCTGCTTACCACCTGAGATGTCCGCTGGATCTAACAAAGACTGTACCAGGGGAAAGGTTTGGGCTCAGAGTAGGAAGGAGTCTAGTCTGTGAAAGAAGCTTATTGGAACATCTATGAGGGTGAGATATTACCTGTAATCAGTTTATTAATATATTAGGTTTAGACTTGTGTATTTTTGCTTTATTTTGTTTGGTGATTTACTTTGTCTGTTATTACGTGAAACCACATAAATCCTACTTTTTATACTTAATAAAATCACTTTTTGTTTATTAATAAACTCAGAGTAAGTGATTAATACCTGGTGGAACAAACAGCTGTGCATATCTTTCTATTGGTGATATAGAGGGTGAACAATTTATGAAGATACCCTGTATAAGCTATATACAGAGTAAAATTAATCTGAGAGCCTGAACCCCAAATAGAAAGGCTGAACACTAGGATGCTCGGAAATTCCCTGTTAACTGAGGAGCCTCTGGGCTGAGTGAATCTCCATTTCAGTGAACTGCAGAGAGGCATGGCCCAACCTCTGGGTCTGTACTGGAGCTGACTGAAATGTCTAACTCAGCAAGACAGGAGTGGAGGGGCCCCCTCTTCTAGCAAGAGGGTTGTTCTTAGTGATATCCCAGCTCATCGAGTGACAGTCTCGAGAGGAGTCTCTGTGTCCGAACCAGTCACAACAGTCAGTGAGTTATTCGTTTCCAAATGATAGCTCACAGGGCATATTTTGTACAAAGATATTACAATATTGTGTAAGGTGTGAATATAGAAGTGCTTAGTGTCACAACCCACGTTTGGGAAGTCAGTTCTGAAAGGGCCATACCTAAATGGCTAGGGCCAATAGTGTGTTATCTTTTCCCGTATATTTCCTGTGTGAATTACTTTAATCTTAGGTTAAGTAAAGTCTCCGTGACAATGTGTGTCCTTTCTACAGATCACAATTACTGTGAGAACAAAGTGGCTGCATACAGAGCTCTTAGAAACTTAAAGGTGCACTGCATCCAAAACAAAGGCATCACTGTTTCCTAGCTACACCCACCATACTGTAGCACTGGTGTCAGGTGAACACAAGCATAATTGCTACAGAATTTTTGTAACTGCATGGTTTCCCCCACTCCCGTTTTCTGCCTTTCTGTTCCATAGCTCTTTGCTGCTCAGCCTTAGCCAGAGAGTCCATGCTGCAGAGCACTGTACCACAGTTCAACTGCCACAGACAGCATGCCATGGCCCACAGTGCAGTCTGTAGCCACAGCACCATCTTTCCATAAGGACATGGGGGCCAACAGTTCTGTGTAGTGACAACTGGATGTCCGTGTCCCCACACAATCCCTAAAATTCTTGTGGGCTTTCAATAAATGAGCTCCCCCAGGAACCAGCATTCTGCAGTGCACAGAAAGTGTCAACCATAAGCCCCCCCCCCCACGCATACTAGAGCTTCAGCAATTCCACTCCCTTTCAGGTTTCGCATGCCTTTGGGAAACACATTATGTGGTCCCAAAACATTTCCAACCTCCACACACACATTTTTTTCTCTCACTCTAGACTTCCTGTCTCACTGTTTCACCTATTCATTTTTTTTTTGCTTGCTATGAATACATAATTTGTGTACCATAGTTTTCACAACATGACCTTCAATGCATTTCAAATGTGTAAATCAGATTAATCTTGATGCAGCTAAAAGTCACATACACAATCATTCCAAAAAGAAAGACTCCTATTAATTTAATTAGTTGTTCCTTTCGAAGCATTTCTTTTTGTGAAAACAAGAATGATCTGTGGCTGGAAAGAATAACAGCATAACCTTTATGGCATATGTTTACACATCCCTTTGCACAATAATATGTTTTGATGGAACACAGCATTGTTCATAAGTTGGCAAAGGCATCTTGAAAAGAATGTTGGCTAAAACAAGCTGCTTTCTACAATTACAGGAGAAACAACAGTTTTGGATACTTGCAAGTGAAACATATTTGATTCCACACAGGCTCTGGGTTAACTCTGTCTGTTTGCAGGGGACCACAGATAATGAGCCTGATTCTCTACTCCCTGCAGCTTTGTATATCCATTCACACCTGTGCAAAACAATGTAGAACACCAACAAACTAGAATAGAATCATTTTTCCACAGATGAAAATGATTAACGAAGGTGCAAGACACTGGACAATCCAGATCACTGATTCCAAAGCTGGTTGGCTAAAAGTCTTCAAGTGTTTGAATGTTCATATACAGTTAAGCAGGTTGTAAAGTAAGAGAAAACAGAATGTGACCTAGTGCCAACAATGCAACACTGCTGATGTTACTGGGCCAGCCCCACAGATTTCAGTGGCTTTGCACCAGAGGCCAATTTAGCCGAGTTCATTCTGAAGGGTTCCATAGATGTAAACTGAGCGCTGCATTGGGTCCACGCTTTTCTATGCATCAAAGAGGATAACAATGCCTTGTGATTCAGGAAGGTAGCATAGGCTGGTATTATGACACACACAGCTCAATCTGCCTTCAGAAAGACATGTTGCTTCCATTGACCATGTTAGAAAAAGTTACATACCTGTAGCTGATGGGAGAATGATGTCCACATTGACTATCTGCCATCTCCATAGCATCACTTTAAAAAAAAAAAAAAGTCACATCATTTAACATGGGAGGCTTTTGGGCATGTTGGGGAGTGTGGCATTTCAAGACTTAATCAAGATCAATTTACTTACATGTCTATTTAACCCTCTTAAAAAAGCTATATAGTCTTTGAGGAAATGTCCATAACATTTGTTGTTTGTTTGGATTAGGCATTTCTCTCAGCTTTTGGTAGTCTACTCTCCTCCCTTCTCCTTCCCCTCCTCCCTGCATTTGTCCTGCCTGTCTGCATATGATGGCCATACATCACATGTACCTGACAAGTTTATGAAGTACCACAAAGCTCCCTTTTAACCCTTAAATTACTCCACTGTATGCACTCTAATTTCTTTGTATATTTTAGTTCTGGTTTCCAAAGCCCCATTCTAATAAGCACTGCTACAGGCTATACTGTTATCATTTTTTAAAGGGACAGTTGATACCTAATGTGCACTGACAAATCCACAGCATTAGCAAATTTTAAGTTCTGTATGCTAACTTTCTTAAACTCAGTCACCACTTTGCTATGCTCCTGTAATAAGTGATAAATTCACGCTGTTGATTTAAAATAATAGTACTCTTTCAAAGAATTAGATTTGAAATAATCTGTCTCAGATGTTCAGAATTAAATCTATGTGGTTGAACTTAATGACTAGAGTTGGGCATGGGAAGTTAAATTTGATTTTGCAAGCTCAAACTTAAAGCCATGGATGGTTGAATCTGGCCTCTAGTTTTATCCAATCAGTTTGTTTCAGACTTTGTCAATTTTGACCCATCTCTTGTACTGATTCAGTTAATGGATGTTGGTATTATGGATGGACACTAGTTACCAGACCAGTGTATGTACTGTGGCCTTATTGTAGGTCAGGGATCGGCAACCTTTGGCACGCGGCTCGCCACGGTAAGCATCCTGGCGCGCCGGGCCGGTTTGTTTACCAGCCGTGTCCTCTGGTTCGGCTGATTGTGGCTCCTACTGGCTGCAGTTCACTGTTCCAGGCCAATGGGGGTGGCGGGAAGTGGTGGCCAGCACATCCCTCATTCTATGCCCCTTCCTGCAGCCCCCATTGGCCTGGAGCGGCAAACCGTGGCCAGTGGGAGCCGCGATTGGCCAAACCTGTGCATGTGGCAGGTAAACAAACTGGCCTGGGCCCCCAGGGGCTTTCCCTGAACGAGTGGGGAACTAGCTTTGAGAACCACTGTTTTAGATAGCTCTGAAGTTCTCCTAACTGGGCTGACAAACTGGGTATTTCAGTCACATAGTTAACCTTACTCCTCTGAGTAGCTGCATTAACTTCAAGGAGACTACTTGTCTCCATAAGAATGGGGGGTGTTTAATTTTGCAATGACTGGGTTTAAGTGGCAAAACTGCACCCACAGACAAGTGTAAGGGTAACTTTTGCAGATGCAGCAATGAAGGACTCTTTAATGCTGAGCTGACAACGTAACACTAACTGCTGTTAACAAAGTTTATTACCTAGGAGCCTGCCCGGTTCTATCATTTTTGCTTAAGTACACCGGTATGTCCCCCCCGCCCCAGGAATAACGGTGGGCCCCACCAGTAAACTCGTGGGGGAGAGCCTACGGGGACCGGCCCCACCCCGGCACTGAAAGGCCAGGCTCCGGGGGAGACGGGCACGCTGCCAGGCCGGAGAGGCTTGCGAAGCAGCGGGGTTGGGGGGATGGGCGCAGGAGGGAGGCATAGCCCTTTTAAGCGCAGACTTGTTTGCTCGGCGGCTGTCCTCAGGTGACTCCGCGGCTTGAAGCGCAGCCAGCCTGTGCGGCGCATTAGGCAAGCGGATGGGAGGTGTCGCTGCTAGACACGCGATGGGGGCTCCCGGCGCGGGGAGGAACAGAGCGAGCTGCAGCCTCGCCCTCCGCCTCCACCCCTCTGGGGCGGGGCCGCTGCTGCTTGCGCTGGGGAACAAACAGCCTGGGCTCGGCCCTGCCCTGTTTCCCCCCCCCCCGCTCATCTGAGCGCGCCCAACCCCTTTCGGAAAGCTTCATGGCCCTGGAGTCGGTGCTGGCAGCCGGGCAGGGCTCTGCCCCGGCCTCTAGGTCAGTGCGGAGCCAGGAACTGCCTTTTGGAAGGAGCCCCTGCTCCCCTCCCCCTCCTGCTGCAGCCACGGCCAGAGCGAAAGGCCCTGAGAGTTTGCAGACAGGCTTGAGAAATCTCCCAAAAGCCTGAGGTCAGGTGCGGGAATGTGCTTCACCCAATTACCTCTCCTGCCCGTGCAGGCAGGGTGACACCTTCCCGGCTGTCTGCTCTTTAGGGAAGAGAAAACAACCCCCTACTCCTGGTCTGACTCACAGGAAGGGGGTGGGGGAGAATATTTCTGCTAATCCAGCTCTGGAGAGGAAGGGGGAGAAAGGACATCACTCTGGGTTCTAGGGGGAAGAGCAATTTTTCCTATCCCCATAAAAGATGAGATGGGGAAAGGGAGAATAGTGACATATTTTAAACCCTTCCCCTTGTCTTGCTAGACACAGAGAAAAAGTCCCTAGGTCTGTAATCTACACCCACCTAACTGCAAGGGAAAAGAGTCCTCCCCTGTTTCTGGTGGTTAGTACACAAGGGAAGAAAAACACCTTGCATTCATCTTCAGCATCCCACTCGCTTGACCCAGGGGGAAGAGGACAGAACAGCCTCCTCCATGTACTTCAGAGCAGCAACAGGCAGGCTAGGCACACACTGCAGTGCTCCACAAGAGCAATGGAGAGAACACACCTCTTTCTGCTCCATTAGAAGTAGGCTGCGCACACCCTGCTCCATCAAGGAGAGGCAGAATTAACATCCTTTGTTCTGTGACAACACTGGAATTTCACTCATAACTTGTAGCAGTGAGTCCTAAGGGTAATCGTGTTTGTTGAGCTGGCATCACTTGCTTTTTAATGTCCCAAATCTGTGGCTGGGGAGTTGGGGGGACCACCTTAGCCCCTTTACACCCTACAATAGCCTATATTTTCTTTCTGAAAAGGAGGCAAGAATGTTTTTCCCCCATGAAACCATTCCTCCTCCACCTCCCAGCATGACTTCATGCCACTCAAGCACTCTTGGCATCAGCAATATCTCTGTGATCAGCAGCTGCCAGAGTGTGAGACATGCATTTAACCCAACACCAGTTAATTTCTTGCTTGTGCCCACAGAGCTACATTATTGCAAAAGCATGTGAGTCAGAATCTGAGTGAGTTGGGAGTGTCTGAGTGAGCTTGTAGATTTCTTTAAAAAAAATAAGTATTAGCTTTTCATCTGATCTACAGGACAAATGCTACTTTGCATAAGCAACCTATGTCTTTCACCTCCAGCTCTCTTGGTTTGTAGCAAATCAGCATGTGGCAAAGACAGTTTATGCTAGGGGGGAATAGAAGTAATCTCTCCAGTGTGGGAACGCCCTCGGCACTTTAAACCATAGCGTTACAGCAGGAGTCTCAAGTGTACATTAGTAATGCTGTGCCCTTTGCTCTTTGGAGGGGCAATTCACACTACAAATACTTTATGGACCCCTTGAGGCCTTAGGACTATGTTATTTTTCAGAAGTGTCCACCAGTAAATTCCCATTGCATTACAAAATGGGCTTCTGTAAGAATATGTTAAGTGATATTACAAACACAGGGGCTGGTGATGGGTGGTGTTCTGATAAATAAAGGTCTCTTGAACTATGCAAAAAAAATTTAAAAAAAAAATCAAGCAGTTCCATAACTAGATGATAAGAGGAAAACAACTAGAGCAGAGGAATTCATAGTTAGGGGTGGAAAGTACCATATGTCCTTAAATACACAGGCACAATGAGGAAGTTATTAAGGGACAGCTCTGCTGTGTCTAGGTTTTTGGAGAACAAACAGCAGATTGGTTTTTGTTTGTATATTAATATTTAGAGCATGAACTAGAAATTCAGCTGAGGAGACTAAAATCCCAGGCTGTGATTGTGCAAAACTAACTCATGTGAGTAGCAACATTGACTTCAGTGAGTATGGTCACACATGTCAAGTTTTGCAGAGTCAAATCCCAAATTACCAATGAGCTCTTATGCTGGAAGCTCAGTTTGGGACAAGGATTTTGAACCCCAAGTTCAGGAAGGTTCTGGTCCAAAATTTCATCTCTGTCTGTTACAGAATGGAAATTGAAGTACAGAGTTCTAACTCAAGTCCTCAGTGAAAAAGACACTAATGGTTTGAGACGTCCCTGATGCAAGGAGTCATTGCATCCCAGGACTTATTCACCCACCGGGGGGACTGGTGGTGTTTTGTACAACCACTCACCTTCTGGGATTCAACCAACCATTGGCCACTTTAAATTTCACTTGAGACTCTACAGGAATAGCATTGTGAGAGGCCGATAGGGGAAGCATATCCTCTGCACCCCTGGCCAATGCCCCCATTTGTCAGTGTCACCCATTTTGGGGGCTATGCTGCCTGCCAGCAGCTCCCACAGTGGAGTGAAGATTTCAGGTATTGTATGCTGCTGCTGCCGCAGTCTGTGTCAGGGTGTACTTTCTTCTGCTAGGGCCTTGAATCCTGCTGATAGAAGCCAGTGTAATCAGAGACTCGGACTAGCCCTGCCTCTCTCTATCTTCTTTTTCCTTGGCTTGATTTCTGACCCACCTGTTGAAGGGATCAGCATCATAGGGTGCAACGTGGCATGTGATTTGGCAGCAACCATCATTTCGAGACAGGAAGTGAAGACTTACATATCTCAGTGAACAGACAGGCGAATGTAGATAAAACAGAACAAAATTATTCAAAGCAAATCTCTTTTTTGAGCCATACATATGTGACAAATAGTACAAGAATCCAGG
Organism: Gopherus evgoodei; assembly: GCF_007399415.2. Taxonomy (NCBI): domain Eukaryota; kingdom Metazoa; phylum Chordata; order Testudines; family Testudinidae; genus Gopherus; species Gopherus evgoodei. The sequence goes on along the minus strand of NC_044331.1, from coordinate 31,310,982 downwards.
CACCCAATTTTTCCTGAATTCTCAAATTATTTGCCACTGGATTGAAGTATTTCATGTAGCCACAAAAGCAAGATAGGTGTTTTTTAGATAAAATTTCTTGCCCCAAATAGCTGACAATCTAATGATCTAAACCTCCAGACCTTTATGCACACTACTTCCTGACTCAACCAAGTAGTCCCACTGAATTCTACAGGACTACAGACATGAAAAACGGTTTTCAGGATCAGGCCCTAAACAGTTATTGCAGTCTAAATATTTACTCCTTGAAACATGTTTCACTTGGAATTTACAATTTAAATGCTTCAGGGACCACTAAAGTTCTTCAGAGCCATGCAAATAAAAATTCCCATAATAAAAGTGACATAAAAAGGAAGAAATTCACAGTTAAGGAAGAAATTTACCATACGTCCTTAGACTTGTAAGCACACTGGGGGGCATCAAGGAAGTAGGTAGAGATCCAAACCCTACTCATTTGTAGTCTAATTTAAGGCAACAGGGTTATTAATGCTGTAAGACTAGCAGAATTTGACCCATTCTGTGCCAGTGTCGGAGGATTATTTTTGGCAGGTTAAATCAACTACAAAAACCTGAAAAACTGGTTTATACTAAAAGCCCCATAGCAGCACAGATGGTGTGGCTATGATTACACTATGGTTACTGGTGGTTTTGCATATCATATGATGAGATTCTTACTTCATACTTATATAACATACAGCTACTTGAATTAACACTATGTTGTTTAAGTCATGGGCTTTTCTTCCTTTTTTTCTGTGCTGTTGTAATTAGTTACAGTGGAAGTTCATGATATTATCTTGAAGCAGAATAATAAAGTGTGTGAGTTGATCAGTCACTCTACTCTTGATAGTTAACAGATGATTGCTTGCTACAAAGTATTAGCCTATACACCACAGGATAATATTCATTAGTGTATTGGACACTGCAGAGTTATTTTATTAAGGTACAACAATAACAGAGAGAGAGTCCCCTCTTTTCTGCTGGGCACAAATCTTTATGCTTAAATTAGATCCTGTTGCAGTCCTTGAGTCTGCTGTCTCTCACGCTGGTGTGAAACAGAAATCAGCTCCCCTTTAGTCAATGACATTATTCTGATATAAGGGCCTGATCCAAAGTCAACAAAAGAATTTCCATGCCTTTCAATGAGCTATGATCAGGTCTTTGATAAGCAGAGAATCAGGCCCACAGGCGACAGTGAAAATAAGGCTGCCCTGAAAAAAGTTTTATAGTTTATGGGAACATACTTCTTTACACTATATTAAAGCAACTTAAATAAATGACTTTTTAAATAACTGACTTCTTTTGGAAAAGACTGTGGTTAGTTTAACTGAGGGCTCTAAAAATAATGAGTTAAAAGTAAACATGTGGGCCACAAAGTATCTGCCCACATACATTTCAAATTACCTGTTAAATATTCTTGAACATTCATCTGCTTCTTGAAGACATAATAATATGTCACTAAATGAGTGCAAACATGTTCAGAACACTTAACTAATCCTTGTACCAGCCCTGATAGGTAGGTATGGTAAGTATTATTAGCCCACTTCACAAGGAGGGAAGCAGTGCCAGAGAAATGAAGTGACTTGACCAATGTCTAAAAACAAATCAGTAGCAGAACCAAGATTAGAACTCAAGTCTTCCTTGATACTCAACTCTGTTCATTCAACCAGTCTATAGTTCCTCTCACCCTGAGTCTCAGTAAAAGATGAGCTGAAAATGCTGCAGAACTAAGATGGACGTATTTGTAATGTATAAGAACATGCCTGGCATCAAGAGACACTTTGGAACACTTTTTCCTTATGCTCCTGAAGAGCAAAATGCATATGTACACTTTCCCTTTACATGTCTCCCAACACATAGTGAAGGCCCAAATTAAAAAAAAAATCCACTGTGAACTGTTTTAATAAAACAAAGACATCAGTGTAAACACTGGATCACATAATGCCCTTACACAGAAAAAAAACAGCAGAAGGTTTGGCGAACACTGCAAATTTCCTTTTGCAAAGCTTTCTCCTTGCAAGGGAGGGACTGGGTGTGTCCAGTGTACCCTGTGGAAAAGCATGGGAATTTCTCTCTGAACTTGTAGATGTCTTGAGAACCACAAAGACCAGGGCCTCTGCATTGCTGCCAGGTTCTTCTTTCCATCATGCTAGCCTGGTTCCATACTGTCCCTGCCAGCAGTTGCAAAAATCATATACCCCCTAAACCCAAGGAGTGCTTGCAAATGCATAGGGAAAGTTCCTCCTGGAAATCCACCCAGACCTAATGGGAACAAGTCACAAACAGCAGGTGCACCTTGTCTCTTCTCCATGGACTTCTTAAGATTTTAAGGAAGCTTTCAGTGGTATCTTGCATGAAGGAGGGGGAAGTGCAACAGTTGCCACTCACCTGCTGCCTCTAAAGCCACAAGTTGCTGCTCTCCACGCTGTATAGGTGAGGCAGCATGTGGCCTAGTAAGTGGGTTTGAGATTATTTAAATATTCGTGTTCAGTATTGGGGCAGCATCACCATATAACTGATGGGAGATGAAAAAAGTAGGCAAACTGCATGCAGGAAGGAAAGATATTTTAATAACGTGAGAGAGAAAGAGAGGTATCCAGACTGTGGTAGTAGGAGCACTTGATGTTGTTTTGCAGAGACTGGGCTGGCAACTCCTTTTTTGTATCCAGCAGCTAAAATGCATTTATAGAGACTAAAAATACATTATTTTCCTATTATTGCTATTATAATTTTACTATTCCATGTACTCAAACACTCTACATCACCACAAGGATGTTCTGTGAATGGAATGAGAGATGTCCCAGGAGAATCTGGACTGGATTTTCTTCTCTGCTGTGCCACAAAGGTCAAAGTGCAATCTCTAGCCAGCATACGGCCAAAGAGGATTCTCAAATGGCCTTGGGGAACTCTCCACTGGTATAAAGATGGCATAGCTGCTTCCTGTACCAGACACTCCATGTAGCTGCCCTGTATGGTGGTGTGGGGGCTTGGCAGAGTTCACCTTCTGCCAGAGGTGAAAGGTAGAGCAGCACTTCAGCTTTGTGCTGAGTGGAATTTGGCTACAGGCGAGAATTTACCCCAATTTTTTAATAAGAAGTGTGCATGCTACAGAAAAGATGGGGAATTCTTTATCTTGGATGTTGTTACAGTAACACATGCAGATAGTTAATACATGGTTTTCATTTTAACTGTTTAGTTGGTCATCGTTATTTAAGGGAATGCTGTCAGAAGCAGAGAAATCTTCCAGGCATGCTCAGTGTGACAAAATGGGACTGTTCTTAATGTTTCCTCTGAATACAGTTTCTGGCTGACACGCTGGCTGCTGGCAACTAATGGCCCCGGGCCCTTCCCCTCTGCAAGGTGATGCTAAAGGTGTGAGCGAACAAAGGGGTCAGGTGATCTCCTGGGCCGGGAAAGGAACTCAGCCAAGGAGGAGGCGCTGGAGGGGGTTTCAGTTTGGAGCTGGCTGGGTACAGGAAGTGAGGGCAGACGGGGTTGTCTGGATCGCTGGGCCCCAAAATGGACCCGACTGAGGGGCCCGTTCTCTGTACCTACAAGCTCTGTTTAAGACCACGTTCCTGTCATCTAATAAACCTCTGTTTTACTGGCTGGCTAAGCCCACTTCCAGACTAACCCGCGGCATCGGCGGGTTAAAATCGATTGCTCGGGGATCGATATATCGCGTCTAGTCTGGACGCGATGTATCGATCCCTGAGCGCGCTTACATCGATTCCGGAACTCCATCAACCCGAACGGAGTTCCGGAATCGACATGGAGAGCCGCGGACATCGATGCCGCGCCGTCTGGACGGGTGAGTACCTCGATTTTAGAAATTCGACTTCAGCTACGTTATTCACGTAGCTGAAGTTGCGTATCTAAAATCGATTTTAATACCCTAGTCTGGACGTGGCCTTAGAGTCACGTCTGACTGCGAAGTGGGGGTGCGTGCAGGACCCTCTGCGGACTTGCTGAGGGAAATGCACGGAGGGGCATATGCTGAATGCTCCAAGGTAAGACCCAGGAAGGTGAAGCCATGTGAGCTTCTTGCCTTGTAGACGGGCAAGGGAGAGGAGGCTCCCCAAAGTCCTGACTGTGGGGAACAGTTCCAAAGCATCGCCCGGAGACTCCGTGACACTCAGCAAAAAAGAAAATACAAAGCACAGCTGTGGAACACATAGGTTTTTCTTTTAAAATCTGAAATGAATTTATCCATCTTCTAGAAAATCAGAATTTTATATACGAGTTTAAATTTTAACAAGACTGTCAGACAAATGGTCCCTAGTCAGTCCCAAAGGCAATTACTCACTACGTACTTGGTCCTGTTAGCACTTAGAGCTTCCTGAGCTAAGCTCTTGCTGACTTTGCTGCAATCAGAGGGTACTCAGCATCTCCTACGGTCCATGGAGATCATGAAAATACGGTTTTGTTGTTATTTGAAATCTCACAGGGGGAGAATTTCCCATGGCTTTGCAGTGAGCATCATAGTGAGAAAATATATCCCTAGATAAAGCCTTTAAGGAGTTATAGTTTGCTGTATAGAGCATAGCACTGAAGTGTAGAAATTATTATTTCCTACCCCATTTGGTAGCTACATTTCTTGCCTGTGCACTACAAATTAGTAATCAAATGCAGTTTTATGACCTTAAAGAAATCATTCAGGGTGAGATTTGCTGCTGTGCTGAGGGCCAGCACAAGGCCTATGCATTACGCTGGTACTCTGCACAGGGGAGACTCTCTCCCTGAATGCATTTTTAAAGGTACTCAGGCGCTAATGGGATTTTCAAACCTGCCTAGATACTGAACTCTCACCTAAGAACCATTAAAAATCTGACCCTTGTTGCCTGATCATACTCCTCTGGGAATCTTGCCATTGGCTTTAATGGGAGCAAGCTCTAAAAGGGGGTTATGTCATTGCCTTTGTCTACAAAATGTGACATTTTGTGAAATACGTGAATTTGTTAAATGACAAAGAGCATCCCTCAAGGTGCATAAGGGATTGATGGCAGATATAATTTCGCTCCATATTTGATACCAGAGTGATGCACTCTTATATGGGAAGACACATATTTCTCCCCTCATGGCCCTGTTCTGTATTCCTTGTGTTAAGACTGCTGGTTTCCCAGAAAGTGCATGTAGCCAGCTTTTTTTGTCTCCCAGTATAACATAGTATATGAAAGGTAAGAGTTATAGATAACAAACACATTTATATGGATAACAAGGATATGCAGGTTTCAGAGTAGCAGCCGTGTTAGTCTGTATCCGCAAAAAGAACAGGAGTACTTGTGGCACCTTAGAGACTAACAAATTTGTGCAGAGTTATAATAGTTTAAGGTGGTTAAAAAAAATGTTTTGGCTGGGATATAAACCCTTAACCATGAGGGTTTAAGCCAATCTGTAATTATTGAGGGTTGTTAAGATAAGATCTTTATGGGGCATATCATCATCCCCATCTGCCTACTGTGGGGTTTCATGGGCTTTCCACTGAAGCAACTAGTGCTGGCCACCATCAGAGACAGGTTACTGGATTAGATAGGCCACAGATCTGATCCAGTCTGGCAATCCCTGGGTTCTTATGTAGCACCTATAATGTTTGCCATCTCTTTATGAAATGTTAAGGCACTCTGGCGGGCTTTGGGTGTCGCTGAACTTGTTTACTAAGTTACAGTTTGTTGAGAAACCTATTTAAAGGTTTACAAGTGCACCCTTTAACAATTGAGCATGGAAGTATAAAATAAAAAATTGGGGGGTTGGGATGAGGTGTAACAGATGTTTCACGTATTCTCACAGAGAGCTCAGTAAGAGTTGGGATTTTAATTCTGATCTGACAGTGTTCCAGAAAGACAACCACCACACTCCCGCACGCCCTCTCCCCCCAACAAAAAAATAAAATGATTTTATTTTTGTTTGTTCTGCCCTGGCAAGCCAATAGTGTTAGGCTGCCAAATGCTTAGAAAAGCTTAGCTTATTCTTTTCCTGTATAGTCAGGAATTTGGAGACTGACATTCATTTCTACTATTTATTCTTATTAGTGTTCCAACTTCTTAAACATTGTCTTTCTAAATTAAGATTGGGAAGGAGGGGGGAATCACCAGCTACATCATTACCTCTGTGGGACGTCCTTCCTGAGCTTCATCCTAAAATTTATCTGCCTTGCTCACAACTATGAATATAGTACAGAGCAGGCAGAAAAGAGGAGAGATTGGGCGTCATGTTAACTTCTTTACAGCTTAAAGAAAATAAAACCCCACCTACTCCAATAGGAATAAAGGTTTTGATCCGCACAGCACCTGCTGTACAGTAGTTTTGTGTTTGTTCTAGGTTTCCAGTTTTGAATACAGTTAGGCAAAGTAGGTCAGCCCTCAGAATTTGAATGGAAGAAATGTTGTTTTTGGAGACAGGCCTGCAAAGTGGAATCAGGCGAACCAGACTTTGAACATGGGCATCCGTTCATTTCTGGATTACAAGCCAGATACAAAGAATTGCAGAAGTCTGTTTCCTCTATGGATGTGTGCCTGCCAACCTTGATAATCTCCCTTTAAACTTTAGCTGATGGTTGGGTAGCTAAAACTTAAATCACAACGAAACTAACAACTTCAAAAAGACAATTCTTAGTTCTTTCTGTTGCATTATAATACCTTCTGTTTAGAACTCGAAAGCAGCTGAACAAATGTACCTGAAGCATAATATATATAATGTGTCAATTTATGTTTTATACAAAATGTTTTTAAAGCCCTGCATTTTAAATGACAGGCATGTATAAAAATTAAGTACTTTCCAGTTGTGGACATTTTCAATTTGCTGCTATAAACAAATACATATATATTTTTAAATCTAAATTTTAAGGCGTTTATGGTGAAATTCTTGTGGATCCACTCTGTGGCTCACTTGCATATTCTGCCTATGAACTTTCTATTGGCTTCAGTGGAAGAAGTCCTGTATGTAGAAGGAAAGCAGAATGTGCCAAAGAGGCCCACTCCATGTATAACAGATCTAAGCCAGGTTTTTTCAGAAGTGACTAGTGATCTTTGGTAACCAAGCTTTTTGGTTTTTGTCCTTTTTTTTTGGTTTGTGGGTTGGTCGTGGTTTCCTCCTCCGCCCTCCTCCCCCACTTCCACCCCCAAATTAGCCTCACTTTTTCGGAAAGAACTGAGCAGCTCATAGTCTGAAAATCAGGCCCCTTTAGTGTCCAACTTGATTCCTTAGGGTATGGCTACACTTGCACTTGCAGCGCTTTGAAGTTTCGAGTGTGGTCGCAGCGCCAGCGCTGGGAGAGAGCTCTCCCAGTGCTGCACGTACTCCACATCCTCTACGGGTGTAGCTTGCAGCGCTGGGAGCTGTGATCCCAGCGCTGCAGCACTGTTTACCCTGAGGCTTTACAGCGCTGTATCTTGCAGCGCTCGGAGGGTGTTTTTTTCACACCCCTGAGCGCGAAAGTTGCAGCGCTGTAAAGCGCCAGTGTAGCCATGGCCTCAGTCATTTCTTAAAATCCTGACCTGATACTGCAGTGTGGAGAGTATGGATGGGATGTGGGGCTGTGCCTGTCAGAAGCACAACACAGAATTGCAACCCAGGGAGAGGGAGGGCACTACAGTGGCTACCCTTGTACTCTCCTGACTCTGAACTGCTTGAGGGCTGGAGTGGCCCCTGGAATAACATAGACAGCTGCTCATGGCTGTCTGTTACAGCAGCTTCCTAGACTGCCCTTCAGGAAGCAGCACTATTCACGGTGGCCGTGCCCCTGGCTTGCACATACCCAGTGCCAAAGCTTGGAAGGGGGTCCTCAGAAGGCAGCCAGCTGTCTTTTTCCATTTCTGACTTCCCCAGGCTGGATGCAGGGCATCTGGAGCCCCTTTAAGCTGCTCCTACTCTTTTAGCTGGCATAAAGGGGCTGGAGTGAGACTGAGAATCTGACTTTATAAATGTAATTGGTTCCTAATGTGGATTAGGCCTTTTGGAGATATTAAAACAGATGGTTTATGGAGATTTGAAAGCTGATTAATGTGTAGGTGGAGTTATTTTATACTTGGTGTGTTATAGTGCTCACACTGAGCCCAGTGGGAAGCTGCTTATCCTGCCAGCAAAGGGGTTATGCATCCTAGTCCCCTTTGAGAGCTCCCTGCTTTGCTGGTCTGAAGGCAGGGGGCAGGGGAGAGCAGCCATTGCCAAGCTGCTATTCCCCATCCTGCACAAGTAGCCAGAGAGTAGGTGGGTAGGAACAGGGAGTGAGCCTCCACTGCACTCCCCCATCGCTGCACATCAGCCAACCCAGATGAGCTAGAGAAAGAGCTGGCACAGTTTACTTCCTCCCTGGAGCAAGGGGAAGCAGGGATCAAACTGTGACTGTTTGAATTTAAATGGGTACAAAATGATTCTCTCAGCTCTACTTAAAAAAAAATACACACACACACGCACCACAGAGATGGTCTTAACCCCTCTGAATTCTAGAGAAGATATGACATAAATAGGAGCTACAAACATTGTGCGCACTAAAGCCCCTTTGCACCACCCTGGCAGTATAAAAGGGCTAACGCCCACCACTCCAGCAAGGGGAGAGAGAGAGAGAGAGAGAGAGAGAGAGAGAGAAGGGCTCTATGCCAGCCTGGCTCCCCAGCTACGCTGGACCCTGAGGCACGTCTGGAGCACAATGTGCTTTGACTAGTCACTGCTCAATTGTAGGGGGCTGGGAGAAACCGAGCGTAAAGTCCTAAAGCTGTTCTAACTTTCGCCAGGTACCAGGCAGGCCCCTGGCTGTCCCAGAATGTGGGCAGCACAAGTGTGAGTTAAAGCCCTCCTCCCCCACTCACATCTGCATCAAGCTCCAGAACAAAGGAGCCAAGAATCAGGCCAGTGAGTGGGATAGCTGAGGGATAGCTGGATGAGGGTTTTAAAGGTTTTATACAGCAAGGTTTTCTCTCAAGAGGGTCCTTGGCTTTGGAATTCTCTTCCCTCTCCTTGAGCTACCAGAGTCCAAATGTGATGACATGCAGGAGGTGCTGCAACACCCACTTGCTTTCCCCGGTGAGGAGGAGGGATGGCTGGGGATAGATTTTCTGGGATGGGAATTGAGAAATCTTGAAGTCTCTTCTCTGTAATTATAAAAAGCTGTGAAAGAGGTCTGGGGACATGGCGACCATGACCCATTGAATTACTGTTTTGTACAGCATCCAGCAGCAGGGGGTGGGTACTTTATTAATATAAATAGAATCCGTTGTTTCTTTTCTAGAATGTTGTGAGTTAAGAACAGTCTCAGACAGAACCTTGAATTTCTTGGCCTGGTTCATGTCCTTCAATATTATTTAATCCCTGCTTTTGGGACTTGCTGTGTATAATAACAATGAAGCAATCATCTTTTATGATAGCTATAAATTTCCTTATGTATTTTCCAAAGTTAATGTAATAATGTTAATAGCTCTTAATAGTCTTTTATTACCAGCTACAAGTCTGATATTTTGAATGGATACTGCTTAATTGTACTAACACAGTTTAAGCAATTCTCCTTTTGTAGGGAGGCCTCACGGGGGTACTGGGTTCTTAGCTAGAATCTTTGTTTTTATCCTGTGGAAGTTAGCTCTGTAAGAAGGGCAGCCTGTTCTCAATAGGATTTACCTGCTTGTTCATTAATTGTAGTCAGACTTATCAAGTTAGCTGCATTAGTCATTGCAGTTGCTTTTCATCCTGATTTTAAAAACACATACAATTCAAACAGATCAGTATCCAAAAATAAATATCCTGATGAAACACAATTAAACTGTCCATTTCTTATTATTAGAAATTAACAAATGTCTGTCTCCAAGCCAATGTAAATTTATTGCTAGACTAAAAAGTACAAAAACTTTAATGGAAAAATATTTTGAAAATGTCTTCAGAAGCCTTTCTTAGTCTGTTTCTGAAAGTGAACTGTAGGTTAGAATTCAAATTAATTTGTATTTAAGCACAGGCTTTGTTGGGGCATGCAAGGCATGGTTAATTGACCAGGTTACATACCTTCCTCTGACTCTAACAGCCTATGTCTATGTTGATATAATACCTGATAGACTTCTCAGATCAATGGATGAAAGAGGACACAATGGTTAGATTTCATGAAGACCCTGAATATAATTGATACCACATAGACATTAGTTTTTATTCTGATTCAAGAAGAGACTAGACTCCAGACTGAACTGTTCAAATAAACCCAGTGTGTGATTTAGGCATTTAGCTCTAAGCTCAAATAGAATCCTTTTTAGTTTTTAATTTTTAACCCTCTCTCTCTTTTTCCATGAACAAGAAAATTAGCTGATATATGACTCCTTGTCTTGGAACAAACTGCTGTACCATTACCAAACGCTTCTAGAATTTGAATCTCATAGCTACAAGCAAAAGTTCTATCGCACTACTTAAATGTCAGTCAACAAATGGCAATTTTAAATGTATGGAATGCAATCCCTTCATTCAACTGCTCTTTTTCTCTTGTAAAGTCAAAGCGCCTGATTATTATTTTTTTTCAGAAGTGCTGAGCAGCAACAACTCAAACTGAGATAGACACAGGTACTCAGGACCTCTGAATAACAGGTCTAAAATAACTTTCACACCAAGAAAGTGAATGAAGATGGATTTGTTTGATTTTCTTTTTCAGTCATTTAATCTTCAAACAGAATTATGGCTGCAATATAGCATGTCATGTTTTGTTTATCCAGATCTACTTTATCAATTGCTTCACAAGGCATGTTACAATAGCTTTTTAAGCAAAATTAATATTTTACAGTGGGACACTAACACACATGTCACCTCTCCTGATCTGGGTCGAGAATCTATGGCACCTACATGAATGTAAAGATGATGAAGTGCAGCAACCAGTAAAGTTCACACGAGTGAATGTGGGAGAGAGCTCTTAGGATGGACTGCTTCGGTTCATGCTCTTCACTCTTTTGCCTACACATGATACACAAACAGGTGGTACATGTAACACTGCATGTAAATACCTGCATGCAAGTTCCACCTGCCTTACCAACCATTCCAGGCTTCCTTTCCAAAGTCAGACCTGAATTCTGTTTATATCACTGGGTTTTGTAGTTCTGGCTTCCCTGCATCAAAATCCCAGGAAGAAAAGAAAAGAGACTTGGTTTCTTGGCATGTATGCAGAGCTTTAGGACATCTATCAGTACTGCCAATGTTACTTCCAAAAATCCGAGTTGGGCTTGAACCAAAAAAAAAAAGACTCTAAGGGCAGTCATGTGGATTGATTATAGTATTGTAGAAGTGAGACATAAATGCAGAAGATCTGCTTTCACTCCATTAAAACAACATGGCTCCTGTAGGGAGAACTATTTTTTGCTAAATGTGACAAAGGAAGAAGACTGGAAATTTAGCCATTTATTGACAAGGCACTATTGGCATAAGGCCTGGTTCTGTTTGATGCTGAATTAGGAAAAGGGCTTCAAGTTGGATTCTCTTCCCCACTTTTATTCAGATGGACTATTTAATATCAAAGGCTACACAGCTGTGGAAAACTATGGAAAAAGTAGATGAACATTTATAACTTGCAAAAAAAAAACACTCTCTCAATTTGGATCACTCATTCTTGAGTCCCATCCATGCTTCCCCAGTTCTGAAATCATTTTGCTGGATAGCATGATAGGCCATAACCATGGAATACGAACGTATAGGAAATGTGGCTTCTTCTCCTGTGTCCCCCTCCCACTTTCCCAGCAATGGTAGATGCTTTGTCGGGGCCTGCAGGAGAAACACATCCCTGTCTCAGCCTCTGCATGCTGAGGGATGGATTTATTATAAGTCTGTTCTCCCTGACCGATGGTGCCATTATGTTCCCAGGAACAGCTACATCCGACTTCTGCATCCTTCCATAGATTAACCAGGTTTCTGGGTCTAGCTGTGGGTGTCATGCCTGTCACCTCTTTGGGGCCATGAAGGAATTTTTTAATTTACTGCCAGATTGGTCTGAGCAGAATGATTGTTTCAACTTCACCTTAGTGACCGTGTGGTACGTTAGGTTAGGCATATTCAAGTTGTTGCAGCTTGCCAAAGGTCTACCATGGGTACTCATTTATTAGGGGGGCCACTTCCCTGTTCAATAGGAACTGGGCCTGGGTAGCCCCAGAAAAGAAGGTAGGGGACACTGTCTGCTTATGCTTATAGCAGTCCCCTCTTTCCCCCGTCTCAATGCTTGTAGGAGGGAAAGGTTGGAGGGGTATTAGCAACAGCAGTGCTGGGATCTGGCTGATAGTTTGGGGAATGGGGCTGTAGGGTACAGATTATTAAGGTCTTGTTAACCCGCACTGAAGGAGTATGGCTTCCCAGTATTGCTAAATTGCAGGCTGATTACACCACATTATGTTGTTTGTCTTTGACCTGCACACAGCCACACAGCAGGAGGAAATACTTTTAGCAAATGGCTTGCTAGCGCCATCTGCCGGTACAGGATGGTGTGAAAGGCCTAGGGAAGTGTGACTGGACTCACAGGGCAATGGTTTCAGAGAAGCCCACACCTGCTTAAAAAGTACTCAATAAGACCGTTGTCAAGGCTGTGAGACATAGATAGGAACATCCATTTCTGAAATAAATAAAATGTAAGGACTAATGAAAGTCCTAAAGTCACATTAATTATGAATCCACAAGTCTCTCTAGTCCAGGGGCATGGCGGCATTTGGGCGGGTGCTCCACTGCCGCAGTGGTCCTTCGTCTGGCGGGTGCCAGACGAAAAGGTTGGGGACCACTGCTCTAGTCACACTTTCCACCATCCAAAATGAATAATTTAAATCAAAAGGAACACCTTCCAGTTCGGTATGATATTGGCTTTCACTTTGGCTTATCGTGATGAACAGAAAACCAAGATTCTGAAAGTAGTAAATTTGAAACTGGTAAATGTAAGATTGAAGAATGAGACATGAAGACGCCAGTAAGATTAAAAGGGAAAGTCTATACAATGGAAGCCAGACAGTTTAAGTGTGTGATGCTGAATATTGGGCAATAAAGAAGGCACTTGAGCAAATGATCTGTTCCAAAGAAATGTGAATGATGAGATGGATGAGTGGTATAAGTAAGGAAGACCAAATGAGGAATGTGTTAGACATGCTCAAAGTAATGAAAAAATGAAGGAGTGCAGGCTCAGGTGGTTTGAGCATTTTAAGCACAGTCCTGACAAATATGTGGGTAAGAGAGTCCAACAGATCAAGATCAAAGGAAAAAGACTGTGAGGCAATTAATTTTTTAAATTGTGAATAATTTTTTTGAGTTAATCGCATGAATTAACTGTAATTAATAGACTGCCCTACATTGAATAGAGCACTTTGGAGGGAGAGATCTTGTAGAGCAGATTCAATTTTATGGGATTACTGCAAGGAAGAAAAGAAATTCAAGACTGAAGAATATGACTAGAAACTAGAATAATTTCCAGTTTCTGGAAGCCACAGAATAGTTTCAACAATACTATGCCAAAGACAGTAACCTCGATATGTAACATTGCCAAGGCAAATGTGCTACTCTGACAATTTTAGATAAGAAAACAATGGCTTCTGGCTAGGATAATTGTGGCTGACAGACTGGGAAAACTAGTTCTTATGACTGAATTGCTACCCACATCACAAAAAACTCTAGCTTCCATTCCCAAAGTGGCTGAATGTTAATAGCAACTTTCAATAATTATTTTTCCAATTAAATTTATTTTTCTTCGAGAAACCACCAGAAATCTCGAATGATAATTGGTTATTCAATTAACATTAAAAAAAACAACTCTATTTCCTAGTAAAGTGAAGGAGAGAGAAGATGCCTCTTTCAGGTCAATGGTTAAATTAGGACTCAGTCCAGCAAGACGTTGAGCACTCTGGTCCTGATCTATCTAAGCGCTCAAGCACATGCTTAACTATTAACGTGGTTGAAGTAGAGCAGGATGTGCTTTGCTGGATCAGGGCCTGAGTGCTCAGCATTTTGCAGGAAAGATCTCTTAATACTCACTCTCTACTAAATACATATGAGATGTGTTCTGGGGTGTTGGGGAGAAGGAATCATGTCCCTCCACATTAAATGGGGCCTCAGCTGCCTTCACAATACAGATACTCCAACCCTGAGACACCTCCACTGCTCCAGGGGTCTTCACGGGAAGAGAGATCAAGAACTGGGCAGGCTGAGTGGGAAGAGCAGGTGAGATTAGCAAAGATTTTCCTCCCCAATTATCCCTTTCTGCAGCTTTTGCCATTGGAGAGGGTCATCTGGCCCTTTCTCAATACAAGTGGGAGGAAGCATCTAAAGAACTTCTGTATGGTATCCTCTGCTCTGTATTAGTAAAAATACCAAAGATATTGGGTTCTAATGTGCTCTTTAATGGAACAGTAAAGCTGCCAAATACTTGGAGAGCGTATAAAGAAGAGTAAAGTTTAATACAGAGAATAGCTTCAAAACCTACCAGTTTCAGCTGTGGAAAAAGTATTTGAATGTCACAGACTGACAAGTGATTAATTATGCACTAAACTTTTTCATAGATTCTAAGGCCAGAAGGCAGCATTGTGATCATCTAGTCTGACCTCCTGTATAACAAGAGGCCATAAAACTTCCCTAAAATAATTCTTGCTTGAACTAGAGCATATCTTTTACAAAAACATCCAACCTTGATTTTAAAATGGCCAGAAATGGAGAATCCAGCATATACCCTATTTAAATACTGGCACAACATTACCTTTCTTCCAATCTTCTGGAACTTCCTCGGTGTTCCAAGAGTTATTGAAAATTAGCATTAACTGTTTAGTGAGTTCCTCAGACAGGTCTTTTAAAATGCTTGGATCCACGTTATGCAGACTTCCTGATTTTAAAATGTCTAAACTTTAGTAGCTGATGTTACTACTGTAATGAAAAGTATTTCATCAGGATATGATAGCCCAACATATCTGTTTTTTCCCAAATACAGAACAGAAATATATATTGAACTCTGCCTTTTCTGCATTATTATTGACAATTCTATCATTTTCATGTAGTGCTGAACAAGTACCTTTGTTAGGATTCTTTTTGTTACCAATATACTTAAAGGCTCTCCTTCTGATTATCCTTCACCCTGTTGGCCATATATTTCTCCATGTATCTTTTTTCTTCCCCTATCAATTTTCCACAGTTCTTATCTTCTGATTTATATTCATTACTATTAACTTCTCCTTTCTTTCATTTGTTATAATTATTATTATAGCTGTCTTTTGCTTTTCAAAGTCAATGGGAATTTTGCCATTGTGCTTCACCACATGGGTTTTTTTCAAATGAAGTGGCTGTTCTATAGTTTGTAATTTGTTTTATCTAATTGTATTTGTAGCATTCTGTATTATTTATTAATCATTTGTACTGTGGTAGTTCCTAGAAGCTGTAGATCAAGGCCCCACTGTGCTATCTAATGCACGCAAAAGAAATATGAAAAACAGTCTTTGCCCCAAAGAACTTTCAGTCTTGCATATGAGAGACTACTAATGGTTACAATGTAGAGCTTTCCAACCCTGGGGATAGTTAAGCACTGGAATAGGCTTCCCAGGGAGGTTGTGGCATCCCAGTCATTGGAGGATTTTAAGAATAGGTTAGACAAACTCCTGCCAGGCAGTGTTGCCAACTTAGCAACTTGTCACTAGATTTAGTGACTTTTTGGTTTCCCTAGTGAGAAAATAAGTTTCAAAGTGACAAGAGACAAATCTAGCGACTTTCACTGCCGATTACAGTGACATTCAGAGAAAGAAGTCGCCAATGTCTAGTCACAAAATCATTCACAAGCTGCTCAGTAGTGTTAATAAAATCCATTCCATGCTCTTCTTACTACATTCTGTTGCACACCAAGTCAATGTCATTACATCTCAGTTTAGCATGTCCTTGGAAGGTATCACATTCCAGGGTTTCTTGGGCTGAGATCACTATAATCTGCAGGCGAGGAAAAAAAGTTTGTGGAGGCTAATTAAATATTTTGCTCAAGCCAGGTGCACTTTGGAGAGAGCAGTACATTAGCCAGGGCTTGTTTTTACCCAAATGTGTTCTTTCTCGCTGCTCTGTAGTAGATAGTGCACCCGGTGATTCAGGAAAAGGTGGCTAATGAAGTGGGCTGGGCGGGGAAGGCAGGTTAGCCAGCGAGGAGAGCCACGTGGATGGAAGGTGGGGTGGGATGAGATAGGACCATGTGCCCCAATGGGGCGGGGAAGGGGGGACACCGTGCCTCCAGGAATGAAGCTCTTACCACAGGATCAAAGGTAGAGCTTGCTTGATTTCAGTTCTCCTTTACTTCCCCTCACTTGGCCTCGGGCTACCTGCCCAGCTGTTTTCAGAAATGAAACCCTTGAAGGGGCGGGGGAAAGGGTCCAGCTAGTGGATTTTTGGTTTTAAATCTACTTTCTTGGCTCCCTGCAGTGCCAAGCTCAGGTCCGGTGAATGCCTTCGTCTCCCTGGCTCTCTGGGCTCTCCCTTTCACTAACATGCTGGCTCAAATGCAGGTTGGCAAGAAAGGGAGGCTCAGCTGAAATTAACCAACACTAGCCAATCTGGGCTGCAGTGTACAAAGCGCCCTTCCCAGTGAGCAGAGGGCTGCAGTTTCCTTCCCAGTGAGCAGATGGCACCCTCCTGAAGATGACAGTGTACTGTTGTAGTTGCTTCTGGTGTTCAACAGAATTATAAGACGAAGATGGAATGCATATATTATTAACACTATTGAGCTGCTTGTGAATGACTTTGTGACTATACTCGCCCGGGGGGGGGGGTGTATATATGTAATTCTCTGTGAAATTTTTGTTCGGTGACATTTTGACTCCTTTTGAGTGCTTAAACAGCTATATCTAGCGACTTTTCAGGGTTTGTCTGGTGACTTCCTGCTATGTGGAGTTGGCAACACTGCTGCCAGGGATGGTCTAGGTATACTTGGTCCTGCTTCAGAGCAGGGGGATGGATGACATAATCTCCTGAGCTCCCTTCCAGCCATACATTTCTAATTTTGACTCCTCAGGAGTCCTCACAACCAATCGCAACATTTAGTTTTTGAAAAAAATTGAACTTCAACGGTTCCATTTTTCCAAAACACAAAATTTCAGAATTTCTTCTTTTTCTCTCTTCCCAGAAAATTTGGAAATATCAAATTATTGTTCTCAATCAGGCCACCACCTCTTTCAAAACATCAGAATTTCCTATGGACTGGAAAATTTGAGTTTTAACTCGCTATAGTTATATCAAACAAATTACAGTGGGGAGGAAGGACAAGGTAATGTGAAATAACAATATTTAATAGAATTGGTGTTTTTTTTTAATTTGAGTGGAAACTTTTTCATGAAAAAATTCAAACCTGCTGCTGTTTGTGGGATTTTTTTTATTACCTGGTTGAAAGTATTCAAAAATATGAAGCGTTGGTGAAAATATTTTCACCAAACAGCTTCACCAACTTTTGCCCAGCTCTACTGTGCTGCGCAGTGGGTAGAAGTGGCAGCACTCCAACCACCTCAGATTCTCATCTGTAAAATGGAGGTGATCATTCCACAGGGACAACTGAGTAGTTTGTGTTTATTGATCGGTATAAAAATAGTAACGTTCACCAGTCTACACAAGCCTCCAATACCTGGAGCTTTAGCAGTTCCAAAACAGTACAGCCTGTTTTAATCTCTTGTAGTAACAGGTTTGCCAAATGTACCTCCATTTATCATCAGTCATAATCTAAGCAACCCACTCCAAAATGTTAATATATTGTTACCCCTGAGCATTACTTTCTTTTTAACATTAGAATCAGCATAGTTTAATATTAATGTTCTCTTTGCTATTTACATAACACTATATTTTAGAAGCAAACAGTTTTATTTTAACATTGGTCTGCTACAAATCAAAGTACTTTCCCCCTCCTTTCGTTATTGCCACTATCAGCATCCCATATCTTGCCTACCAAGTGCTCTTCTTTTGCCCCACTTTTTGTCAAAGCCTTCCAGCACTAGTATCAGGCCAACACTAGTCCCTTGCTGTCCACACCTTTCCTGTCTCTTTGCATTTGTATAACACTTCGCTCTTTTTACCCATAGGTATCAAAACTCTTTACAAAGGATGTCAGTTGTATTATCCCCATTTTACAAGTGGGGAAACTGAGGCACAATGAAGTGGCAGAGCCAGTACTAGAATCCAGGACTCCTGAGTCCACTTCTAATGCTCTCTCACTAGATAACATTGCCTCATTTTTTTCCTCAGCAGTCTTGTATAACTGAACTAGTGTCTGATCTTACACAAATTAAGTCAGTAGGAGTTTTGTGAGTGCTAGCAAGATTAGGCAAAACTCCTATTAACTTCAGTGGGGGCAGAATCAAATCTTTAGCCTGTAAGTGTGTCAGGGTTTTTGAGTTTGATTCCACACTGATGCATATATTAGTTTTACACTGATGTAACTCCACTGACCTCAGTGGATTTGCTGCTGCTTTACACTTATGTTAAAATGGAGCCAAGCCAAAAGTGTGGTGCATACATATAGCACGGCAGAAATAACAGCGTATATAGCAGCAAAATCTTTTTATAAAAAAACTGCTTTGTGTGAATCAATTAATAGTAAAAGAACATTGGCATTATGTTTAGGAAAAATTATGGAAACGTGTTTTTTATTTGTGAGTATGTTAATATTTAGGAGAAACAGTTGAGGCCAACAAGCCCAAAATGTAACTTTAAATATCCCATATTTCTTCTCTTTACTGATCATGATAGCAGAATAAGAGATAAGATCCATTGGGTCCTCAGAATGAAAGCAGCAGAAAGGTTAGAAGTATGTCTCCAATGCAGAACATCTCTACGATAAAATTAAAAAAACAAAGGCCAGGACTGTGTGTGCACATACATAAAGGTTGTGTAATTCTTTTTGCTCCGTGCTTGTGAGCAGGCATGGAAGAATCTGACTGCCTGAATCCCCGAGAGGGCAGGATTCTTGTATTTTTCAGTACCCTGCTGCTCACGAGAATGCCTCAGATGTGTAGAACAGAAGGACAGCAGAGCTATGCATTGTGAATTGATTAATATTTTAAAAGTCTAGGTAGTGATTAGAAGGAAAGGAATGGGCCATCAGTTACGTGTCATTTTTTTATTTAGTATGAGCTGACTAATAGCGCTATATGGGCCAGATCCAACCCGAGTGAAGTCAGTGAAAAGGTAACTTCAGTGGGATCTGGATCAGGACGTATATCATCACTTCCTCACCGGCCAACTAGGCAACGTTAAGTATTCTGAAACAGCCTAATTCTCATTCTGCTAAAACTGTTGGGTAACGTAGCTCATAGAATAATTAGGAATCAACACTAGCTGCTTAATTGTCCTCCTGGATTAGAGTAGTTTTTTACTGCCTGTTTGTTCTTTCCTGCAAATTTGACAGTGTGTGTGTGTGGGAGTTATTAGCCCTGTGAAAAACAAAATGAAGTGATAATGACCAAGTAGATGTCACTTGAAGGACTAGTGAAATGTCAGTTTATCATGCTGCAGAGCTTAGGGTAGGTCTACACTTAAAACGCTGCAGCAGCATAGCTTCACCAGTGCAGCCGAGCCACTGTAGCGCTTCAGTGAAGATGCTCCTACGCCAATGGTAGAGCTTCTCCTGGCTGCATAGTTAATCCACCACCATAAGGGGCAGTAGCTATGTGTTCGGGAGAAGCCCTCCCGTCGACACAGTGCTGTCTACGCCGGTGGTTAGGTCAGTATAACTGCATCGCTTAGGCATGTGGATTTTTCAGATCCCTAAGCGACGTAGTGTCACCTACATACATTTATAGTATAGATCTGGCCTTAGTGTGGTGTTTCCTTTACTTGGAATGAACTAGGTGGATGAGACATTTATACTATTAAGCAGTACATGTTGACTTTTTAAAGGCACAAAATTACAGAAGTTTTATGGTCAAGAGTATTATGTACTCTATGTATGAACGCATAGTTTCTGTATTATATGGCTGTTCCCTTCACAATTCTTTCATTTTCACCACCACCCAATCAGTTATAAAAGCCAACCTTTTCAAGTCAAAGAAATGAATATTTCATGACATTGTTTTTTCTTAACTCTGACCCCCCAGATTAATACTTTTCTTTGACCAGAAACCTCAAAATGAATACACAACTCAAACCCCTTTTTAAAAAAGAAATATACATTACATGGCCCAGATCCTCAGCTGATGTAGATGCATGCACTGACTTCAGTGCAGCTGTGCCCTCTTACACAAACTGAGGATCTGGTTCAATATGTTCAAATTAATAACGTATGATGTGTGCTTTTAAACATTTGACTTTATGATGAATTATGATAGGCAGGTATATTGTTGTCATTTGGCAACCTTATTCACTTCTTGAGAAATCTTTATTTTTTTGTTTTGTCCAGCTAAATGAAGACATGTCACTGCATTATTTTAAAGGTGTAAGTGATGCTGTCCAATCTAATAATGGCTAATGTAGAGTCATGCCTCATTTAAAGCATGGCTGACCAGATACACATATTAGCGACACATTCACATACTTCAACTCCAAATATCCTCCATGTGACGGATTGGACCCCCCTTTTGGGTGCCACCTGATATGCTGGGGTCCCACTGACCCGCCCGTTCTACCAGCCTGGGCTTCCTCACCCTGTCCTTGCTGTCCCAGGCCCTCAAGCCTTCTCTAGCACACACACAGGTAAGGCTCCACCCAGCTGCAGACACAGACTGAAATCAGCAATGTGTGGAAGGATTCTGCTCGGCAATTTACCCAGCACTCATATGCACACCTCCTTTGGGGTGTAAACCCAAAATTATATTGTCTTGAGCTGTATAGAGAGATCTGTGCAGCACAAGCTCATAAAAATCGATCCCTCCCTCAATGTGGAGGGAGATATGCACCACTCTTTGCGTGTGCCCTCCATATGAATTGCACAAACTAGTTTATAGAAAACAAAGACAAGTTTATTAACTACAAAGGATGGATTTTAAGTGATTGTAAGGGATAAAAATAGATCAAAGCAGATTACTGAGCAAATAAAACAAAACATGCAGACTAGGTGTAAAACATTAAAGAAAGTGGCTACAAATAATAATTTCTCACCCTGAATTTTTTTTTGTGCAGGTTGCAGAGTTTCTTGAAGGTAAACTGCACTGCTTGCAGCTTAAATCTCCAGGTATACTCTTCAAAGGCTGACCTTTCTCAGCCTGGGTCCCAGTCCTTCTCCCTCAATCAATTTTAGGTGTTTACAGCAGTCATCATGGGCGGGGATTCAATGAAGAACCAGATTAACTCATTCTCCAGCCTTAAATAGAATTTACTTATGATGGGAATCTTTTGTTTCCCAGTCTGGCCCCTCACCCCTCTTAGGGCTTGTCTAAACTGGCACTTTACAGTACTGCAACTTTCTCACTCAGGAGTGTGAAAAAACACACCCCTGAGCACTGCAAGTTTCAGCGCTGTAAAGTGCCAGTGTAGATAGTGTGCCAGTGCTGGTAGCTACTCCCTGGAGGTGTTTTTTTTATAGCACTGGGTGAGCTCTCTCCCAGTGCTCTGCCACGAACACACAAGACATGTTAAAGTGCTGCTGCAGCAGCACTTTAACGTTGCCAGTGAAAACGTGCCCTTAATGGAAAACACTGAAAGTCCAAGATAGGGGCTAGTACCAGGTGACACAATCGTCTGACCCTGTAGTGTCAAAACAGCAACCCAGGAAGCTTCTCAGGAAGGCAGGAGACTAGTATCTTCAGAGTCTTATTGTTCTTCCTAATGGTCCATTCAGGCTGATTGCCTACTATCCAGTGGGTGTTTCCCAGATGCAAACACTTCTGCAATTGATACAGAGCTTATATTCCTAACGTCAGATACAACAGTGATACATGCATACAAGCTGGATAATCACATTCAGTAAATCATAACCTTTCCAATGATATCTCATATGACCCATCTTTCATGCAATATATCTGTTATGCCATATTCATATTAAAATATTTGTATGAAGAATATGAGGGGCAACGTCACACTCCACATATGTCTAGCCATAGCTTCACCCCAGTTGTGCCTAGAAAATGCTTAAAAGGCTGAGCAAGTTGAGGTCTTGCTTAATAATAAAACTTGTACCACTTTAACTAGGTCTAGAAATATAACCTTCCCAGTCTGGATTAAGTTATATCAGTATAAGGTACCTTTATACCAGTATATTTTTTCCTGTATAGGAAAGGGAATTAATTATCTGGAAAGACCTTGACAAGCTCTACATTTTATCCTTTCATTTGCCTTTGAAAACTGCCTATTCAATGACAAGGTTTTCAGCTCTGCTGTTAAAGAATTTTATTGTGCTTTACTAGGTTGCTAGGTTCTCACTTCTTTTCACTGGTTAAAAAACAGTGAACCAGATCCCTGATGTGTTCTGGACGCCCGCAACTCTCATTATTCTTGCTCCCACTGTCAGCAGAACCTGTCAGGATTTGTCCGTCCCCTTGTTCTTTTGTAATTTTACTTGATTCTAAATGACACAGCTAACAAGATGGATTGACGTGCATTGATCTTCAGGTTAATACAAATATACATTGGCCCATTCCTGTATCATGCTACCATTGTTTAATATTCTCCTCTTTAGATGACTGCTGCCAACTGGGGAGTGTTATCAGCCTGACCCACTCTGCTGTCACTAACTCTTCATACAAAAGGCTAGCTGGTGAATGGAAAGTGAGTAACATTTTGTATGACTCTACTGTACATCGGCTAATACAGAAAACTTCAGCACAACTGCATGCTCATTATTTTAGACTTAAAAGGCTGAAGACTAAACCATTTGATCTTTTTAATCAAAGCTAAGGTTTTAGAGGCCCTTTGCCATATCGCTTTCATGATTACCCATGACACAGCACTGTCACCTTGGGCAACCAGCAAGTCTCTTTAATAGGAATAAAACCTGTAGTAGCCATTAGCAGCAGGGAGGCTTAGTCAAGGGAATTAGGAATTAGCCTTATTCTAATACCAAGAGCAGACATTTGTACCTACCCTTGCAGTGTAGCAGAGCTAAAAAAAAAACCCTCCAGGAGTTGAGAGATGGGAATAGTTTGATTTTTTTTTTTTTACACCAAACACTATCTGCATACATGTAGAACTAACATATCCAAAGGCTATGTTGCTTTCCCTATGTCTGAAAAGGTAGGTTTTCTTTTTCTTTTTCTTTTTTTAAACTAGGCAAGAGTTTAAAGCTAAATGAACTGGGGGCTTTTGGAATGGGGAATATGTGACATTATCTGTCCAAAAAAACCCAAAAAACGTATGACTATGGGGCTTTGGCAAACTGGCATGCTGTAAGGGTTCACCTTGCCCGTTGCTCTGCCAGTTTGAGGAAAGCGGTATCTCTCATTATCCCTTCCCTGGTTGCTTATGTGCAAAGTGTGCAGTGTTATGTGCAAAGTGTGCAACCCTCTCAGTGTTAGATTTCTGGCATGTTGTCACCATTCTGAATGTTGGAATTCAGGTTTAACTTGTTCAAGAAGGACTTTAGCTGTTCTCTGAATGCATAACTTCAAATTGATATTTGGAGTACATTTTACCTAAATCAGGAGACATCAGATCCACGTGTATCTTCAATTGAGTATATTTATTATTAATCATCCATCCAATGTTCATGAATTATTAGATCTAAGCTATTAGTTGAATGAAGAATGTTTTAAGAGAAGCATCGGCTCAAACAAATTACTTTTGCTATGTATCTGACCCATCAAAGTTCAGGTTCCTTTAGTATCTCCCATGCTTTCTACACCTGATTGTTTCACCAGGCACTTTCATTTCCCGCAGAGAGATGCTGTATTAAATTTTGGTTTTAATCAAAATGTACTGAATGTTGTCAGTAGGATTTTTAAAAATATTAATGATAAAGATGGTTTTCGTTTTTGAAAGTTCTGTCTGCAGTTCTGTTACTGGAGGTGGAGGTTCTAAAATTAATCATATCTGCAACATTTAAAACCAAAGGGAGGCTTTCATAGTGTGAAATAAAGCCATTTCCCCATGAATTACAGAATAGACGAAGCAAATAAAGAACTCTGCAGTTTTATGTCCGCATTGGGACTGATCTTGCTTTTAATCCAGCCCCAGAACTGCAGTGAGAATGCAGAGGTGTAGAGAAAAATCTAAGACCCATTACAATGGCATTGTGCACACAATAGACTAATACTGCTCAGATCAAATGAAGACTTGAGTCAATATTTCTTCCACATTTCTGCCTAATTTACAGGGAGATGTATCATACTATACATCTTTTTGAAAACCAGAACTCCCCTTTGACACAAGTGGTGAAATGTGGCCCACAGTATTTATCTGACAGTCAGTGGTTCCTAACCTTTATTGGTTTATGTACCACTTCTTACAAATTTGTTATGAAGTGAATAGATGGAACAGCAAGGTCACGTAACACCAGTGATGCATGTACCACAGTTTGGGAACCCCTGCAGAGTACACAAAATCTGCACGTTTCCTTATGATCCATTGTGATACCACAAACCTGAGTCCGATTCAAAACACACACACACACACACACACACACACACACACACACACACACACACACACACACACACACACAAAATGTTGTAGTGAGGAGTATAACTATCCGCAAGCTATCTATCGGCATGTACCCCTGCCAATGAAGTAAAACACACACACGCTTTGTTGATGTACTTGAAAAGACACTTTGACCTGGGGATGTCCACACTGCAGCTAGGAGCAGTGGTTCCCAGAACAGATAGATAGATCTGCACTAGCTCAGCTCGAGCTAGTATGCTAAAATAGCACTGTGGATATTGCAGTACTAGCAGTGGCTCAGGCTCAGGAACGGCTCCAGGCACCAGCATTCCACGCTGGTGCTTGGGACGGCAATCTGCAAGGGGCGGCAGTGCCTGTTGTTTTGCCCCCAAGCAGTGCGCCGAATTGCCGCCACGGACGGCAGGGGCAGTCTGTGTGCCCTTAAGGCGGCCCATGAGTTTCCGCGGTGGTGGCAATTCGGCAGCAGCTTCTATATTTAGCTGTCCGCAGCGGCTTCAGCTAAACATAGAAGCTGCCGCCGAATTGCCACCACCGCGGAAACACGCCAGCCACCTTAAGGGCACACGGACTGCCGCCGCCCTCCGCAGTGGCAATTCGGTGCGCTGCTTGGGGCGGCGAAAACTATAGAGCCGGCCCTGCTCAGGCTAGCTGCCCAATCTCAGACCAGTGTCCTTAGCTTGGACCCAGGGCATTGAGAGGGCTTGGACTTAGCAGCTAGCCTGAGCTGAGCTGAGGCTGCTTATGAAGAAAGAAGAGGAGAGAATTAAAACGGGAGAGAAAAAAATATATTGAAATTAGGACAAAGAAAGAAATAGGTGGCTGATGGAGACAGATGGAGTGAATGAGTGGGTGTAGGAGAGAGAAAGAAATGGATGAAAGGAATAAGCAAGAGAAGACTCATAACTTTTAAATGAGTGGATTTTTCTAATTTGTGCCCCTGTATTTTGTAGTACTTCCTTAAAGTCCTCCTCGATCTCATTTAGTCTGAAGCAAAGGAATGGAATTCTGAACACTTACTTTACATTAGTTCTGCTGGCTACTCTGGATTCTGGTGTCAAATAATTGGAGCAAAAGACAGAAAATCTCTAATTTGCCAGAATGCAGACACGCTCTTCTAGCAGGCCCCAACCCCCTGTTCTTACATAGATTTTTCTCTTAGAAAATCTCTGTTCAGGCCCCAGCAGTAGCAGCTGGGCTCCACTTCTCCCATAGCAGAGGCGTTGGTGGCAGTACAAAGATTAGGTAGGGAGGCAAAGAATCATCTCCATGTTCCCCCCATAAATCCAGTCTTATGCTTAGTGGTTTGATACCAGGAAGTGCGGTGACATTGTTTCCCAAGTTTCAGAGTGGTAGACATGTTAGTCTGTCTCAGCAAAAACAACGAGAGGTCATTGTGGCACCTTAGAGACTAACAAATTTATCTGGGCATAAGCTGATGAAGTGGGTTCCAGCCCATGAAAGCTTATGCCCAAATAAATTTGTTAGTCTCTAAAGTGCAACTAGGACTCCTTGTCGTTATTTTTTCACTGGTCTCTCAGAATCTATTGGAAAAGACTATAGCAGCAATCCTAATAAAACTCCACTTTGCAAACTAAAGAACATATTTTTAAGGATAAGTATCTTGAATGTCATTTCACCTTGACTTCACTTGTCAAGGGAGACAAAAGCATTCGCATTTATTTGGACTAAAATATCTATAATTGTTTTTATTCCAGATTAAATTGTATCCACAAATTTGAAATTTTCAGTTTTCTGCATGTGGTCACTGACTATGCGAACAGTGAAATCGGGTTGAATTATGGGCCAGATGCATAGTATGTTCTGGCTGCTTTGCACTGTTCGGGTGATACGAAGCAGCTATACACCTGGTGTAACAAGCCAGTCAAGCTGAGTCTGCAGAACAGCCCAAAGCAGCCAGAAGGTACCAGTGAATCTAGTTCATAATTTCTATCTCCCTATTAAAGCAAGATTACTTCCAAAAATGCTAGTAAGAAAATAGAAAAGCCTAATGCTGTCAAACTGTCAGTCCTATGTATTTAATTCTGTGCAGTGCTGTCTGGCTGCATCGTCATCAGCCACGTGAAAAATATACATGACTATAAACACTGCATCCAGCTCTTTCTCTCCCTGTCTGCTTCTTAAGTTCTCTATGGCTGTAGTTATCTACTTCCTCTGCAGCTTCTAAAGACGAAGCTCCTCAAAGCTCTTTCCTACCCTGCTACTTTTGGTTATTTTTGCCATAAAAATATTTCTCTATATCTGAGGCACACTTTTCTGAGAGCAACAGCAGTTTGAAAAACTGACATCCTTCTCCCTATCCTGTTCCCCTGACTTAAACACAGTCACCTGTGTGAGAAAAGGTTCCATCTCCCTGGGACATGTGAATGTCTAAAGGCTTGTCCACACATGGAATTATTCCTGCTCAACTCCATATACAGATGCTCTTATGCTAGAATAAGAGCATCTCTTTCCTATGGGGTTAAATTAAACAGGAACAGGGCACACTTATTCTGGAATAAGAGTGTCCACACACTACTCCTAGGGGAATTCTGCGCCACTACACATGCAGAGAATGTATGTCCCCTGCAGAAAAATGACTTTCTGATGAGGAAGCAAAGGGAAGCCACAAGAGCGGTCATGTGACCCTCCCCAGCAGTATGTTTCAGGTGCCCAGGGCAGCAAGCAGAGAGGTAAATCACTGTGAAGCAGGGGATGGGAGTGGGGAAGAGCTGGCTGGTGGCTCCTACCCTGCACTGGGCTCAACTGCTAGTCCCAGCTGGTCGGGGGAGGACAGGACTTCCTCTTTCCCTACACCACTTCTGGGACCTGGTTAGACCCACCCCCAGATTCCTCCCTCAGCTGCAGGAAGCTCCACAAACTGTCCCTGCTACTTCATACACCCATCACTCCTCAGCTGAGGGATCCCTGTACAGGGACCTGCTCCCCCATCTGCCCAACCCCCTCGTACCCAGACCCTCCTGCTTACCCCCCTTAAATTCCAAATATTTTACTGCAGTTGTAATATATCTAGAAGTGTTCATTGTGAATAGTGAGATCACAACTCACAACATTTACATTGCAAGCTAGGTTGATGCAATGGGTCCATAAGGCTATTATTATGTATTTGCACTATAGTAACACCTATGAGCCCAAGTCATAAACCCTATTGCACTAGGTGCTCCACAAACCTCTGCTGCACAGAATAAAGAGTTCCTACCTCCAAGGGAGCGTTCAATCAAAGTAAAGTTAAATTATGTAGAAATGAGGTTACACTGTAAATTAAATCCAGGTTCATTTT
The DNA here is from genome assembly GCF_007399415.2 of Gopherus evgoodei. Taxonomy (NCBI): domain Eukaryota; kingdom Metazoa; phylum Chordata; order Testudines; family Testudinidae; genus Gopherus; species Gopherus evgoodei. The sequence continues at coordinate 31,283,198 of NC_044331.1, read as the reverse complement.
GTCACGTTTATAAAATAGTCGTATTTTGTACTTCCTTTAGGCTCCTATACTGTATGAGGAGTACATCTGCTCCCTTTAAGGTCAACAGCAAAACTCCCATTAGGATATATTTATCAGGAATTTTCTTTCTTTTGTGAAACAGTGCAGCAACAGCATCGCACTTCACAGGAAGTCTGATCCTGCAGAGTCTAGGCAAGCAAAACCCACATTGACTTTGTTGAGGGTGAAAGTCAACCCAGTCCAGAGGGCCAGCACCAAGGTCTAGTGCACACATCAGTTCTCTCAGATGTGCCTTGTGCTGGCTTTCTGAAGAGGGACACATTTCACTCAGGGAGTTTTACCTACATAAGGCCTGCAGGATCATGCCCAGTAAGCAGTATTAGAAATTTCCCCCAACCATCTGGTAGCAAAAAGCAAATTGGAGGAACTGCATTTGTGTGCATTAAAATCTCTTCTGCTGTTCAAGATATTTTCCTCTTATGTTGAGTGAATGAGAGACACTAGCAGAAGAAATCTTAGAAATCATTCATTATGCACAAATTTACTTCAAAAGCCATGTTTTCTCTAATCAAATATTTACCAAAGACATTTTTCCCCATTGCATTTGTTTCTTTTAGAGAGGTTTCTTGAGAGGAAAATATTCCTCTGTCGATTGATTAGAAAGTATTTATTTATCAACATACACCAGCTGGGTACATGCCTTTTTACTGGTGCAGCTTCTATGTATGCCATTACTGAGCCAGTGAGCTAGAAACATGAAGTTATTTCTCTTTAAAAATGTAAGCTCTGATGCAGAATAGTTTTGAAACTTGCACAAGCAGAGAGTCTGATGGTAACATAAAGAGACAGTGTCTCCCCTATGCAAAGACCCTGCTAGTCTAGCACTGCCCCCATCCCCCTTTACAGTAGGGGCTCTTCAAACATTTGCGGCATTGGCAGTTATCATTTATATGCACTTCAGAAATAGTTTGGGGTTTAAAAAAATTGAAATTATGCCCAGCTCAATCTCTGAAGGCTAATGGGGGTTTAAAAGCGTAACTGAGGGCATTGTTATTTGCAGACAAGGGGCTTGCACGAGTGGAGCTGAGGTGATGTGACCTGCTGCATCTTAGTCACTCGTGGAAAAACAGGGGGAAACAAAATTACTTTCCTTTTCCTCCTCCTATCAAAATTTGCTCTGCATCTTTCTGTCAGGAGGGAAGATTCCTTCATCTTCCCACTAGAGGAAAATGCATTACACTGCCCAATACTTAGCCTTTGTGCTGAAGTATAGAATTTGGCTCTAAATCAGAAGTGGGCAAACTACAGCTCACAGGCCACATCTGGCCCGCAGGACCGTTCTGCCTGGCCCCTGAGCTCCTGGCCAGGGAGGCTAACCCCCAGCCCCAACCCCACTGTCCCCACTTCTCCACAGCCTCAGTGCGCTGTGCCGCCAGCGCTCTGGCCTACCGCTTCTGCCAGGCAGCATGGGCAGCGGGGCAGGCTCCAGCCAGGTGGTGGAGCTGTGAGCTCTTGCTGCTCTGTGCATCATAGTAAGGAAGCAGGGAGGTTGCATAAGGGGCAGGAGGTCCCAGGGGTCAGTCAGGGAGCAGGGGGCGGTTGGATGGGGCAGAGGTTCTGAGGGAGGGTTAGGGGACAGGGAACAGGGGGGTGGATAGGTGTGGGAATCCCGGGGGGTGGAGTTAAGGGGCAGGGGTGTGGATAGGGGATGGGGCAGTCGGGACAGGAAGCAGAGGGGGTTGAATAGGGGGTGGTTAGGAGTGAAGGAGGGTGGTTAGGAGGGCAGTCAGGGGACAGGGAGCAAGGGGAGGTTGGATGGGGCGGAGGTTCCAGGGGAGGGTCGGGGATGGGGAACGAGGGGTTGGATAGGTGTGGAAATCCCAGAGAGGGGCTGTCAGGGGAAGGGGTATGGATAGGAGATGGGGCAGTCGGGACAGGAAGCAGAGGGGGTTGAATAGGGGGTGGTTAGGAGTGAAGGAGGGTGGTTAGGAGGGCAGTCAGGGGACAGGGAGCAAGGGGAGGTTGGATGGGGCGGAGGTTCCAGGGGAGGGTCGGGGATGGGGAACGAGGGGTTGGATAGGTGTGGAAATCCCAGAGAGGGGCTGTCAGGGGAAGGGGTATGGATAGGAGATGGGGCAGTCGGGACAGGAAGCAGAGGGGGTTGAATAGGGGGTGGTTAGGAGTGAAGGAGGGTGGTTAGGAGGGCAGTCAGGGGACAGGGAGAAGGGGGGTTAGATAGAAGGTGGGGTCCTGGGGAGTGGTCAGGGGCAGGGATCCCAGGAGGGGGTGGTCAGGGTCAAGGAGCAGTCAGGGGGTGGGAAGTGGGAGAGGGCAGATAGGGGGCGGGAGACAGGCTGTTTGGGGAGGCCCCAGGACCGGCGCTAGGGGTTTTAGCGCCCTAGGCGTACGGCAATTTCGCCGCCCTCCGCCCTGGTCCCATGGCTCCAGTGGAGCTGCCGCAGTGGTGCCTGCGGGAGGTCCACCGGAGCCGCAGGAGCAGCCGACCGTCTGCAGGCACGACTGCGGCAGCTCCACTGGAGCCGCGGGAGCAGCCGACCGTCCGCAGGCATCACTGCGGCAGCTCCACTGGAGCCGTCTGCCGCCCCGTCCAGCAAAATGCTGCCCACCAATAATCCTGGCGCCCTAGGCGATTGCCTAGGCCGCCTAAATGGAAGCACCGGCCCTAGGAGGCCCCGACCTTCCCTACCCGGCCCTCCATACAGTTTTGCAATGCCGATGTGGCCCTCAGGCCAAAAAGTTTGCCAATCCCTGCTCTAAATGGAAAGTCAGTGAAAGTCATTGAGGCAATGTGCTTCACTCATGCCCTTAGGCAAATTTTTGACAGCCAAAATGCTAATTCCTAGACATCATAAGAGGCTGTGAGCTGTAATATCACTACACTGATTTACTGGGTTTCATGGACATATTCAGTACAATTTAAGGATTTATTTAAAAACCAGTTTCTTTCTGACCCCACTTGAATTTCCATTCAGTGGAGCAGGAGTACACCAACACATCTGCAATGTGGGGAGGGGTGGGCCATTTCAACAGAGCTGAGTTTTACACTCTCAGTTCTTCCACAAGCAAGTAGGTAACTGTAGTCCTAGCTGAAGGGCTGGGGGAAGATTAGTTTACTTCAGTGGACTTACTAGGACCAATTTATGTCATGGACTAATCCGAATGTGATCCTATTACAGCAAGGTCAGGTGGGATTGTATTAGTTTTTGATTGCCTCAGTTTGTTCGTTTAACTTTTTCCATTTTGTGTATTTTTAAGCATTTCTTGTCATTACCAGTGCCCCTCTGAGACTTCCCAGTTAGCAAAGAGATTGGGAGCCTGAGTCAGTCAAACAAAATGTTTGTAGATGGTAATTGGGAGAGTGGCTCTGATTAGAAGGGGGTCATATCTCTCATTGAATATCACTCATTGAAATCCAGAGAGTAGCAAACAAAAGTCATTACAATTTTTCAGCAATTTGGAGATTAATGTGAAGTGGATTGGCCAACTGGAGTATATTATTACCTAAGTGTTCGTAGCACAGATAGCTGGAAAAGCTGTAACTGATGTAGAAACTGGTGACTGTGAATTCCCAATCCAGTATCTGGTGAACAAGTGTCCATGTCATAAAAATAGCCATCACAACCGGTATTAACCTGTACCATATCAGGAGAGAAAGCAAGGCTTAATTGGCAGGGACACATGTGGTATCCCTTCCAGGATTGAATAACAATGACAAGGCAGTGTGGGAAAGACTACATTTTCACAAGCCATGTTTTTCCTGTTCTGTAGCTGAACAGAGGCTTTGGGTTTCCACTGACTGATCCAGCACCTTTCACCATTGATCACAAATAGGATCTGATTTCTTATTCATCAGATAAAAGAGAGCATGTGTTTCAAACTGTCCATTAGCGAGAATGCATGGCATTGTCTTTCTCAGGCATAAGTATTTAAGTAACCCTCACTGGACATCACCTATGAAATCAGGCAAAAAAAAAACACCTTCATTTTTTCTCTTATTCTTTCATCTGGCTATTGAACATAAATGGCGATAAAAAGTACTATATCTTTTTGTGGCTTATGTAAAGCAATCGGCAATAATACATTTGTTAAGGAGACGGGCGCAATGGATTCCTCTCCTAATTGACGTCTTAAAATCTCCCTTCATTTGGTTATGTTCCATTCCTGTCAGGGATATTTTCCCTTTCTTATGTACATGACCCAATTTTCTTCAGCAAAAGCTGAAACACTGAGTAACAATGAAAATTCTCTCATTACAGGGGCGGCTCTAGGTATTTTGCCGCCCCAAGCACAGCAGGCAGGCTGCCTTCGGTGGCTTGCCTGCGGGAGGTCCCCGGACCTGCGGATTCGGCAGCACGCCTGCGGGAGGTCCGCTGAAGCTTTGAGGCCAGGGGACCCTCCGCAGGCATGCCACCAAAGGCAGCCTGCCTGCCGCCCTCACGCTGACCAGCAGAGTGCCCCCCGTGGCTTGCCGCCCCAGGCACGCGTTTGGCGTGCTGGTTCCTGGAGCCGCCTCTGTCTCATTATACAAGTATAAATCGGTACGAGACTCCATGGAGCTTGAGTAACAATTGATGGTGACGAGCAAAACAAAAGATGATGCTCAAATACGACAGACAATGCTGTGTGCCAGTGATTCATTGCTCACTGGCCTACAGAGTACTCTGAAGAGTTGCACTACATGGTTCTGAATGTTGGAGGTTAGGTGCCTGTAGTTCTGATGAATTCTAGCACTATAATAACATTACAGAAGATGTGATCAGTGTTATTGACACCACATCAGGGCCACTCGGTGGGTGGGGGGAAGTGGAGCAATTTGCCTCGGGCCCCGCAGGGGCCCCCATGAGAGCTTTTCGGGGGCCCTGGAGCAGGGTCCTTCACTCGCTCCGGGGGCCCCGGAAAACTCTCGCAGGGCCTGAGCCCCCGGAGCTTCTTCCGCTCCGGGTCTTCAGCAGCAATTCGGTGGCAGAAGGGTCCTTCCGCCCTGGGGACCCACCGCCGAAGACCCCAGGCCCCCTGAATCCTCTGGGCAGCCATGCACCACATGTATGTGCATTGCACTTCCTTCTAGTGACAAATAAACCCCTAAAATTGGGAGGTTTAGTTCAAATAACCTTTCTGCTGACCACATGCTTAGCCATTCCTCTGATTTTCTCCTTCCCTCAACTCTAAATAAAGTTTGCAAAGCACTTTGAAAATATAAAATGCTTGATAAATGTTGTGAAATTACTTACGCTGACAGTTTTTTACCCCCCTCTGTGTTGATTGTTGTGCTGGGATTGTAAATTGTCAATATCACTGAGATCACTGAGGGGGGACGGTGAGAAACTGTCAGCATATTCTGATACTGAGAATAATAATGATAACTAATAATGACAGTATTATTTCCATCCAAGGATCTCAGAGCACTTTTCAAACATTAATGAACTTAAAGTCCCAGAGTAGGTAAATATTATCCCTGTTGTACAAATGAGGAAACAGGCACAGATTGGTGAAAGGACTTGCTCAAGATTACATAGAGAGGTCTTGACAAAGCCAGGAATAGAACCCAGATCACTCAGTTCAAGTCCTATGCTTTATCCACTCAGCTACGCTCCACTCTAAATTTACTTTTATCATTTTTTCAGCCAGTCCAAGGGTTTCAATAACCGACACACAAAACATCCTAATTTGATCTTATCTAGCTCTCATGTGACACATTTTCAACTGAAATGCCATCACTTCTCTAAAATATGCCATGACTTGTTCAGTCAGTGGCATGCAAATGATTTTTAGCAGGTTGTTAGACAGATACAAAGGATCATCTATATGTGGCTATTTTTGAAACATCGTTATGCATGTCTGCTTCCAAGTTAATCGTTAGTTTATTTATGTTCGAATAAACATAAAAATAAATTTGACAGAAGTAAAAATACCCAAAACTGTACAGTTTATTCTTCTTCCTTTTCCTGCTATTACCATTTACTTAGGCTTTACTGTGGCCTGTTTCAGAATATCTGTGATGCGAGCCATCCATTGTAGAGAATTATGTTTGCTGAGTGACCATTTATAATATCCTGAACAGAAATTATGCTTCATGGTAGACTTTTAAAGTAGTCTGAAATTATTCTACCAACTCTTAGGCTACTAATTAGTCAGTTTCTCTCTTGGGGTACACCTACACAGAGATAAAAGACCCACAGTGTGGCTGCCGTTAGCCTGGGTCAGCAGATTCAAGCTCAGGCTGTAGGGCTAAAAATTGCTGTGTAGATGTTTGGGGTTGGGCTGGAGTCTGAGCTCTGGGACACTCCACCCTTACAGGGTCCCAGAGCTCAGGCAATTGTTAGCCCTGCAGCCAAATCCCTCAAGCCCAGTGGCTGACCAAGGTCCAGGGACGGCTTCTGGCCCCAGCACGCCAAGCGCGCACTTGGGGTGGCAAGCCGTGGGGGATTCTCTGCCAGTTGCCGCGGGGGCAGCAGGCAGGCTGCCTTCGGCGGCTTGCCTGCGGAAGGTCCGCCAAAGCCACGGGACCAGCAGACCCTCTGCAGGCAAGCCACCGAACACAGCCTGCCTGCCATGCTTGGGGCGGCGAAATGCCTAGAGCCGCCCCTGCCAAGGTCATCTGACTTGATTTTTTGTATCCCTGTGTAGTCATACCCTCAGTGACATATGAGTTTATATGAGAATACATGCTTTCATCCTGAAAGATTCCCAGGGAAATCTGTTTTCTTCATTTAGACTAAATTAAAGTGACTCCAGACTGAATCTTGTGAAATCCATTAGTCTTTCAAAAAGAAAAATGTGTTTCTATTAACTGAACAGCAGTCTTGTCTCTGGATATTTCATCCCGAAGAGTGGAAAATCTATGTGAATAATTCATGATGAATCATTCTATTAACTTCACCGCTTTTTGTTTATGAATTGTCTATGAACAGATCAAAATTGTCAACTGAATAATTTCTCCAAATCATTTTGGAATGTTTATGAAACAGTTTGTTGTACAGGATTTATATTCTAAGTTCAATTTATGTTGCTTGGTACTGATTTGAAGTCGTATGTCAAATTGCATATTTCTGTTTCCTGACTAGATCCCCATAGCTCTTAAAATTGAATTTCTGGTATAAATACTCATGCTTCTGTATTCAAATCACAGATTCCCACAAAAAATCTCAAGTATTTGTTTATGTGTTGTTTCCATTAATATTCGTGTCAATAAACTCATTCCTTATGTCTTACTTATCAGCACAGATAGTTATCCTGAATAAATTATTCTGGACTAACTATTGCTGATTTATCTGTATGTATGGACTTTCCTATTCCAGAATAGGATTAGTTTACTTTATTCCAAATTAATTTTTATTCTGGATTAACTTTCATGTGTAGACAAGTTTAGAATATTCATGGAAACACATTGGAAATAAACATAGTTCAAGCAAATTTTATTTTAAAATTTCAAAAAGAAATTCTTTGCAGTGTTGCACAGCTCTCTGAGGAAAAGGTGTTGTCTAGCATTCTAATCACTGGCTTTGGGAGCTAAGAATGTCTTGGGCAGCTGGTTGGGAATTTTCTGTCTGAATGATTTTTCGAACAGAAAATGCAGTTTCTGTAAAATGCAGAATTCAATACAGTTCCCCCTCTGACCCAGCTGCATGGTGCACTATGGGAGATGTAGTCCAACCAGGGATCTCAGCCTGTACGAGAGAATGGGGCCCTGAACTAGACCTCCAAAAAATAACATAGGGGAGAGTGGGGCTTTGGGGCAGAAGTTCCCTGTGAATGAGAGGACAGATGAATAGGAGGGGGAGCAAGGAAAGGTACTGAGATTTTGAGGAAGAGAGGAGAGCAGCCATCTTCAGCCTGGGAAGGATGGTCCTGACGTTGCTACCTCCTCCTACGCCTATTTCAGCCCCTCTGGGTGCCACTCCCTACTCTCTAGCTCAGTCTCAAGTTCTGCAGCAACCTCTCCAGCCCCTTTAGGTCCCTCTCTCACCTCTGCCTCATCCCCGTGTGCAAATTTACATGGGAGCAGACAGACCCCCAACAATATTTCCGTTGCAGAAGCACTAACCTCTCCCCTGCCCGCTAGTTCCGCTACCCTGGAGGGAGAACAAGAGCATCAGGCTCCCAATGAGACTGCCATGTGTCACTGTGGCACAATGGGAAAATACAATTTCAAGTTGAACTGAAACTGACTCAAAATGCTTCATTTTGAGTCAGTTCAACAAACCGAACAGAACATTTTGATTTGGGGAATATGGAAACATTTTGGTTTTGATCAAAAATGTCAGCACAAAACATTTGAACATTTTCTAATAACATTTTTCAGAATTTCTGTGCTGTGTAAAATTTCAACTTTGTCCTGATTTGAGATGAAAACAGATGTTGGAATTTCCTGAAGGACAGAAATCCTGAGTTTTTGGCAGCTCTACTGCTGTGTTTTAGTTCCAGACTTTTACTCTGTTTCCCTTGGCAGTCTTAGGACAGTTACTAATGGCCAGATTTTTAGAAGACCTCAGTTCTCATTTAGTCACCCAAGTAGATCTGGCCACTTTATTAAGGTGTCTATATGGGAACTGAGGTCTCTTGAAAATCGGGTCTTAACAAATCTGCCTCAGTTTCCCCATGTTTATGATGAAAACAGTAATGGTTAGCTACCTCTCTGATGTGTTGTGAGATTAATTAGCAAATATGTGTAAAGTGCTACGTGAATGTTAAGCAGTGTTACTGAAGGTGCAAAATATCCCTTGTGTTCCTTAATTAATTATAGTTCTTTTAAAGCCTAGGGCTTCGTTTTAATGGGAAGTGAACAATGAATGCATCTGTGACAATATACATTTGCTATAATTATCAACATCATATCCAATGGTTAAATGTCTTCTCCTGATTTTCCTCTTTTACCTATTAGACTGAACATATGCTCAAACCTTGTATGCATAAAGCCTAGTACAGTTTGTTGCATATATATGCTAGTAGTGGCCTGGAAGGGGACGCTGCCTGGCACAGCACAGTGGGACAGAGCCCACTAATCCACCCACCCCCAATGCCATGTAACGTGCTAGGATGGGGCGGCAGCACTCTCCCAAGTCCAGGTAGCTTCTGGCCACGCTGCCTGGGAGAGGACACTGCCTGGCATGGTGCAGCGGAGTGTGACAGAGGGCCCCCCCCCCCACCATGGAGAAGGGATGGGATGGGGAGAGTGTGCGTGCCCTGGGGTGGGGTGGAGTCACGTGAAGGTGTCATGTGGGGGTGTCACGTGGTGAGGCCATGTGCCCCCCTTTGGCTGGTGCCCCCTTTGTGTCCCTTCCCACTAGTTGCCATTAGCTAGTACCATTTAACAGGATACAGCAATCCTGATGTAGTTTATATAAACCTGGAAATGCCCTAATGACCTTCACTGGGATTTGTTCAGCTGTACTATGATAAAGCAATAGTCTGTCTAAAAAAGGATCCTTACTGAGGGTTTCATATGTGGTCTGATTTAATGCTCTGAAGAACTGAGTTCAATATAGCAAAGTCCAAGAAAGATTCTCAGTATAAGTCTAATTCCTTAGAAAGAAATGCTGGATTAATGAAAAGCCTAACTCGGAAAAACCCATTAAAAAGCTAAACTATGGTTTTTCCAGTATGAATAAATAGGGTACAGGGAGCGATCCATTCTAGCTGGCTCTCCGAGGCAGAGGACAGGTTTGTTGCAGCAGTACCCTGTGCAGCCTGAGCGTATAAGGCAACACAGACCCAATAGCCAAGCCTCTAGCACATCCACCCTTCCTTTCTCTCCTTGAGATGGACTGGCAGACAACAGGAGATGGAGGGCGAGGGTCAGCGGATCCTGTAAGTGTCACAAAGGGAAACTCCTACAGAATGTTATTGGGTTCGATAGCACTTGTTCTGAAGACTTATAACATTTAACAGAAAATGATCCCCCCCGTGATGTCGATTTTTTTTACACCAACCCATGCAACTCTGTAGCACAGATATAATTCTCTATTAAATTTTAGAGGAGGCTTCAGAAAGTTACCATTTTCTATTAACTTTTATAGAACTTTTTCATTAGGCAGGATCGTGTGAAGGACAGTGAACACCCAGTGAAGGAAAAAGGAGTAGGGGAAAGTTAACAGCAGCCCATCTCGCAGCAGATTCCATTAAATGTGAAGGGCCTTCCTGCATAAAATGTTTTCAGGTTGTTGCATAGTATATGGGATGGCCATTTGTTAGCTAATTCTGTTAAGGCCTGATCCTGCAAGCCATATTCAAACAAGTAGTCCCACTGGCTTTACTAAATGGCAAAATAAGACTCTCAGCAATGTTCCAGCGTTGCCAAAGAGGAAAAGAGGTAAGAGCCAGATGTTTGACTTCTCCAGGACTTAGCATGTGAGTTAGAGTTGCAGCTTGGGCCTTAATACCCTAAAATGCATTTAGCCTGAACCTGCTGATTTGTATGTGTGCATGTTTTCCAGAGTCCCTGGGTTATCTGTGCATTAGTTTTCCATTATTGTGTAATTGTGTGAATTGTTTTCCTCCTCTGCTCCCCGCATTAAAGACAGATGTTCAAAGTCACAGGCCTTGGGGTTCTGTTGAATACCTATGAACTGTAGTTCAGGAAAAGTTATTGGCCAATTAAGTTCCATCTTTTATCCAGCCATTTTAAAATCTAACCTAGACAATTTTCACAGATAACCTGAAAATACAAAAACAAAGTTAATCAGACTTGTGATTATTTCAAACTATTATAGTGTAACATAAAATAAGTGTAACACATTCGAATAAGCTGTAATAGAGCTACATTTCAGAACTAAGGCAGCACCATAGTGGTGGTAGCAACACATACACAAACTACACTCTAAAATGCTCCGTTTTTTTCCTTCAAGAAGATATAATTCTACAAAATACCCAGCAGATGGTGCTGCTGATATTAAAAAGTGCTGTTTGTGAGTGAGAGAAGGAAGCTGGCAAATGTTAAGGATAGAAAGTGTTCACCTTTAAAAGTAACAGAGCAAAGTGACAGTGTGAAATATTTATTTGGCCTCCCAAAGCTAAACCTTATTTATCTGCATCATAATGCTTTGGGTGATATACAATTTGGTGGTCAGCAAAGTGGTTAATGGAAAGTCCACCTATAGCACTATGTTAGAGCTTGATGTAGTAGCAATTCAATTTTCCTCTACTAAGAAAAGGTTACTTTCCGCCCTCTTGACGATGCTGGTGCACTGTTGGGTGCCTCCTTTCATTATTTAGTGAGTTGACCAGCACACCACAACTTTAGACTCACTTGTTACCCAGAGTTTCCAGCCAAGCTAGCCAGGTTTGGGAGGAGGCTTTTATCACAGGTTGTACATTTTGTCTTGGGACGTGAGTAAACTGCTCTTCTGGAGGGCTATGGGCCCATTCCTTCGTGACTTGGGTCAATAGGGGTATATCTACACTGCAGCTGAGACTTGTGAGTAGGCAGATTTCACACTAGCTCATATTGAGCTAGCACACTAAAAATAGCAGTGTGGACGCTGCAGCATGGGCAACAGCTAAGGCCACTGAACTCAGACTCAGGGGGTCAGACAAGCTTGGACTTGGGTTGCTAGCCTGAGCCACCCCAGAGCCTCAACATCCACACTGCTATTTTTAGCGCATTAGCTCAACCTGAGCTAGCATGAGTCTGTCTGCCCATGCCGGGAATCACATTGCCCAGCTGAAGGATAGACGTACCCTAGAAGTTTTGCTATTGGCTTCAGTGACGCAGGACTAAGACATTAATGCTAATGTTTAGATTCATCACATTGATTTTGGTTTTCATCTGCCCCAACTCCCACTCTACCTTAATGCCCAAGCCCAGTAGGCAGGCCAGGCTGACTTCTCCCTCCTCACTCCTTATTCTAATTGTTAGTAAATATAGAAACAAAATAAATGTTTTTCACAGTTATTGACTGAGACGGCAGAACATTTCAAAACAAGGAATATTGTGGAGTAATGGCAGCTCTTTGTTCAGTGCAAGTGGGGACTGGACTCGTGTGGACTGAAGCTTTATGTCTCAGAGCTGGTGGACACAGTGACCACAGAGTTGTAAAGGGTGAAATCCTGGCCCCATGTAAGGCAATAGAAAAACTCCCTTTGACTCCAAGATTGTAAACTCTTTGGGGCAGGGACTGTCTTTTCTGTGCTGTGTTTGTACAGCACCTAGCACAATAGAGTTTTGATCATTATCTGGGGCTCCTATGTGTTATTGCAGTGCAAATAATAATACATAATAATGGGGCAGGATTTCATCCAGGGCACTTAATTTTCATTAAGGAAAAGTACTGAGTGTACTTCTACACTAACTTCACCAATCATGCCCAATGATATAGAAGGAGAAAATAATTTCAAGCAGTATTTAGTGTGAAATACTTAAGGGCATTCTGTTTACCACAACCAAATGTTTATTAGAATAAGTAGGATGCTTAAAAGGTAACACTGAAATATGGAAATTCAAGAGGAATTATTGAGCTTGGTTTCATTACTCAGGTAATTTCACCATGGTGTTCATTCAGAAGTTGAAATTGTCAGTAGTTATTGCCATCTGGTGGACTTGGATAATAGACATTTTAATTAACTTCAGGAAGATGCTTTGTTGTAAATGTATACATCTAGGAACAAAGAACGTAGGCTGTATTTACAGGTTAGGGGACTTTGTCCTGGAAAGGAGTGATTTGGGTGTCATGCATAATCCGCTAAACATGAGCTTCCAGTGTGATGCTGTGGTCAAAAGATCCTGGGATGCATTAGTAGGTGGTGTTTGGCATTGATGAGACAGCTGCTGATTCTGGTGCCCACTATTCAAGAAGGGTGCTGATAAATTGAGAGGGTTCAGAGAAGAGCCACAAGAATAATTAAAGGATTAGAAAACGTGCCTTATAGTGATAGACCTAAGGAGCTCTGTCTATTTACCTTAACAAAGAGAAGGTCAAGAGGAGATTTCATTACAATATATACGTATCTACATGAAGAACAAATATTTAATAATGGGCTCTTCAATCTAGCAGAGAAATGTAACAATCCAATGGCTGGAAGTTGAAGCTAGATTCAGACTGGAAATATAGCTTAAATGTTTAACATTAAGAGTAATTAACCATTGTAACAAATTGCCAAGGATGGATGTTTTTCTAAGAGAGATGCTCTAGGAATTATTTTGGGAAGGTTACACAGGAGATAAAACTAGATGATCATAATGGTCCCTCTTGAGGATACCAACCTGCCAGGTTCTTGGACGCTCACTCTCAGCCTGCGGTGACATCAATTGGAGTTCAGGGGAACTCTGTTGCTTGCAGGACTGAGCCCTGAACAAAATAAGAGAAATGCCAAATTGCTTCATTTTCTATAATGATCAGGAACTTGTGAGCTAGTTAGAGTTTTAACATAACAAATGGGCATACAGAAGAGCTCACTAAGGAATGAATTTTTTTAACATGAAAATTGTCATAGAATTTTTGTGTGTGTGTTTTCATAAAATAAATAAAGACCAAAGTTTTGGTTGAAATGCTCAGTGGCAATTTTTGGTTTTCAAGACATCTGGGTTTTGTTTCTTTTTGATGAAAACTCAGATATGTTTGATGAAAACTGAATTTTTGACAAAGATTTTCATAAAGTCAAAAAGCCATTTTCTCATGAAAAAATGGTATTGATGGAAAATTTTTGACCAGCTCTAGCATACAGCACTTCCTTCTCAGAATTATGTCATTCCTCTCTCCTTAAAGAAACTAGTTGATACCTGGGTTTATTTCTAACATCTAGTTACGCAGAATAGAATGTAAATACCTCAAGACTCCTTTACCCTCCACAAATTGGGTGGGATGCCAGAGAAACATGCAAATAAAAACTGCAGGGTGGTCTCTTTCTGACCCATCATTCCTGAACACTTAATCGGTGTAGAAATATAAGACTATTTGCCCTCTAAAGAAAGGTAAATTTTTCTTGCCTTTGGTGATCTGTACAACACAGAAATTATTCCCTACAGAAATAAACTCCGTTTCAACATAGTGAATGTGAGTGATACAGAATTATACTTGTATTGGGTTTAACATAAACCAGGCAGGCTGCCTATGAAAAGGACATGAAAATATTTAGTAAATAAAAATGTACCACTAGCAAGTTCTTTATGGCTTTTTTGTTAGTGGCTTATCCTGTCTAAATCTTTTTTACATTAGTTCCTTAGTCATAAGTTTTACAAAAGAAGGGAGACAGAGCTACCTGTATAATTGTAATGGCACAGCTGCCTCTCTGAGATAAGAATTTACTAGAATTGCCTTAGCAACTTCCTGTTCTGAGGTTGCAATGGCCAATTTAACAAGAGCTGCAGACACTGTTCCTCCTGCCAACTATTTGTTGCCTTGGTATCAGTTTTGTAGCTGAGTGCAGAAGCAAATGAAACCAACAGTTGTGGGGGGAGTGTTGGGGGAGGGTTTGTTCTCTTTCCATTCTGTTGGCTACTCCTGTACTTGTTCCCTAAGAAACTGCAGCAGTAAAAAAACAGGAAGAAAAATTTAGCTGACCCTTCCCCCTGCTCTTCTGACTATTAACTCTACATAGAACAATTTAGATCATTTGTCAGACAGGAAGCAAAAAGCAACACTAGCGCAACAAGTTAACTTTCAACATAAAGACCCTATTTTCTACACCATCAAGACTAATGCATCCCCAGAGTAATTGAAAATTAATTTAGATCTGAGGTTAAAATATTTTTAAAATATTTTTCCTCTTCATGTGTTTGCCTTGCCCCTCATTTGACATTTTGACTCTGAAGACACAACTTAAGTTTGTTTGGAGCGAGTGTTTCTGGAAAACTCAGAAAATGGTAATGGGATACAGTGGCCTTCACATCTAGGTTCCCTGGTATGAATCCAGCTGGCCGTGACTGACTACCATATAATGACTATGCAGTAGGCTATGTGACGTGATCTTAACTCTTATTCAAGTTCCCGGTTAATAAGTGTCCCTCTATAGCTATCTTCTTCACAGATAGCTCTGATTGGCACACTTGTTGGGAGTGTCTGCAGAGAGGCCACGGACAGAATGGACACGGAGCTCATCCCTGCAGGTCAAAGTTGAAGGCTATTAGTGAGACAGGGGATGATAATACTGTCCCTGCACTGGTTGTTCCTGTTCCATAGATAAATAAGACCTAACAACTGTCAGTTACAAATCACACATAGCATTTTATCATATTTTTTAAATTTCCTAATAAGAGTTTCCATTTACACAGAACCTTTCAGTGGATGATGTGGGCTCTTCAGGCTTTCAGGATCTCAGAGCACATTAGAATTATTGATATTCATGGAACCTTATTCAGGAATGTACAGTCAACATTAGTATTGTCATTTCAGCCATGGGCAAAATGAGGCACAGAGGTTAACTGACTTGCAAAAGCAGTCGATGTCTGTACTGAGAGTCAAGGACAGAGCTGATAAGAGAGTTCAGAACTTCTGTGTCCAGGCCTGCTCTCTAACAACAAAACCATGCTTCTGTATCGGTTACTTTCCTCCCCTTACCAGTTAGGCCAAATTCCCAACAGGAATTTCTGTGCCCAGGGGAGGAGGGGATTTTCAGAAGCATTTTGTATTCAGTGGGAGCAGAGTTAAGAGTACTTTGTGCACTTTTTCAAATCTCACCCTAAATTCTATCCTTTGTTCAATGAGGTAACAACAGCTGAAGTTTTCATTCATTTTTTGGTTCATAAAAACACAGAACAAAGAAACATTAGAGCCTACATAAGCAAAACCACAAGATTTCAGCATGGAAATCAATTTAGGTTTTTCCTGCGACAAAAACATGGTGTTTTATGCTAGGTGAAAACCTGAAGTGCCCACATCACTACTGACCAGCTGCATTATTTTCAGATTCTCTGATTACTCCCCATAAAGACAGTGATATTATCAAAGTGTCTATAAAGCCTTTTTAATTTACATGCAATATTTTTTTCAATTATCTTTACAACCACTTTATCACAATTCATGTTCCAGCCTACCTGCCTGTTGTTTGAGCACATAAAAGCCAACAAATCTCTCCTCTTTTCCTTTTAGTAATAGGGGAAACTGAGCTGTTTTCAGATTCCTGGGGTGAAACATGGGACTGATTTATCAGAGCAGTTCCAGGCCATTTGTGGAAGCTCTGCATGTGCTCACTCAATACTCAGCTTAATTACAAATCAAACATTTATATCAAATCAACCAGTGGACTGACGGGTCCTGTATTCCTTTCATTTTGAAGCAGGAGGGTAAAGCTGAAACCAATTCTGTGGCTCCTAGGTGCTACTATATTAAAAATAAGATGTTACTAGCTGTTGTTGGTATTAATAGCCCATTAGGAAAAGTGTCAAGAGAGGGAGGATGCTCTGAATATAAAGCAAAAAGTCTGAGATTATTTTTGGCCCTGATCCTGCACATACATGCTTAACATTATGTAGTGCTATTTGATTTGTATGCAGAAGTGTTTGCTGCATCAAGGCCTTTTTGTGCCTCAGATTTTGAGAGCCAAACCTGAGGTGCCTATGGTCTGATTTGAAGAGGTGCTGAGTCCCCACAGCCTCCATTTGTTAGCTCGAGTTGTAGCACCTCTAAAAATCAGGCATTGGGTGTCTCATGTCGGGCACTCAAAAATAGTAAGCCATTTAAAAATGTGTCCATTAACTTCTCTGTGCTTCTTTCCTCCTCTGTGCAATGAAAAAAATAATGGCTTCCTTACTGGAGTATTGTGAGTATTATTAATCAAATATTTGTAAACATCTTGAGATACATGGATTGTGGACACCATGATAGTGCAAAGAACTGCTTATGTATTATTAATCTTTAGATCAGCCTCCAATAATAGTAGTGAAAAAGCACAGGACTTGGAGTTAGGAAATGTAAATCTCTTTCCGTCTGCTATATTGCACATATGCTGGATTGCAATGTGGTGTCACAATGTACTGTTAAACAGTGGTTGCATTCCAACTCCAGAAGTGATTGCACTTCAGTTGTGAAGCCTGTTTGTAAAGTTTCTATTGTGCTTTGGGATCCTTTGGGAAGAAAGGTGCCATATAAATACAAGATAATTATACTATCTATGAAGACACTGTACCAGGACAGTGAGAGCTTCTAGGACCCTGCATGAGTATGTAGGGTTTCTTCTACTAAGTTATCCTGATGTGAGGTGCTTGAACCCAGCACAGAAATGCAAAACTGCTTTGAGATTAGATCAGATGTGTCCACTTTATCTGCAAACTAGCAATATAAAAGATTTGAGCCTCTGTCTGAGGCTAAGGGAATGAAGAGAATATCTAGATATCTACCTCCTATGGGGGGAAAGGCCTTAGGAAAAATCCAACTTTGAGACAGAGGTTAGCTGAAACTTGGGGTTTTTTTGTTCAAATTGCCAGTATCTTGAGGGTTTCTAATTTGTTGGCAATAGTGTGAATGTCACTAGTTTACAGGCACTTTGGAAGAAGCAGAGCTTATTTTCCATGGTCTGCTTAACCTCACCTTAAAGCTATTTCCGCGTTTTAACAGAGTGAGAAAAAATAAATCTGGAATAGCTGAGCAAAAAATAGCTGAATTTAAAATTGCATGTTTTAATAATCAATAACTGGAGTGAATGAAGTACTTGAAGCAGCACTGAGCCTCCCACCAAGCCTCTTACTCATCAAATCCAAATCTTAAATCAGATAAAGGGAGCTTTCTTTAAGAAAATATATTGCAAAAGTTTTCTCTGTTTTGTTATTTTCCACATTTTAAATAAAAACTGCACTTTCTTGGCATTCTTAGGTTAACACATCGCCACTTTGAGGGTATGTAGGGATTTATCTGTATCCTGTCTTCAAGCTTCAGTGGGCCAAATAACCACACAGCAGTTTGCTTACCAGTGATTCCAATCTCAAGGGACTGTGTGTACACCTTCTATGGTATGTAATAAACAATGTTTTGGCTATGCTTGATCCAAGAAGAGAAACAGAAGTAGAAACAACTACTAATCTGCAAAATCACTGATTAGTAACAAGGAATGTAATCTGTAAAACCTCAGCCTGAGCTAAGAGAATACTGTAACTTAACTTCCTATATCAGAAGAAATTCGCACTTCAGAAGCCCTAGCCATCCTGCTATCATCACACAACTGATCTCCTGGCCTGTTTTCATGGCATTTTAATCAAAACTAATCAGAGCTCTGCAAAAATATCTGTATCTAAAATATCAGATATCTGTAATTATTCAAATGTTAAAACTTCATCTACAGGTCAATGTCCATAAACCTCTCCTTCTGAAGTCAGAGGGAGGGAATGGGGCGGGGGGGGGGTGTTTAGACTGTTCTTTGAAAGTATCTTATTTGGCAAGAATAGCAAATTAGTCAGGAGTCAGCACAGCAGGATTTCTCATTCCTTCACCTTAACTAGCACCTAAAATGTTACAACGCCCTGATCTCATTCTACTCCTACTGACTTCAGTGGGAACAGAATTGGGCCCTCCCATTATTTCCTTCTGGGCTCACTTGTGCAAAGTCATAAACGTTTATTCTTATTGTTTGCACTTTCTGAATGTATGGATTGCAAAAGTAACGGAAAAATTGGATGATCTGAGGAGTTTGAGGGGTTTTTTAAGAAGGTTACAAATATTTTGAACTAGTGAACTGGCATTGCAAAGCCAGCCAACCTGAAAAGAGCATATAAATGGATTAACAGGATGAAGTAATCTTGCAGAACAATTTCAATGTTTCTCTTTGTTCTCATTTTGGGAGAGGAGCAGATTTATCCTGGAGGGTTACAAAACAATAGATGAGCTTCTAAAGAGTTGAAGGGATTTGAAATAGCAATAGGTAGCTCACATTACTATATTATTTCAAATATTCCTTGGTTAGAGACCAGTCTTTATGCAGAAACATTCGCATTAAAGTTTAAAAGGCATTTTTGTCTGCAGAGGGACACCAGAGCTGGGCTATTAGACTGGATGTATTGGTATCAAAAGAGCAATAAGTAATGATTATATTTTTCAGTTCACCCTAACGCTTAAGGCTCGGGCTATTGGGGGAGAATGTGTATAAAATAGAGGAACTCATTTTTATTACCCTAATTCATTAGATATACATCTTTAATGAAATGCAGACTTTTTATAAAGCTACTAACTGTCATGGGCGTCTAAACTGATTGCAATAGAAGTGTCAGTAATTTCAGATGGATACAAACATATTTGTAGCAAACATTTCAGTTAAGTTTTCAGATACGATAGCACTGACGTTTATATTTATTCTCATGGATTTTTTGGTTAACATTAGACCTTACCAATATGTACGTACTCAGGTTTTAGTCAATGTTTATTTAGAATAAGGCCAGAACTGTGCAGTCAAGGTGAGCCTCCAAAATGAATGGGACCTTTGAAATGAGAGCAAAGTGATCCTGAAACACTTTTTCATGTGAGCCGTCCTTACGTACACAGCCCCATCTGAACTCGGGACTCCTTGTGTGAATAAAGGTTGCAAAGCAGTGCACTGCAACATTTCTCGCTGGAGCTTGATCATTGAAGTTAATGGAAATGTTTCAGTTGACTTCAGTGGGCTTTAGATCAGGCCCCTAACAATTTAGACCACTTTCTCAAATGTTATACCATAATTTTGAACATGTTCCCATAATACAGCTTTATTGAGGAACAATAAGAACAGATCTAGCCCATTGTATATTTCGTAGGTTAAGACCAATGCAACTATCTCTAATGTGGACCTCTCAGACTAAAAATAGATATGGTAATATAAAATGATTATGTTTCTCAAATGTTTTTGATACGCCACGTTACATGAGTTTCACCAGCACGCCACTTGTACTCCAGTGCACTGTGCCTGCAGCAAGGCTAATATTGATTTGCTAAATATTTCTAGTTTCCTTTCTTAATATATCTTCTCATTCTTTATTTATTGCTGCCTCTTCTATTACAGTTCTATGAATATAAAGGCGAACATGTTAAATTTTATGATTCTGTGGTATATAATAGGTAGCTATAATTCTGTCACCTGTACATTTAAATGTTATTAATTTATCCTACTTTCTTCTAGGGGGCAGGTCTGTGTGGTAGATTTAGGGTGGAGAATCTTACTGATTGAGAGACAGTGTGGTCTGCTTTCTCTTTGATGGAGGTTTTATATCTAGGGATTTTGTAGTGCTTTATGTGGAGGTTTTCTTAATCTAAATGAACCTATCTTAACTAATGGCAGAATTTTGAAATAGTCTAAATAACAGAAACACAAGTTCCAAAATTCGATGGCACTTGTGCTTCTAAGTAACTTGGATGCTTTTGAAAAATCCCACCCTTGTACACACTTTATTCTTCACACATAGAAAAGTGTGGGACTAGATTTTTCCAAAGAGTGCGGGATCTGATCTTCAAGTTCTCAACTGCAGTTGAGGCCAAATTTTCCTAAGAGCTCAGTTCCCATTTAGGCACCTAAATAAGTGGCCAGATTTTCACAAGCACTCAGCACTGAGCAGCTCCCATTGTGACTTTCACAGCCATTGGGTGCTGAGATCTTCTGGAATCTTATCCATATTATCTCTTGTATGTAACAAAATATTCCTAGAGGGAAGAATTAAAACTCTCAGGATCACCAGAGCAACATGCCTAGAATAAAAATTAATTCTCATTGAAATTCTGAATTATGCCTTAGAAAATACTCTGCATTTTTATCTTCTGAGGGTACCATCAAGCAACAAAACACAAAAATTAAGAAAAGTATAAAAGTACCAATGTTGTCTTGCAGCAAAATAATCATGATGTGAACTTACTCACAATTCAGAAAACTTCCAACAGTTTTGGAGAATTACTAAACTGGAGAGAGATTACGCAAAAGTGTATGAAAATAAAGGCAGAATGAGAGGAGGTGGAGGAATGAAAATGGAGTAGATTAGAGAAATTAATCCTAATTTTTTTCATGTATTTAGTCCATTTGGCTTTAGTTTGGGCATCTGCAGCTAGTGATCTTATCTTATGCCTAGAGCCCAGCTGTAGTGTTTGTTTTCTGAGTCTGAGGGCTCCAGAGGGACTAACAACAACCATGAAGTTTAGCACATGGTTAAGTGCTTTACTAGATCAGGCAGAATGCCCTGCACCTTGCAGGATTAACGCTAAAGTGAATTGTTTCTGTTGGTTCACATCCAGTTTTCCAAATTAAGTAAGGATGAAAAAATGTCTCCATTATATACAGCATTGTGGTCACCCTTAAGTGTGATGGGAACATAAATGCTGCCCTTTTCATGGTGACCATGAGAAATCTTCATCTCGTGATAAATTTCCCATGGGCAATCACATTTGGTCCTGTATTTTTAATATCTTTTTCTGTCCCTCATTTTCACAGTTCTTCCTAATGCTTGCAGACTGACCGTTGTCTTTAATTTTCCTGAGAATCCAGTCAGCATAATAGGGTTTAAAGAGAATAGAACACCCTTACCATCAATGTTTCCTGTGCTCAGTAAGCCACACTCACACTTTAACAAGCTTATTGTTCCTCCTTTCCAGGAGTACCACATGCTACCTCTTCTGGCTAATGCAACTTGACGTTGCCTCATGAAATTGCATTGTTATGGCAAGACACATTTCAATACCATGTTACATGCAGTTCTGAGGAGATACTTCAGAGGCTTGTTTCATGCTCTTAGACGGTAGTTACAGAAAAGTAACTGCAAAACGATCCCTTAGATCTATATTTATTCTTCATCAACAGCATATATGTTGAATTTGTTTACATTAAGATTCAAAATGAGAATGTTCTTGCTACCAGCACTTCAAGCTTGAACTGTTATCTGAATATCTTTCAGCTTCTTACATAATTATCGATAACAAAAGCGTGAGACTCAAGGGACAGATTCTCAGCTAGTAAAAATGGCCACAACTCAACCAAAGTTAATGGAGCTGTGATAATTTACACCAGCAGAAGATCTGACTGAGAATGTAGCTTGCAATTTTGTGGATAAAACAAGCAAGATAGGCCAAATTCAGCCCTAACATAAGCAGAAGTAACTCATGGCTTTAGTGGTGTTATGCTGGTTTATACCAGGGCAGAACTTGGCCTGAGAAGTTTCTCTCTTTTGCAGGTGTTTTAGCTACGTGCCTGTGGAGGGTAGTGCAAATAAATACAGTGTATTTTTCTGCTAACCGAGCAGATATAACAGAAAAGATGGAGCATTTTGGAGGGCAGCTGTATGTGGAATTTACAAGGTGCTATACTTTAAAGGGCTTGTCTGATCACTACCACTCTTTAAATCATCCTCTCCTTTCAGCCACCAGCTGACGTCTCTTCTGCCAGATTCACTGTTTCATTTCCATCTGCCAGCTTCTACCTCATCCTTTTTCTCTAAACCTCAATAAATATTTTTAAAACACCAAATAACCTGTAACATCTCCCGCCAAAGATTATGCCTAGACTAGTTTTAACCATATTCCTCCCAGTTGTCTATTAGAACTATTAAAAATGAAGGCTCTTTTTGTTATTCCATCAAAGCCCCACATTCCCTCCTATCCACCCCATTGATTTTAACTTGATCCACATTTAATTTTACATAGTTCCAAGATAGTGGAAATAACTCCTTTGTAAAGTATACCCCTTTCCCTCTCCCAGTTTCCCAATCCAGTTAAGAATCCCTATTTTCAAATCTCTTAATTAAAACAAAAAACCATCTACCTATCCTTGCCAGTCTATGCCGCCTCCCAGAGGCAACATTCCAGCCTCATTTTTGTTTATTATTGAGCTAAAAAGTAGAGATATTTTTGTTCTATATGAGCCAGCCATTCCGCCATCCCATCTGTCTGCTCCATAGCATTCAACCTTTCCTTATCTAAGGAAAATGGTTTGACTTTTCCTATATGTTTAGTAATCATCTGCCGTGTGTGTGTGTGTGTGTGTATGTATATCTATATCTGTATACACACACACACACATATCCCATCCTTCCAGCTTCCTTGTGAAAGTTAACTGTTTCCTGCACTGGAATGGAGTGTGGAAGCCAAACCAAAACATAAAATATTCATCACTCATCACTGTTGGATCGATCTGTAAAACTCATCCCTATGCAGATGGCCAGCATAAGATGGCACTGAAGTGCTGCACAGAGGGCGATCTCACACAATGCAAAAAGAAAGCAATAAGATATAAACAACACTTTTATTACTTGGTGCACGTGTGCATGCGCTCTCTCTCCCTTGTGTGTGCATGCATGCTCTTTCTCTCATGTGAGAAACTAGCCTACTGGGGATCAGGCCCTCTCAGAGGTCCAGAGAGGCTCAGGGCACTTGCAGCTTTTGGGGCCCCTACCCATAATAAAAATAAAAAATGGCGACAACACATGAAAACAAAATAAGGCACCAAAAAAAAACTGAGAGACATAACTTGAATAATTTTTTATTTAACTCATGCTTTTCTGGTCCGATAGGGATGCACATCAAAATAAGTTGAGAAACTTATCAAATGCCAAAAAATTAACAAGTGTCTAAATTTGAGGCCCCCTTTGAGCTTGAGGCCCAGGCCAAACGGCCCTCCTGGCCCCTCCCCTCTGACTGGCCCTGCTGGGAATGAGTAGAAGCCTGTAGACTTCTGTGTGAGACTCATGTACATTTGTTCAATTTTATACATGCTATCAGCCCCTGCATTTGTCGCACAGAAAGTGCAAGTGCAGCCTACTGGCACTAACAACTCTCCTCCAGCTTAATGTTTGAGCCATGAACTCTGACTTGCAATCAGACCTCTACCTTCTCTCAGCTGAGAATGTTGCTTTAGCTAGAATGAAACAGGCATAGGTGGTACTGTGGTGCTCTTTGTTTCCATATACAACTTTTATTCTTGCTATGTTAATAGCAGCACATGGTCTTTCAACAGTCCGCTCAGTAGAGGAGGAGAATAGGACATATAGATTTTTGTTGGTGGTTATTAGTGTGACCTTGGCAAGCTGTCAGTCAGCATTATTATTATGTCATTCCTCAAGAAGTGGTGACAGAGAGGAACAGGAGAAGCCAGAGCTAGGCTGATACTATGTTATTTTACCTCAGCTGTGACTAGTGAATCAGTTTTTGGAGCCTGTGAGAGTGACCCCCAGCGGTGACCGTCTCAACAGGCAATCAAACAGACAAATGAGATCGAGGAAGCAGATGGGCTTGCTTAGGCACTCTAGCCCAGTCTGCAGCTTACTCAAATGAGCAGTCTCTCTGAAGGACTGTAGGAAAGTGCTGAACTGACCTGTCTAGGTCAGTGGTTCCCAAATTGGGGTTTGCAAAATGTTGCAGGGGGTTCTCGGGAAACAATTCTCTAGTGGCGGACAGAGCTGTCCCTAGGGACCCCAAGCAGCAAAGGGCCAGCAGCCCAGAGCCCCTGGACTTCCAGGAGCTAAGCAGTTCTAAGCAAGCATATCTACCACACTGATGTGATTTAAACTTCAAGACTCCTTATAAGAAATGGAAAGGGAGGTGAATATTTTTTGCTGTTTTTAAAATTAAACAGGCAACTACTATAATTTTTAAAATTATTATGAAGAACAAGTTTAAGCTTTGTTGTAGCATGCACTGTTTGCCTGGACTGCTGAAGATCTGAATGCTTGTGTAAGAGGAGCTCTTTGAGTTGGCTTCTTAAATACCTTTGTGCTGTTTCACATCTGATACTCCTTGATGGAACATAGGAGTCTTGTCTTATAACAGGCTTAATCAAAGTGATACAAGCTACAAAAGTGAGATCTTGGAAGAGTGTTGCCATTTTCATAATGTAATAAAAATACTGTAATGATAAATAATAATTAATAATAAATAGTGTGTAATAAGCATGTCATAAAAACAAATTTTATATTTTCAAGATCACTGCTTTTACAATTTATACTCAGGTAAAGGAGATAGCTCAGTGGTTTGAGCATTTGCCTGCTAAAGCCATGGTTGTGAGCTCAATCCTTGAGGGGGCCACTTAGGGAGCTGGGGCAAAAATCAGTACTTGGTCCTGCTAGGGAAGGGAGGGAGCTGGACTCAATGACCTTTCAAGGTCCCTTCCAGTTCTAGGAGATTGGTATATCTCCCATTATTATTAAAATCTGCCATTACTGGAAGGTGAGAGAGAAAAGCTACCATTAATTGGGAAAGTTCTGAAACTTTTTAAGCATTATGAAACAGTGGGGGAGGTTTAGGTTGGATATTAGGAAAAACTTTTTCACTAGGAGAGTGGTGAAGCACTGGAATGGGTTACCTAGGGAGGTGGTGGAATCTCCTTCCTTAGAGGTTTTTAACAAAGCCCTGGCTGGGATGATTTAGTTGGGAATTGGTCCTGCTTTGAGCAGGGGGTTGGACTACATGATCTCCTGAGGTCCCTTCCAACCCTAATATTCTATGATTCGGGTTTTCACTTCTGTACTGTCAAATTGATCCATCTTTTAGCACCTGGGAGAAATACAGGCACTCCAGCTTAATGGTCAAACTCCCAGACAAACACTTTCTTATTTTATGTTTTAAACATGCCACATTGTCTACTTTCAGTCCAGTTTGTTATGTAAAAGGGCAGTAAAAATGAAGCCAGTGAATGAAAAAAAATACCCTACAAGTTTGCATCATCTCAGTTGTTTTGATTTAAATAATTAAGGCAAGAAAAATTCACTACAGCAATGATTTTTAATTGTAATTCAGTATTGTCCGCTGGCTTATGTAGCACCAACAGTAATCTCCTAGGCACTTCCCGGGCAGATATGAAGACAATGTCCCTACCCCATTGCTCTTACAATGTAGCCAGACAAGAAACAAGTGCAGGGGAAAGGGAAGCATCAAAAAGCTGTGTGATCAAAGGGTGAAGTTAAGCTCGCTTCTCATTTTCATGATTTTTGCATTCCAGTCATCTTTACAAGGGGCACATCACCTAAAGGGGGATTTAGGGAGGGAATTCTGAATAGTCCCTTTGTCACTAGGAAGAAAGTATTAATGGGTGCTGCACATGCTCTGTGAGAGAAGACTATACCTTTTAAGAATTAGAAGTGGACTGTGTAAACTTTGCCCCTTTTATCAGATCAGAAAATAATTTTCAGTGGGGAGATAGGTTCTAATCTCAATGCATCTCAAGACCTCCCTACAGTGACACACAAAATGCTCTAAAGATCAATGAACAAAAATATGAAGAGAGACTGGCTTATGTTATAAGATTTCACTTTACAAGGATAAAGTCTAGAAGACTGATCTAATTTTGTAGTCTTCTATCACATTCTCTCATTCGCCTGTGTCACAGTTGCAGGGTGAGCTGCCCTTTAGACCCCTTAGTCTTTCTCAAGTGCACCTTGCTGATGATAGGTTTCACTCCTCTCTGGCCAGAACCTTGTAGTTCAACCACTTTTAGACCATGTCTCTGGGCTGAAGCCAGGGAGATGAGCATTCCCCAATCAATAGTTCCTCTCAAGAAAGAGATCTTGGAGTCACACCATTGAATGCACAGCAGCACTCATAAAGGCTGAGTGTGGTAGGCACTATTAGGAAGGGGTAGAAAATAAGACAGAAATTATTGTAAAGACTCTATTATAAATCCATGGTTTACCTACCTTGAATACTGTGTCCAGTTCTGGTTGCCCATCTCAAAGAGGATGTAATAGAACTGGAAAAAGGAACACAAAAGTGATCAAAGGTATGGAAAAATTTCCGTGTGAGGAGAGACTAAAAAGATTAGGGCTTTTCAGCATAGAAAAGAGATGACTAAGAGGGCCTGTGGTGGAGTTCTATAAAGTTATGAATGATGTGAAGAAAGTGAATAAGGAAGTGTTAGTCACCTTTTCACATAACACACAAACCAGGAATCACTCAATGAAATCAGTAGGCAGCAGGATTAAAACAAACATAAGAAAGTATTTCTTCACATAATGCACAGTCAACCTGTGGAAGTTGTTGTCACATCAGTGGTGGTTGTGGAGGCCAAAGGCATAACTAGGTTCAAAAAAGAATTAGAAAGTTTATGGAGGATAGGTCCATCAATGACTATTAGCCAAGATGTCATGATCCTAAATCTCTGACTGCCAGAAGCTGGGTGGGAAAGATGACTAGATCACTCCAATTGCCCTGGTCTGTACACTCACCCTGAAGCTCTCATATAGCCACTGTCAGAGACCAGATACTGGGCTTGATGGACCATTAATCTGACCCAGCACGGCAGTTCTTAAGGTCCCTTAGGGGAATGAGAGAACATATTTTGGTCATTGTTTGATCCCCTCCCCTTCCCCACCCACCCCCCGTTTTGTCATCCATTCCCCTCCCCTGCCATGCCCCCCTCCCAAACAGCCTCCTTTGATTTAGATCTGTGCAGTCAGATAGAATAATATCAAAGAGGTAAACTGAGTTACATATACTAATCCTTCATTCTCCACAACCTGCTGCTTGACTAGCATTACACTTGCTTGTCACCTCGACGGTTTTGAAAGCTTGTTTGTCTCATGGCTTTCCACCCCTAGATCTGCTGTGGGCAATTTTCACATCAGCAGCCATCCTGAACATTCCACCAAGCTTCTAAACCAGGGACTGCTGAGGACCATCTGCTCTTTTCATGTGCCTTTCTGCTGATACCAAAATCATTTCCATCTGACCACTCCATGATTTGCATGAATCAAAAAACCTTTTGGGCTGCTGCTTCTAAAGTAGATTTACCTTCAATCGCCATTTATTAAATCTCCATCCATTAAAAATCATAGCTTGCAGGAGCTGTGTGCATTAAGCCTGATTATAGAGTCTGTAGAGAAGGAGGGAGGGGGACAGCAATTTGTACCAGTGCATTTCCTTGTTTTTCTGCTCTTCTAGCCTGGCTTGTAACACTTGTAACAGGGTGCACATCAGAGCAGGACTCTCATGTTCTTGGGCTTTGATTTTCATTGCACATAGCTGTCTCTTTTTTCTATTTTAGCTGTAATTTGCTGATCTTTGGCTCCAGTGAACGACAGCTCAGACTATATGAATACATTTAGCGTTTCCCTTGGTGGCAGGGTGCTAGGTCACACATGGAAAGTAAGGGGCAGGGAACCAGAAAAGGAAGAGGAGGGAAGCTCACAGGTTCCTTAAGGAGGATGAGTGGCTCCTTCAAACGCACTTCGCTAAAGGGCTCGGCATCTGGATCCCAAAAGGTAAGTCAGCAGTTATCTGAGGGATGAAATAGGAGGCAAATGGCTGGAGAAATGTTCTGCTCCCTGCTCAGATTTATTCCAGAGCCTACACTGGATAAAGGAGAACAGTTCTCTCCATCCCACTGTATTCTTATCTCTTACGAAGGCAGCAATCCTGTTAATTGCATTGATTGTGCCAATGACTATTTTTCTCCCCGTGGAAGTTATTTTTCTCTTCTGCCTTCCCCTCCCAGCCACCCCATCTCTTTCACGCACACACTGTGTTTTAGGCAACTAAGATGAGGAAAGTATTTCATGTAAAAGGGTTCGACTCTGATGCTATCAAAAATGTGAAATAATTTCTTAATGAATATTGATTATTTTGTGCAATTGATGGGGAGATTGATATATTAAAGGGAGTTTTATGATTCATGGGGTCAGAAGCATGCAGATACTTTAAGAAATACTATAAGAAATAGATTATGTACTGTGTACAGTGTAGCATGTGAACTGAAGAAAAAACAAGAGCTGGATGAAATGTCCTGGTGATATCTCTAAGTTCAGCTTCTCAGTGTGATTAACTTGCAACTACAGAATGAGCTTTTAGAGTCAATGGTGAGGGATGATGCATTTATTTTTTTATGCTTGTAGTATTTTTTAATACACTTTTTGATTGGATTGGTGAGATAGTTTGGAGCAAATCTGAACTACCTCAAACCATGATATCCTAGGGTTTCTGAACTCAAATTGAACTTTTCTCAATGGTTGAATCAGTTTAAGTCGTGAAAAATATCTTCCTCCCTCTAATCCTTTCCTCTAATCAGCAGCTTTTCCCTTTAAACCAACTGCTGCTGCTGCTGCTGCCTGCTGAATTTCAGATGCATAGAATTTGGTAAAGGAGTGAAAGTAAGTCCATTAGTGGACAGAAGTAGGAGAAATTGTGTCTGGAGACTTCTTGGAGGAAGGAGATCATCAGTACAAATAGAGACAAGGTGGATGAGGTAATATCATTTATTGGACCAAGCTCTGTGTAAGCATGAAAGTTTGTCTCTTTCACCAAAAGAAGTTGGTCCAATAAAAGATACTGACTCACCCACCTTGTTGCTCTAGTATCTAATATCAACGTGGCTGCAACTACACTGCAAGCAATACAGATAGAGGCAGCTAAGTAGGTATGAAAAGTGTCCTTATTTACAGCCATCTTTCTGTGTGTTGGGTAGTGTATCTTGTAGTCAGCTGTGGATGCTAGACAGGATGCTTGGCCTAGGAGAGCCCCACAACAGCAGACAGACTTCTTGCAGTTGAAATCAAGGGCCTTGGTTTATGGAATGTTGAGAACCATTAAGGACCATTTAATGGGGGGAGGGATAGCTCAGTGGTTTGAGCATTGGCCTGCTAAGCCCAGGGTTGTGAGTTCAATGCTTGAGGGGAGCCATTAGAGATTTGGGGCAAAAATCTGTCTGGGGATTGGTCCTGCTTTGAGCAGAGGGTTGGACTAAATGACCTCCTAAGGTTCCTTCCCATCCTGATATTCTATGATTTCATCTATATTGTGGTAGGACCTAGAGGCTCCAGCCCCATTATAGTAGGCACTATAGAAACATGCAACACAGAGATGGTCCTTCCCTGAAAGAGCTCACAGTCTTAATGTAAGATGAGATAACAAATTGGTACAAGAACCTGATCAATGTGATAAGCTGTGGCCACAGTATACCAGCTACCTAGTTATTGTGAAGATTTTTTTGGAGGCATCTGAGCAGAGGGGAGTCTTTGCAGCAGCATTTTGAATGGATGTTTAGTAGGATAGATCTGAGAGATCTTGTACGGGAGAAAACAGCAAATTTTAGACATGAGCTGTGGGGATCTAGAAAGAGAGGGCTGAGGTGAAAAATGATGTCCAGGTTACAGTCCTGATTACCAGCGAGAACCATGGGATAGGATTGGGTCCTTCAGGGCAGTTGGTACTCAAGTGATGTCTCCCAAACACATCACATTGAGAGAGAAAACTAAGAAGAATGAAGCCTTCACATCTGGGTTAACTTTATTCTGTACTGATATGTACAAAACTTTAATAGAAGCAAAACAACATGTTACTGTATCTATTGAAACCTGGCAAAACTATTTACCATCTCAAGCATAAAAATCTACATGCCAAGCCTTGCCATTATAATTGCCTGTTATTTGTGGATAATAGTGCATCACTTGGGATCAAAGCCTCATTATGCTATGCACTGTGCATACACAGAGTTAGGGTGAGCAGAATTTTTGATAGACTGATAAAGTTGAGGGCATTTGCTGACTAATATGGTATCAATGGGAAACAAAAAAAGTGAATAAAAAGAAAGTAAATTTTTCCCCTTTGCATCATTTTCTATGCTGATGCTCTTTAAACTTGCAAAATTGGTAAGGGACATCCACATCCACTGTTTAGCAAATGTCTTTTGCCACAGGTGCATTCAACATTTTTTTTAAAGTCATTGAGCTCATCTCACAATTACAAAACATATAATTTCATTTCCCATTACTAAAAGCTCAAGCTGAAATACCCAGATGAAAATAGCTTCTTCTGACCATGTTTATCATAGGTGTTAGATTAAGCCAATCAAGGATAGAGGGAAAATACAATGTGATTTGACTTTTCCTAACAAAGTTGATTTAGCAGTGGGCAGTGCTACAGTTATAATACTCTAAGAAGCACTGTGAATTTTAGGATTTCTGAATTTTCATTTTTTAGGATTTCTGAATTTTGTACTCTCTTTTAATGTTTATTGTAGGCAAGTTATGACCTATCTTTCAAGAGAAAGAAGCACTTATCAGTGTTTGCTAAAATTTTCCTTGATTTATATGAAAGCATGACTTATGCTGATATGCTGATGGTGTTGAACCTACCAAGAGAGGCTCAAGTGGGTTCAGGTGACTCATTAAGGCAGATGGAACATTATTTCACCAGCATACAAGGGAGGTGGAAGTGGCTAAGAGACCCAGAGAGCTGGGATATGGGATCAAATGTCCTGAGGTAGGAACTCTGGGTGCGGCTACAGCTAGGGGAAAAGCAGAAACCAGGAAGGGGTTAAATTTAACTCGGGTGTGGGTTTAAAATGAATCTCAGATTTTGGTCCTAGGCAGGTGTTTTGTTTTGTTTTTTTTAATTGGGATTTAGTTGTTTCAGCCTGAGGTTGGAAATCACAGCTATGAAATGACATAACTTTGGTGAGGGGTTTGAAGGATATGTAGATTTATAAGGAATATTTCACTTGCCACTGCAAGTTCTTTGGGGCTGGGCCTATCTTTTTTTTCAGTGTTTTTGCAGTGGCTAGCATAATGGGGTCCTGGTCCGTGGCTGGGATCTTCCGCGTTACCACAATAAATAAATAAAAATAGTAATAAGAAAATGCCCAGCAGCTCTACTCCAACAATTTAGGACAGAAAGTGAAGAGGACTTCTGTGGAATAATATCCATGCAATAACTCTTTACTTATATCACTGCAGCAAAACTTGTTCCAACTTCTTATATCCAACCAAAGGGTCAGATTTTGATACCCTTATTCATGAAAAGCACTGTCTTACTCCACAAGTGGTTCCACTGGAGATACTATGCAATGTGAATAAGGGCATCGTAATCTACCCTAAAAGTAAATATCCTTCGTGTGGTTTAAGAATGGCAGTGCCTAGGCAAAGGAATTCTTTTTCGTTGTGTTGGATGATTTTGCTGTACTTAAATGTACTTAAAATTTCCAAGATTATCATATGAGGAAACATCTTATCTTGATGTGCAGCAGTTTGCATGTAACTCTCATTAACGCAATTAGGCTAGTAAATTCCAGTGCCATATGTTGACACTCTACAGTGCATTTATCTATATATCCCATTCCCACTGACTTGTTCTAAAAATATTTCAAATGTACTGAACATGATCCATTTCCCCTGGCTCTTGGGATTTAATTATATTACTGAAACTCTGCTTCTCTCCTTCTCGCTACATATTCTTTTCTATTCACCTCTAATTTTGAAACCTCATTATTTCTATGTCTGTGAAAATGGGAAATTCTTCTAAATAGGGATGTATCCAACACAAGCTTTTCGAATGTTGGATTTCCACTTAGTAGGGTTACTAGCAACGCTTTAGTGGCTCGTACCTCACATCTCTGCCCTGTTACTAGGTATCAAATTATGAAGGCCATCAGATCATTTATAAAAAATGTGTAGAATAAAATCGTGGTTGAGATATATTCTTAAGATATGTGTCTAAATCCCCTAGACTGCTTTGAAAATCAAAATTCAAACTTCTGTTGGTGGTAGCACATCTAATTTTTATTTTAGCAGCATAAGCTGAAACAGTGATTTATTTAGGTAATTTCCAGAGAGTAAAAAGATACAAAGATTTCTTGAAGCTGCAGACCAAGGTGAATATTTTATCATATATTTTGCAAATAATTATACAAGTCAAAATAAAATAGGAGGGGATTGGTACTTTCCCTGGCTGGGAACATATTATAGGTTTAAAACCAGGGAAATGAGTCTTTGGGTCTCCTTGCAAATAAATCACTGGTTTGGCCTAGCTCTCTGGTACATTTATTAATGTTTTTAAATTGCTTACTGAAAGATCACTTAAAGGAGCTTAATTGCACTTGGTAATTTTCAGTTACGTAAATTTTTAGTGCTTGCTTTTAGTTCTATTAAAAATGGCACAGAAAGAAATTGGCAAAGAATAATATATCCAGTGAATTCAGACTCTATTTTTGCCTCTGAACTCTCTGTGAGTGGATTGTGATTTCCTTAAATGTATCATTATTTCATTATTTTAAAAGATTAACTCTGAAGGTTTATTGGGAGCAGTTCTCGCTGACTGACTGGTATTAGTTGTGTTACTTGGTTATGATGGATTAAATAGGTCATTAGGTCACTGTATAAGCATTTTGTCACAGGTAGTCACACTTGCATACTTAAAATTCAGTTTCTGTAAATACTCCTGCTTCTGACTTCGAAATTCTCCTCACAAATATTTGGGTCAATTACCTCAGTAACTGAAGGCTCATCCACTGTCTTCTGCTGCACAGGTTTTCAGTGGTGAGAATGGGAAGATGACTTGGGGATAATCTTCCTTTATCCCCCGCACACAAGTACAGCAAGGTAGGATCTATATATTACGTAGTGTTCAAGAAATATTAGGACGATAGTCAAGCTTCCACACCAACTGGCTTTCCATGGTCCCAAAGGGGTGTGGTCGGAAGGGAACCTCAGACGACAACTAGTTTGTGAGATCTTGTCTGGAGAATAAACTACCCAGGGTAACAGGCTGCTCCTTTTCAAAGGAACAATAAACACTGCCTACCAGCATGTGGCCCCAGCTCTAAGCCACCAGGAAGTAAAAAACATGGTTAGCACCCCTTTGCTCCCATTCTCCTGCATCTCTAGGAAGATTTGCCTATGTGGGAAGTTGACCAATTCATCTCACTGGCAATTTCACATACTTTAGCTGGATTTTAAAAGGGACTAGTTGATGTTTTGGCCAAGAATATCATTTGAAGTTGTAATACTGTGCAGAGAGGATTATACTGAATCATTTAATTGGGTGCTTGGTTGTCTAGGCCATTGTTTCCCAAACTTGGGATGCCATTTGTGTAGGGAAAGCCCCTGGCAGGCCGGGCCAGTTAGTTTACCTGCCGTGTCCGCATGTTCAGCCAATCGCGGCTCCCACTGGCCACAGTTCACTGCTCCAGGCCAATATCAACATCCCTCAGCCCGCACTGCTTCCAGCAGTTCCAATTGGCCTGGAGCAGCGAACCGCAGTCAGTGGGATCTGCAATCAGCCGGACCTGTGGATGCAGCAGGCAAATGAACCAGCCCAGCCCACCAGGGGCTTTCCGTTCACAAGCGGTGTCCCAAGTTTCGGAAACACTGATCTAGGCATTGGATCAATTTAACAGTTGAATTTAGTATTTAACATCCTTCAATTTCATGTGTTCAAAGAAGTTAGATAAGTGTTTTAGAAGTCCAGTAAATATCAGTGCATGCTGCAAGGTACCAGCTTATCTCAGCAGGAAATGAAAAAGAATGTTTTAAGGTAGCATTGCACAGTTGGCCAGGTGAATTATGCTGTGAGGCTGAGTTTCTCTGAAGCACAGGCTGCTGCCAGAGACTGAATGCCAAATTTGATGGACTATTAATCCATTCTGGAGTGTCAAGTCTAATGTCCCTAATATGACACTCCTTGATGCATTGGCTGTACAATAAATGCCCTCTGAAATGGAAATAATTTAAGATACCACTTTGAGCATTACCCTGTGTGCTTAAGGACTGTTTGAGAGAGAGATTAGAATAGTGTTTTTTTCTGGGTTGTCACCAGGTTCCCCTGTGCCTACCAGATTGCTTCAGTCCCATTATCTAAAGTCAACAGATTGTGGATATTCTATAGTACATTGTATGGACATACTGCAAGTAATATATACCCAGCATGAAGATGACAGGTTACTAGAAAGTCACAAACAGCTTATGGCTGAAGATATGGTGTGTCAGAATGGGATTTGAGTCAATATTTTGAAAATGTTATAGCTGTAATCCCTTCACTTTTCTCTAACCTAAAGCTTCCCCATAGATTATTGTTCACATATAACATATGTGGTACCAGGACTTTCTATGAATGAGACGTTTGGGGTGTTGCTGAAAGCTGTAAAAATTAACATTCTTCAGTATGTTTGAGCCCCAGGTTTGGCAAATGTAGAGATGCCATTGGCTTGGAATAGGGAATATTTGGGGAATCTAAACATCTGGGCACAACACTATAGGAGGGCAGCAATTTACAGTAAATTCAGGTTGTTCAGCAGTAGAAATAGCAGTACTAATAGCTGCAAGTTTTCCTGTACATTTAGCCATCTGTATGGAACTTAATTCATATATTTATCTAATACCTTGGGGTCCTATTTCTCTTTTAAAAATTAAACTGATATACAAATGATGCATACAGAAAGATTACTTCATCCAGCACTGAAATGCAGTAATCTTAATACTTCGCAGCATTCAAAGGCAGGAGTTTAGGACAGGAAGTAGAGAATATTTTTTCCAGCTGAAATTTCTGGGCCAGTTTAGGTGGGCAGAATTTTGGTAAGTAGAATTAAGGAGTTGACACACTTCCTTATTTTATCAATATCATTGAAAGGTGAACTGTTTTTTGAAACAGGAAAATGTGTGGTTTGGGGGCAGAAACATTATATCCATGGGTAAGGGTGTGCAGTGGTGCAAGCAAGCAATGATCATAATACTGGTGGTTCAGAAAATCATCCTCTTTAATGACCAAAAGTGATTGGGATCTTCATCATTTAGCAATATTATCCCTTAACCTGAACCTAAAAACCGTTTAGCCAACCAGCATGGTGGCTCATGATGATGAAAGCCCTAGAGGCTTTGCAGACGATAAGATTACCAAAGTGCCTATGCACAAGCAGTTACCACTCAGACATTTAAGAGAAAAAAATACTTCCTTAGAACTCATGACAGACCTATTGCTTTCATTAGAAATGTATCTGAATAGATAACTAAAGCCCGTATGCCATTCTCAGTGGTGAAAAATATTAGTTTCTAAACCATCCTTCAGTGTGCTTACATTCCTACCTACTGTCAAGTTGGCAGTAGCTCCTCCAGGATTTCGCAGTGAAGATACCACAGGTTTGAATTATCCTTGAGAGCGAGTCTTCCTATGTGTTCGTGCAGCACTTAAAACAGTAACTTCCCAAACCTGGCTGGGGAGCTGCTGGATGTTATGTTAATATAAATATTAAATATTATTCTCTTCAAATAATACAAAAGCTGGCTGTACCCTTGAGTAGAATATATACATAAGAAGCTTCCATCTTTAGATGACAGAATCTGTTTGTAAAGTGTGGAATAATGTTGCTTGTTTTCAGCTATTTGGCCAAATTCTGACCTGCTGCACACATGCACTCAGAGCCAGTGTAGCATTAATGTGCATGTATTGTCTTGCTAGCTGTGGCCCCTTGCACAGCCCCCCAGGAATTCCTGCTCTGATTTGGAATACCCTTGCCATTGATGCATGGTTCATAAACCATGCTTCTGACTCTGGTGTGTCTGGCCTACAAATGCCTTTCCATGGCTCCTGTCATTCATGGTGTGCAAACCAATTTGACCCTCATGATTCTGGGTGGAGATAAAATCAGGACAGAATGCTTTGAATGCACTCTCCCTTTGAAGCATGAGGTTTTATAGAAGGGTCATCCCAGAATTTGACATATGGAGTAGCTAGATGAAAAAGAATGGCCATGAATACAGCAAAAAACAAATATTTTTCAATGTAAATGTTAACAAATTTTCATTTGTTGTTGACTTAGAAAATGCTTATGGAACTGGAGGAAGACTTACAGCACAAGTCCGTGACACCTTTTCACAAGAGACCCTCCCATATCTCTCCAATAAACACTCTCTCTCTATAAGACAAGTTTTAAAAAAATAGTTCAAATGTTTGCTTAATGGTTAATGTCTCATATCCTAATACAAACTTAGCTGATGATCTTGCAATTAAGTATAGACTGGGGGACTTACTGCTCTCCATTGTTCAAACTATGACTAATTAGCAATTAACCATCATTCTAATTAGGAATAGATTGCTTCAATTGCTTTCTAATTTCAAGTTCTGCACCAGCATGATTTGCCACAGGCAATGAAGATTCCTGTCGTTTAGGCAGGTTTAGAGACTAGGTGAGAATTTCAGACGCTTAGGATGTGATGGAATGGTAAGAATAAACTGACAGAAAGCTGTGCACTTAAAAGAGGCTGTGTGGGCTAATAGGACACTAAATTGGAAGACAGGAGTTGATGGTTTTATACCCAGCTCTGTCGTTGACCTGCTATGTGACCTTAAGCAAGTTACCGTCCCTCCCTGTGCCTCTGTTTCCCCTCATGCCCTTTGTCCATCTTGTCTATTTGGATTAGAAGTTCTTTGAAGCAAGGATTGTCTCTTACTATGTTTGTGCAGCGCCTAACACAATGAGGCCCCAGTCTTGGTTGGGGCCTATAGGTGCTACTGTAATACTAATGATCCAGAAAGGTCAATACAGCAGCTTGAGAATTGTTCTGTACAGTCACACACGTATTTATGTAATGTCCTGGCTCAGTAGTCTAATCTCACCCACCCCCCACCCTCCAGTCTAGAAGAAGCATGTTTACATTAGGCTAGTCATACTTGTGTCACAGATCCTTGCAAGTGCCCCCTTGTGCCAAACTCTAGGACTGCTGTGAGGGGAGTCCCAAACTCTGTGTCCCTGGACCTCCCAGTGAGTTTTGGGCCCCTTGAGACAGCCTAAATGGAGTCCAGGCACTGTCCCAAGCTCCGAGTCTCTTGGCATACACTCAGGCTGCAGACCTGCTGTCTAGCACCCCATCCTGAGAGCAGGAGCCCACTGTCCAGCTGCCTAGCCCTGGGTGCAATGGTGACCCTTCAGACTCCCTTGTACTTAAACATACCCAAAAGATGTGATGCTTCTGGTTATAGTTTAACTCTCTCAGGGGCACACAGCAGTTGTGAAGCAGTTAACACACACAGAGAGACACTTTGCTCAGAGTCTCTAACAAATTTATGCTTTTTATTTTATACTTAATCATGCAAAGCACAGGCAAGTACAGCTCATACAAAACAAACACCACATACGTCACAGTCCTCGGGGATCACTGGTGTTCAGAAAGACAAGCAAGGTGTCCCATGCCTCATGCAGGCTGTTACCTGCTGAGTGATGGTCTCTCTCCCTCATGAAGTTTTTACGCGGGTTCTGTAACCTTGCTCTCCTGTCCCACACTTTATCTTCCAGTCTGCCCTGCACCATCACCTGCCTTCCTATGTGTTCCCTCATTTAAACTCCTGGTCACTTTTATTCTGTCTTTTGGGCAACTTTCCACTGGTCCTGCCTTCCCTGTTCCCTTCAGAGGAGTCAGCTACATGGTATTCCAAGGATATAGCTCATCCATTTTTCCCAGGTATCTGCAGCTGAATCAAGTCATTGAATCCTAAGCACACCCATTTATCTGTCTGCTGGTGTGTAGGTGTGACAGGACCTATCAGCGATGATGAAGCCACATACAGTACCTATAGGAATTCATGAGAGCAGTTTTTCATAATACAACTTCAAAATATCAACCAGACTTTGAGCTGTACATACATAGCCCCAATTCCTCGCAGCTGGAGGAATGAGCTGGCTACTTATCCTACTAACACTTTTCTGATTAAAGGTGGCAGCTCTCCTTTTCTCCAGAAGATTGTTTTAATATTCTTCTGATCAGACTTCATTCCTCCAGGTCTCTATGTATCCACACTGTGATTCAGGAATGCTCTTACACACACACACACACTAGCTGGGTTTCCCAAATGTTGGTATGCTCTAGGATTGGAGGGGGGCGTAGTGAAATGCAAGAATAGGGGAGACTCTGTTGTCCCTTTATAGAAGAAATGGAAGCTAAGCCAATCATCTTGCTCTCCAGAGGATTTGAGGTGGGAGGCCTACATACCAGTCTGCTAGCAAACAAGCAGCAGAAGGAATCAGACATTCAGCTATTTCCTAACAATGCTGGAGAAGAAGGGGAATAGTAGTTTACTGGGTCTCCTCTAGTAGACTACTTAAGTAAAGGGGGAATCTAGAGAGCCCAGTCTGAAGGTTTGTTGTTGCAATTTGGGGACTAATTGCTGCTCTTAGTTACATCAATTGCAATCCTATTAAAGTCAACTATATTACATGGTTCCGGGCACATTTGATCCTACCTCAAGGTGTTTGCCAATTTGTCAGGAAAATAGAACTAATTTCTTTAATTGTCCAAGACTTTGTTGGTGAGAAATCAATTACCCAAGAATATATGAATTCTTCCACAGTTAAAGCCACTTGCTAAAGTATATTGAATAAAGAGACAATTGAATGCAAATGAAAATGGCTAAAGTAAATACATTCATATTATTCTAGAATAAAGATTCAGTTCAGTTGCCCAGAGCTCTGCAGCAGTCTTCACAGCTGGATTTTAGAGGATTATAGAGGCTATGCAAAACATTGAATGGAAGGACTCTACAAAAATAGATCCATATCCATTGTGAAAATGGATAAATGCCTAACTCTTCTAGGTGACAGTAAAAATGGCTGCTACTTCTGGTGTGTTGTCCTTTATGGCTTCTGAGCTAGTTGTGGAAAAATGATTGCCCAGTAAATAAATTAATATTAACTTGAGAATCAATTAACCAGAAGATTGCAACAGAGACAGGCTCAGGCCCAAATTATAGTTCATGTTGTAGATAACATTTCTTCCCTTGTCTGTGAGACTATAACTGGCAGATGGTCCTAAAAATTTATACTGGTATATTGTTGGTACTGCCACATATATCACAAAGCTAGATCATTCCTATTTCAGAGTAATACAATTGTTGTTGACCATAAAGTACTTGTATAACGGCTATACCACTAACAACATCTTTTCAATGCCTGATGTAGCTGTCAGTCAGGGTTTCCCCTGAAATCCTAAATAGGAATCCTTGGGGGGTTTTTGCACCATGCTTGGAAATTTTACAGTTTCAGATTAACAGAACATTAATGAGGTTCTGCATTGGAATTGTTGTATTAAAATAGCTCAAAGATTGGCAACCAGAGGCTCGGGAGAAGTGGGGAATGACAGCAAGGTGACAAGAAGAGGTGAGGTAATGGGCTAGAAGAACAGGTGGTAAAGGGAGAGTAGTAGAGAAAGAAATGGGAAAGAAGAAGGGAGGCCCAGGACAGGGAGTGTGGGTAGATGCTTTCCCTCAAAAGTAAGTCCGAGCCAGAACAAACATTACAATAGGAAAGGTCATGCTTGCTGGATTTCAGATTTTTTTTTTTTAGCTTTTCATTTTAAAACAGTTCTGATCTGAGCTGTGGATAAGTGCTACTGAAACAAGCACCCTGACTGAATCTTCTCTGAGAAAAATAGTCAGCTCTTCATTTTCTTTTTTGTCCTATTCCATGAGAGTGACACTGCAGTAGGGGAATGTGATCCTGTGCCATCATGCAGCTGTGGAGTATGTCGTGGGCTAATTTCTGAACCAGCCAGACAGTCTCAGAGGCATAAGAAGGCAGAATGTTCAGGGGACCTTGGAGATAATGCATTCAGCTTCACGCCTTACTGCTGGTCCAAAATGCATCTTGGATCTGGCCTCACCACAGACACAAGCAGCATCAGCAGGAATTAACCAGGTGTCCCACCTAGCACTACATCAGTGCTGGACTTTGGGAGTGTGGGGGGAAGAAAGCTTGCTGTATCCCAGCACTGCCAATGCACACCACACAATATCAGACAGAACGTATGTCTCTGCTTGTGTGTAAGTATATGGCATGAGGGGAGCTGATATGCTCAGACATGAGGCAGTTAGGATAAGCAATGCGGTGGCCATAGAATTCTCTTAACTTTACCATGCAAAGTCATCATGAATACTATAATGCAGAACTCCATGGACTTTGGCTGGAATGATATTATTTGTAAACTGTTAATACCATTATTCATTACTGACAAACAAAATTGCATCTAATTCTTAGAAAAGTACACAGGGCCATGTTCTTCTCTCAGTTACACCCAAGGCAAAAACCCCTGGAGTCAATGGGATTGGTACATGTACCTCCAAGGGCAGGACTTTACCTACATCAAATAAATGAAAGAGCAGTTCACAATGTTACATTTTAATGTAAAGATATAAAATCAGTCATTCCTTTTCTCCAATAAATTAAACTGACACAGCAGAGAGTTGCCAGGTTTTCATGATTTCTCAGGATCATTCATTATCTATGAAAGTGGCTCAGAATAGTATCCAGAAAACTGGAGGAGTGATTTACATGCTCTCCAGAGAGACAAGCAGGGAAGATGAGCCCAGTTTTAGTCTACAAAGCAATGAGCTAGAAGATTGCAAACATTTAACACACACAAGGAGAGAAGCAGGGAAGAAAGTAGCAGATTTTCTGTAACTATAACTATTTTTCCTAGTGTAGTTTGTATTCCTCATAGCACTGTATGTATCTCATCCAGAAGTGAAGAAACTCACTAGAAGCTTATTTTTAATGGTAATCTGATCATCTTTAACAGAGAAAGATGGCCTCTTCTGACAGAAATTTAACATTCGCTGAATACTGTATGATAGCTTTGTGATTTTGAATTGTATTCCATCAACCACTGAGTCAACACCAGTTTCCATAGGGTCTGCAGGTCCGACCACATAAAATCCTAAAGGTTAAAAGAGCAACATCTGCAGCCCACTTAAGAGTGTCCAATTCTCCAAAGCAGTAAAGAGTTCTGGTAAAAACTGGGTCCGCCTGCAAGAGGTTTTACACTTCACTAGAAAGTACTACCTGAAAATGATCAGTTCTCCTTATTAAACTTCTGTTGCAATCCTAAATATCCTACATTGTCGTCCTGTCATAAAATAGCACATATTAGACGTTTCTCTTTTTACTTAATGCATTCCCTCCTGCTGTTGATTGTAAATGACTACATTCCCCACAGAAGAATACACTAAAGAATGTCACTAAAAGAGTATCCTTTTTTTCTTTTGAAATAAATGTTCTAAGATTTGTGCAATTAAAAAAAAATTGTAATTTCTGGCTGGACTGTCAGTATCCCTAGTAAATATAAATGTCTCAGATTCTAAGGATGCTGACAGACATTACAATTTACCCATATAACTGTTATCCTCCTCCCTTTTTGTGCTTCTTAATGCAGCTATGTTGTAAAACAATATCAGCTTGTGTGATGTTCACATGGAAATGGCATGAAAAGGCAGCCTTGCTGTATAAAGATTAATCTCTGATAATAGCATAGTAAAAGATGTAACAGCTGGTGTGGATTAATATTCCTTTAATATCTGCTTTCATGTGATTAATAGCTGTATGGATAAAGCCTTTACCAGAGGAAGCATGCAGAGGTTACCAAGCTCTCATAAATGTACCATTTGTAATGTTTTACAGAGTGGACATTTAAAAGTCAAATGACTTTCTACCAAACGATATCCGAGTTTTTAGCTCCTTTTTTGTTTTCAGAGTATTCATCATTCCAGGTCACGTTACAAATGTTCACCCTCAGAAGGGTAGAAATAAGTTAAAACCAAAATATATAGATACCAATAACTTAAAAGGCAGCTCAGGGCATTGCTCACAGATCTGCATGCATGGGCCCTTTCTCCTGTACTCGGATCAGTTTATAAGCTTGTGGAATGTCTGAAACTATTCCTAATATAAGCCAATGATTCTCTGCTGAATTATTTATTAGAGCTGTGCACAAAGAGTCACAGGTGAAGGGGGAAATGATGGATTTTGTCTTTGTTGATCATGTGACAAGGTAACTATTTTTCACCAGCATAACATTTTTCCTTTATGTCTCAGCAGAGGGTGGAGTTGAAGGTCAAAGGGTACATTCCAAAGCATGTTCAAAGGTTTAATCAGCATGTGATTAGCTGTGCCTGGACTCATAGTGGGGAGAAATGGAAGGGGAGCCCTGTCTTGTAATCGCATCTTAATCTCTTAATAATTTAGCTGGGTTCTTATTGAAGTTCCCTCATAATGTTTGGTTATTAAATTGTGAATTTGGTGCTCATAAAAGCAAGGGACTAAAAACCATGAATAGAGTCAGGCATAACATAGTTAATAATTGGAGAAACTTTGCACATTTACATATGCTAATGTACCTCTGTTCTGCTCTGAAGCGAGATAAGTGATTCTCCAAAGGCTTGGAAACTAGCTTTAGATGAGCTTTATAAAAAGAAGCTTTTATTGTTTTAGTGAGTTTTGCTCTATCATGGTTCTGATGAGCTCAGAAAAACTATTACAAGAACAATCTTTCTCATGTATTTCAGTGCTTTCTTTCCAGAAACCTGTAGTGCAGACATATAAAACAAAAAGGAAACCAAACTTCTTTGAACCTTACAGTTGAACTTTGTCTCAGTTTATGTTTAAGATTTGGTTCTTGTCTTGAACTATTTTGCTCAGTCTTTCTTATATCATCCTAGCTTTTCTAGCTTTTTTTGGTGTTCACTTGTGATTTAAA
The DNA here is from genome assembly GCF_007399415.2 of Gopherus evgoodei. Classification (NCBI taxonomy): domain Eukaryota; kingdom Metazoa; phylum Chordata; order Testudines; family Testudinidae; genus Gopherus; species Gopherus evgoodei. Next base: position 31,240,099 of record NC_044331.1, on the reverse strand, counting down.
CCAGGATTTGAGTTCAGTACTGAAAAGGTAAAAGCTGGTGCACTTGGTCAATATGCAAGCCCCTATAGTGCAACATGCCCTTCACAACTTGACTGTTTTACATTGTGAAAACATTGACAGAATTACAGAATCTGTAGTAAAGATCATACTCATCACAAGGCTGGCAGGATATAGCCTGTTTGTATCCTATATTTTTGTAGTGTCCTTCATCCCAAAGAATCCCAAAGTGCTTACAAACCCTATGAATCAATTCATCACTGAAATGCAGCCATCTCTTGGAAGGAATGTGGCACCAAGATCCTGCATTTCACTCTATTTGAACTCTTTGTCTCACTCACCGACAAAAGTTGGTCCAATAAAAGATATTAGCTCTCCCACCTTGTCTCTCTATTTAAACGTTGGAACTTTCATAGGGATGTATCAGCTACAATTCATATGGCATTTACTAAGTGTCATTCTGGTAATGCTGGAAAAGTTTTAGCAAGGAGGGAGGTCTTGCAGCCTGACCTAAAGGTGGTCACAGTCTGGATTAATCTAATCTCCTCTGGATGGTTTTTCCACTGTTGAGTCCCGATAACCCAGAGTGCCTTAGCTCTGGCTCTCACTGCTTCGTCCTATCAACGGTGTTCTGCTTTGTCCCAGAGGAACACGGATATTTGGTGATTCACTGAAGGAGATGGAGTCCTGAATGTAGACACTGACCTGATCCATGAATTGCTTTGAAGATCAGAACCCTTGCCTTAAATTGGGAGGGGAAGGAGGCTGGGAGCCAGCATAGGGACAGAAGCACAGGGATTCTATGCTTGTTTTCCATGAGTTTTGGGTTAGTTTTCCAATTGTCCTTAACTTATTCCAATACACAAGGTTTTTGTCTCATGCACAAGTGACTAGTCCATTAGATTAGTCATTATGAGCTTTCCCAAGGTTGAGACCTAGACATGTTAGTCAAATAATAATCCAAACAGAAGCTCGCTCTCCCATATAGAATCCCATGGCCTCATCCAGAGTTAAACAGCAACTGGCCAAACATTTCACATAATTTTTTTTTAAAAGTCCTAATAGAGATGGGTGAATATCAGAAGGCTCAGAGATTCTATCAATCAATAGCAATCTTCGAATATTCTTCCATTCAGTTCAAATGTTTCATATCTACCCTTACCACGAAACCAGCTGTTCAGTTAAAGCTTATTTATCATTTGACTTTTCCCAAAATCAGATCTTCAGCTGAGTCCTTATTTCTTTAAGAAAGGGTCAATAACAAATTAATGGAACAAACAGTAACTTTCGTTTAAGTACCATCTGAAAAAATCCAGATCAGGTAGAGCAATGGAAAAAAATTACATTCACTACATGGGAGATGCCACATCAAACAGGCCTGAACAATCATCTGCAAGCCTTGCATGTTTATGTAGACATTGTTCTTTAACCAGACACTTATTCATTGAAAACAGTCACTGTTAAATGGACCTGATCAGAAACCTGAATTTCTGTTCTGTGGGATAGTTGGAAGGGGAGGGAGTCTGAATTGGAATAAAAAGCTGAGATTTCTGCTGAATTAATATTTAAAAAAAATATTTGGAACTTTTTGAAACATTTCATTTCAAATGTTGAAACTTTTTTTCAATATAGTAAAAATATTTCATTCACTGTTATTAAATATGTTCAAATTCACATTTTTAAAATAGTATAAAAGTCCAAATGAATCAATGTGACAAAGTCAAAATGAAACATTTCTATCTCATTGAAATTAAATGTTTCAAATTTTTCCCATAAAAACTTTTACCAAATTAACATTCCCACAAAAATCTAGATTTTGACACAACTGCATGTTCCAAATGGAAAACTGTCCCACTGAAAATTTTTTTTGACCTGCTCTACTGTTAAAGATACAACATGCAGTAAGGGAGTGGGACAAAGCAAATCACTCTGAGTATGCAGTTTAAATATAGGGTTTGAGTGTTACCATAATATAAATATTTAATAATATCATGTTGGTTGACAAGTATATAGAAACTGAGCTATTAATCTCCTGTAGCCTATTTACCTGTATGTGAACTTGTAAAGCTCACATTCATGTTGCTGTCTGGAACAATGTGTAGAGAAACAGATGCAATCATGCAGCTCAACAAGATATTCTGTTTATCGCTAGAGCTTTCACTGACCACAGTAACCTAACACACTAGTGTCAAGAATAGAGATGGGCATCTGTCCTAATGGCACTAAAGGAGATGGGGCTACCTTGCTTTCTAGAAAAACATCAGCGCTATTTCGTTGATCCACTTTGTGGACTTAACCCTGAGCAATGTTCAAAGTCACTATGTTGTATTTTGGTGTTAGCCATCTACAGATTACATGATCTGCTTCAGATTTTCAGTGCTACTTTTCCCCTGTAACTATGTTTTATTACCTTGAGATGTTTAACAGAATTCTGAAATCATTTGCTTTTTGGCATCCTATTTATATAAACCATTATTATAATGATTAACCAACGCTAAATTTAAGATGATTAAAGCAATGATTATGTACTGATTCCTTGAACAGCTATCCTTGTGATTGTCTCTGTTCCCAAAAGCCTACACGTACTTTTTAAGTGGTGTGAAGGTGTGCACTGTTTCCTTAAACCTCTAGCTGGCAGGCAGGCAGCCAGCCAAAATGGGTGGAAAAGATTCTAGGCACAAAAGCACATATCTTATAATACTGCTTTCTTTATTAGAAAAAAAAATTTCTTCTTCAGTGTTAGGTGTAAATGACAAGGCTTTGGCCACACCCCAAACTGGCTTGTCATATCCTCTTGGAACTTTAGAGTGCTTAAGGCCCACCTCCTGGCCTACCAGTGCTCTAGGAGACAGTTTTCTGCCTATATTCTGCACTGGTGTCACACAAACTCCCAGCACCCCATCTCCCCAAACACACTCATTGTGGGCAAAGCAGAATTTAAGCCCCAATTTAGAAAAAAAGTGTTCACATAGTTTTAAGCAGGTGTTGCCCCATTGAGTTTAGTGCGACTACTCAAGCATGCTTGAAGTTCAAGTACTTTGCTGAATTAGAACCTTAGCCCCGAGAGCCTGCTCCTGCAAACTCTTGTGTTGACAGGAGTGTTTCTGCTGAGAGTAGCCCACGGAAGTTGTGTAAGTAGTTTATTTCCCAGACTCAGGACTTTAGTTAGCAACATTATCATTAATTAAAGAAACAAAAACTAACTCCTCATTCTTTACTAATGCAACATGCTGGTCATGCCAGGCGAATGAACCATGACCAGAAGACAATAGAGACAGCTGAAAGAGAACTTATTTGTCCTGTGTATCATTCACATATTGAACATAATATTGCTTCTGCTCCCATCATAATATTGCTGCTGCCTTTCATTTACCTCATCTAACCACAAAGTGCAATTAGAATATTCAGCCACTAGATAGCACTATGGTAAATATAAATGCACTGCATTCCATGCACTATAAAGTTTAAATCACAGTAAAATTTATTTTTCCTTGTTACAATATCTCTGGTAATGTGATCAGTACCACACAGCGCTGAGAGAGAGAGGAGGAAGAATCCTATCTTCTAGGTACTATTAGCTTTAATTGTTTGTTTTTAAATAATAAATATAAGAATAATTGCTTTAGTACAAGAGAACATAATGTAAACACTCAATATATAGAAAGCTAACTTTAATGCCCTTTCATGCAGTTATTAAACAAGCCATGTCTTTAAATCACAGCAGCAATTACTGTACAGTCATTTTAGAATTATTATAGACCTAGCTCTCTAAAGCAAAACTTACTAGCTTTTTTTATGTGATATTGGGAAATGTTCATGTGTTGATCAAAAGATTATAAACATTAGAGAAGTAAAATATAATGATGCTATTTAATCAAGCCCTCTATTGGTGCAGGATTGTTCCCTGCAGGACTGTCTGCAGTGCTTTGTCCTACTCATGTAGTTTATATTAGCGAACTTACTTTTAACTGAGCATTGGTAGAGAAGTGTCCATTATAATAGCTCACCAATAAAAGAACTAATGAAATGATTAGTCTTTTGATTGTGTCTAGGAATTTTTTTGTTCTAAAGCCACATAAAATCCACAGAGCTGCAGAATATGATGTAATTATGATGTAATTCAGACTCTGAAAATATATAGGGGAGTAACCAATTGAGCTGGTTGGAACATTTTCTCCAAAGTTTCATTTAGTCTAAGTATGCTGTTTCAGTGAAGCCAACTTGTTTCGTGGACATATCAGTTTTGACAAACTTTCATCAGAGGGGGAGAAAGGGGTAAGAACCTCACAGTCCTTAGTATGGTGTTTTGGGCAATAGCCTGGCACATGGGAAACCCAGGTTCAAACCCCTGCTCTGTCTGAGTGATCTGGGATGAAAAACTCTGCTCTGAATCTGGCAGAGCAGCATCCTGAACCCATATCCCAGGCCAGTACCCTAACTTCTCACACATGTACACTTTGAGCTGAAATGGTAATTTAATTGTTCCAAACGTTTTGGGTTCATTACAATGCAGAATAGAACTAAATTTTAAAACCTCAAAAGTTGCCACAAAACGGAATTGTCACCCTCTCGTCAATTCTAGTAACAAATAATTTTGTTTCTTTCTGCTTGAGATAAATATTAGTGCTGAGCGAAGTGACCGTGCTACAGCAAAAGGAAAATGACAATGTCCTGTAGTTTTCCACAGAAACAGGAATAAAATGGAGAGTGATATGCAAGATAGGCCCACGCTATCCTGCCAATATGCCTTAACCCTGAACTGGAGGGACCACATCTTGGAGTTCTTAACCTCCCCTGACATTGTCAACAGAGATTCAATTTAAATTTGAGACTTAACTACAGACACAGGCGCTTCTTAGGGGAACTGTGCAATTGTTCTTGAACGTCTCCATTTTGAAATGTACGTCATTTGGATCTACAAATCTTTGTCATTTTTCAGACCAGAACAAACATTTCTGTTTACACATGAAATGTATATATCACTCCATTTTTAAAGTTCAGCTCTGTTCTCACTTCCTGCCAATATCATGGCGGCCAACCTGCTGGCTGAGTGGTTTTGTAATTCTCTCCAAGGATCAGCCATGGATTAGTGAGTTGCAGCTGGTATGTTCCACATGCCAAGAGGTTTTGGCACATTTTCTTTAATTTTAATGCCCTTTTCTGAATAAATCCTTTATTCCCCCCCCCTTTTTTTCTGGGGATTTGTTGGGGTTTTTTCTGTAGTATATTTTATCTTTCACTAATTGTATGTTATGAGACCGTATGTGTGTGGCCATCAGTCAAGTGAGTCTCTTGTATCAAAAGGAAAATTCAAGAACTAAAATAGATCTGATTTAACAATAAGTTTAAACCTCTTCAGAATAGAGGTGTAAAATAATTCATTTAAAAGTTTTTGTTTTTTAAAGGTATCCATCGTAAATGTAACTGTTCCTTACATGGAGCTCATATACACCACTGGTCTCTTTTAATGTATTTTCATTTCAAGAAACCAAGAGCTTACATATTTAGCACTCCTCTATTCTCCTCTGGAAGTAAGATAAAAATTGTGTACGAGAGAGAATACATTTTGTCTCTGTTTTTTAATAAAATGTTAAGTACTTTTAGTCCGATTCAAGTCATATTGTTCTCTGACCATCCACCATTACATAAATTTGCAGATTAGAAAGCCCAGTGTCACTCTCATGCTTTCTGCAGGTGTCACTGTTACCGGGCAAGGTGCGCTTTACTCCCCTTTTTGGACCTCTCCGAGGTGGAGCCATGTGGTCCTATAACTCTAGGCTGCAGTGACCCCCCTTTCCCATTTCTCAACCATGTAACCATGCAAGCCCTTTTCCTCTGGGGACCTGAGAGCAGTGAGCTGATTATAGTGACTCAAAAACAGCTTCTTCAAAGCCATATTTATTCTTTTCCCCAATGGTACAAAGCACACAGAGCTGAGATAGAAAACAAAAAGGGCCTGTGTGCATATTTCCCCTTACTTACATTTTAATCTTTCCTTGCAAGCTTTTGTAAGCTCTATTCGGCCCACATACCTGCAACTCTGGGATAGGCAAAGCAGACACTGCTGTTGCAGCATGTGTGTGCATGCACCTCGCTCTCTCTGACAGAGACCTCTCCAGCTGCTGTTGTCATCCCACTTATACCCCCTCCCTCTTCCTACTGCTCCCTACGCTGGCCTCTTGACCGTATATCTGTTGATGTTAGGTTTGACCTTGGAAGAGGATAGCACCTTATTTTTGCCATTATTACATTTCCTGGTAGTTTTTCCTCCCCTTACCGCTGCCTTTGATTTAACAGGACATATTCAGACAGTATAATCTCACACAGGTAAACTGAGGTGCACATGATGTGTATAAAAATAATACACATACTTTATTTTTCACACCAGCTAATTGTAATACTGAGCATATACCTAATATTCTATCATCTTTGTTCCTACTTCTGCTTTTGCTTAGTAGTAGTGGGCATCCTTCAATCTTGAGAGACCTGGGGTATTAGACCCCAGGTATGTGAATTCATTCACCATTCAAGTTCATAGTTGTTGATCGTGATGGAAGGTGCTTCCTCAACTCCTCAAATCTGACTTATGCTTTGACTTATCATAACTTAAAATCTATCTTTGTAGTTAATAAATCTGTTTGTTTATTCTACCTGAAGCAGTGTGTTTGGTTTAAAGCATGTCAGAAACATTCCTTGGGATAACAAGCTTGGTGCATATCAATTTATTTGTAAAAATTGACAAACTCATATAAGCTTGCAGTGTCCAGTGGGGATAACTGGACACTGCAGGATGAAGGTTTCTAGGGTTGTGTCTGGGACCAGAGATATTGGCTAGTGTCAAGCCAAGAAGCAGCTTAAATGTCAGAGGCTGTGCGTGAACAGCCCAGAAGTGAGGGGGTCTCACAGCAAAGCAGGGTAAGGCTGGCTCCCAGAGTCAAGGATTGGAGTGACCTAGCAGATCACTGGTCTAGATAACACCAGGGGAACATCACAATAGGTCCTTCATCTCTAAATACTTACATTCTGCGCTGACAGCAGCTCCACTGCAGGAGTCCTACAAAAAAATAAAATGCCCAAACGCAGGGCAGTGGGAAGCCCTAGGAGGGAGCAGAGGGAATTGCAGGGAGTGTGGAGAGTAGAGGAAGCTGGGAGGAAGATTGGGGCAGTGGAGGAGCTGGGAGAGGCCATGGGGAACAGAAGGTGACTCCCCTTAGCACTCCTGTTACCCCTGTTACCTCTCCTCCCTCCTTACTTGTGCTCAACTCCTGGTCCTTGCAGCAGGCTTTCAGTTCCCAACACTGTCTGGCTCTGGCTCAGCCCTGGGATCCAGGTGGCTCCTGCCCAGTCCTGGCTGCAGCATCCCTGGCTCCCTCCACACTGACCCACCACCTGCCTGGAACCAGCATATTTAGAGAAAGCTTTGATTTCTCAGTACATCTTACCCGCAGTGTCTCACTCTCACTTCAATCTTCTCTGCCACCTTATATCCAGACCATCACAACTACAGACATGATGCAACCCTCTTCTTAAATGAAGATTATTCAGTTTATTATGCAGAGAATACGGTTCTGCTTTTAAAGCTACCTCCATGCCCAAAGGCAAGGGGCAGAGGGCACTCAGTTAAGGGAGGTGCATAATGAAGCCAGTAATATACTTGCTGGCTTGCAAAGTACAGCACAAATAATCCATGTTTGTCTCCTTCCCATTTATTTTTAGGCATTAAAACCACAATAATCTTATTATGGGAAACATCAGAAACTGAAAGGAATAATTTACATCTCTAAATAAACAAATAATTTTAAATTTCCTTGGCCAAAGGCTCCATTCAACCAGTGTTGGGGAGATCAGAGTGCTAGGCCCAGGTACTAGGCTCCTTCACCACTTCTGTTGTCTGTTATTGACACTAATGGACCCTGACATCATTTTTAATATAGCATCCTTTTGATTGAAAATGGGACATCTTCTTTTTCACTTATCAAGATAACCGATGTCTTGATTTAAGCCTTGTCTAACCAACCACTGCCACAGCAGTGAGCATGTTAGCAATGCTTGTAGTAATAATCATTGCCAGCATTGTTCACTGTTACCATAGTAAGAAGAACAGGAGTACTTGTGGCACCTTAGAAACTAACAAATTTATTTCAGCATGAGCTTTCGTGAACTACAGCTCACTTCTTCGGATGGATAGAATGGAACACACAGACAGATATTTATACATACAGAGAACATGAAAAGGTGGAAGTACGCATACCAACAGGAAGAGTCTAATCAATTGAGATGAGCTATCATCAGCAGGAGAAAAAAGCTTTTGAAGTGATAATTAAGATGACCCATAGAAGGTGTGAGGAGAATTTAACATAGGGAAATAGATTCAATTAGTGTAATGACCCAGCTATTCCCAGTCTCTGTTTAGGCCTGAGTTAATTGTATCTAATTTGCATATTAATAGACTCCAAAGAGACTGAACTCCTGTTAGTATGCATACTTCCATCTTTTCATGTTCTCTGTATGTATAAATATCTCCTGTCTGTGTGTTCCATTCTATACATCTGAAGAAGTGAGCTGTAGCTCACAAAAGCTCATGCTGAAATAAATTTATTAGTCTCTAAGGTGCCACAAGTACTCCTGTTCTTTTTGTGGATACAGACTAACACGGCTGCTACTCTGAAACCTGTTACCATAGTATGTTCAGTGTGTATTTTTCCACTCTTGGGGGGCCTAGCGAATGGTTCTTGAGGAACATGGAAATCTGGCAACCCACTTCTTTACCGTATATATTTAGATTATGCTAGACTTTACCCAATCCAAGAGATTATTTCACCAGTGATATGTGTTTATCTTTTATTATTGTGGAGCTAGGCACTTGACAATAAATACACTTATACATTGGACCAATAAGATCTTCACTTGAAATTCTAATCTGTTTATGACATCATTTTCTTTTCCAACTATGTCACAAATGGAGGGTTATAATTGAAGTCTCAGCCAGTGGATTTATGATTCTGATATCGAATGCTCCTCGTGCTAAAAAATGAGCCATAATAAATAAATAAAATATCAGGTTTTTCTGTTTAAATTCTAATGAGTCATACATTGTATTTCACAAGCAGTATTGTAGATTGATTGGCTTCCTGATTTGCATACTATTCATTGTATTTGCTTTTATTTCTATCTGTATTTATATTTATTCCGTCACCAGAGTATAGGTTGCATTTTATGTGGTTTAGATTACAAATGACGTGTTCTTAGTCTGAGGAGCAAAACTCCTATGTTGTGTCCTCCCCATTATACCACATCTTTACAGGACAACAGCAGGAAAACCTTGCTTGTAGGCTAGGTGCTAGTTAGTGATGTCAGGTGTTAATGAAAAGCCTGGATAAAGAAAGGTTTCTTACAGCACTTCCCGAATGTGATCAGGTTCACGTTTCTGATGATAGAAAGTTGTAGATAGAGGTGAGCTCGTTCTCTTAAGCTGCTTGTGCCCGGCTCCCTCAGATCTCATACTTGGGGCAGTAAATTGAGCCTTCTGCAAGAACGCAGTTAAGATTGTGGGTCAGAAAGGGCTAGGTGATCTCCGATGTAGCTAGGCCATATGCCATTCAGGGCTTTGTGGATATTAAACCACTTTCATTTTCACCTAGAAGGTGGCTGGCAGCTGTTGTAAAGCTTGAGGAGAGTGTAATATACTCACACCCACCAGCCCACCTTTCTCAGAAGTTGAGCCGCTGTTCAGCACTCACTGAAGTTTCCTGGCAGCCTCCACTGTTAACCCCAGGTAGAGCACATTGCAGTAGTCTAGAGGTAACAAAGCCATGGATACTATTTCCTAGTTTGGAGGCCAACTGGTTAATGTCCAAAGAATTGAACATCAGCTGCTTCTGGAGGCGACCTGTAGCTAACTCACTGATTTTTCCCAGGCAAAGCCATTTGCAAATAGGTGAGGATATTAATGTAAAGAGATGGTTGTTTTGAGGAAGAGGTGGATCATTATGTGTTTAAAGGCTGTTGGCAACTTAAGCTACTGACAATCCCCATCAATAATAGACTCAAGTATTCCCCATTGGTTTTTTCCAGCCATGAACAGTCTGGATCCAGAAATCAAGCAATTGAAGAGATCTCCTGCAGTACATCTAGAACTTATGATAAGGATAGTAGATGAAACTCAGCCAGAGGCTATAGCACATTAATTCTCACCTACATATTTAATTTGTCATCATCTACTGCATAGGGACTCAATCATGTAACAGCAGATGGCTTTACTTACTGCTTGTGCTACTCAGTGATATCATGAAAACCAGTACAAACGTCAGTCTGTTTTTCTGAAATTCTAAAGTGGGATATCAGTGCTCTAAAAGGGAGAAATGCAGTCTAATATTTCTTTTTTCAGACTCTAGTAGTCCAGCAGCTTGCTCATTCCTATTTAAAAAAAATCACTAAGGCATGGACTGCTTTTCTTCATTTAAAAATTAAAAGCCGTTGTATAGAGTTTTGCCATCAACTAGCAGGTATCTAGATAAACTCCACAATCTTTTCTGTTAACTAACTTTTACAGAGCAGTATTTACCAACTTTTTTGAATGGATTCTTTTTTTTTTTAAAGAAACATAAACAAAATGAGTTTGAATTATTAGTCTTTTTTTAAACTCTCTGATCTAACCCACAATTTTATACCTGCGTACCTGATTATTTTTCTTTTGTAAAAGGGTGTCTGTTCCCATTTTGAAAAGCCAAGCCATGTAGACCTTGATGTTTGGAGCCAGACATGTTTATTTATCACCAGAGATCTTGGAGAACACATTTGTCCCTTTGTAAACTACTATAATTTCAATTGCATAGGGGGCATTGAACATGTTGGACATCTGATAACACAGTTCCAAAACGGCAGCACAGCCATCTCCACCAGTAACACCAGGAAATAATCAAGTGCAGACTGAGAGATGGGTAATTTTTAAAATTTTGGTCTTCCTGTTTGTACATGAAAAATAAATAGTGCTTCCAGTGGCACAGGTATTCAGTTTTGTAGAAGGAAGTTTTAAATGAAGTATGGAAAAGTAAGACCTCTGAACTACAATGAAAATCTTCATCCTTCTATTCACTCAAAGGCCGTGTTGTGCAATTGGTGTATGCAAAGCATGCATTGCATGCCCCAGGACCTACTGTGCCCATCAGATGATTCCATTTGGCCTCTGACAAAACAACATCCTCTGTACAGTATGACCTTGCATGTTCCGTACGTGCAAGGTCATGCTGCCTGGAGGCTGTCATTTTGTAGAACAAAATGGTGTCCTCTGCACAGTGTGACCTCAAAGACACTGTTCATGCAAGGTCACGCTACCTGGAGGATCCATTTTGCATGCAAATATACAGTTGCCTGTCTGACTAAAAATGTCACGGCACACCACTGCTTAAAGGTCAAATCCTGCTTTTCTGTTCCTATTAGATATTTTGGAAGAGCTGTCTTATAAATGTCCCACCTTCCTAGTAAATTGTGATTTAGAGGTAAGTTTGGCATAATTTGAAATGACCTGGTCAAGTCCCTTGTTTTTAACACTGGTTTGCAATCGGCTAATCAGGTTTTGAAATTCACAAGGAAGTGTGACTCTGAGTCTAAGCCATAGTTGTAGGTCTCATGGGCCTTGCAGGGTTGGCTTAGTAAGACTTGAATATACAATCAATATTTCAACCAAGGGGCAGATCGTTTAATTGCTATCTGTTACTCCTTTCAGTGCTGTGGTTTGGTTCTGTCCTTTTCCCCTTAAAAAATGTACAATCTGCTGTGATTCTTTCACAGCATTGAGTTAATTCTCCTCTCTTTGATTAACTTGTACTTTTCTTGACATCCACATTGGAGCAAAACTACTGCTCTGATTGCCTTTTTTAAAACAAACAATTGAGTTGAAGGAAAATCTCACAGAAACACATTCAAAGGCATCAGAAATAAAATGATCTGCATAGAAATGTTACAACTCTTGCTTTTCCTTGTCAGAGTAGATAGACTATATAAGTGTTATGTAATTTAGCCGTGCAGCAAAGCATGTTGAATTCAAGTATTCTTTCATCTGTCCCTTATTGTCATTCCGCATTCCATAGCTGTTGTCTCAGTTCAACAGTCCAGCTCTCAAAGACTTTGATTTTTTCTGAAGGGCTCACTCCCTCTGCAGCCTGTGACATGGAAATCAAATGTATTCTTTTTTCTTCTTCTTCAGAAAGAATGCAGAGCCCTGAATACTTTCCTTATTTTCCTTCTTAAAGCAAACATAATGTTGTGTTCAAAACTGTTCACACAGAGGGAGGAGGTAGCGCTTTGCTAAAATAAAATGTAGGCAATCAATAGCACTAAGGTTTTAAATATATGTATAATTTCCCACATCCATCTTGTTTTAAGGTACCTGCTTTCCCCTCACGCTTTTCACAGTTAATTGCCAAAAAAAATCTCTTGTTAGTGTTGCGTGCCAATGAGTTGTAATACTGTAGTAATCAGAGGTTCATAGAACTGTATGTTCAGCAAAATCAAACTTTGGCAAGAACATGTCCCGAGCATGTCTAGCTTAGCTTGGGTTTTTCAACTAAAAGGCAAATCAGGCTTATCTAATCTTTCTTGGGAAATTCAAAAGCAAAAATCCCACTTGCCAGTAAATTAAGCACACTGTTGCTTTCTACCAGTCTCTTAACAGGCATTTTTTTGTCTTCCAGAAAGATTTGAATATTCTTCAGATGTTGCTGCAATAAATACGAATACAATGCTACATTTGAATAATACACCTGCATTAGCAATCAGGGGAGCATATACAGTGTAAGTGGGAGAAGATATATTCACCTGTATGACAAAAGGTGCTAGAACAGCCATGTTGCCAGCACCTGCAGGACTGAAAGCACTGTGCAAAGGCTGAGTCTGTACAATTCAGGTGAGAAGTGATGGGGGAGGTAAAGTAAGTCCATAGTGGGGCATATGCATTGTACTGTATTCTTTAAAATAGCAGCATCCGTTATGTGGGTGCAGGTGCCAATTCAGGGAGTGGGAGGATGTCATTACCCATGTCCTCACATGGCACACCGCTCTCAAAATGTGCACAGCCACTTCTAGAGGAGAAAGGGGCACTTCCCCTCACATGCAAGCAGTTTCTTTCAGTGCTAGAAAAAGCAGTAAAGTTTGGTAGGGGGATGTTGGAAGAAATGGTAAGGAAAATGAACAGTAGGGGGGCATGATAATAGCACTGAGCTACTGTCCTAGTCCTATCATCAAAAGGGGTCTTCATTCTAGTCTATTAGAAAACATGGAGAATAGTAAAAAGTTGATGTACAGTAGTTTAATTTTGCTATTGAGCAAATGAGTGAGGAAAAAAGAACCTATGCTGCATCAGGGAAGAATGTGAGAGAACTATAGCACTAAGAACTGATAAGCACCAGGGCCGCTCTAAAAGAAAGCCGAGAGTAAACAGGAAAGCCTTTAACTGAGGTTTTCACCAGTTCCTGAAAAAGAGCTGAGGTATCAGAAGAGAGAAGGCAGGTAGTCCAAATACTTTATTTAGGGAAGGTTCCAAAGTGTAATCAGTATTATAGGTCTATGAATATAATTGTGCGCTAGGGACTGATTTGAGCATTCTGTGTATAGTGTACAGATTTGGTAAAATATGAGAAGTAATCATTCGTAAACAGCAGCCTGGGATGCCTGATATGCCTACTGGAATATGCAGTATGTATTGCAGAGCAGGCCTTCTAAAGAAAGGAGGTAATTTGACAGAACTCAAACCTCATGAAAGCAGCATAGAGCTGGTTGTTGCAGGGGGATAATTGGAAGGATTGTTTTCTCTGTGTGTGTGCGCACATGCTTTAATTTGTGTGTGTGTCTGGGTCTGTGTGTACACACACACAATCTAAAGTGTCCTCAGAGCTTTACAAACAAACAAAAAGACAAGGTATCTGCCTCAAGGAGCTTACAGTCTCATTGGTAGCCAGTAGGCAGATGAATAATGGAGTATGAGAAGCTGGGATCAACAGCATGCGATAGTGTTCAGTGCATATCTTGGTGTTCCACGTATTTTTTTGTTTTCCATGTATCAGAGGGGTAGCCATGTTAGTCTGGATCTGTAAAAGCAGCAAAGAATCCTGTGACACCTTATAGACTAACAGACGTGAAAGCTCATGCTCCAAAACGTCTGTTAGTCTATAAGGTGCCACAGGATTCTTTGCTGCTTTTTGTTTTCCAGTTTCTTACAGTGATTTCAGGTAGCTAATAGGCCTTGGGGCTGAGGAATTTGAAGGAAGAGAGGGCAGAGGACCAACCATATCAGGGAGGTTTTAAGGGGCTACATGGAAAAAGACACAGATGATGGTTAAATTTTATTGTGCACATGTGATGTATGCTATGGAGCCATCAGTAGCAACTCTATGCTTAAGGTAAAGCCAAGACTTGCATTCTAAGCCTTATTTTCAATTCCTTCTACTTTTTTTTATTCCTCTGCTCTGCTCAGATTCCGCTTATGGTTTTCTGATCTCAGCCGCAGCCTTGGCCTAGTACAGATTGAGTCAGCCCGGAGACTGCAGTAACTGGCAATGGTCCCTAAGGGAACACCTTCAGCTGAGTATCACCAGTGTGCCATTACGCTCTGCACACCCCTGCTCTGGTCTTTGGGTTGCCAAATTCCTAATCGCACAAAACCAAACACGCTTGTCCCGCCCCCTGCTCCATCCTTTCTGCAAGGCCCCAACCCCACTCACTCCATCTCCCCTCCCTCTGTCACTTGCTCATTTTCACTGGGCTGAGGCAGAGGTACAGGAGGGGATGTGGGCTCCAGGAGGGAGTTTGTGTGTGGGAGAGGGTTCTGAGCTGGATCAAGGGGTTGAGGTGCGAGAGGGGGTGCAGCTCCAGGAGGGAGTTTGGGTGCGGGAGTGGACTCAGGGCTGTGGCAGGGGGTTAGGGTGTGGGAGGGGATTGGAGGAGCAGGTTCCAGGCAGCACTTACTTCAAGGGACTCCCCAGAAGCAGCAACGTGTCCCTTGGCTCCTAGGCATAGGGATGGCCAGGAAGTTCTGCGTGGTGCACGCTGCCTCCACCCCTGGGCGCCACCCCCGCCGCTCTGATTGGCTGTGGTTCCTGGCCAATGAGAACTGCAGAGCTGTCATACATGACAGGGATGTGTCTTCGCTTTTGGGAGCCACACAGAGCCAGGTAAGGAGCTTGCCAGCCCTGCCAACTGAACTTTTAATGGCCCTGTCAGCGGTGCTGACAAAGCCACCAGGGTCCCTTTTCGCCTGGACACATTCTAGTGGAAAACCGGACACCTGGCAACCCTATCTCTGCTCTGTTCCTGATACATCCTTTGCACAAATGCCTGCAGGAAGGGAGGCATAGGAAATAGCTATACTGGTTCTGCACACGCTGAGGACTCCTTCCCAGCAAAAGAGTTCGGGCCAGGTTCTGTTCCCTTTGAATCACAGAACTGTCACACAGGAAGATGGCGCATGCCAGAGAATACTTCAGTATTTTCATTTATCTTATTTGTGGGCCATGTTTTCAAAGAGCCCTTTAACCAAGCCTCTAATTCTGTATCTGCAGTGATTTCTGGGCAAGGTTTTGTTCATTCAGTATTCATTGCATTCCTAAAAATCATCGTTTGCATATGCAGATACCAGGTTTGTATGTGCAAATGTAGTTGGTTTGAGGAAATCCCACTATTTGTACAAAACTTGGCCATGAAAAATTACAAGAACAATTTTGAAAGGCTGTCTTTGAAAAGATAGCTCTTTATTTGCAAGTCTTTTTGACCTCTACAGTTTAGATGCAAATCTGTCTGTACATTTGGATTAGGAAGTTCTGTTTCCAGATTGCCTGATCAGTATTTACCTCCTTGTGACTTGAGATTCCATGTACACTCCAGTACTGAGATAGTCTTGTGAATACAGACTGAGCCCAAAAAACTGCCACACAGCCACATCAATGGGTGGGGGAAATTGATGGGGCCAGCAGTAAAAGGGGAACACTCCTAACAGCAAGGGAGGGAGACGCTCACCAAAGAATAATAGGTAGCTCCTCCCCTGGGAGTCTCTGGCACCCATTGGCTATCTGGGGGGAAAGGGTACTAGTGGCCAGCATTACCCAGTTCCCAGGATTTAGCCCAGCACAGAGACCCTGTGCAGCTGCTTTCAGCTCCATTCCAGCAGTTAACTTAAGGCTCAGAATACAGAGGGAAGTTAGCTTAATCAGGCAATCATGGGTGGAGGTGAGGCTAGTATGGTTGGAAATGCTCACAAGGAAGGTCTGGTGGAGAGCTACAGAGCCAGCACATGTTGACAAGGCTAGAAAGAAAGTGAATGGAGAGGTCACCCAGATATTCCTGGACACGGGGAGATACAGTATAGGGACATCCATTACAATCAGCTGGAAGTTTTTGGAGGCAATGACATATGTTCCTCAGATGGATGAGCTGCCACATGGCTACAGGATGTGATGGAATGGATTGGGCAGGAATTGTGATACCAGGCAGTGTGGTTGGGAGGGGTAGCAACCACGGTAGTCAGTGGCACTTCCTGTGGCCAGTTTCCAGTGCAGTTAAGAGAATAAAAAGTAATGGTTCCCAAAGACCTGGGGTTTGGTGATGGGCCTTGGGCCGAGGTCAGACCTTGTGGCCTTCACAGGCCAAGGTCCCTGTTCTGCTGCACTCTGTCCTCCCTGTAATGGGAAGAATGCTAGGACTCCAAGAGAGCTGCGTTCTGGGGAGGGAGTTGGTAGGCTGAAGAGACCCTACCCGATGTTTTGGGTTATATGGTAACGAGCCCTGTATCCCTGGTACTAGTTGCAGGTTATATGGTAAGGAGCCCTATAACCCCCTCACTGGAACCAATTAATTGCGTGGTATAGGAGAGTATGGGTGATGGGTGGGTAGTGCCCCTACTTTGTGTTAAAGTTTAATAAAAGTTGAGGCCTGCTGCTTAATTTCATGCGTGTGTCTGTTCTAATTTTGCCACTGTGTCCACATCAATAACTACACTAAATGCAAAACACACTGCAATTCCAAGCCCACAATCTCTTTTATAGTTAGTAGATAGGAGTGTGGTTATTTATAATTAAAATATTGGCATTGCTAATGTTTCCCTTTGATCTGCAATTAGCTGTTATTAGATTTGACTGGCAAACAATCCTGATTGCTCAGCCTGTGTTACTCTAAATTAAATGCCATTAAATTGTTTTTAAAGTTCTAATCCCAAATGATCCAGATAAAGTTCAAATCAATTTATTTTCTTTAAAATTAATATTAAACTTAAATTCTAAAATTCTGTAGGTGCTATGTTTGAGGTTTTGGCTTAATTTGCTTATATTAGATATTTCTTTATGGTATTCCTCCTAAAAGACATGATCAACATCACCCATTGTCAAAATATACAAGCAAGTTTGTTCTTGGAAATCTTTTTAAATAGAAACATCTAAAGTAATCATTTAGAGAGAGGTCTCTGCTGATAATAATTGAATTTATTGCAAGCTACCCATTTGCCAATATGCACTGCAAGCAGAAGTCTGACCCATACAAAATAAGAATTAGATTAGTACACTAATCTGTTTAATGCTGAATATCTGTGGCCCCTAAGTACTTAAAAATAGAAATGAGAATATCTCTTTCTAGCTATTTAGCAGCCTTTAGGAAAAACAGCTTGATTGGTTTCTAGTGAGGGTTTGTGTATATTTATGTGTGAGAATGAACAGGTATGCTTTGTGTCTGTGAAAAACTTACTGAAGGGAAGCTGAGGCCTGGTTAACACAAAAGTCATACTGATTCAGTATAGACATTGGTGTAATGAATGTGCAACCCTTTATGTGAATGCTCTTAAATTGATTTGAGTCATGTATATCAATTTAGCTTAATCCAGTAAGGAATCGGTTTAAGTTAAATCTGTAAAACTCTTCATTTGATTTTGAGTGTCTGTGTAAATTGCATCAATTTAACTAAAATTGTTTCTACAGCTTCTGTATGTAGACAAGACCTAGGTCAAAGAAATCAATATTGCATTTGGTTCTACAAGTAGTGAAATCCATGATCATTCTTATCTCATCAGAGGTGAACTCCATAGCCTAGATTCATGTCCTGTGGAAGTTCTGTATTCTACACAGACAAGTCTTCTCCTATTGGTCAATAGTTTTACTGGTCCAGCGGTCAGAAAGAGAGGCTAGGGCCAATTCTATGGATGGCTGTGAAAATCGGGATAGAGGCTTTGAGCTACAGTCTGTATTCAATGGGGAGAATGGAGTAATGATGAGATATGGCCACCAGCTAAGCAAATGGGCTGGTGCATTTTGTAGCACTTGGTGTTTATTCAAGACGTGTGGTTTTCTTCCTAGCTATAACAATTTGCAGTAATCAAGCCCAGAAATGACACATGCTTGGATTAAGTGTGTTCTGGCTAGTGGTGGAAAGAATTGGGCATTGTTTACCACAGTCGCTGTTTGGGAAGCCAGTAGAACTGAGGAGTCAAAAAGGGACCCGAAGACAGAGGATCAACTTATACTATGTCAGATGCTTCTTCTACAATATCCCACACAATTTAGGGCAAGTTCTCCTCAGTGCTTCCTCTTACTGTCAGAATCACCTCCATTTCACCTGGGTTCTACATTAGCCAGCTGCTCCTCATCCGGGCGTTAATTTTGATTAGGCATGGAGAGAAGTAGGGGTGGGTGGTCTTGACACAAAGGAGATATAGAGCTTCTGGCTCTTTAGCCCACATTGTTTCGCCAGCCCTCCCAATGCCTTTACAAAGTTGTCTCATAATATGAGGGGAAAGGATTGAGCTGGGGTGGGGGGGAATGATGGCTTTGAGGTATGTGACAGGGTTGAGACTCACCACCACAGCACCTCCCACTGGTTACCTCCAAGAATTAGCTCAGTTCATGGTGAGCGCCTGCTGGTGGTGTCCCATCAGTCATCTATTCCTTGCTGGTGTCTGGACCCACATTGCTTCCCACTCGGCAGCATCCTCTTCAGGCCACTGCCCTCCAGCAGTGCCCCTTAGTCCATCCTCACCTCCTGCTGCGGGGGGAGCAGTTAGCAATAGTCCTTGCACTGGCCAACCACAACCTCCAAAGCCTAGCCCATTGTCTAAAGGGTCAGTTGCAGTTTGTTTCCACCAGCCTTCTGCATCTCCAGGTGCAGTACAATGGGGAAGGGGGGACCCAGGCCCACCCCACCCACTACTCTGAGTCCCAACCCAGGGACCCTTTGGTGGCAGCCTTCCTGCCCTCCTCCTCTCTCCTTGTGCACCTCTCTCCCTGGGCCTCTTCCCATTCGGCCCCTTTGCACCAGCTAGACCCTTCACTCAGGGCCTGCAGCCTGGCAGGTAGCGGGCTGGAATTCCCTTCTACTCCCCCAAGCCTGCCTAGCGCTGCGCTATCCCGTCCCGTCCCGTCCCGTCCCGTCCCGTCCCATCCCATCCCAGGTGCTGGTTTTCTCACTCAGGAGACAGACCTTCCCCTGTGAAAGTCTGGGAGAGACTGCCTGGTGGCTTCTGGGCAGCCTTTATTATAGTGCCAAGCTAAGCCCTGATTGGCTGGCTCCAATCTCGGCTCTCATTGGCTCTCAATAAGCCCTTTCCTGATTGGCTGTCGGCCTGTGCAGTCTCTCTGGCCTACTCTAGCCTCCTCTCACATGGGGGTGGGGCAGTTGCCCCACCACAAGGTATAGGAAGGATTGAGTCATTTAAGTTTTTCTCTTCATACCATGGCTCCTTGGAGGCAGGACAGGAGTAATTGATGATCAAATGTACTAAATACAGCAGAGACATCCAAAAAGATAAGTACAGATGAATGTGAAGTATCGTCCATAATATTACTTTACAGTGAGGTGCTGCAAGAAAATAACTGCATTTAGTGTGCTGCCAAAGACACACAGAGTTGTGCAAATAACCAATTTTTCGGTTCAGTGGACACTTTCTAAGCAGAGAATAGTGGTTTTCTCTTTTTTTGTGAGTGAATAAAGGCTTTTTTCCCCTGTCTTTCCAGGGCAATCCTTCCTTTCATATGCTTGTTGTTTTTTATATGAAATGCCACTTCTGAGGGATAAAATATTATATAGTTTTTGCCATTTGAAGACACTATGTGGCTCCTTTTGCCACTATTTCTCCTAGCTTCAAAACTGTGCCTTGTGAGTCAGCCTGTGAAAATGTGTCAGAAATCTACAAATTGCTGTCTTTGCAACCAAGAGGTTTTATTTTATTTTTTTATCCTAGCTATTTCAACTCTGGTATTAAAAGATCATCTCTGACAAACATAGAGATGCTTTACAAGATAATGTCTGTTCCCTGGGTGGAAAGTAGCTCAGTTTCTATATTATTCTCAGCAATAGCTAAGTGCCAGTCTCAATTTTCAGATTTGTGACAGGTAAGGGAATTACCACTGTGCTGTGCCTTGCCAGCCTGTAAATCTAGTTGTGAGTGTTCCAATGTCACGCAGCTATCAAATCAGAAATGTGAAAGTAATTGTACCGTTTCTACTTTAGAACACTACTGAGGCTTAGGATGTGTCTTCAAATAAACCTTTCAGTCAGCAGGACTTGATGCTCCATAATTGTACTGGATTTAGAGCTTTGTACTGTATTTCCTAAAGACCGAGAGGCGTCACATACAAGACCTTGCAATTGTTCTCAAATGCTATTTAAAGAAAAATAAGGTAAAACTCAGCAGGTACTAGGAATCTTCACCAAAAAGAAGTGTTCAGAATCACAACCCTCTTGTCCTATACGTGAGCTGGGAGAGGTGAGATGGTCAGTGTATTGCTGTTTGCTATCTGCCTGTTTCAGTTCTGCTGCAGTAACTGCTTTGTGTCAACTGTCTGTGTGGATCCCCTGTGTTTTGTTGTGTGTTATGCCATAATAGACAGATTATGATAGTGTTTTAATACAAAACTTTTTAGAGATGTTTTCTTGCTGTGCTGCTGTCATAATATTAGATAAACAGAAAGTGCCCAAAAAGGCTTGTGCCTATCCGGTGGCTCAGTTAGCAGGACATTCTTGTGCGATGGGACTCCGGAAAGGGAAGGTTTTTATTGTGTATATATTTATACTTTATTTTTATATATTTATATTTAAAACAACCTCTGTGCAAACTGACTCATTCCTCTTTCCCGTGGTCTGGGCAGGGGTCTCAAAGTGTGGGCTCCTCTTCTGTGCCTGCCTGTTCCTCTTCAGGGTGCTCTGGTTTGGGATCTTGGAGCATGGGGTTCCTGCTCTGTATCTGTTGGCAAGCCAACCTGCTCCTCTTCACAGAACTTTACGTTGTGACCTTAGAGGAGATCTTTTCTCACATGACCACTTAGTAGGCTGCCATCATCTTATTCGTCAGAATCACGGTTGGTGAAACAGAGCCCTAGTTCTTGTTCTGTGCCCACATACGGGCAGTACACTCCTGGGTGCTGTCTGCTGTGCACATAGATCACTGACTTCACTTCAGCACCAGCTGGCAAGCATAGTCGCAGACCTTCCCACCTTCAAACTCGCCATGACTGAAATGTAGACAACTTTTTTTTCGTGTTGTGCTTTCATTATAAAGGTTTTTTTTAATGTAAAACCTGTTAAGGATATTTTCTTACTGTGTACATTAAATAAACTTATATTTTAAAAAAAAACTGGAAAAACAAATTCCCTTATGTATAACTACAAGTGCTCTCCTTCTCGGTTGTCAGCAGCATTTGAATTCTAGACCTTCAGATCCCCAGCCCAGACATCTGCTACTCAAGCTAAAGGAATAACTGTTACACTATATGTGGATCAGGAAGGTGTGAAAAACATTTTGCAAGAGGGTTACACAACTGTTTGCTAGACAGCAACAAAATTTTGGTGATCAAGAACCCTAGGGTCTGTTTCTGGATTTAGGAAGGAAGTATGGTGTAGTAGTTAGATCAGTTGTTAGGTACTGGATAGTCAAACCCCTGAATTTAACACATTCATTCTGAGAGGAAGTATGATTGAGTGGGTAAGAGATGGGTTTGCCATATTTGAGATATTGATGGATTCTATTCACAGGTCTTCCAGGGGAAACTTTATAATAATACCAGAAAGAGACAGTCAGGAGAACCCTTATGCATATGTATAAATTACTGTTATTTAATTACATTCAGAGAGCTGTAGAGATTAGAGGATTTTTTTCAATATGAAATGTTAGTTGGAGTCATAACCCGCATTCCTTCTATTAAATGTTAAGCTAAGCTGAACATAGGAAATTTAAAATATCTTATAAGATCAGTGTATAGCGTTTTGCCATACAACAAAACTGAGTTTGGTATGTTGTTCGCAAACACTACTACATTGATTTGTGAGGGGAAAACATATTTGTATAAAAAGTTAAAAACTTAAGTACAAAGGGAAGAAAATTCCTAAATTCCTTGCTTCCAACTATGCAGACAAAGCTTACTGAAACCAAATACGATTTAGAGATTTTCCATTAATAATGATAAAATCTCTCTAACAAGAGTATTTACTGCTTGCTTGCATTTCTGTATTAATTGGGGGGAAATAATGAGTTTAACAAAGCTGAAAACAGCAGTACCTCATACCGTTTTATCAATTTGGGCTGGTTCTAATTATTTCTTCTAACAACTCACAAGTGTGTTATCCCATCTGCAGACCTGCATTTATGGTAGCAAGTTTCTATTCAAGTGTTTTCCACCAGCTAGTAGCTGATGTTGAGAGCTCTTTGGTTCTTGTCCTGACTCTGCTGTTTGGCCCTGGAATGAGGTTAACCTTGCATAGTTTATTTGTTCATTTGTAAAATGAGTATAAGAATTATTTACTTTATAGAGGCACTATGAAACTTAATTCATGTTTGGAAAATACATCGAGACACTCTGATAAAAGACTCAACAGAAGTATGAAGTATTTTTGTTACTTAGGTTTACGTGTAGATGAAGTGTTTATTAAGGCCCTGACCTGCAAACGCTTATGCCAGGGGTAGGCAACCGATGGCATGCATGCCGAAGGCGGCACACAAACTGATTTTCAGCGGCACTCACACTGCCCGGGTTCTGGCCACCAGTCTGGGGGGCTCTGCATTTTAATTTCATTTTAAGTGAGGCTTCTTAAACATTTTAAAAACTTTATTTACTTTACAGACAACAATAGTTTAGTTATATATTATAGACTTATAGAAAGAGACCTTTTAGAAACTTTAAAATGTACTATCGGCACGCAAAACCTTAACTTAGGGTGAATAAATGAAGACTCAGCACACCACTTCTGGCTTATGCACATGTTTCGTTTTACTCTCATTCATTGTCCCATTGACTCTATTGGAACAACTTCATGTCCATGCATAAGCTCACGGAAGTCAATAGGACTATTCACGGGTGTAAAGTTAAGCATCTGAATAGGTGTTTACAGGATCAGGGACTAGATAAATATTCATTTGTATTAAAGAGAGGGTGAACTAACTGCTTGCAGTCCAGGTTTGATTAGAATTCATATACTTGCATTCTAATGGGAGGTACAATATTCTAATTTGCTGCCCGTGATGGCTAGTGGTTTTTTCCGATGATTACATCTCATCTTGAATTTCTGTTGTACTTAACCACCACATGCATTTTGTTACCATTAGTCTAAAAGCTTGGTTTCATGCAAATGTCTTCAGTAAAAAACAGAAAAAACTAGGGAATAGAGAGAAAAGGTGGGAGAGAGAGAGATACAGAACACATGATACATAATCATCATTGTTGCTCTTCAAGGTTTCAAAAAAAAATTCCATGAGGGAGCAGTAACTCTTTAAAGCATCTGACTGAATTGCAAAATCATTTACCTGTGGGAGAAATCTCGTTGAAAACAAATTACTTCATTCTCCTTGCAGCTCTCATTGGACGGGACAGTCTTTCTTATGGTAGAGCCCGATAGACCAAGGAGCAGTGTGACAGTCTTAGTTCTGCATTAGAAATATTCATCAAAAGTTTAAACAGCTGATGATTTCATGTGTCATCCCAAAGAAGACTGTAAATGAATTCAGGGTAATAATCCTACCCAGAGATAGATAAACAGAGCCATTACTCTAGTTTCAGACAAGCATTGCAGTGACAAAGTTCTAATGGTGAAAGTAACCATCAAATCCATTTTACAGACCTGTCCACCCAAAAGCTCTCTTTCCTTGCAGGAATGAGGAGTGTTATTTTTTTACAGGAACTCAATGTTGTTCAATAGAACACACTCTGCAGGGCAGAAAAACCTATGCAGCAAATAATGTTAAATAGACCGGACGTGGTTTATTGCTAGTGCATTGTACAGTTTTCATCAGGTGCTGTTGAAGATCACAATAAATATATTGTGGATAAGAGCCTTGTCCTTAGACCTAGGTGGATTCCATTGAGGATACAAACCCAGTTTTATAAGGAGATTGTTTATTTTTATTCAGAAACTGCAGTCTGCTTTATATGAATCAAAATGGGAACTAAACCATTCTCCAACCCCCATGTTCATGAGTTATACTGTTACTTGATCATTCTTTAAGGACTGAGTTTGTTCTAATGTTAGCTAGCCGTTCAGAAAGGAGGAGCCTTCAATAGCTTTTATTTAGTATTAATGGAATTTCTGTTAACTTTTTTTTCAAACATTTTTCTGTTTTCTTTCTAAAATGAGTTCAAGATTTGTCAAGTATGCTAGCTTGACAGCCATGGAGACTGCAAATCTGCAGTCCTGTACCTTTCCACACAACGTACTGGGCTACATAGTGGTTCGACCTTTCCTACACCCAACTTGCCAATATACCTCAGTCCTGAAGTACGAGGAGCTCCTCTAGGGATGAATCCATCTCCATGGCTAGTCCTTGGCCTTTCTGCTTGGGACCCCACAATTAGTGCCACATTGCATAGTATGTTTTTGTGAAGTTTGCTAGGGATCAAAGCCTAGCCCCATTGAAGTCAATGGGAGTTTTGCCATTGACTTCAATGGGGCCAAGATGTCACCCCAGTTTCTGAACTGAGACTACCAACTCATTACACATAGATAACTCAGTAGCTCTCAGATAATAACAAGCTACTTGGTACAAGAACAAACCATTGACTCTGTAGAGAAATGAAATTTACCTATCCCCTGAGAGAGTTTGGATTTAAATCACACATTCACAGGCATTCATACTGGTTAGTAGTCTATAGTTCCAAAATACTGTGAAATGGATCCTCTCTCAGCTTCTGCCATCCATTGCTATATTTTTAACAATCTTTCCTGTCTTTCTAGCCAGTCCATTTTGTGGATTTCTGGGTCATGTCATGGTGATTTCCATGCTACACCTGAATTTGCTGGGATGTGCACATTTTTAGAATTCCATTTTATAAAACTGTATCCCAGAACTTGGTTTTATCTCAGATATACTATTGCCTCCTATGATGGATTCTGTGTGGCCAATCAAAGCATTGCTGTGGGTGTACAGGAATTCTACTGTTTCAAAATATTACTGAGTAATAGGATAGCCTGAATAAATACTCCATTCCTATTTCATGTGAACAAGTTTGCCATAAGCAATTTAGCTTTCATCTCCATCCACATCTGAGCTAGTTTGTTTTCCCTCACAGGCAGATTGCTATCTATCATGTGTCATTTGTCATCTGTTCTGATGTCCCTCTACGTGATATCTGCATGAATGCTCATCACAAGTCTGACTAGCTTAATATTATCACATTCTCTGACATTCTAGTCCTTGGTTCAGAATTTAGTTTGGTTATCAAAAACTACAGAACTCCCTTGGTTTACGGTTTGTCCAAAATAACATGTTCTCGCTTTTAACTAATACCTGGTTCCATCTGTACACAGAAGCTCAGGCTACTGGCTTGTGGGGTTTTTATCTGTACTATTTTAACATTTTCTTCTTAATTAACTAGGTCACAATCCCTAAGAAGATCTTAATTTCTGCTCACTCTTTAATATTAATATCACACTTCTGCAAAGCTCTGGGTTTTTTTAGAAGAACAGGTATTTGATCTGCTAATGAATGGTCTTTTTTTAAAAGAGGTTACTGTCTATTCCCTAGCAAGTTCACATTTGTGTCTTGTTCAGTTCCTTTTGCTGTACAGTTCTATATATGCTTTTTTAGAGTAAATTTGTTCTCACATAGTATTAATTGTGGTTCCTTATAATTTTTTTCTGTTGTCTAATACTACCTCTTATAATAACTATATGTTCTGCTATGAAGTGGGATCCTATAATGTCCATCCCCTCTGCCTCAGTGCAGGAGACTGGACTAGATACCTCTTGAGGTCTAGCCCTACATTTCTATTATTCTGTTATACCATCTTCATTAACATGTGTATACTTGTGTAATTTTTTATTCTGGCTCCATATTTCAAATGCTGCAAAGTTCTGGGGTTTTCTGTTCAGCCCATTGAAGAGAAGAGAGGCACCAGGGGCTCTGACATGCTGATAGATACCATATAGAACTTACAGAGAAAAATAGTTGCAAAATTCAGATCCACATCTAGATCTGAGCCTTCTCTCACCCCCTACTTCGGATAGGAAGGCGTTCAGATCTATATATAACTGAGAATTTTTACTCTGTGCATTTTACTCAGCACATTTACTCAGTGCATTTTACTTTTGAGGTATGTCTTAGCAAGCTGCCATTAAGATGTGAAGTAGCCCCATAATGTCTGGGTGCATTATATAATACTTGAAGGACCTGATGTTCCACTTTCTAGGTCAAGGAATTGCCAGAAGAGTAAGCAGAGAAGAGTTTGTTCTCTTCATAGATACATCAAACTGCTTCTGCTGGAAAAGTACTTCCCTGAGTCTCTGGAAGGAATGTAATTGATTGTGCATAGTCTATTGAATATTCACATCTGTGTATTTCTTTCAATTATATGGGCACATTGGGTGCTGTAACACTATATATGTCAAATCCTTAGAAGTATCTAATATATTTTATTCTTAATGGCAACTTCTTAACCAAGCTCTATGCAGGATTCAGACCTCCCCAAGCATGCCAGTCAAAAAATGGAAACTATTCTGCCATTGGCCTTAGGTAAAATTGTTTGGTGGATTGAGTTATTGGGTTTTATATTGTTCTAATATAAATACACAATAACCGATTCAATGTCCTATTTGAATACATTTGTAAGTCTTTTTTTTAAAGTTTCAGATTCTGTCATTCAAAATTGACATCAAAATTTCAAAACCATTTAAACCAGAGCATGAATTAGTTGTAATACAAATGGCAGATCAGGTATTTCCTTATCTTCTAAGATAACAGATTCTAAAGGGAGATGTTATGTTATCAAAGAAGTCAGGAATAAATAGCATGTTGGAAGTGAAGGGGGTAAGTAATAAAACAGTCTTTGTTGAGGGCTGTTGCTTCCCTCTTTGCAGGTGAGCATTTTGTTTAAATGGGAAAACAAATTAATTGATTTCCTGCTGCCTGCAAGCACCTCCATCCCTGGTACACAGGAAGTATCACAGACTAAGGGAGAGAATTTTGGGAGCCTCTCTGCAGTAGTGGAAAGATGCATATCTTTATCCTTTTAGTACACAATGCATGTATAGCAAGCTATTTCACAAAACAAAGTCCCAGATCCACAAGTCTTCCCGTAGTATGTGTGCAGACATCTCTGAACACTGTCTTTTATATAGCTGCATTTTCTCTGAGAATGACATTTTTTCATGCATTTGTGTTATCCATTCAACGTCTAAATGTGAACTTTGACTGAAGTTGACAGAATTATATATTAGAAAGTCAACACCAGTGGCTTCTTCCTATTTTTTCCATGTAGTACCTCATGGGACAGGTAAATCAAACAATAAGGTGTTTAGGCTTTCCCATGGAAGCACATATTTTTTTTCAATTTGTTCTAATTATTATAGTAACATGCATAGTACATTTCACGGTTTATTTTACTTTTTCATACATACATAATTGTTTTTTCCCTTACCTAGAGTTGCCAAAGTGTTTCAGAGCAGAGGGACCACCATTTTATCCACCAAAATCTTCCCAGGGCATCTCCTATAATTTTACATAGGGAACTGTGAAGTCCCAAAATTAGAGGGACCATGTATGTGAGGTAATATCTTTTATTGGACCAACTTCTGTGAGAGAAACAAACTTGTTTTTCTAATATTGTGAGACTAAAATGGCTACAACACTGCGTGTGCCAACAGTGGCATTTAGAACCGCTCATATATCAAGCATTACAGTACAACTTAGAATATAACCCACAGATGTCTGTGTCAGGATGGGTAAAGCTAGACAGGTATATGCTCTCTTCCAGATCTTTGACTAAATCAAATGAATCCAATTTTAAAATTCCATTACAACCAGTGAAATTAACCTCCTGCTTGTAGTTATTAAACAGTAGTAAAATAAATGCTCTAACAATTGCAGTGCCCATGACTACACATATGCACCTGTGAATTCACCTACTGTAGCAAACCTGTGAATTCATGGTAAAAATCTGGGCCCATTCCTGGTTTGGAATACTCAGCTATTTACTACCTTTCCACTGATGACCTAGTTTCATTTTGAAGTGCTACTCTGGGACAGAAAATATTGCTGTTTTACCTATACTTTATGTATGAAACCATCATGTATCTGCCACTGAGTTACAATACTGTGCATTGCTTTTTTATCCACAGACCATGAGTAATTGGAGATTGGATTTTTGTTTGTTTTAAGTTGAATGGCTAGTCATGTATGACTTAAGGAAAATCAATTAACTTCTAACAGTTGTTATGACAAGGATGTAGAAAATTATTTTCACACGTTTGGTAAAATAGTCTTCATTGATAAATCAGTCTAGACTATTTTATATTTGATTTCTGATGTCACTTATGCCATTTTTATTTGCATAATCTAAACTAATGGGCTTCTGTTATCGCCTTAGATTGGGTCAATAGATTAATAGCTAGACTGACTGTTTCCATCAAGAAGAGGCCCAGCAGATGTTTATTTCTAGTCTCTGTTATGTCTACAGTGATTCTAGATATCCTAAATCAAATATGCCTTCCCTTTACTCTGCTTGTGTTTGTGTACATGTAGTATATCTCATGCTTCAGAGTGTAAACAGATCACATGCAGGGGTGAGGAAGGAAATTTTGCCACCAAATACAATTCTACATATGCACAATTTGTTTAATGCATTATGGGCGTTTTTCATTCCTGTGAAGTATCAAGTACACAAGACCCTAGAGTAGATGGACCAGTGGCTTGGTCCAGTATGGCATATCCTATGAATTAACCTCTCTCTCCTCCATTTTAATAAAATTCTATCTGAGAGATATTATCCAATACTGTATTTTCTGAACCTGCAATAGGAAGTTGCTCCTGAGGGACGGGGGGTGTTTGTCTGAAACCTTGAAGACTTTCACATAGTTCAAAATACCCAAATTCTGATTATTTTAGGAATTGAGCACAGTGATGTTTCTTTTTTTGTTGTTGTTCATAAGGTTAGCTTTTTTCTAGATATTGTGAGACAACAAATGGTAGAGATGTTCTCATTACTGAGTACAGAAGCTGTCTGTGATCAGCATTGCATTTAACTAAATATGATTAAACAGGGACAATTTTCCTTGTGCTTGTTCTTTCATTGCAAATTGAAACTGCTTGTTTGCCTTTCATCAGCCTAGTTACTTAAAATGGAGTGTAAGTGCTCTTATGCTTTCTAGTGCAAGGCCCCTGGCAGGGCTGTCAACTCTGTTGATTAAAAAAATCACTGTAAAATTCACATTAAAAAAAGTATCAGTAAAAATCACAACTTAATTTAGGAAAATATGTTCTTTACTCTGAGCCTGGTTTTGCTTCTGCACTGTGCACAGAACTTCCAGTGGCTTCACATGGAGCAGCTGTAAGGCCAGGCCTCTCTTCTGTTTGTTGGCTTATGAAATGTATCCCTGTGATATTCTGTACCTCGGGGAGCACCCTACACCCTCATGTTCATCCTTATAATATGATTGTGTGGTATCCAATGCAAAGTTTGTCATGTCAGGTGTCTTCGGAGGGCTCATGATGCACTGAGCATTGTTGTTATAGTGATCTTATGTTATAAGTTGTAATTTTATGTATATAGTTATGAGGTTGAAAACGTGTCCTTATGGCTTAAAACAAGCCCAGAAAAAACTCTCCAAGAGTTCACAACTCTCCAAGTTCACACCCCACCAGGGTATGTATGGGACAAACCCAAACATACTCACAGGAACAAAAGACACTGGTTTAGCAGCAACAAAGGATCTGTTGGACTCTCAAGTGAGTCAACCCCCTTCCTTTGGTCAGTCTGGAACTACGATGAGGTAATGCTCACTTGATTCTGAAAGGGAGGGCAAAGCCAAGAGGGAAGAAAGAACACGATAAAAGCGAGAGACGTTTGCCATGCTCTTTCTCTCTCTTCCACCCCCATCTACAGACATCACCACCAACTGACTGAAGTGCTGATCAAAGGGGAGATCCTGGCTGAAGGGCAACCAGTTAGCCTGTGGTGAGAGGCATCTAAGTTTGTAAGGGCACTGGAAGTTTTAAGATCAGCTTAGAATGTGTTTTGCTTTTATTTCATTTGACCAAATCCAACTTGTTATGCTTTGACTTATAATCACTTAAAATCTATCTTAATAGTTAATAAATCTGTTTGTTTCTTCTACCTGAAGCAGTGTGTTTGATCTGAAGCATGTCAGAGACTCCTCTTGGGATAACAAGCCTGGTACATTTCAATTTCTTTGTTGAATTGATGAACTCATATAAGATTGCAGCATCCAGCAGGCATAACTGGACGCTGCAAGACGGAGATTCCTAGGGTTGTGTCTAGGACCGGAGATATTGGCGAGGGTCATTTGGTTGCACAATCCAAGCAGCTTACATGCCAGAGACTGTGCATGAACAACCCAGGAGTGGGGGTTCTCACAGCAGAGCAGGGTAAGGCAGGCTCCCAGAGTCAAGGACTGGAGTGACCTAGCAGATCACCGGTCCAGATAACACCAGGCACGTGTACTTAACTGGCAAAGCCACCAATAAATGGATAGTGTCAGCTAAATAGAATTCCACAAACCCCCCAGCAAAAGGGAACATAATCCCACTTACCCTACTCTTTGTCAGTCAAAATCTTGGCTAAATAACTAGTCACTTTTTAAAATTTTACCCATAGTCGGCCCAAAAGGGCAACTTCTCCAAAATCAATGAGAAAAAATGAGTTCCAGAGCAAAGCTATCTCCATCAAGGGCACCATAAGTGAAATTGTGTCCTCACTGAAGTCAATGACAAAACTCCCATTAATTTCAATGGGACCAGGATTTCGCCGCACAGCTCCAGCTTCCAGACACATAACTTTTGAAGAGCCATCATCAAGAGCTCTTCAGCAATTCCTTTTGCTTGTTTTGGATACAAGGAGCAAGGTGGTTTCTAAGACAACCAGGACCTAAACAATACGTGACTTCAAAACTCAGAACCTGACTTGAACTGCACCCAGAAACAAAGTAGAAACTGATACTGCTTTTGAATACAGTTGTACTGTAAGCTCTAAGAATATGATCCAATGGTCTACTGAATTTCTGAATTTCAATCTGTGGAAAGTCTTCCATTAACTTTAATCAACTTGGGATCAGGCCCTAAGTGACAAATGCCCCTGAGTAAGTGGGCAGAGGGAGGGTTCTCTCTGAACCTACATGGCTATTTATAATATGTGCTCTCAATTTGTAACTGTTTTGAAATGGGGGTAGATTTGTAAAAAGTGTCAGACAAAAATTGAGTCCAAAATTGCTTTGGCATCATCATTTCTCAGATGGTGGTCTAATCCTTCCTTCTCATTCAGCTAAAACTGACACTGAAGTCCAACACTGCAAAATCAGTGGAAATTTTGCCTGAGTAAGAAGTGCATGGTCTAGCCCTAAATGGATTTACTGGCCTTCCGGGAAGAGAATGCATTGAAAGTTTGTCTATGAAAACATTTCTTTGCCAATCAAAAACAGATGTGGTGTTAGTATGTTGGGAATGGGATTGACTGCCTGGATAAAGGAACCTTGAAATAAGGCTAGAGTCTAACAGGCTACCTGTTTTTATGATACAGTGCAAGAAAGGGGATGAATTAGATCACATTGAAGTGTGTCAGAGATATGGCCTGAATTTGTCGTCATTGACTGTACTGGTAGCCTAAACAACAAGATCTATCATTTCACAGGAAGTTAGACCAGCAAAAAGAAATGCTAACCACAGATTGTGTCATCTGCCATTAATAATGTACAAGGAAGATACAGAAGAAACTTTCATAGTAAATGAGTTAATTCAAGTGGCAGCAGCAACATGAGATGAAAATGTGCATGATATATAAAGTATAAAGTTCCATAATGGATGGCTTATTTACTACTTTGGCTGTTTTAATACAGACATCTTGCCTAACTTCAAATTGTTCTAAAAAGGGTTAGATATAATTAATGCTGTATGACCTCTTTTTCCCCCCATTTTCAAAGAATGTAGAGCTGTACATCTAATGAGGACCCCTGAAAGGGCTATTATGTCCAATTGTCTCAATTATGCAAATAACGTTGAAATTTTAGGAGAAGGGAGGAGACACTTCAAATTAAAAGTTTTAGCTCTGCATTTAGCCTTTCTGCAGTGCCGGCATTCTTGCAGTATTTAGAGCCACTGTTTGACAGAGAAAAGAAGGTTTAACAAATTGGAGATTTGGGCACTATCAAAGTAGATTTGTTGTGCCTTGTTCCACCAAGAGATGAAAATACCCTGTGGGCAGAGAGATGGGTCATGAGACTTCTAAAGGATTACCTTCAAAGGAGTCATGAGATTGGTTTAAACAAAGAAGCTGCTCACATGGTTATCATATGAGATTCTCTTCTTAAAGTGGTGGAAACCCATCTCATTGGGGATTCTCAGGGACTTCAGAGAGGCTGGAAGTCCTAGCAGGAAGATGAGAGAAATCTGAACAATAAAAAGAAAGGTGGAACAGAAACTGAGTTAAATTTAACTTATTTCTATTACATGTAAATCATATTTCTAAAATCGGAAACAAAACTTTCCGGAAACAAGCAGGTAGGACTTTTGACTTGTTTAAAACTACTTTTCTGTGTATTTTTGACCATCTTCTATTGTGCGTTCTTTTTTAATATGATCAAATATAATTGAGATTTAGGTTAAAAAGATGCATAAATAATTATGCTAAGTTGGGTGCAATTACAATACTACAATTAGGCTACTGCCTAAACTTTTCATTGTTTGTTGTGAAGGAGGTGTAACTTGAAATAGGAATTGCAAAAAGGAAAAGGGAGAACAGGGCAACTTTCAAAATTAATTTTGTAAATAGTTGGAAATCTGTCTTTAAGCTATGTTTCAGAATAAGCAAATTATATCTGTAGGACAATAACAAGGAGAAATGCTGTCACTGTTAGACAAATATATAAAATATATTTTTCCCCACCTGAGTGTGTGAATGCTAAGTTGGCACTATATTTGCGACAAATACAAAAAGAATGCTAGTTTGGCTGGTGGTTTTCTTTTTTCCCAAACTGAGTGAAAGTCAATCAATAGTCTTTCTGTTTTGGAACTCTGTGCTGGGTTCAATACTCACCCTCTGATAACCAAACTTTCTTCTCTTTAACTGGGTTTTATCAGATTCTGATGATACTTGAGTATTATGGAAGTCTGATAAGTGGAAAAAGCATGATTCTGATTCAGGCCTGCAGTGCTATCTGTTCTCTCTTACAAAGAGATGAAAAACATTTACCTCACCGGTATCCTTTCTAGTTACGGTGTTTCTGTATCTCATGGACCAGGTGGTGCCTTCTCATGATAAAACACATAAGAGGAGGCTCTGAGGGTCAGAAGTCTCAATGAGGATCAACTCACTGAGATCCTCCCTCACAACATCCCAGAAATGGCTATGGAGTTTAACTGCAAAACTTGCAAATATGGTGGATCCATGGTTCAGGCCAGTTCAGCTTTTGTTATCCGTCAGCTCTCTGGCAGCGTGACTCCAATGCAGCCATGCTACCAAAACCTACCATGGTGGGTCCCAGATACCCAAGGAGGAGCTCCACAGAAAAGGTAATATCAATCACCGGGGCAATTATCTTTTTCTTGTATAATCCCATGGGGCCAGAAGGAGAGCCATGCATATCAGCCCACCACTGCCTCTGACCCAATGGTCTTTGGAGTATGTTTTTAGAGCTTTATACATCTGACTCTGCAGACTTTATGAAAGGGCCTTTCCTGAGAGGACAGTGAAGATTAATGTACCCAACTGTGTATCAAGTTTGCC
This sequence comes from Gopherus evgoodei, assembly GCF_007399415.2. NCBI lineage: Eukaryota > Metazoa > Chordata > Testudines > Testudinidae > Gopherus > Gopherus evgoodei. The sequence continues at coordinate 31,205,918 of NC_044331.1, read as the reverse complement.
ATTTACACGTGTCTTCAACTAATTTTTTAGTGCAGAATATGTTGGTAAGTTGTCATTCTAAAACAGATGCTGTAGTAAATGCTTACAGCATATCAGCATCATTAGTAGTAATGTATTTCATTTATTTATAACCAGTTTGTATTATCTTTTGTTGAAGTTATGGGCTATATTTTTTCCTGTGTTCAGAAAATATCCATCTCATTGGACACTATACCAAAGTGTGCCTTAACATACCAGAGCGTGCTATATTCTAGTCACAATGGGCCCAGCCTGCTGTGCTTAGTTATTCCTTACTCAAGCAAAACTCCTATTGACATCAACCTCCATTGACCGCTATGGAATTTTTACTTCAGTAAGGACTGATAAAGGGTTGACTCCATCTGTTGAAAGTTGCCTTTATTTAAACATTTTTAAAAAAACATTTCTGAAATTGTCTGTTGCTTTCATGTTCTGGGATGATTTCGAACTTGGAATATTCAAATTTTTAGAAAGTTCTCAACTAGTGTTGGCATTTTCCAGAAAATCCTTTTTTATATAATAGTGGCTTTATTTTGTTTGTTTTGTTTGTTTTTAGCCGCTGCACAAGGAGTTTTAACCATTGAGTTCCAGTGTTTCCATTATGGCCGCTAAAACAATGTGGGGAGTGTTTCTCTGCTATCACAGCAGCCTAAGGGTTAAACGAATTGGAAATTCTTTGTTTTCAAAATAACAAAAGGCAGCAGGGCACAAAATTCAGCCAACTCTGCTATGACATATTCGATTATAGCTTATGTACCAACCAGTGTCTGTAAAGTAATTGCTTTACTGAGTGTAAAATTAGCCACAGCAAGTAGAAATTCTCTACCGACAGAACTATTTAGCAGACTTTTGCCTGCAGATTCTTGCTCCCAGGAAAAAGTACAGCGTGGGCTGCAAATTAATGTTAATTTCCTAAGGGACCAAACTGGTTAAACAGTATATAGCCTGATTGTAAATATACAGGGATGTGGGGGTTGAAATGTATGTTTGTGCAGCTTGTTTCCAGAAGAAACATCAATTTGTGTGTCGTACAGACACTTGAGATTAAAGTTTATTGTATTTTAGGAGTCATCCTTCTCAGAAAGTGGTTTTTTTAAATGTTTTATACATTTTGATTATAAATAGGAATTTTACTATGCAGTAATTAAATGGTGTTCATATTTTACAGCATGCCTAGCATTTATTTACATACCAGTATTCTTTCCCCTTCCAGACCACCTCATTTTAAAATATAATTCTAAATCCTTTGAAAGACTGAATAATTCAAATATTGAATTTCCCCACTCATTATCATCTTTGTAATGTTGGTGCTTGTGCATTATGAGATCATAGCAAAGTGAGGATAGCTTATGAGGAATGCTTGTTCAATGCACAGTGCAGTTCCCACTAGTTCTAATCAGATCTGTGCATTTAGGGCCCAGTCTTGCAAACGCTTACATGAGTAATCCTTACTCTCACAAATAGTCTAATGAAGTTAATGAGGCTACTCTTATGTGCATAAGGGTGTGTAGGATTGGGCCTGTTGTTTCCTGTTGAATAAAGCATCTTATTCTAATCACAGAGCTACAGCAACATGTATCATGAAATCTTGCACCAGTGTCTTAGCGTTAAAGTCTGAAAATTAAAAGGTAATTAAAACAGAATGATTATCTTTTAGTTCTGAAGTACATGCACAGGTATCTCCTGCATTTACCTCTTGCCATCTTTTTAATTGTTACAAACTAAGATAATACTCCAAATTTAGCATATAGCAGCACCTTTCCCAATTTATCAAATCCTTGCTGTAGTTGATTTACTTTCTAACACACCATGTTCATAGTGTCCTCTTTTAAATTATCTTTTCATGTAAATGAAAGACGGTGATTAATCCATTCACATCAACAAGGCTATTTGTAGGAGCATATATTATTCCTATCAGAATAATTTCAGCTTGGTGATACCAGCAGTGTATCTTTTGTATGAATTCTTGACCAAATGTAAAAAAGTATGTATAAAAGAAAAGATATAGGGCCAAATCCTCACTGGTATAAACTGGCATAGCTCCATAAGCTTCAGTGGAAAATTGATGTAACTTCATTGTCGTCAGTGGAGCTATGCCAGTTTACATGAGCTGAAGACTTGACTTATAAAGTTGCATTTTTTAAGTAATTTATAATAAAGAGGATCAGCATAAAATAATAAACTGCCAGAAAGACCATCTTCTCAGGAAATGTAGCCACTTCTTTGTAGAACACAAAGGCATTAAAATGCCCTTTAAAACAGGAAATCTGAAATAATAAAATCGACGTTTAAAACACCATTTTAATAAAACCTAAAATCTGACTTGAATGCACAAAATTAAGGATGTTGTCGTTTAAGGTTATCCCTTTGTTTTATTTTCATTTATCTTGCTGGATTTAAGAATGATTTCTTTTAAGTCTGTATTCTGGGCCCTTGAACAGTGGGAAATCGCCTATGACATAATGTAACCTTTTAAGAAAAATATCCTGGTTCATGACTGGCTGAAAACAATTATATGATGAGTCAGCATTATTGTACTACTCTCTCAAGATGAACAATAATACGGACTCAAAGAATATTTACTATCAGATCCCGAATGCAAATCTGTATTTCCAGGCTGGCTTGTCAGAAGTCAAGTAACTATTCTTTCTGCGATCTGTAACTTCATCTCCTTTTTAGAGTGTGACTTTTAAAGGAGATTATTCCAAATATTTCTGATTTTTGCAGGGCCCAGTTCTGCCTTGATCCTGGAAGTAAAACTCCAGTACAAATCAGTTTTGCATCTGTGTAGCTGAGATCACGTTGGTCTTTATGACTGTATGTGTAAATAACTGCCATGGATTTAGTTTTCAGGCCCCAATTCAGCAAGAGACGTAAGCATATGCACAATGTTAATTATATGAAAGTCCTATTAAAGTTACACACATGCTTACATCTCTTGCTGAGTTGAGACCTTATAAATATCAAGAATTTGTCATTTAAAGCACAATATTTTAGGGTGTTGCATAGGATAGGTTTTTCCATTTAATACCTGCTATCCAGCTAATCAAACCTCTAAAAATTCCATTCAATATGAGCTTATATTAAACACACATTTTTTGAAAACAATCATATATGCATTTGGGACAGTTTTACCTCCTGTTACACAGTGTGTGCAGCAAAGACACTGTTTGTTACTAGTGGAAGGACTGCTAATTAATATGATGTAGAACCCTTTGCTACGCCTCTCTAGCTTCAGCTAATGTCATCATCTATCCCTAACTGAGACTTAATGCGTTTACAGCAGAATATAAATTACTGCTGTACCCTATAGAGTCGCATCCTGCAAAGGCCACACTCCTTCCATTCCCATTGATTCCACCTTGCAGCACTGGACACTTTGTGACAACACTATTATAGGTGGGGCTAGTCACTCTGCCTGTTATGAAGGTTGCTCAACATTTCCCATTATAAGACCCTGTTTTCAGATTATTTAATTGTGCCAAACTTGAACCAGTTAGGCTAAACTTTTCCATGCTGAGTGTCTGCCTTGGGCTGATATTTTTATTTATTTATTTGTTTTTTATTTCAGCCAAAATAGTTCATTCTTTCTGAGAACAAGGCTAAGGGAAAATATTGTTTACCCCATTTTACAAAAATTCTGGCAACCTTGTTTTTGAAAAGCCCTAATGCCCCCATGCTTTGGGATGAGGATTTAAATTTGATAGAGGATGGTCTGTGTGTCAGGGATGTGCCTTTTGCTGTCCCCTTGAAAATCTGTCACACCGCAATTTCCGCATACTTAGTCGAGATTTAGATTGTAGCAGGTAAAATCTCTGAAGATTCCATTGTCACTCGTCATAGCCCCTTTATGGAGCTGTAACAGTTTACATCAGTTGAGGATCTGCACTGAAACCAAGAGAGGCATGGCCCAAGGAAACTCACTCTATCTATAATGACTATTCAACTATGATTAATACAGTTGGTCACTAAATGTCACCATTGCTCCATGCAGATATACAGTAACTGAAAATTCACAGCACCTGACAATGAAATAGAGAGTGGAGGGGGGAAAGTGCGGTATGAAATTTCCAGATAGGTAGCTTGATTCTTACATCTCCTTCTCTCCAGGTTCAGCTAATGCATGCAGAAATCATGTGCCAGTGCTGCTTGCTGTCATAATACAAAACTTCAATGAGAGCTTTGTCCAAGTAAGGACAGAGGATCAAGCTCTGTAATTGTTTAATCAGACTTTCCAAAACAGTCCAAATAACTTTCATTTCATTTTACCAGCCAGCTGGAGTGAAATGGGATTTCCTCCTCAGACCATGTATCAAACATGAAAAATATTTGTTTGCTAATTCAATAGTGCTGCACATCTCTGGTCCTCTACCTGCCTTTCTCTGAGTATGAGTAGCAGGCTGCTTTGTGGGCTCTCAGCGCACAGCAAAAAGGACAGGTGGCTTCTCTAACATTAATTATTGCTCAAATTTATTTTTAACTATGGTTAACTATTGAGCATATTTTGAAGGCCTAGGTCTTATTACCTGCATGGTCTACATACTAAGCAACAGTGGTCTCCATTCTCACTGCAGGATACAAGGCCCTCTCATTGACGGCAATGGGAACTACTCAAAACCCTGTGGTGGGAGAATAAAGCCCAATATTAATTAATGTTCTTTCCAGACATAGCAGTAGATTCAAGGCTGGAAGCCAAGAATTAGCAAAGGTTTTATTTTGTTTTGTTTTGTTTTACCTTAATTGAAGAGACCTTTGTCAGTTTTCACAAAGGAGAATAAATATGCCACTGAGCATTTGAAATGCGTCTTTCCAAGATTCGATTTTGATTAGAGCATTTTGTGTTTGTAATAATAAGCAGTTTTGAACTTCAGTACACTCAACGAGTTTAGATGTTGCACTTTTGTGTTTCCTACAGATCAATAGAAAACCTGCAGAGAGCTTTAGTGGCATGATCTTGCTGGCAATACCTATTTTTGTCTCAGCATAAATGCACCCACTGGCTCTTGGCCTGAAAACTATAGTTAATCTGTCATAATCCTTTCAAAATTCTTCTGTTCAGAGGCTGTTAAAAAGTATTTAGTTTTTCCAAATCACTAGGGACAGTATGCTTGCTTATATTTTTCTCAAGAAACCGAATAAATTCCCATCCAGAATGATCGTAGCAGCTTTTCAGAATTGTGCAGAATCCATATCAAATAAGTGGGTAAGGTACCTATTTTCTGACAGTGGATGTGTCTGCTTAAGTATTTGCACCGGATTATAATCAAGCTCTGAGTAAGAAGATTAAACAGACAAGGGCAGTGAAACTTCAAAGGCTGACCGAACGTGCTTTGTGAGTTTTTATTCCACTGATCTGTAATGTCTGCTTTTCCCTTCCTCTCATTAGCACTAAAAAATAAGCCAGCAGTACATCATGTATTATTTGTATGTGGTGCATTCGAGGTGTGGGTGTGCAGTGCTTTTTTAAATGCAGTGGCAGATAACAGACTTTATTAAAAATAACTATAATACAATGAATGCACAGCTGGAATTCAGATATACTTCAGATAAAGCTCACTTTAGAAACTTAACTGCAAAAGTTTTCCTTCCAAACATAAATGAGGAACAGAGAGCCTTAGACTTCAGGTTCTTGCTCCAGATCATAGCCAACTTTAATACTTCTCCATGAAGAAGATTAAGTAGCAACAAAAAGTTGGCTCCTTTTGCAGAGTAAAAAGAACAGGGTGAAATAACAACCTGCATTGATGGTGTACAATCCAGTTGTTCTGATGATTGTCAGCTTGTCTTTTCAATATTCTGTGTGGAGGAGTCACATGCATAGCATCACTTATCAACACATCCTGAACTTATCTCCCCTGAAATGCTTACAGTAGGGTTTCCAAAACTGGGGGTTACAGATCTCTCGAGGGGTTCATGGAGAGGATGTATCTATCTATCCAGGCACTTACATGGCCCTCATTTCTTCCGTAGCGGAGCACCCGGGGAGGGGAGTTATGAAAGGTCTCACACAAAATTCAGTATATTTAAAATGGCAAAAAAAATGGATAAACACAAGCCTGGAATACCGTACCCCTTTAAAACCTCTACATTGATATGAGTACCTCAACTAGGGGTTTGGTGTAGACTAGCACAGCACATGTGTGCTTGTGAAACAGGCTGCTAAAGACTCAGCTAGTGAAACATGATTAATCTCTTATGGGAGGATGGTTATGTGAGTGTGCCTGGATTTACCTTACACAAAATGGTACAAGTCCAATTAAAAATGTTCTTTAATGTGTACCACAAAGCACAACTACCCATGCACATGAACAACGGCAAAATGTGCTACCGAACTGGAAAATTGGATGACAGCACTGCTGAGCATCATGTAACCACATTGCATCTATCATTCAGTCTGTGGAGCTCACTTCTGGCCAAGGGTTGATTCAGAAAGATTGATGGTTTCAAAATGAAGGTAGCAGCAACAGATTCCAACGACAGCTCAGAAAAGTAAAAGTAAATGCAGCATAGAATGACACATGGGTTTTATATCAGTTGATTTGAAACCACTGGTTGTAATGTGCTCTAAAATGCTGGCTGCTGCCAAGACCATGATGTTTTCAAACTTATTGCAATATTTAAAAAGGGAATATTGAATTGGATTGTGGACTTTTGGGGAAAGAAAGCCTGAAGCCTGGAAAGACATGATTATTCAGACTGGCATTGTCAATAGGAGTGCCCTTCAAACATCTTATTTGATATCTGTACAATCATGTAACTGCAAAAGTCATTTAACATTACAGAAAATCTTAGGCTTTCCTTCACAATATACATGATTTCAGAAGTTGCAGAGGCTGAAGCAGCTATACACATACAAGGAGAATGTTCATTTAAAATGTTTGGAAAACAAATATTTCATTTCATTGTGAGCACCATATTGCAATTTACACGGATGGTGCCAGAACAATGTGTGGAAGGAAATAAGTCCAGGCCATACTGGTCCACAGCACTGTATCTAATCCCTGAGGGCTGCATTGTTTCAGATACCATCAAATTCCCGATGCTAGAAAATGCCTGATAACCTGTTTCATGTGGTTCATAAAGCTGTAGTGAATTTCATTGTGCTGTCTAATGAATTATTGACTTTTGCAATGCTCTATGACGGCACGGGTTCCATTCACCAGCAACTCCTAAAAAAGGAAGGGAGGTAACTTTTACCTGGTACATTGATAGCTTGACTGTTTGAAATAAGAGCAAGAGTACAGGCTTTTCTAAATGACCAACTCTCTCTCCTTGCTGGTTATATAAGTAATTATTCTTTGGTGACATGCTTTTGCTTCTTTGGGGACTTTAGTGAAGTAAACTCTTCTCTCCAGGGACAGAATATGAATTTCATCCAGAAGACAGGTTTATCCATATCTTTGAATTGTGACTGTGGTTAACATTTTGTACCTCTGTAAAATCAAAGTATCATTTTCAAATCTTACTTAGTTCGTTTGGTGTTAGAATGGTGACAAAGTTTGGGAAACCTTGGTATACAGCTATTCCTGAGCTATACTTTCCATTCATTGTTTTCAAATCTAATTGAACAATATTGCTGCAATAGACTTTCTAATTGCATTGCACAGAATTGTGGCGTTGTTTAGCTCATCTACAATTCCTGTTTGAAAAACATTATGAGCTTGATATGATGAGTTCTGGTTTGCATTTGCAGGGAAAATGGTCCCGCACAATTCCAATTTGTCTTTATAATTAGTGTCCTCCTTCCCTGCTCTCACTATGCCTTGGTGAAGAAGTTCATGCTTTCCTCAGTAGATGAGAGTACCCTATTAGAATTTAAGGAGTCTATCCTCCTGAAACGTGCATTGTAAATATCTCATTTGACAATCAAAGCTATATTTCAGGAAGGAAACTAAGAGGCAGACATTTTACGGTACCGACTACTCAGCAAATATATCCATATTTTATTTCCCTTTTCCTATTTCAGGGTCAAAAGGCTTGGATAGAGAAGACCTTTTCAAAAAGAGAATGCATCTACATAATTGCCAACAACAAAGATGTTAACAGGTGACAATTTTTAAGCGTTTACATTGGTAGATAAAACAATACTTATCACTGAAGTCAATGGAATTGTTCTGAACGTATATGATGTAGCTGAAGCTGATTTCTATTCACTGTGCTTGAGGGAAAGAAGGCAAGGGAGCAAAAGTGAAAGTGAGGCAGAGGGCTTGTCTACACAGAGCAGCAGTGTACGCTGGGCTGGGGGAGGAGGAATTTCTAAACAAAACTAATGTGTTGCTCCATGTGGAAACTGGAGTTAGTCTGTGGGGAAACTGCTGGAGTGCACTAAAAGTACCATAGTGTGCTTTAATATAGTACTGTTAGAGACCAGCAGAGTCTATGCCAGGCCTGCACTACTCGTAAAAAGCAGCGAGGGACATATTACTCCCAAGAAAACAGCTGAGGGCTGAAACCCACCGCACCCCTCAAAAATCACCCCTCCCAGCACTGCCCAGGCCCCCGAAACACCCCCTCACCCAGTGCCACCCGACCCCGCGGAAACAACACACCCCCCAGCACCGCCCCACCAAAACAGCAGTATTGAACCTTGGTAATATGTTATAGCGGGCCCCTAAAGTAATATAATTAGGTAAAAGAAAACTGTCTTTTCACAAGAAGTAGAATAAGATCTTTCCCCCTACTTTGTAATCAATTGCCCTGTTGAATGAATGAGGTGCGAATGAGGAAGGCGTGGAAGGCAGCACCTCCAGACAGCTACAACCCTTGATGAGGGGATGGGAGCCAAACCAAGGACAGTCAAACTTGTCAAGTGGGCTGACCAGAGAAGAGCAGACATAGTGATGGCCTTGGGGGTGAGAAGCAAGCACCTTCCTTTGGGAACCCCTCTTTGCATCATTTGGACAACCCCCAGTCCAGAGAAAAGCAGCAAAAAGGACCAATTTTTATGAGAGACAAGATCAGTAGAACAGGTCAGCCACCAGCTCGCTGCTTGCCTCCTCAAGCCCCCAAGTATAAAGCCCCCTGCCACTGCCCGCCCGCTTGGCTCGTCATCCCCCCACCCCTCCCAGCTCGCCTACTCACACCCCACCACCCCGCTCACCCTCCTCAGCCCTCTTCTCCCCCACTGCCAGCTCACCTGCCCCCCTCCACTGCCTGCCCGCTCAGCTCGTCATCCCCCCAACCTCCCGGCTCGCCTACTCACCCCCCGCTGCCCACTCGCCTCCTCATCCCCCCACCACCACTGCCAGCTCACCTGCCTGTCCGCTGCTGCTTGCCTGCTACCCCCTCACCAGCTTACCTGCCTGCCCGCTGCTGGCCTCTTACCTTCTGCCGCTGCCCCTGCCTCTTGCTGCTGACTGACCCTCACTCCCCAGCCTGACACTGGCCTCTTTCACCACCCCGTCCACCCGCTGGCCGGCCGGCCAGCCAGCCAGGCAGCTGGCCAGCCAGCCAGCCGTTGGCTTGCCCCACCCGCCGCTTGCCTACTCACCCCCCATGGGCCGCACAGTAAGCCCGTGTGGACCACATTGCAGTCCGTGGGTCACATGTTGTGCAGGCCTGGTCTACGCAGTTGCAACACATTAATGCGCTTTAGAAATCACACACCTAAGGGGCATTACTGCACTGTGTTGACAAGCTCATACACTGCACACTCTTGCATAGAACGGAAGAAAGGAGCAGAGAGGAGGCCCATACCGGAGGAGTGGAATGAGTGTTAAGGGAAGAAGATGGAGTATAAGGCCAGAGAAGCAGAATGTAGCAACTTCTTGGAGATTTCATAAAACCAGAACACAACTTTACATTGGATTCTGAATCATGAGAAGCCAAGAGATGGTACAATCCTGATTCATGAGTAAGGTAGCATGGCCTTAAGTGTCTGGATGTAGTTGTACCGTAATACTTAGTATTACTGCTCCTGTATGTCAATTTGCTAAATTGTGCCTTGCTTTAGTGGCCTCTCAGAAGTGGAAGGGGATTCAAGGTGCCCCTTATGCTGTTGCAGGTTAGCCACATTGTGTATAGCAGCAGAAAAGGGAGACAGGCTCCATAGAGCTGCTATTTTCTCCAGCACAGGAACCAGACCCTCAGGTCCAATCCTCTTACAGGGGTGATGTGAAACATTTAGTCCTGAGCACTAAGCAACAACGGTGAGCTGGTACCTCTGAAAAGTGGATTGGTATGTGTGCTTAAGTATGGTTCAGAGGAGGTGTTTCAGTGACTTCTAGAAAGTTCTATATGCCAGATACAAAATAGGTAGGTAAGCCAGAATCATGTGTGTCTGAAACCTAATTTTTTTTGTTTCGGGGGGAGTTCGGTTTCTTTTTTTAAAGAGGACACTATCAGATATTGGAGACAATATGTTCATCGTCGGTGCAAAATCTAACTTTGGTTTCAGGTGCTGCTGTGGCCAGCTTATTAGTCAACATATTCCAATTCCTCCAAGTACAGCAGCTAACAAAAATGGAGAGGAAACAAGCAATTGGAACTCAGCCAGAAAAATGGTCCATCAGTAAACACACCCAAACATGTCCAACAGATGCCTATGGAAATCTTGAGTTCCAGGGAGGGGACATTCAAATAAGGCCATGGTAAGGAACGGAACACATGCTATACAACATCTGTCATCTAGATCCCAGCTCACTGAGGGCCTGATCCAAGCTTGACAGTGTTGGAAACTAAAGTCCTGTGTCTTTCGGCAGATCAGGTATAGTATACGTAGCCGCAATCCAAGCTTCTCAAGCATTCCTCTGTGCCTGATCGCTGTTCTAGAAAGAGCCACTCCTGGAATTGCTCCCTGTGCACATTGTCCATGGCCTCTCTGTAAGACTGCCAAATTAGATACGCTGGGGTGCAAAGGAGAACAACATATTGCAAAACCAATAGAAGTTACAGAAACAAACACCATATGTTCTCCCATCCCCGTTTAATAGAATGCCAGTAGTTTAAAAAAGAATTGCCATAAGGTCATAATTTTAGAAATAAATATAATATAAAAAGCCATGCTTAAGAGGTAGAAAAACTAACAAAACAATGAGATGTTGCATAAGCCAACTTTGGCACTGTAGGTAAGGACTCTAGTTTGGTAGTCAAACAGGGATTTGATTAGTCAAAGAAAACATCTTGATCTTTTTCCAGGGAGGTAATTTCCCCTAGTTCAAAATCCTAATGAAACTTACTACTTCTCCTTTCCACCCAGGCTGGGGTTTTAAAATGGCATCCTCTTTTACTTATAGATTTCATAGATTCCTATACTCCAAGGCCAGAAGGGACCACTGTGATCGTCAAGTGTGACCTCCCATATAACAGTGGCCACAGAACCTCCTCACACACACACACACAAACTCCTAGAGCATATCTTTTAGCACAGTGTTTCCCAAACTTGGGACGCCACTTGTGAAGGGAAAGCCTCTGGCGAGCCGGGCCGGTTCGCTCCAGGCCAATGGAAGCGGCATGGGCAGAGGGACAGAGCAACTCCCATTGGCCTGGAGCAGCAAACCATGGCCAGTGAGAGCCACAGTCGTCAGAACTTGCAGACATGGCAGGTAAACAAACCGGCCTGGCTCACCAGGGGCATTCCCTACACAAGCAGCACCCCAAGTTTGGGAAACAGTGTTTTAGCGAACACCCAATCTTGATTTAAAAGTGCCAGTGATGGATAAACCACACAAATCCTAGTAATTTGTTCCAGTGGTTAATTACTCTCACTGTTAAAATGTATGCCTTGTTCTGAATTTGTCTAGCTTCAACTTCCAGTCATTGGATCATACATTATATCTTTCTCTGCTAGATTGACTACTATCAAATATTTGTTCCCTGTTTAATGAATGGCACATTCTCAGCTTCTCAACAGTGGAGCAATGCGGCTCAGGCTTACTAATTCTTCTCATTACAAGTAATATAGAAACTTTGTTATACAATGTTTAAAAAGCATTAAAATCCTTCCTTGCTCATTTTAGACTTGTTGATTCCTCAATTCTCAGTCAATGGAAGGTATCACAAAGAAAACAGCACTGTAATATTAAGGCACTGTTACAAACTATTTTGCAGTATATACGTGTATCGTATGACACCAAACCAGATTCTCTGCTTCATCTCATGGTGAAAGACTGGCAACTGGAACTTCCCAAGCTTTTAATCTCTGTCCATGGGGGCCTCCAGAATTTTGAATTGCAACCTAAATTGAAACAAGTATTTGGGAAAGGCCTGATCAAGGCTGCCATGACAACAGGAGCCTGGATTTTCACTGGAGGAGTTAGTACTGGTAAGAAATTACCATCTTCTGAATTTTACTTATGGAGTAAATGTTTCTACATATGGTCTTATTGGTAGAAGACATGAAAGTGCATAAGTGATTCATAGGTCAGAAGGGACCACTGCAACCATCTCGTCCGACCTCTTGCATAACACAAGCCATAGGTCTTCCCTGAACTAATTCCTGTTTAAATTAGAGCATATATTTTAGAAAAAACATCTAATCTTGATTTAAAATCTCCCAGTGATGGTGAATCCACAACGTTTAGTAATTTTGTCCCAAAGGTTTATTACCCTCTCTGTTAAAAATGTGCACCTTATTTCTAGTCTGAATTTGTTCAGTTCTAGCTTCCACTCCTAGCCATTGGATCTAGTTATGTCTTATCTGGTAGGTTATAGAGCCCACTATTATCAAATTTCTGTTCTCCATGTTGGTACTAATAAACTGTGATCAAATCACCCTTTAACATTCTCTTTGTCATAGTAAATGGATTGAGGTATTTGAGTGTTTCACTATAAGGCATGATTTTCAATCCTTGAATCATTCTCCTGGCTCTTCCCTGAACCCTCTCCAACATCCTTCTTGAATTGTGAACACTAAAACTAGATAAAGTATTCTAGTAGTAGTCATACCAGTACCAAAAACAGAGATCATCTAACTTGACCTACTTCTACTCAAAATTCTCCTATTTATATAGCTAAAGATCACATAAACTCTTTTTGGCTATAGCACTGGACTGGGAGCTCATGTTCAGTTGATTATCCACCATGATGCCCAGGTTTTTTTCAAAGTCATTGCTTCCAATGATATAGTCCCCTATCCTATAAACATGGCCTGTACTCTTTGTTCCTGGATGTTATGAGCTTATTGAAACACAAATGACTTGCATCCAGTTTACCAAGTGATCCAGTTTGCTCTGTATCGGTCACCTGTCCTCTTAAGGACATAAGAATGGCCATAGTGGGTCAGGCCCATGGTCCATCTAGCCCAGTGTTCTGTCTTCTGACAGTAACTGGTACCAGATGCTTCAGAGGGAGTGAACAGAACAGGGAAATTTATTGAATGACCTAAAATCTCATAATGCCTGTATATAAATCCCTGGTATGCCCACCCCCTATCCTGAATCTGCGTACATCTGCATACAGATCTGGTCGCCCCCTCTCAAAAAAGATATATTGGAATTGGAAAAGGTACAGAGAAGGGCAACAAAAATGATTAAGGGTATGGAACAGCTTCTGTATGAGGAGAGATTTAAAAGATTGGGAGTTTTCAGCTTAGAAAAGCAATGACTAAGGGGGATATGATAGAGGTCTATGAAATCTTGACTGGTGTGGAGAAAATGAATAAGGAACTAAGATAACATACGAACTAGGGTCACCCAATGAAATTAAAAGGCAACAGGTTTAAAATAAACAAAAGGAAGTACCGTATATACTCGATCATAAGCCGGTTCATTTATAAGCTGATCCCCCCCCAGATGGATAAATAAAAATGGAAAAATTTTATAACCCGTTCATAAGCCAACCCTATAATTCAGGGGTCAGCAAACTTTGGCTCTCAGGCCATCAGGATAAGCTGCTGGTGGGCAGAGATGGTTTGTTTACCTTGAGCATCTGCAGGCACGGAGGTAAACCTAAGTAAACAAAGTGTCCCAGTGTGCCAGCTGCTTACCCTGACAGGCTGGGACAGCAACTGGTGGGGAAATTTTTTGTGGGGGAGAAGCTGGGAGTCAGGAGTAACCCCTGTGACCACCCCCCACATGACCCCACTTCTAGCCCGGGACCCCCACACTCTCCCCATCCCATCCCTTCCCACCTTATCTGGGGAGGATGTCTCTGGCCTGGCTGGAGCTGCTCCAGCAGGCTGGGCAGTGCAGCCACAGCCAGCTCCGGTGGGCCAGACCGGGCAGCGCGGCCGCAGCATGTTCCAGCGGGCTGGGCTGGGCGGCGTGGCCACAGCATGCTTGGGTTGGGCCAGGCGACACAGCCACAGGATGTTCCGGCGGGCCAGGCAGTGTGGCCACAGCCTGGTCTGGGGGACGGGGCCAAGTGGCACAGCTGCAGCCTGCCAACTCCAGAGCTGCAGTTGCTTCGGAGACTCGGGGGAGAGCAGCATGGCCAGAAGTGGAGAGACACTGGCCCCACCTCTTCCCTTCTGGCTCTGCTGGCTGTGCTGCCTCTCCTTGCTCCCTCTGTTGGGGGGGAGCGGCTGTGTCCCACTTCTCCCTCTCTATGCCTGTTTATAAGCCACACCCCTTCTCCGGTACGTCCCTTTTTTACTAAAAAAATTCAGCTTATGAACATGTATATATGGTACTACTTCACACAACACACAGTCAGTCTGTGGAACTCTCTGCCAGGGGATGTTGTGAAGGCCAAAAATATAACAGGGTTCAGAAAAGAACTAGATAAGTTCATTGAGGATAGTTCTATCAATGGCTATTAGCCAGGATGGGCAGAGATGCACCACCATGCTCTTGAGTGTCCCTAGCCTCTGTTTGCCAGAAACTGGGAGTGGGCGATAGGGAATGGATCACCTGATAATTTCCTTGTTCTGTTCATGCCCTCTAAAGCACCTGGCACTGGCCACTGTCAGAAGACTGGATACTGGGCTAGATGGACCACTGGTCCAGTATAGTTGTTCTTATGTTCGTCCAGTGGACCCACTGATTTTTTGCCCCACTCTTCATTATTTACCACTTCCCCAATTTTTGTGTCATCTGCAAGATTTTGTTTTTTTCTGAGTCACTGATAAAAATGTTAGAGAGCAGAGGGCCAAGAACCAGTCACATATTCTCAGATTGTAAAATGTAATTGTAAATGGGGAATCATCACTGTCTGTCAGTTTTTAATCCATTTGATGTGGGCTATGTTGATACTGACTGAGCTTCAACATATTCAAATGTAATTTCTTTTAACCATATTTCTAGTATATGGTGGGCAGAGTTAATTACACTATATCTTTATAATTGGTTATTTCATAGAAAATGTATGCAAACTAAAGGCCTGATCCTGCATTATGATGCACGCAGGCAGATCTCTGTGCCTGCGTGGGGGCCTCTTTGACAGATGTTTTATAGGTATATATTACATGCCCTCCTAAGACTCTCACAAATGTAAGATGGTGATTGCTCTCGATGAGAACAATGTTTAAATAAATAAATGTTTGATTTATTAGATATCTATCATTTAGCTTGCTGCCGTATCGCACACACAAGAAGACCCCAGTTTTGCCAAGACTTACGCATGTGCTTAAACTAACACACTGTGAATAGTCACACTGAAGCCAATGGTACTATTCACAGTATGTCAGTTTAAGCTCCAAATGAGAGTCTTTGCAGGACTGGGGTTGAAGTGACTTCAGTGGGGCTTCATGAGGATGCAGGGTTCACCCACACACATTACAATATAAGATCAGTGCCTAAGAAAGCAACTGGAATAAGGATGGTTTCTCTCTTTGGGATCTACTACTTCAAAGTGTAATCTAAGTGCAGCTACTCTTAGGAGGCAGTTACCTGCCACAGCTTCAGTTTTGACTGTTTCACTCCATTTCTAGTTTCCTGGACTTCCAAGCAATATCTGAATTATTGCATTTCCTCAAGCTAAAGTAAAGTTGACTAATTTTTCTTGGTGTATCATAAGTCATAGCTATTAGAAGTGGTAAAGTCTTATTTAGTCATTTAGACCCGTCTCCTTTTCCATGCAGGACTATTTTCCATTGTATATTATCCAGTGCTTTGTCCACTTCAGTTATAAATTATTCAAGGAATGGTTCTTTCATCAATACCTTTGGAAGTGTGTCAACAAAATGAAGAGACAACATAGGACAAGGGACTGTGTTATAACGTTTTTCACTCATATTTTATGGTTTTTATATTTAAATGGACCCTATCAATGTGAAACTCACATTTCCCTGCAACAAAACTTCTCTCTCTTTTACTTACAAATAGCACCTAAGATTGCTAGAACTGAAAAAGTACTTTTTGCTATTTTTGTTTGTTTTCTTTGTGTATTTTATAGTGCTTTCTCCCCCTTGATATGAAGACCCTTGTATACAGAGCAAGGGAGCAGAAAACTGTTTCATATAAAAAAAAATTAAAGATTTTTTTTAAATTTCAAAGCATATTATTTAAAGGATGATTTTTCAGAAACTAGAGTTTTCTGAAAACAGTTTCAAAAATTGTGTGCCTTTCAAGTATATTACACTGTAAAGTTAGAAAATAGAAATCAGCACTTCAGCATAAGCCTCTGAAGTGTCAATAATGAATTTGAATGAATTGTACCTGTAGGAGTAATTCGCCATGTGGGAGATGCCTTGAAAGATCATTCTTCCAAGTCCAGAGGACGAATCTGTGCCATAGGAATTGCACCATGGGGCATTGTGGAAAATAAGGAGGATCTGATTGGGAAAGATGTAAGTCTCTACTGTAAGAAAACTCTCATAGTGGGATATCAACTGTGTAACAAAATGCATGCTTCGTCTGTTTGCAGTTCTTGTGTATTTGTTTTTCTCTCTTTCCAGAGTATTTCTAGAGCTGAAATTAATGTACATTATTCTAACATTCTCCATCTGATTATGCTCAAAATGTTTTGCTGAGGAAAGGGGGAAGAAGGTAACAGTAGTTGGGCAGGCATGTGGCATCTTCTCCATGTACAACGAGGAAAGGAAGGAGCTGAAGATGATAATTTACCTTTAGTCTCTCAATGGAGACATGAGAGAGGGTATATTTGTCATAAGTGTTCTAAGGGTTAATAAATGTTGATTGATTTTAATCTTGAATTCCAGCATATTGCACGTGTCTCTGTGATCTCCAACAGCTACTACTGATGACACAAAGGACAATTCATGCAAGCTATGAAGCGTGTTCTGTTTTCAGCACAGTTACAGATATAATTGATGTGTCACAGATAGATAATGCCTGTGTTCGTCTAGGAAACTGGTTACTCTTGAGAACACTTTTTCAGTAAAGATATACTTAAGATGTATTCATTTCACTTGTTGCTGTATCAATACAAAATAAGTATAGTATGTGTAGCTAAAAAGGTACTTTTTTAGTGCAAGTAGCAGGGGCCTGTTTTTTGTGTACTGGAAACTGCTGGGTTCTAACCCCAATGCCATATGCTGAGAGTTTTGTAGACATCCAGGGTGCCCATACATGGGCAACACAAAGGATTCATTATAGATTGGCACTCAGCTGTTGAATATGAATTACTCGGGGCTCCAGGTTATGCAGAAGAAAATTTTGGCAAATTGGCTGAGGGAATTACACAATACAATGGCTATGGAGAAGGTTTTTAGCACTTGTAAAGGAGCAAGTGAGAGATCCTTTAGTTACTGGCTGGACAGCTAAAGACAGGTTCTTCTTTATTTCACATTATAAAGGCCTCTATTACTAGATTCTCTTCTTGGTGCGGCATGTCGTTATTTTGAAAATTGTGGCTGTGGGTTTATTACATGTGTATATATAGTAGCAAGTAAAGCCTTTTTTTCATTTTTATGCACATATCCCTCTGACAGGTGTCAAGAGTTTACCAAACAATGTCAAACCCTCTAAGTAAGCTCTGTGTGCTCAACAGTTCTCATACACACTTCATCTTAGCGGACAACGGCACACTTGGTAAATATGGAGCTGAAGTTAAGTTGCGACGTCAACTGGAAAAACACATCTCCCTTCAGAAAATTAACACACGTAAGTTCAATGGGAGATTTTAGACAAACTGTGAACATTAATATCTTGAACGAAGTGGATTTTCAAAAAAAATTATTCTTGTTGGACTGAAATTTAGATTTTTTTGTGCTGGTTGTTGACCACAGACTGAAACTTGATCAGATCAGTGTAACTGGAACAAAAACATGTGCTGCCTGATTACTAACACAGAAGGCTTGAATCTAACAGGATGGGAAATATAGAAGAGTAAGGCTCAGAAAAGGAGGAAGGGAAGGTGAGGAATAATAGAGAGAAGGAAATTCAATGACACAAGACTTTCAGTGAAAGAGATTCATGAAGGAAAAGAAAGATAAAGATATTTTGTGTACTTCAAGCCAATGTTCAGAGGCCTCACTGAATACACTCTAGGGAATAATGCTTCATCTAATTTCTTTTAACCAGTATTCTGTGGTTCCTGTTTCCAAGAGTGTGCGCTAACATTTTTTATTTCTCTCTATTTGGGTTTGTATCCCCTGAGTTTCGCTTTGAATTTCACAGTCAAAATTCTGCAACTCTTCTGATGAATTTAACCAGAGATTTGCATTTTTAATGAATCTCTAACCTAGGCAAATCTCATCTAGTTTAAGGGTTTCACATGTAAAGTTTCATGCAGATCTACTGTTTACTTCTTCCCCATTATCCATTTCTAAATCATTTATCAGATGCATTTTGTGTGATTTCTCTCAAAACTTGATCAGTGATTTCTTTCTCCATTGAACCTTCTGTAATATCCTGATCTGGAAAAAAATATAAATGAGAGAGATGGCTGGGCTGGTTTTCCTGTGGTTGCCCAGCTGTAATTATTTTTATTCTAAATAATGCATAGTTATTGAATAATGTCTCAAAACAGGAGGCCGATTTGAGAATCTGCAACTGAGACAAGGGCAAAACGAAAACTATATTCATTAACATGTCAGCTTTAAAAATTTTCTGCTGCCTCTTCAGACATATCATTGAAGTTTGAGTCTCTTGAGCTTATTATCAGAGGACTGGAAGTGGGCACACTTTAAAAATAACTATTAAAAACGTTAATTAGATCTCCTGAGTTTCAGAGTTTGGCATTCACCAGGTATGGATTCCTAAACTTTGGCAGGAATAACTAGGCTTGAAAATACTCCATGTTATCTAATAAGTATTAATAGTCATTGATTTTTCCCCCTCACTCAAAAATCAATGGGAGGAGAAACAGCATCATTAATAATTTACTGTACTTTTTAAATAGTCTATGGTCTTGCTTGGTGGGGGGGTGGGGATATGAGGTAGGTGAGAGAGAGAAGTTAATATGAAATAATAATGTTTTTTAGAACCCTGCCTGGATACAAAATTTGTATCTGCATCCGATCCATGGATATAAAGTGGATATCCACAGATTTGCAGGGCTCTAATTATTTTCTCTTTTTGACAACCCCTGATTTCATGAAGGTCTTATGAAATATTTGAAACCTTTGTAAAACCAGGGTTTTGTAAAAATAAACTTTGGTTTTGATGTGAATTTCAGAGAACATGGAGATTTGGGGTCAGAAAATCTGGTTTTACGTAAGTAATATGATTTTTATTTTTGAAACTGTTAGGAATCAACTTCAGCCAGTGGGCCAATTTGTTCTCTCAGTTGCAACCACATACCTAGTACTTTTATAGTGCTGTAACTTAGAAAAGAATTTGGCTCATTACTTTTCAAATCAACAATAAATAGTATATGTAAAGGGGGCTTTTTAATTTCAAGATTGAAAAAATAAGGTGATTATTTAAAAAAAATCATTAAAAATAAAATCTTTCCTATAGCTGAAATAAATCTTAACATTTTAGTGCCTCAGGTAATGATTATCCTAGGGAGCTTTCAGTGGCTGTTATTTCTTAAATAAGAGGAAATCAATTCAAAATAGCAGTGACATAGGGACTGATAGCAGCTACTAACTGGGGTTTTTAAATGGTCTTAAAAAAGCAGAAGAACATAACAGAGTGTCAGATAAAGGCTAAAGCACCTTTGTTTTATACACTTCTGGAGTTTGGTTTTCTTCCTTTCTTATTTAATTGGTGTTTGGTCATTTCACCATCAATAAAACTAAAGATGGGAATCTGACAAAGTACAGGAGTTAACAACATGAGGGAAGCCTCAATCCAGTTACTAGTGGCCACATAATTTAAAAAATAAAAGTCACTCCAAGTGGCACTATTTGGCACCCTTGTTGGACGTCTAAGCAGAGATGTGAAAGGCTCAAAGGTAGTCATCAATGGCTCCATGTCCAGTGGGCAGCCGGTATCAAGCGGAGTGCCCGAAGGCTCGGTCCTGGGGCCAGTTTTGTTCAATATCTTCATTAATGATCTGGAGGATGGCGTGGACAGCACCCTCAGCAAGTTCGCAGATGACACTAAACTGGGAGGAGTGGTAGATAACGCTGGAGGGTAGAAATAGGATACAGAGAGACCTAGACAAATTAGAGGATTGGGCCAAAAGAAATCTGATGAGATTCAACAAGGACAAGTGCAGAGTCCTGCACTTAGGACAGAAGAATCCCATGTACTGCTACAGACTAGGGACCGAATGGCTAGGCAGCAGTTCTGCAGAAAAGACCTAGGGGTTACAGTGGATGAGAAGCTGCACATGAGTCAACAGTGTGCCCTTGTTGCCAAGAAGGCTAACGGTATTTTGAGCTGTATAAGTAGGAGCATTGCCAGAAGATCGAGGGACGTGATCATTCCCCTCTATTCTGCATTGGTGAGGCCTCATCTGGAGTACTGTGTCCAGTTTTGGGCCCCACACTACAAGAAGGAAGTGGAAAAATTGGAAAGAGTCCAGCAGAGGGCAATAAAAATGATTAGGGGGCTGGAGCACATGACTTACGAGGAGAGGCTAAGGGAACTGGGATTGTTTAGTCTGCAGAAGAGAAGAATGAGGAGGGATTTGATAGCTGCTTTCAACTACCTGAAAGAGGGTTCCAAAGAGGATGGATCTAGACTGTTCTCAGTGGTAGCAGATGACAGAACAAGGAATAATCGTCTCAAGTTGCATTAGGGGAGGTTTAGGTTTGATATTAGGAAAAAAATTTCACTAGGAGGGTGATGAAGCATTGGATTGGGTTACTTAGGGAGGTGGTGGAATCTCCTTGGTTTGAGGTTTTTAAAGTCAGGCTTGACAAAGCCCTGGCTGGGATGATTTAGTTGGGAATTGGTCCTGCTTTCAGGGCTACCGGGGGGTGGAGGGAAGTGGGGCAATTTGCCCCAGGTCCTGCAGGGGCCCCTGTGAGAATATAGTATTCTATAGTATTGCAACTTTTTTTATGGAAGGGGCCTCCAAAATTGCTTTACCCCAGGCCCCCTGAATCCTCTGGGCAGCCCTGCCTGCTTTGAGCAGGGGGTTGGACTAGATGATCTCTTGAGGTCTCTTCCATCCCTGATATTCTACGATTCTATGATTCAATGGGCATAAAGGCTGAACCAATCTCTGGGATCCCTCCAGATCAGATATAGGATGCATTGGCTGGACAGTGTGAGGAGACTTGACCTACCGCTGTCCATGCTGTGCCTGTTCTGCAGAGAGATGAATTAAATATGCAGGGTTGCTGTTGTGGTACCTTCCACAGTTTCTCAGTGAACTTTTTAAAAAAACAGACAACCTCTTTATGAAATGTTGATCATTTTACAGAATTAAGAACTTGATCCAAATGCTTATGGGTAGTGAAATCAGACAGCTTGCACCTAATACTTTTTGCCTTGCATTTTCCTGAGTTCTAAGTGATCAAGTGACCAAGACTCCAGAGACCATGTGACCTGTGGGCTTCCCTTTGTCATCCTATGCCTGGAGTTCATAGTAGGGCAGGGACAGCAAAGGGATGCTCAGCTGTTGTCTCTTACATCGGCCAGCCATTTCAACCTAATGATAAAGAGAGCAAATTAATGCTTCTATCTGAAGAGAGAGCATAGATGGATGTCATGTTGAGGATGACATGGTGTTTAACTACCAAACTAGTCAAAAGTAGCAAGGAGACAATAGCCTGGAGCCATCAGAATATTAATTGGGGTAATAAGGTATTAGAGTTAGACTTCAAGGGTCGGCAACCTTTCAGAAGTGATGTGCCGAGTCTTCATTTGTTCACTCTAATTTAAGGTTTTGTGTGCCAGTAATACATTGTAATGTTTTTAGAAGGTCTCTTTCTATAAGTCTATAATATGTAACTAAGCTATTGTTGTATGTAAAGCAAATAAGGTTTTTAACATGTTTAAGAAGCTTCATTTAAAATTAAATTAAAATGCAGAGCCCTCTGGACTGGTGGCCAGGACCTGGGCAATGTGAGTGCCACTGAAAACCAGCTCGTGTGCCACCTTCGGCACCCGTACCATAGGTTGCCTACCGCTGGTATAGTTGATCTAGCTACAGATGGACTCTAACAAGATTCCCATGCAATTGAGATTGCAAAACGGATCACTTAACGCATGTGTGAATAAATAAACAGTAAGTAGCAGTACCGAAGAAAGTTGGCTGGGAGACATTTTGCTTTCTTTCTCTTGGGACTGTGGAGAAACATAGGCGATATCTTTCACGCCATCACCCAATCATGCGCACCCTCCATTTCTTTTCCTGAAGCTTCCTCACTGCTCTGGTTCACTGGGAAGCCATAACACAGAATTCACACACGTTCACACCATTCCACCTCTTTGAAACAAACCCAGTACCGTTACTTGTGTTTAATGACACACCTGTTTCTTTTACAGGTCTGGGACAAGGTGTGCCCGTGGTTGGGCTCATAGTTGAAGGGGGTCCCAATGTGATCTCTATTGTCCTGGAATGCCTGCGAGAAGAGCCCCCTCTGCCCGTTGTGATCTGTGATGGCAGTGGACGAGCATCTGACATTCTGTCTTTTGCACATAAATATTCTGAAGAAGGGGGGTAAGATTTTTAGGATCATTACAAAGGTTGTGGACAGATCAGGTCATTGGTGGTATGATACTACCCAGTTTGCCTCTATGTTGCCAGTAGAGGTGGATGAAAATTTTGAAATTTTGACACAAGCTTTCGTTCAAGTTACAAAATTGAATTTTAAAAACAAAAAGGATAAAATGTTCACGAAAATGTCCTGTTTTAATTCACCAACACATTTCTCAGTTTTCCCGTCTTCACCATCTTTCTAGTCTTCTCTACTGTATTCAAATTTAATTGAAATAACTCATCAGAAATCAATCTGTTTGATAGCTCACTGCTGCATGGCTGTCTATTGCAGTATGCCCGACGCTATGTCCAATTTCCCTATCAGATGATGATGAGATAATTGCATTGCTTGATGATGAGGAATCTTTGGAGTCTCTGCTTTCAGATTAGAGAGAGCAATTTTCTGTTGAGCTCTTAATTTATCTATATTTTGTAGCTTCAGCAGTTTTGCTGCTCTGAATGTCTGTTGGTAATATTTGCCATCTTCTTGAAGTAAATGTTTTATGAAGAATCCAGTGAAGGTTGGAGGGCTCACATCTCATGTTACTTTCACAGACCCAAATCAAATCATTTAAACATTGCTGAAACTTTTTCAACTTCTTTAAGTATACTTTTCTTTAGACGTCATATTTTTAAATATTCTGTATGAGCTTCCAGGCTCCCCTTGACAAGAACTCAATTCATAGTCCACTTACAAATACAGTACTACCCAGTAGCATAACCCAATACGCCCATCCCACTATCCCCAAAATCCCATTCCTTCAGCTTTACAGAAAAGCATTTGCAGCATTTTAAGGTGAAATTAGTGGTCTTGTAAAATGTCCTCTGGAGACAGAATTCCTTGGTTGATCCTCACATAGAGGTACAAAACATGTAGCTGCAGTGGCTATCATCTCTGTGAATGAAAAGATGGTTCAGGCACCTAGCCGTTCAGTTTTTGGCTCCTGTGTTAAGATTTTCAGACATGCATATGGGAACCAGTTTTGGTATTGATCTCATGAGAGTACTGCTAACTCTTTTCATTAGTCCCATAATCTTATATCATAAAATAGGAAGATCCTGGATAAATTATATATTCTCAAAACAAAGAAACTGGACTGATATAAAAATTCTTGTTGTTTTTTGTTTTAATGACAGAGTGTAATTTATATTATTTTTAGGTATTTTCTCTTTTTTTTTCTATTAGGATAATAAGTGAATCCCTCAGGGACCAGCTTCTAGTTACCATTCAAAAAACCTTCAACTATAACCGGAACCAAGCCCATCAGCTGTTTGTCATTCTCATGGAATGTATGAAAAAGAAGGAACTTGTAAGTGCCATAACATTCATTCACAAATGCCTTAACCTTAGTACAACCCTACCCTTCCTTTCAAATCCCATTTACATATTGTTACTATTTGTCTTTCATTCACAGAGTGCCAGAAATGTACACAATGATTCACAAATATAGACTAAGGCAAGATCACTCCCATCCCAAACAAGTTCCAACTTAATGGCCAGATTCCCATTTAGAGGAATGGAAACATTCCAATGGACTTCAGTGGGACAGATTTGGGCCCTAAAATAGACATGATGGGAGGATCAAGTGCAGAAGGTAGTGAAAAGATAATTGGAGGAAGGATTCCCGGAAGCAGTGATTTTAGTCTTCTGTCTTGCATCCTTTTACAATTGACTTGTCTTTTTTAAGTCCTGGGGGAAAAATTGTTTTTAATGTTCTTAAGCATCAATGTCATTCCTGATCCATGCTTGCCATGACAGTATTATCCACATCATTGAGTCACGCTCCTTCAAGTCCCACCAGGGGAGAAACTCACTTGTAAGGAAAAGAAAATTGTCTAGGATTCATAAACATATTCATCCATCATCAATCAATAGTGCTTGTACTTATGGGGTTATAGTCTGTTGTTTTTAGCATGCAAAGGGGACCAATGAATGTTTCCACTTGGTTAATTGCAGCTGTGGAATTTTTTTCATATTTTCATTGTATGAGTATATCCTCCCTTGTGTCAAGGGGTAGATTTCCAGTTAATTCTTTTGGGTTGCAAATCTGAAGCAGACATTTTCAAACAACAATGACATTTTAACAGCTTTGTTTTTAACAGGAGTTTCAACTGGCTAAGTCTAGCTTTTTCCATTTTCAGTGTTGTTTTTTTCTTTTCTAAATGCTGGTTATTTTTAGAGGTGGGAGTGGGACTGAAATACCAAACCCCTCTCTCCTAACTGCAGTAACCAGGTGTGCCACAATTTTTAGTACGAACTTGAGGACAATTGCCTTATCTCTGCTATACCTGATTCTGTCCCTAGTGAAGCGATGCCACATCTCCATGAAATAGACTGAGGGGAGTTAACTAGGCTGAGCACTAGATGGAAAGAGGTGCAGCTCTTCTCTTGCAGGAAGAGAACATCTCCTATCCCTTTATGATGAGAGAGTCTGTATTTCCCTCCTCTATTTCTTCTTCCAAGTGCTTCCTGCTTCTTAGGACTAGATGTCCCAATCCCTGTCTGCCAAGGGAATGTGGGACCTTATTCCCTATTCCAGGATCCTCTGAGCCTGGAATAAGGAATAAGGCTCAGAGCATGGTCTGAAGAGAGGCCCCAAAGGGCAGAAGCTCCTTTTTTATTTGTTGGGACTTTTTAGTTAGGATTTCTTGGCTGTGATTTGGCCGGAGGGGTAAGAAACCCCTCTGGAACTGGCTAGTGTGTGAGCTGATACCCACCTTGGGGAGGGAAAATGAGGCAAGGAGCAGGAGTGGAATACTACGCCAGCAGGAGGCACTATAGGACAGCCACACACCATGACAGTCTGATCTCTGTGAACAAGTTGACCCAGCTCCTCAAAGATATTAAGGTGCCTAACTCCCATTGAAATAATTTAAATCCATGGGATTTAGGCACTTAAATACCTTTGAGAGGTGGGACTATAGTTCCCCCTCATAACATGGCACTGTACACTGAGAAGTGTCAGGGAAAAGAAAGTATATTCATGTTTGTTTTTTCCCACATAGTTATGTATCTGCAGCAGTTTGCATTTCCAGAATGGGATCTGATTCTTGCAGATTAAATGAACAAAGATGTTTTAACCCACGTCTAAATACTCAAGTTTATGCTTAAGGCCCAGTTCATCCACAATAAAGGGAGTACGCATGGAGGGAGGTGCTACTTCTTGTGTGTAAGAGCAGCAGATTCCAGCTCCTGCTCCTTACTCATGCATACGCCACTGACTCTCAATGGCAGTTTTGACTGAATAAGATCCAAGTTAAGGACTTCAGAATTTGGTCCAAGGAATGTGTGATGCTAGTGAAAGATTCCATTGGGTCAGTTCTTCCCTCAGTTCTGTTAATGCTGGCCTCATTATGATCAATAAGAGCCGCATCAGTGTAAATGAGCCATTTATGTCTGTCCATCTCTAACTGATGTCTGGACAATGTTATATGGTTAGCATGATAAAGCCATGATTTCAGGCCTGATTGCAGGTAAAATGTACAGAACCCCACCCAACACCATTAATATGAACCTGCATCCAAAGATTCCATCAGGAAATATTCTCAAAATCCTCAAGTTACATATGCTAGTCTGGAAGGCTAGCATATGTAACTGTCTTTTATTGTAGAATCTGACTCTGGCAGTCAAAGCATCAATCAAAGAATGATTTTTCATAGCCTTTTGCTGCCAAAACAAAATTTAGTAAGTTACAGAATGAGCATTCAGCAATTAGGGTAAATAATGGGAGTTATGAGACCAATTTTATCAGCTTAAATATTAATCCTGATGTCCCACTTTGGGGATAAAGAGCAGCAAACAGAACATCCAGAAATCCAGTTAATCAAATCTTTTCCATCAAATCAACTCTGAGTCTCAGCAGCCTCCAACTCTTTCCCCTTCTTCTGTCGTATTCTTCTCTGTAAAAGTATTAAAAAGAAGCTGGTAAAGAGCTAGAAATCATAAAATAGAGAATGAATTTTAGAGACTTTCACTATTTTTCTAGTCCTGTGATGACCTGGATATTAGTATTTAAATATCTGATATTTTTCTCCAGATCCAAACGTTAGGTAAAAATCTTGGCTAATGTATGATGTTCACAACACCACTGAATATCGTTTACACTCAGTAACAGCAGTGTTAATGTGAACCCATCTTCTGGCAGCCCAGAGCACAAACAATCTCTTCAGTGGGCTGGGCTGATGGGGTCCTGGCTGGGTCAAAAAGCCACAGTGTGCACAAAAAACAACCAATCCACACCCCAATCTCCAAAGCCACTCTCTGCTCCAGTTAAGAAGCTCAGCAGAGCAAGCTGGCTGTGGGTTTTGTGGCGAGACAGTATTAGGATAGATACCTCTGACCTACACTTATAATTTTTTGGGGGGGCTTTCGGAGAGGTGCTTATTTGCTGACCTCTTGTAGAATCTGGCCATTTGTCATTGAGCACCCACAGTCTTGGCACAAGTCGCAGAATCTTCATTCTAATAGTTACCTCAGTTGGCCAGGAGGTACTAACATCAGTTCCCACAAATTTCAAGATAAGAATTAAGCCCTTCAATGCCAGTCTGTAATTCCCTGCCTGTTTAGTGTCATAGTGGCCTCCTGTTTTTCCCAAATGTTCTTTTCCTTCCTTGACTTCCAATAATTTTGTTTTGGAGGTACATCAGAAGGTGACATCATTCCTAGTGTAGAACTCCCATTTGTACTCTGGGGAGTTCAGCATTTGCATCAAGGAAAAACGATGCAATTTCAAATTTAGCTCCATTCCTTAGATTTTTATGCTTTTTAGTTCTCAAACCCTAGTTTCCTAAATAAAGGCCCAGTCCTGTGATTCTTATGCAATTTTTACTCAATCTTTACTCTAAGGACTGAACAGAAACTGAAGTAAGGTTCCAAGGATTGTGACATAATGGCCAACATTGGTATGGTGGGTCCCATGCTTTTCTTGGCAGGGAGGCTAGGATGCCACCCTTTACCCGTGCTCTTGGGGTGCCAAGGGCCCCGCTAGTGGCCCAGGAAGGTGGTAGAGGAGGGAAGCGGAGAGAAGGGATCTGGGTTTGCTCCTCACTCTGAGCCCAAGCCCCTCTCAACCCCTGTGGATTTCTTACCCTCTTCCCCCTTGGGTAGAGTTACCCTTCGTCCTTGACACGAGAGGAAGGAGTTTCTCTGCTCTGCTGGGGCAGGGTCTCTCTTCCTCTGGTTCTCTGGTCTTTCAATTTTCAGCAACATGCCTCCAAACTCCAGTCCTGTATCCTTCCTCATTCCGCCCTGTCTTCCTGAAGCACAGATTTTTTATTGGGTTCCTGGCATGGCCTTAATTGGCCACAGGTGCTCCAATTAACCTGTAATAACTTTCCCTAGTCTACAAGACCAGGACACTACTGTGCTTTGTACATTGTACATACATATAACCAGAAAGATGCCCCCTGCCCCAGGGAGCTTACAGTCTAGTAGATGCCCTGTTTGAGTTGGGTGAGTTGTTTTCTTTCTCTGTGTTTCAATCCCCATCTGTAAAATAGGAACAGTAGTATTTCCTGTCCTCCCACCCTACTGTCTGCCTTGTCTATTTAGATTGCAATCTCCTTGGGACAGGGACTGTTCCTTATTACATTTGTGTACAGCACCTAGAACAATGGGACCCTGATCTTGTCTGAGTCCTCTAGGTGCTATTCTAAAACTTATTCTAATAGTTATTCTAATACTAATTCTAATAATGCATAACAATCACTAATGCACAAAGTTATTTACCAGACTATTCTTCTAATCTAGTTATTTATATTGGGCAATCATAAAGAAACATAAATCAGCTCATCTGCCTTACAGCATATAGATGTACTTTTCGGAAGGCCAATATGAATATATTAAAACTCACTCAAGTACGCAAAAGCGAAGCATCTTTAGATATTCTAGGGTAACATAAAAATGATACAAAGTAAAGGACATTTACAGGTATAAGGCACTCTAGTCTCAGAATCAGTGACACACTATAGGATACCTTCATTGAAAGCTAGATGTTTATATCCATTTTACTCTCCAGTTCTCTGCCACAGAAGTAGTATTTTCTAACTGAGCAAAACATTTATTAATACTTGCAGCACTGGCTATACAGAAAGTCAGTGTTCCTATGTTCCTTCATCACATTTTTTTTTTCAAATCCAGATCAAGTTTGCATAGAATGTGAGTGTCAGATCATTCTTTTTACTGTAACTGTGCTTAATAAAATATATTGTGAAGCCCATTGTGCTTTCTAGGTTCAGCCCTGCAAGATGCTGTGCACTCTGGCCCTGATCCAGCAAAGCACTTCAGCACATGTTTAACTTCAAGCATCTAAATAGTCCCTTTGACTTTAGTGGACTACTCCTGGACTAATGTGCTTGGCTGGATCAAGGCCAAAATTCTCAGTATCTGGCAGGTTTGAGCCCTCTGTTTCTAATGACACTAAGCTGATGGAGTCAGAAGAAATCTTACCTTTCTTATAGTGATTTGGCACTTCTTTTCTAATGCCAACCAGAACCCAGAAGGACCGTCGCAAATATGAAAAATAATGGGGCAAAAACTTAAATAGGCTTTTTTCCCCAAACTTTTTTTGATGAGGTTGTGGTTTAAGGTTCAGATTGGTTCCCGTTTTAGCCACTTGTCCGTTTGAAAAGGGGCTGTGAACAACTGCCTTGGCAGTGCTTGTGGGAACACAGGGAGTGTTCTCTTTGTGAGCATGCAAGGGCATAATGCACACCAAAGAAGTGGGAGGAGGACAGTAGAGTTTGTTTGGTGTAAAGTGGAGTAGCACATGGTACCATCCAAAGGGTGTACTCTCCAGTCGTATGCTTCGGGCAGGAATTGTGCTGCCAGAGGCAAATGCCTCCTGCAGCTTTCCACCACCCCCAACATAGGTCACTGACTGTATGTGCAAGTCACACCCACACCTACCTGCTTGATGAAAGAGGGGTGTTTTGAGAGGTGAAGCACAGGAAAGCAGGTTTGCAGAAAAATGTCTCAAGGAACTTGCTTTGTTAAGGCACTATTGTGCATTTTTAACTCAGTAGATTTGAATCACTAATAAGCAACTGAACCAAACATCAATATAAATATTCAGTTTTGTGTACAAGAGAGTTGCCTCCAAGGTTCATCTAGGATTGTACTTTTTGTCAATGTATTACTTAACTTGCCTCTCAAACTTGTGTGAATATTAAATTCAGTCAAAGAAATGCCATAATGGTTATTTCAGATATAACTGGGCAATTCATAATACTGAAATAATACTAGAGATGGATGGAAAACTAAATAAATTGTGCACAGTAATTTTGTCCTGTGTATTTTTGTCAAAATCTATCAGTGGAAAATTTCATTAAAATTTAAAATTTTGATTTTTTATTTTTACTAGTTGTGTAGCCAGTCAAGAACAGGACAAAGATATGAAAGTTTTCATCCCTTTTTATTTGTCAAAATTAGATTTTAATGAAAAATGTAATTGAAATTGCAAATTTTGAAAATTTTCAAACAATATAGAAAAATACACAATTATCTCTTTTCTTTTCTCTCTCTCGTTCTTTCCCTTAAGCTATGTCAACACTGGAAATTGAACGACAAACTTTTGTCTTTCAGAGGTGTTTAAACACCCCCCAGAAAGACAAAAGTTTTGCCACGACAAGTGTCAGTGTGAACAGCGCATTGTCTGCAGGAGAACCATCGAACAGCAGCTACACTGCATGACATTTAGCGGCACAGCTGTACCAACACAACCCTTTTGCTAAAAGCTGTGGAGTATAGACATAGCCTTATCCTCTTTCTTTCTTTTGTTCTAAGTTATGTTCCTGAGTTAATTGTGTGTTTGGTTTTACTCTATCCTATAGATAACCGTGTTCCGTATGGGTTCTGAAGGGCAACAGGACATTGAGATGTCTATTTTAACTGCTCTACTTAAAGGTGAGTTTTTATGAGGCAAAAAATAAGGATGAACAAACCAACTTGGAAAAAAAAAACAAACACCAAAATAAAACTTGCTCTGTGTGGGTCATTCTAAATACCAAAACTGTTGTCTGTTCTGTTCTTATCAGTTCAGATTAGTAACCTCAAAGCGTTTGGTGTTTTGGGTTCAGGTCTGATAAGATATGAGCCCAATATGTAAGGTCTAGATCTGAACTTTTCCATAGCATTACCCTGAAGTTTCCACAGCTTCCTTCTTCCACTTGGGCAGGAAATCTCAGAAGAACCTTTTCTCATTTGTGTTTGCAGTGGTTGTTGTAGCCATGTTGGTCCCCAGTATATTAGAAAGACAAGGTGAGTGATGGTAATATCTTTTATTGGACCAACTTTTTGCTGGTGAAAAAGACAAGCTTTCAAGCTACGCAGAGCTCGTCCTCAGGTCTGGCAAAGGTACTCTGAGGGCTTGGCTATACAAAACTCCAAAGCGCTGCTTTGGTTGCGGCGCCAGCTGCAGGTTACTCCACCTCCTCAAGGGGATTAGTTTACAGTGCTGGAAGCCATGCTCCCAGCGCTGGGGCACTGTTTACACTG
The DNA here is from genome assembly GCF_007399415.2 of Gopherus evgoodei. Taxonomy (NCBI): domain Eukaryota; kingdom Metazoa; phylum Chordata; order Testudines; family Testudinidae; genus Gopherus; species Gopherus evgoodei. The sequence continues at coordinate 31,174,522 of NC_044331.1, read as the reverse complement.
GCACTTTACAGTGCTGTAACTTGCTGCCGCCAGGGGGTGTTTTTCATTGCTTACCTTACCATTGTAAGGTGTGCAGTGTAGACATAGCCTTAAACGCTTGTCTCTTTCACCAACAGACGTTGGTCCATAAAAGATTTTACCTCTCCAACCTGTCTCTCTGACCTGTCTCATGGTGTTTCAATACATCCAATTCCCATCCTGGCCAATGTATGCAAAATGATAAATAACATGGGGAGAGGGAAGAAGTTAACTAGATTTTTTAAACCTCAAAAAGATGTAGTTCAAGGATTGGCGTGAGGCTTTACAGTCACTTCTAATGTAATTGGTTGGTCTGTCCAGTAAGCTTGCTCTCTCTCTCCTCCCAGTCTAAACCCCCTAACCTTGTGGCTGAGTCTGTCTTTGTTGGAACAACTGCTGTCATCGAAGTTATGCACTTCAGAAGTTGATATCAGTTGATTACAAAGAGACTTTAGGTGAAAGATGTAGGGAGAAGAGAAGTATGAGATTAAGGAATCACCAGACCTGTGTTAGAGCATCTGTCAAACTGCTGATTATACTCTGTGGAAGGGAGGGGAGCAGCATTAGGGATAAAGTCAGCAGGGTTTTAGAGAAGGAATAAGCCTTTCAGAGGAGCTGCTTAAGCTCTGATAAACGTCTAGACTCTTAGCAAGGAGGGATGATTTATTATGGAGTGGCACTAGCCCCTGAAACCACTCACCCATGCTTAGTTTAGCCCCGCAAAATTTGCAAAAATATACCCAAAGTTCAACATAGCAAATGAATAAAATCCCATTTCCTATTCAATCAATCAATTTCCCTTCCTCTCCTAGTAAATTATCTGTACCTTTACATAGGTCCTAATAAAAGTGTTTGGTTTAAAAAATTGTTGTGCGTGAGGTGTAAAGCAGATGGGGGATCATGAGGGTGGAGAATGATATGACAATGCAGAATGAGCTGAATCACTCAACTGGCTGGATTAAGGGATCCAGCCAATTCCCCTTGGCCATGTCATTTCCAAACATTCTAACAGTTGAGTTTGGTTTTTGTTGTTGCTTTTAAAGTAAATCTTTGTACAGAAAATAATGTTGATTTGGACTGTTAGCTTGATTCCAAAGCGCACACTCAGCCATAATGCTCTTATCACAAAGATTTTTGTTTGTGAGCTAATCTGAACCATTTGAGATTATTTTATCACTTCTGACAATTATTCTTGAACATTTAAACTACATAATGTGATTTTAAACAACATTACAGAGAATGATATTTTATCACTGTTTGCTAAAATAAGTAAGGGACTAAAGTTCAATTTCTGTGAACTGCAAGGAACAAGGGAGAATGTTACTGTTCCCAATTTTGAAAGGATTATTGAGCTGAATCCTCAACTGTGTAAAAAATCACTCTCTCCTTTCATTTCAACATCACTACTCACTGTTAGACCAGCTGAAGATCTGAATCTAATCCCCAGAGAATTTAAATTACAGTCATGTCCACTCATTTACATGAAGTGTGAAATGCCAAATACTTTTGTTTGCTTAGGTACCAACGCATCTGCACCAGATCAGCTGAGCTTGGCATTGGCCTGGAACCGTGTGGACATTGCACGTAGCCAAATATTTGTCTTTGGACATCACTGGCCGGTAAAGCCTGATTTTCCTAGACAATTAGTTAGCATAATTTTAAATTAAGTGGCAAATATCCCTTCCTTTGATTTTATTGGCAATGACAGTAATGTTAAATTCTTTTGGTCTGCATGATGGCCTGATCTGGAATATTCCATATGGACTGTTCATTATAAAATATCACTAGTCTACCTTTTCCAAAAGTTAATAACGATAAAACTCGTGTGCTTTTGAAATGAAAAGTAGCAGCATAAAATTAGCAAATAAATTTATTCAAGATTCTTCTTGAGGCAAGAAATTCAAATAATGGAAATCATGTGGGGCCTGATTTATGCTGAGTGCATATCTACACCAGAAATTTAAATCGACCTATGTTAGGGCATTGCTCTAACTACATTGACATAAGCCCTATGCTTCTCATGGTTCATGTACACACTGCCATCCTTCTGTTGGTGTGGTGCGTCCACACCAGGAGTGCTTCCACTGACTTACAAGGGGCAGTGGGGGGGCTGAGGAACCTGGGCTCTCGGCTCCGCTTGCAGCTCCCTGCAGGAAGCCCTGCTGCCCCTCCACTCCCTGCACCAGCTCTCGGCTCCCTGCTCCCTGCCGCCAGGAGCCCAGCTGCCCCTGCTCACCAGCAGGGAGCTTTGCGCCTGAGGCAGGCAGCTCCTGGCCTCCCAGAAGGGAGCCAGGAGCGTTGGTTGCAAACCAGGCTCTGCACAGGCAGCTAGGAGCCTCCAGATGGCACCTGGGCTCCCCATTGGGAGCTGGGAGTCTCCAGGCGGCAGCCAGGTTCCAAGCAGAGTGGGCACATCCCAGCTGGGAGCAAAGCACCCAGAGGGGGCAGGCCAGGCTCTAGCTGGAGCTCCTCACCACCCAGCGGGTGACAGCTCAGCTTTCAGCTTGGAGCCATGAAATTGACAAGACTGACAGTCAGCCGCCACTGTAAGTAACTCGGGTCTACACGAACACTACATCGTTACACCACGTAAGCCTATGCCTCTCGTGGAGTGGAGTTATTATATTAGTATAATCGGGCACATACATCAGCGGGAGCCAGGCTGTAGTGTGAACACAGACATAATTACATCAACGTAAACTGCCTTCCTCGCCCTAACACTGTAGGGTAGACCAAGCCTCAAGCCTCAGCAGAAACAATCATCCAACCCATAGTGAACCGCATGTTCTAGTCATTACTACTTAGACTTCAGGCTGCCTGACTGGTGAGTGCAAGCAGGTGGTTAGATGTCTAGCTCTACTAAATTACACAGTAGGGCTGGAAATTAGAAAGGCACCTAGGAGACTCCTTTGAAAATTCCAGTTGGAATTAATAAGACAAAATCATGACCACAAAGAGACAAATGCTGATATGAGGCCCTCAGGGTGTCAGATGGTGCAAAATGAATGTAGGAGTGAAATTTTCAGAAGTGCCTAAGGTATTGGAATGGGTCTTGTGCTCCTAAATCATTTTTAAAGTGTGATACTGGGCCCATTGAACTTAATGGTAAAGCTCCCATTGATTTCAATGGGGGAGGATCAGATACTTGAGTGCTTTTGAAACTTCTACCCTAGAGTCATTCATGTAATGAAAAAAACCCTAGTTTTAAGTAAGTTTGATGATGAATATGCTTGTGCATTTTGCTTTACTACATGAACCATCTAGTATCAAATTATTACAAAGTGTTCTGAAGAACCAGGATGAAATAGGCCATGAGAATTAAGTAATTTTTTTTTAATTAGATGTCTTTCTTGAAATGACGTACAATAAAATGGTCAGTAAAATACTTTACATCCACACTATATGCTTCATTGAGATTAATTTAATTTAGAAACCTCAGTCATTAAAAATTTAACCAACAATCCTTCCTGTATACGCTATTTTATTCTTTCCCTGTTAGGAATGTGATGTTTCCAATATTCACAGTCCATTAAAAACATTTTCATAAAGAGGATTTAGGGATCTTAAACAATATAAGTATTATTATAAATCAATTTATTTAGAGGAAATGTTGCAATCTCCACATTATTGTGTTTAGATTCAAAAAATCCACTGGCAAACAAAACCTACCACTATTTTGTCCAGTTTCATCTTTGCACTCTTCAACTCTTTGTGGAAATTACATGAGCCAATTACAATTCATTGTCATTTCAAATTAATGAAGATTGCCCTTGATATAGTGTTTGCTGTGAGTTTACAGATCCATTTCTGTCCTGACTTGTAAATGCTTTCATGGTAGGATAGTGTGAGAGGACTTTGTGCAAAAAAGAAAGCTTGTTAAGCAAATGTGTATAGCCTTGATCCTGCAGTTCTCTGCAGAGCTGCCCAGAGGATTATGGGGGCCTGGGGCAAAGCAATATGGAGGCCTCTTCCATAAAAAAGTTGCAATACTATAGAATACTATTATTCTCATGGGGGGCCCCCTGCAGCACTGTGGCCCAGCCACCACTAGAGGGGACAGCATGCCACACTGAGTGAGAGTAGGTTAATACCACTGTAAAGAGAGAGTGGTGGTATTAAGATTCAATAGGAACATTCTATTGACGTACAATCCGCCATTGCCAAAACAATTGACTGTATTATCCTAATATTGTGCATTATTAATGTAGCCTTTAGGAAGCCTTACAGTGACTGATGGCACAGCACCTGAGAAGGAAAAGAAATCTCCAGCAGCTCAAACTAAAGCAGCCAGAGGGAAAGGAAAAGGGAAAGAAAGGGAGGGAAAATGAAAGAAGAGCCGGAAGAAGAAACAGATCCACGGAAGCCTTGAACTACTAAACGGGGTAAGGTGAAAGTGGCGTCTTTCTTCCAGTTGCTGCTCGTTCTTTATCTCATTTGACTCCTCCCTCTAATCTGTTCTTCTCATTTACATGTTGTCATAACAGATAGCTAAGGGTTAATGTCTCTTTCACCTGAAGCACCTGACCAGAGGCCCAATCAGGAAACCGGATTTTTTCAACTTTGGGTGGAGGGAATTTTGTGTCTGAGGTCTTTGTTTTCTGGCTGCCTGCTTTCTCTGAGCTTTGGAGAAGTAGTTCTGTTTTCTAATCTTCTGTTTCTAAGTGTAAGGGACAAAGAGATCAGATAGTAAGTTATATGGTTTCTTTCCTTTGGTATTTGCATGAATATAAGTGCTGGAGTGCTTTGATTGTATTCTTTTTTAATAAGGCTGTTTATTCAATATTCTTTTAAGCAATCGACCCTGTGTTGTGTCACCTTAATACAGAGAGACCATTTGTATGTATTTTTCTTTCTTTTTATATAAGCTTTCTTTTAAGACCTGTTGGAGTTTTTCTTTACTTCAGGGAATTGAGTCTGGTACTCACCAGGGAATTGATGGGAGGAAGAAATCAGGGAAATCTGTGTGCGTTGGATTTGCTAGCCTGATTTTTGCATTCCCTCTGGGAATAGGAAAGTCCTTTTGTTTCCAGGACTGGGAACGGAGAGGGGGGAGTTCACTCTGTTGGATTCACAGAGCTTGTGTCTGTGTATCTCTCCAGGAGCATCTGGAGGGGGGAAGGGAAAAGGATTATTTCCCCTTTGTTGTGAGATCTCAAGGGATTTGGGTCTTGGGGTCCCCAGGGAAGGGTTTTTCAGGGGGACCAGAGTGCCCCAAAACACTCTAATTTTTTGGGTGGTGGCAGCAAGTACCAGGTCCAAGCTGGTAACTAAGCTGGAGGTTTTCATGCTAACCCCCCATATTTTGGACGCTAAGGTCCAAATCTGGGACTAGGTTATGACACATGTGCACACACCCAGCCTACCACCAAAGATAAATCAAAGAATGAGTTACCTTCTACAAGGTCCTAGAAGTGATGCGAACAGACAACATTAATCCCACATGGAATGAAAGGAATTAACTTCTGGTGAGGGACATATTGATGCCTGGAATATTTTGAGGCACAGGAAACTTTTATGTAGGGGCTGTCAAGTGATTACAAAAATATATGGTGATTAATCGCACTGTTAAACAAGAATAGAATACCATTTATTTAAATATTTTGGATGTTTTCCACATTTTCAAATATATTGATTACAATTACAAAGTGTTCAGTGCTCACTTTATATTTATTTTTATGACAAATATTTGCACTGTAAAAAACAAAAGAAATAGTATTTTTCAATTCATCTAATACAAGTACTGTAGTGCAATCTCTTTATCATAAAAGATGAATTTACAAATGTAGAATTATGTACAAAAAAATGCATTCAAAAATAAAACTATGTCAAACTTTAGAGCCTACAAGTCCACTCAATCCTACTTCAGCCAATCGCCCCAGACAAACAAGTTTATTTACAATTTGCAGGACGACTAATGCTGCCCCCATCTTGTTTATATGTCACCTGAAAGTGAGAACAGGCATTCGCATGACACTGTTGTAGTTGGCGTCACAAGGTATTTACGTGCCAGATGCGCTAAAGATTCATATGTCCCTTCATGCTTCAACCACCATTCCAGAGGACATGCATCCATGCTGATGACAGGTTCTGCTCAATAACAGTCCAAAGCAGAGTGGCCTGACGCATGTTAATTTTCATCATCTGAGTCAGATGCCAGCAGCAGAAGGTTGATTTTCTTTTTTTGGTGGTTCAGGTTCTGTAGTTTTCCACATCTGAGTGTTTGTTTTTTAAGACTTCTGAAAGCATGCTGCACACCTCGTCCTTCAGATTTGGAATGGCACTTCAGATTCTTAACTTGGGTCCAGTGCTGTAACTATTTTTAGAAATCTCCTCACATTGGTACCTTCTTTGTATTTTGTCAATCTTGCTATGAAAGTGGTTCTTCAAACGAAACATGTGCTGGGTCATCATCCGAGACTGCTATACATGAAATATATGGCGAATGTGGGTAAAACCAGGAAAAGGAGACCATCCATTCTCCCCCAGGGAGTTCAGTCAGAAATTTAATTAACACATTTTTTAACAAGCATCATCAGCATGGAAGCATGTCTTCTGGAATGGTGGCTGAAGCATGAAGGAGCATACAAATGTTTAGCATATCTGATACGTAAATACCTTGCAACGCTGGCTATAAAGTGCCATGCAAACACCTGTTCTCACTTTTCAGGAGACATTGTAAATAAGAAGCAGGCAGCAGTATTTCCCATAAATGTAAACAAACTTTTGTGTCTTAGCAATTAGCTGAACAAGAAGTAGGACTGAATGGACTTGTAGGCTCTAAAGTTTTATCATTTTACCGTGCAAAACATTTGTAATCAAAAATAATATAAGTGAGCACTGTACACTTCATATTCTGTGTATAAATGAAATCAATATATTTGAAAAACATAAGAAAACATCCAAAAATATTTTAATAAACTTCAATAAGTATTCTATTGTTTAACAGTGCAATTAATCGCGATTAATTTTTAATTGCAATTAATTTTTGAGTTAATTGTGTGAGTGAACTGTGATTAATCGACAGCCTACTTTAGTATTTATAGGTGGCTTCATAATTATAGGGTAGATTACTATTTCTGTGCAATCTACCAATAGCTAAGGTCACACACGCATTTCCATTTTAGGTGGTAATTTTCTGTTGCTATTAACACTTCAACATTTTCCAGTCTTTTTCCTTCCTGGCTGGAATTTGGCAGGTTTGTTTTTCAGTTCAGATGTGAATTGTTTTGGGAGGTTTGAACCAAAGTGATTTAAACCATATTTGGGAACAGAAAGCATGCAAAAATATATATTTTTTTTCATTACAAAAAAGTCATCCGTGAGGGAGACTAACATTTTTACAGGAAGATAGTTCTTTTATTTTTAATTTCCTAGAGTTTATTTAATTTTTTTTTAAAGTTAAACATTCTTGTTGAGTTGTTCCCATGTTTGGCACATTAAGAGAAGCTCTTGTATATTTTCTGACAAATATTCCAGCAAATATTCCAGCAAACTTGGGGATTTCTTTCAGCAGATTGTGAAGCCAGGGCATATTGCCACTTCTCTCTATTGAGGAAACAGCTTGTCAATTAAATGGATGCTGCTTATGGGGTTGTTATGTATACAAAACACTCTTTATGTTTGCGCAGTTCATTCTTTTTAATTTAACTGCCCCCATCACACACAGCAAGCAAACCCACCTCTCGTATAATGTGTCATTCACTTGGTTTAGTATAAGATACCAATCAAAAGTAACTGAACGTTAATCATGTCCTAAAGGTTTCATTTACTGCTCTCATTACTTCAACATTAAGGACACATCCAAAACAAACAAACAAACAATACAAAACAAAAACAAACCACAACATCTAAACTATACATGGAACAATGACCTTTTGACATGTAGATGACTGAACATAGCTTGAAATTCGCATGTGAATTTTTTTTTAATGAACAACCCAAAAAACTTCTATTTAGCAGTTGCTGGCACAGCATCTCTGACTTACTTACCCAGGGTTTGCATTGTGTTCTCTGTTTCTCACCTTTCAGGTGAATTCCTGGAGCAGCTATGCTGGATGCCCTGGTACTGGATCGAGTTGATTTTGTGAAACTCTTGATTGAAAATGGAGTGAACATGCAACGCTTCCTCACTATCCTCGACTAGAAGAGCTTTATAATACTGTGAGTGAGTTGTGATTCTGATATAAACTGCTGCATCTCTCACTGTTGAGTTTAGCATGACACTTTTTCCTTCTCTCCTCCCCCCCAATAATTGGCACAGAAACTATCCAAACTGGTGGTTTCACTTTATACTTCAACAACTGAAGGGGCCAAAAAACTGGGCACACTGACAGTCCATGAAAGGTGCATATCACTAGAAGGAGTCACTGTAATAACTCATGGCTTCATAATACTTTAAGATACACAGAGTATCTTGACTAAGCCTGGAGCAGCTTTTAGACAATCTTATGGTTTCTCATGTAAATATAGTGAAGTATTTTTAAAAATGCATATAAGAACTCTTTAATAATTAGTATTGCCATTAAAACCATAATATCAGCAATAGCTGTGGCTTTTTACCTACATATTCTTAACTCACTCACTGATGTGTACGCAATATTGTTGACCCTCAGTTAGTTTTCATTTCTTTATCCTTTATTGTTGTTGTAATAATAAAATGCTATATAGAAACTCTCATCCATAAATCCCAAAGCACTTTACACCTGGAGCTGAGTATCATTATTCCCACTTATAGATGGGGAAACCAAGACACAGAGGGCAAAGTGACTTGCCCAAGGTCACTCAGCAGGCCAGTGGCAGAACCAGGAATAAAACCCAGTTCTCCTGAATTCCCAGTCTGGTGCACTATCCACTAGGTCATGCTGCCTCTTTATTAACACATAGGCTGCTTGGGACTAGAGTCTCCTTTGCACAATCCCACAGACAGAACACCCCAGTAGATTCCTTACTCCTGGGGGAATTTGCGCACTGTGCATGTGCAGAATTCATGTGCTGTGCAGAATTTTTTTCCACAAAAATACATTCTTCTGGAAAGGTGCTGCAGTTACTTCTTTCATCCACAAGAGGCTGCTGTGGCCCAGAATACAGAGCAGCGGCGGCTCTGGGCAGGAGCAGCTCCAGCTCTGGAAAGGAAAGAGAAAGAAGTTGCCTTGCTCACAGCACCCTGCCCATGGGGGCAGATCAGGAGCATGAGATATGGAGGCACAGACACCATGGGGCACCTGGGGTCTGGGGGATTCAGAAGGGTTAGTGGGGGTGACAGACTGGGGCAGGGGCTGAATGGGTAGTGGGGGGTGCAGAGACACATGGGGACAGGAGGTGGCTAAGTAGGGGTGCACGGGATACATGGGGGACAGGGTCAGATGTGCCTGACTAAATGAGAGAGACTATGAGTCATCCAGGGTCTGCATAGTGGTGGCTCCCTAACAAACTCTGCCCTCTCCCAAAACCTTTTACATTGTTCTCCCCACCCACACCCAACAACCCTCCAGGTCACACACAGCCTCCTTCCCAGCAGTTTTTTCCCTCTCCCTCAGTCTCCTCCACTATCCCTGGCTTCCCCAAGTCTTTTCACTGCTCCTTAGGGGTGCAGGAAATACATTTCACATTGTAGTTCAAATGAATGATTGCTCAGAGTTCTGTATTAATATACCTGTAAGGAATCTACTTGTCAAAAACATTTCTTGAAATGTTTTTTGTTGTCTGTGTTGTTGTAGACAGCTGCTGATAGGTCTTTGAAATAAATTACAAAATAATTGAAACTAGCATGATTATTTTGTGTTATTTTCCCAAATAAAATATGCAGAATTTTAAAATATTGGGCACAGAATGTTTAATTTTTGGCACAGAATTCCCCTAGGAGTAGATCCTGCAGAGGCACAGAACTGCCATAAACTATTCCTCCATCACCTCTCCCTGCTGTTGGTGTGGGAGGTGTGGCCAAAGGTAAAGGGTCACTGCCAAGGCATCCCGGCACCTTGCAATTCCCAGGCGGGAATTACAGCCCCTTGTAGCTGTTCGCAGCCAGTGCAAGTTAAGGCAACCTGAAGGCTCCTGTAATGTATATCTGAGGACTGGACCATTGCACAGGGTTCCTAGGTTGAAAGCAGCACAAAGGTGGCTGTAAACTCTATAAGTGACTGTTACTTTTGGCCAGTTATGCCGCCCATCTTGTATCAGTGAAGAAATAGTATATAATCATGTGCTGTTTGGGTAATGAACAAATGGTCGTTCTGGGAATTCACATCCAAATTTCTAATGCTTTGCAGAAACTACACTTTGATTTAAAAAAAAAGGAAGAATTAAAGGCCTAACAAAATATGAATGGTCTCTCTTTCAGAGATTGGGTCCACCAAATACCCTGCATTTGCTAGTCAGGGATGTGAAAAAGGTAAGCTTTTATATTATTTCCAGATATTGGGATTTATTTTCATGATTAATTTAATTGTACAAATCAATGGGGGAAGTGAACATAATGTAGATGGAAAATAAAACTATGAAATGAAATTATAGTTTTTAAGGAAAGGGAAGTTAAATCACTAGTAGTGTAAGATACTCAGACCAGATTTAAATATACTTAATTTCTTTACATATCAAAAGAAGTTTACATACAACCTTACAGTGGAAAAATATTTCCTGGCAAAACTGCAGAATCAGAAGTTAGAGAAAATATCTACTCCATTATCCAGTCCATCTACCTGCCAATGCAGGATTGTTCTTTTCTGTGTACTTACTAGTGTGTTTCTCAGACTCCCAAGCAACGTTACTTCTACCACTTCCACTGGAGGAAAGTCTCTTTCACTCTTCAGAGTAGAAGTCATAAATCTGTTATTCATTATCATCCACAGCATATAAATGTATTGTAAGGCTTAGTATTAAATTTACTATATTTGATCAGTTTTGCATCTGTTGTTTTGCTATACAGAGTATATCCTGCATTCCTATTGCAAGGAAAACCTCAACTGATTGCAGTGAGTTCCTCATGAAAGTTTTGCAGGATTGGTTCAATGTATAATCCATAATGATCCACCTCAGGGTTTAATTCTTATCTAATTTTTCATTAATCACATTTTCCAATGGTACTAACTCTCTTCTGTGTATTTTTCCTATCTGTCTGTCCATCTTTCTCCTCCTGGTCATCGCATTTCCATGGTTCACTCTCATTCAGCGACAAGTTCGGGGATTTGGTTGGGTTAACATGGAGGTGATTTGTTTCCCTAGAATGTAGCTCTTTCATCATAGTTTATAGCTAAGTGGTGTTCTAGACTAAACCTTGCTGTGGTGTGCAAAAAAGGGTACAGTTAGAACCTTGAAACACAGTGTTCAGTCACAGCTCTGGGAGATTTAATGTAACTGTCCAACCAATCTTTAACAATATGACAATATAAGTTATACAACCTGCTTGTTTACCAAGTTTAGACTGCAGATTAACCCAACTTTCCCTGTACATGATGGCCTGGGAACTGTAGATAGTAATGAGGTGGGGGAAAAAGTTATCCATACAGTAAAAGCTACAGTGTATTCTGACCCCTTTCACAAGCAGGAGGAAACTCTTGTATCAGCATACTACACGTAATTGCTCTCTTTTTAAAAAGCAAGGAGTGTAAGCAAATCTGACTGATCATGAAATAAATAGAATAATTAAAACAAATCGTAATTTAGTAGTTTGATTTCTCATCATAGACTTGGTCCAAAGTCTACTGAAGTCAATAGTAGTCTTTCCATTGACTTGGTGTGGGGACTTATCTAAAGTCCATTGAACGATTATATTAAGGACACATTATACTGTTCAATTCAGATAATTTTCTCTTTGATTTCTCCGAGAAATCACATAATTTGCAATCTCCTTTTAATTTGTAATTGTCACTTTTTATTTTAAAATACAGAGACTCACATTTTGAGGTTGAGCAAATTAAATATAGGAGTTATCTGTTTATAGTCAGGTTCTTATACCATGCTCATTACCATGGAATCTGAGCACCTAGTATACTATAGAGTTTGCAAGTACTATAATGTTCTCCATAACTGAATATACTTAGTAGCATAGTACATTTATAGTTTATGAAATTTATTAAAATTGCTTATAATCTTGTACTATATAAAATTATTAGTGATAGTATGTATACATTTCGAGTATGAGTATTATAATGATATCTCGCTAAATTATTGCACAGATCATAAATATTCAAGCAGTGTATTAGTGGAAATGTTATAGTAATAAAATGCTTGTTTTAATTTTTATTAAGGGGTACAGGGGAAAAAAAACACCCACTCCATTATACAAAAAGCCAGCTTTAAACCATCTCAAAAGCAAAATTAATTCTTGCATGAATAAACCTTAAAATAGACAAAGCTGTTCAGATTAGTTTGCAGATCAAAATCCCATTCAAACATGGAATGTAATGTTATTGATTCAGTTCAAAGAACTCAAAGTCACTGAGGGTCATCCTGCAAGCCCTGTCTCGAGCAGTCCCATTGACTTCAGAGGAACGACTTGTGCATGTGAAGAGTACTTTCATCAGTCAGGTTCTGCAGAACCAAGCCTCATGGCTATTATAAACATTTGATTTTTATTTTTGAATTAAAAACAGTTTCCATTTAATTTCTTAGCACCGTGTACCTCTAGTAAGATTGGTCATCACTTAAATCTTTCAGCCATGAGATAGCCACACTAAAATTAAGCAAGTCATCTATAAATTGAAAACCTGTGAAATTACATCAAATATCCATGGAGCACATAACCAACAGAATGTGTATAAATTTTCAGCTGCATTGATTTATTAAAAATAATGTGATTGTATCCATTTTAGCAGAAATATATTAAAAACTATAAAGCTCTTGTCTTCTTCTCTTCCCTGATACATTCATAGTTCCATTACATATTATTTAACTGCTGCAAATAACTCTGTACTGATTGATATGTTACCAACAACCACTGCTGAAATTCTACCCTTGGATACACAGACAGCTCCCCAAAGGAGAATTTGGCCCCAAGTAAACATTTTCCCTGGATGAATATATTAATAATGAATAAAATATTAATGTCTACAAAGTATGAGTATAAATGTGTCATATTGTATATAGCCAGGGCAAGTCTCTGTATTTGCTTTACTGTTGTTTTATATCCTAAAAGTACACTTTGTATTTTGTAGGGAAATCTTCCACCTGATTATCATATCAGCCTGATAGATATTGGTCTTGTACTTGAATACCTCATGGGTGGAGCTTATCGTTGCAACTATACTCGAAAAAGTTTTCGGACCCTTTACAATAATTTATTTGGACCAAAGAGGGTAAGAACAAGTTTATGTTGTATTTCCCCATAGTGCTAATAATCAGAATAACTAATTCTCCACTTATTGAATCTTGTGTGAACTACTGTGTGTCCACTTGATCTTCATTTAACAGCCTGTGGAGTTAATATGAGGATAATGCAAAATGTCTGAGCTAAAGAATAAAGACTCAGGGTCCCAATATGTGCTAAATATGTTGTGCAAGTGTGCGCTTTCCACACTTCTTGGTAATTAACAATCCAAGTATTTCTAACTGTGGTGTTATGTATGTTTAGCCATTCCTAGCTTTAATTTGTGAGTATGACCTTCTAAAGTTATTGTAACTGCATAGAATAGTTATATATACAAAAAACACAGGGATAAACTACAGCTCAGTGAGCAAGTAATTGTAATAATCCATAGGCCCGATCTAGGTAAGACAAAGGAGCTGCCTCAGAAGAGGAACAACTTTGCAAATATCCTGTAAAAGATTGCTTCCAAGAGTGAGGGCTTATTACCCAAAATAAACTGTTCTCTTGCCAGAATATAGTATTGATTATGAAGCTAATGGAATATAAAGAGGAGTCATTTTAAGAAAATGTAATAGAATAAAGATTCTAACTTCTATGGGGAAAAATTAAATGGGTTTGGTTTCGTTTTTTAATTCAAAAGTGGCCTTTTTATCAGAGTCAAAGGATGATTTGGGTGGAAGGGGCAGAATAAGGAACTTTTTTTTTCCCTTCCAAAATAGAGTTACAGCTATTTGCCAAATAATGTTCCTATCTATGCAAATGAAAAAAAATTGCTTTCTTTGGCATTCTTACATCTTTGTTCTTCCCTTCCATCTAACTAGATTTTTTTTCTTTTTCTTTTAAATATGCAGCCAAAAGCTCTTAAACTTTTAGGAATGGAGGTAAGTCAGATTATTTTTTTTCATATAACTAGGAAAAACACCTTTCTGCATCATTCTGAGCTTTCTCAGTTTTACACTGATTTAATATCAATTGTATCTGACTGAGATCTTCTATTTACAGATTACTTTTGAAACACCAGCAACCTGCTTATATTTACGGTCTTAAGTTCTGCATAGAGCTTTGCTCACATAATCCTCAAGCAGTTTTTTAGCAGTATTATGTAATAACACACTGCAGTGTTGGAAAATACTGTAGATAAAACAATTTTAGATATGAACACAGAAAACATAGTGATGAGAGAGATACAGCAGCTGAGTAATTCATGGTCAAATCCTCTTTATATTTAAAGTGCAGTTTATGCATGGAAGATTTAGGCTATGTCTACTCCTATAGCAGCATGTAAAATACAGGCACTACATGTGTAGCTACATGCCACAGTGCAAGGCAGGCTGCATCCACACTTGTCACTGTGGTGTGTAGCTCTGCACTGCAGTGAAAGGCTCCGGCAGTGGGAAGGAAAGGCTCTCGCAGGGGAGAGGCAGTGAGATGCTACTGAGCTGAAACAGCAGCATAGATGTGGAAGGCACTGTTTGGGCACGTAGAGAGCCATGCAGGGTACGTACCCTGGGGGTTAAGTATGTAGGGCACTTTGCTCTTCTCACCTAAGCCAGGTCTCACACCTACACTGCTGTTTATAACTGTGCTAGCTGGACCCGCTGCATCTGTACTTACATCTTTACATGTGGATTTAGTGTAGACATAGCCTTAGAGAGCTCAGAGAGGGAAATTGCTTTTTCAGTCAAGTTAACTAAGTGTTATGTTAGTTATTTTTCTTCCATTGTAAACGTAGCTGATTATTTCAGAGCATAGCAGCAATGCACTGTAGTAAACAGCCCAGAAATAAGATGGACCTGAACCAGAACCTCAGGTCTGAGCCCTGCCCCAACCACCCCAGAACTTCACGGAAGTTTAGATTTGGATCCAAATGTTGTATCTGGGACCTGTCTCTCCCATGGGCCCAAACCATGGGCCCAATCTGAACCCTGATTCAGATGCCAACAAACTTTGGGAAAGCTCAGTATCTGATCTGAAGGCAGAGCTAAACATTTCTAACAGATACCTTGGAACATACCAGTTAGATACTTGGTACATGAAAAGATTAGGGACTTTTGTATATGAAGCATATAAGCAAGCTTGTATTATCAGTGTGTGAATAGTAGGGTGAATAGTAGAGTCTCCAGGAATTAAAGATTTATCTTTTATTAAAGATTATGTCATGTGATGAAATCTCCAGGAATACGTTATAATACAAAATTGGCAACCCTAGTGAACAGGGTTCTATGTGGAAGCTAAAGTCAATTGTAAAATATATACGCACAAAGGCCTATGTTTTCCAAAGCAGATAAGCAGCTTTTCCCTATATGAAGGAAGTGTAAAGGAAACTTAATTTTCCTCTCAGATCTGCTTCATATTTTCTAACAGCTTTAGGGCAAAGTGCTCAGGTTACAGATGGGAGGAAACAAGAGCTGAAGAGATGTGGTCTCATATATATACTGATGAGCTGAGCTCTGAGATATGTGGCCTTATTCATATGCAAGTTATGCAGTATTTTCTAAGAACACTTTTTGATGTTTTTATGCTTTCCTTCAGTGGCAAATGCTTTACACAGAAGAAACTGAAGTATTTTGAAGTTTAACTCTGTTTTCTCCATCTAGCACTGGGTGCAGTTCCGTCTATCTAAAAGAAAAGAAATGGTGAAAAATAAAATTAACTTCTAAAAAAAAATTCCAAAGAAGTAAGAAAGCTTTTGTGCTCATGTAGAAAGAAGAGCGGATATTAAATTTCTTCATTTCCAGTTTTTATTTTCTTTACTATTGACTATAAATTATTTGGCATTTTGCAATCATTACTTGTTCTTTTCTAGAAAAAAATGCAATTCTCGTCTTCTGATTTGAAATGACATTTGCATGTGTATGCACAGCCTTTTTCTTGAAAGACAGATAACATTTTTTCTAAATGTATGTGAATAAAGACCACTGCAATTTCTATAAGGACCACTTCTCCCTTCCTGAAATTGTTGGAAATTAGGAAGAAGTGAGATGTATTTAAGGAATAAGTGAAGACTTCTGCTTGGAATCTCAGGTTCTAAAACTTAATTCTGAAGTATCATGCTCATGCTGCTGCATACTTCCTTAAAAGAATCCAGTGTGCTTTGCATGCACAAGGATTGATGTTATAAAGTGTTTATCACCACTACTCGCACTCCATCTCTGATAGTGGAATCAAGCCCTACAAATTATCAGTAGCTCTATCTATATCTATATATGCAGTATTCTTCCTACATTATTTAAACCCTAATTTTCCCAGTCGTGGTTTTTCTCCCTTTAGGATCCTGCTCTGTTGTCTGTACCTCCCTTCAGTTACTTCCATGTTTGTTCCTGTAGTAATGGCCTATCCTCCTTATCCTTTTAGGAAATGGGATAGTTATACCTTCAGTTTGTACAGCATACATACGAGGAGATTCCTTATTCAAAGGTGAACATTCCCTTTAGTATCTTAACTCTGTTCCCAAGGATTCTGTCTACCTCCCTTTGCCTGTTTTTCCTTCTCTTCATCTGCATGTTGGTTTAAAAATTGCTTTGATGCCTGATATGAAACATTATTCTGCAGGAATAGAGATAGACCATATCAAATCAGAGAGTACAGTATAACCTACTTATAGTGAAGCTCCACTGACAATTCAATAGAAGAAAAGTCCTAAGTTGTTTCAGTTTACTGCAAAGCAACCAGTGCAATTACACATGCAGTACAACTCCGCTTATACTATAGCTGGTCTGTGTAAAGTGATGGGTTCTACTGTATTTATAGAACACTAGTGACTCATAATGAAGCATGCAAGTAATGGTTCTGTGGCCAAAATGTTAACCCAGGAGTGCTAACCCAATGCATGATCTGTTGGTAAGGTTTTATTTCATTATTTTGTTGTTGGCATTCTTTATAGAAACAAATCAGAAATTAAACTACAAAACTTGATGTAATTCAAGGAATGTAGGCTGCTTGTTAATGGGAAGTTCACATTTTCTTTTGGAAATGCCAGTAGTCATCTCCATGTGTTCTTTGTGCATGGAGTAGGTCTCACAATAGCTTTCAGAATTCAGTGGCAAGGCTTTTGTTTTGCTTTCCTTTAGGATGATGAGCCTCCAACCAAAGGGAAGAAGAAGAAGAAGAAGAAAAAGAAAAAGGAGGAAGAGATAGATATTGATGTGGATGATCCAGAAGTCAGCCGTTTTCAGTACCCATTTCATGAACTCATGGTATGGGCAGTGCTGATGAAACGGCAGAAGATGGCACTCTTTCTTTGGCAGCGAGGGGAGGAGACCATGGCCAAAGCACTTGTGGCCTGTAAACTGTACAAATCCATGGCCCATGAGTCTTCAGAGAGTGAACTGGTGGACGACATCTCTCAGGATTTGGACAACAACTCAAAGTTAGTTAATTGGAGCATAGTGCATGGCTAATTTGTATATATGGGGCCATATGGACTGCTCAATGTTATTTTTGAGCAATTGCAATTAATTTTTAAGATGATGGGTCACAGGGATGATTGTTTGGCCCATTTTTCTGACAAACTTTTTTCATCTATGAAGTTTGAGGATGTACGTACAAGACTGGGAGGCAGGAATTTTTAAGTTATCACATCTTGAAGCCCCTTTGTGGTCTTAGGAAAATGGCTTAATGTCTCTGCCTCAGTTTCCTCCTGATAAAATAAAATTAGTTTACCTCACTAGGTCAGGATTAACTGATGTATATGAATTCTCTGAAGAGGTAAATTTCAGTCTACTAAGTAAATTTTATCCCAAACAGTCTCACAAGAGCTGTGAAAGGAGTTGACATGTTTGAAGGAAGGTGATTAAAAATAAAAATAAGTTTAAAGGGAATGAAAATTACATGTTACTCTATGCACTCTACTTCAGTTTGTTAATCTCTGTGCCTTATTGCTTTTGTAGTTTTAAGTAAATTTCTTCAAAACTTCAAATGTAATTGGATTTATTATAATTGTCTTACAATGTTAGAAATTTACAAAATGACAATTACAACTTCTATAGTGCCTGTAATCAAAGGACGAAAAATATTTTACAAGCAATAATGACATTTCCAATCAATAGCTCCTTAAGCACCAGAGTTAATTATCATTTATATTTATTTGTGGGTGGAGCCTTTGCATGCTAGCACAAATCGTGATTGAGGCCCGATTGTGCTTGATTCTGTACAAAGACATGGGAAAACACTGTCCCAACCCAAAAGAGTTTACAATCAGATTTAAGGGAACACTACAATTTTTAAGCAAAGTTCTTCCGATTCTTTTTGCATGTCTCCTTTTCTTCAGAGATTTTTGGCCAACTGGCTGTTGAGTTGTTAGATCAATCTATAAACATGATGAACAGGTTGCCATGAAATTACTGACCTATGAACTGAAAAATTGGAGTAATTCCACTTGCCTAAACTTGCTGTGGCAGCTAAACACAGGGACTTCATAGCTCACACCTGCAGCCAGATGTTATTAACAGACATGTGGATGGGGCGGCTACGCATGCGGAAAAACCCAGGCCTTAAGGTATTTCTTCTATACAATTGCAGTAATTTCCTTGGCACTGATGTTGAAGATACAGCTAAGGCATATAGTATTGTATCAGATTTAGTATATTTATTCATATAACCATTCAGCCCCCTAATTATAGGGGTGCTTTAAAAGTATTTCTTTTGTTAAGCTAGTATTTCTGGCTCCTAACCTCAGAATATTTAAGTGACAACATCCCCATGGCAGAGGGGGTATAGAAGGCAATAAAAGGCTTAGTATGCTTTAAATCTGGAAGCAAAGCCAGATAAATGACAAAAGTGTTCATTTAAGTTTATACCCAGGCCGTGAAAACTAGTTATATGACATGAGAAGCTAAAAGACATTCATCGTGTTCACATAATGAAGGATGAGAGAGAGAACAAACCACATGTGACAGACGCTAGTCACATCTCTTAATGCAGTGCTGGAAGGAGCTCAGATAGTACAATGAAAAGGGTGGTATAAGAACCTATGTAGAATAGGGTAGAATGATGGGGGGAAAAACACTTTTTTTAGAAAGAATCTTTTCTTGTTTTGAGGACTTGAACACTTGTTCTGCTGATTTCTCTGTCTTCCATTGATGAGACTCAGGTGATTGTTCAAGGGTAGGTTCAAAGAATGAATAACTGCTAAACATGAATAATGTTAAGTGGGGCAAAGGGGAGACACATGATACACACAGTGTGAGGAGTGTTTTGGTGTTGCTTGTCAGGAGGGTAATATATGATTTTCTGGGCTATTATCAGGTGAAGTCCTTCTCTCATCCTATATTGTTAAAACTGCCTTCCACATGTAGGCCTGTCACCTTGGTGTCATCTTCAACCCATCTCTCATTTTCTCACTTCCAGGTTCAGATGCCAACAAACTTTGGGAAAGCTCAGTATCTGATTTTTCATACCATAACATTTACAAAATCCATCTATATTTTCTTCTTCTCCTGCCAACATCCTGATCCATTCTCTGTTTTTCACTCTCCTTGACCTGTCTCATCTTCAAACTCTCTCACTTCCACTTTCCCACTTCTCTCCACTTAAATTACTCAAAATTTTTGAATCATAGCTCATGATCCTCTCCCTTCTTTCAGATCACATCTCTCTCCCTTGTTAAATCTATTCACTGACTCCCTTCCTCTTCCATACAAAATTCAGCCTTCCCTAACCTTCCAGTTCTATGCTCCTCACCTGTATGTCCCCCAAACTTTCTATTCTCACTCCCTACCCTCACTACTCCTTTTATCTCCTTCTCCAACTCTTCTTATGTGCCTTCCTGCATGCTATCTCTCATGCTTAGAAAGCTTTCCCAGTTGTTGTTTGCTAAGCTTCCCCCCTTTATTCTTTCAAACTCTTCTGAGAAACTCCCCTGTTTCATATCAGAATGTAATTTATAAGCTTTAGTATGAACCCTGCTCCCCTCACCATCCTGCTGTGTGTTGTTCCACTGAACTGAGCTGTTGAACTCTGTCCTGCAACACTTTTATCTTCTGGTGTGTTTTATTGCAATGTATCTACCAAGATGAGTCTTCCAGAGCAATTTCCATGTTATATCTTAATATATATTATAGTTAGGGGGACCAGATGTCCCGATTTTATAGGGACAGTCCCAATTTTTGGGTCTTTTTCTTAATAGGCTCCTATTACCCCACACCCCTGTCCTGATTTTTCACATTTGCTGTCTGGTCACCCTAATTATACTGCCATGTGTAATACTGGTGCTTTATAAATATTAATTATTTCAGTAGCTTCCTGTATGTTGAATGATGTTCAGAGAGATGATGGCAACAAAAGAAATAATGTTGTTTTAAACAAAATCTAATGATGTTATCGATGCATTGAATTGATACCTCTTTTCTTGGCAGGTTATAATGGGGATTCTCTTCCCACCCACCATCCTATTCCTAGAGTTTCGCAGTTCTGATGATTTTTCCTATCAGACATCAAGAGAAAATGAAGATGGCAAAGAAAAAGAGGAGGAAATGTGGTTGGTTACTATACCTTATCACAGGGGTTGGCAACCTTTCAGAAGCGGTGTGCCGAGTCTTCATTTATTCACTCTAATTTAAGGTTTCGCCTGCCAGTAATACATTTTAACTTTTTAGAAGGTCTCTTTCTATAAGGCTATAATATATAAACTATTGTTGTATGTAAAGTAAATAAGGTTTTTAAAATGTTTAGAAGCTTCATTTAAAATTAAATTAAAATGCAGAGCCCCCCCGGACCGGTGGCCAGGACCAGTCAGCTTGCGTGCCACCTTCGGCATGCATGCCATAGGTTGCCTACCCCTGCCTTGTCAGAATGCTCTTAACTTCTCCAGCAGACTTAATATCCAGATTTGCCTACAATTATGCCATTGGCACCTTCAGATTGAAATCTGCAGCTTTCCCATGCCACCTGCCTGTGTAGAAACCAAAAACTCCCTGTGTGTTGCTAGTACTGGGAATATATGGGCCACATTACCAGCCAGTGTAAATTGATGTAGCTGTACTGAGGTCAGTGGAGGTATGCCAATTTACAACAGCTAAGAACACTCGCCTTGTATTTTTCAAAGTGCAATGGAACTGAATAATTAGAGACTAGAGTCCTGTTATTCAGAAGGAAGCTTTCTGTAGCTGACAGATGATTGAGCATCATGACTGAAAGAATCTCTCATAGGTGCCATGTACTGGTGACAAGCTGCCAGTTTCTGTCTTCCAGGATGCAAATGCTGATACAGGCTCCCGAAAAGATGAAGAGAATGGAAACAAAAAGCAGCGGAGCCTTCCTATTGGAAAAAAGATCTATGAATTTTATAATGCACCTATTGTAAAGTTCTGGTTTTACACGGTGAGTAAGTCATCTTGACTTTTGATTATTAACAATTTGTTACCTGTGGAAGTAGAGAAAGAACTGACAGGGATTTGTAGAGGATCTTAATGCATGACAGTCTCTGTTAGCAAGAGTTAGCTAACTGTAACTCTAATAACGCGAGATTTGTAGAAGTGAGGATTGTGTGAGGCGAGTGGAAAAGAACTGTGTGAGAAGTTGTTGTTTCGACCTTATGTAGATAATGTGTAGATAATACGAAATGTAGACTGGAGTCTCTTAAGTGAGAAAATCAAGATATCAGGATGACCTATGTATAAACAAAATGCAGCTGTTGCTATTATTGTCTGTAACAAAGTATAAGTGCTTGCTTTAATTGTTTACCTATTGAGAGACCTGTCTGGGACTGGGGCGACCCTGTGTCCTAGGGCACTCCCTCCCTCAATTGCAATTGCTTGAGAAATAATAAAGTATCTGACTCTGCTGCACCAAAACAAAAAGTGAGAACTGAGTTTTTCTCCGTCATACCTTATATTAATTTAAAACAAAATAATAGGAAAACATCTTGATATATAGTTTAAAGAACAGGTATCAACAAAATACACTTTGGCCTTGGCATCTGTTTCTCTTACGAATTTATACTGCTTCTAGCATCGTCGTACGTGAGCACATAACAAAATTCACATCGCACATGGTTTAACGCCCATTAAAACTTAAAGAGACATAGTTAAAATCTTTTAAATTGTTTTTTCCATCTTCTATGCTGCTTTATTATATCTAATTTTTTTAAATACCAAAAAGTTCAAAGGTCTCCACTCATTCTGGACTTCCAGCTTGTGACACCTGTGGCCATTATTTCCCCATTTGACTTTTATTAAGGTTGTAAGCACTCAGTATATTTTGAAAATCAGCCCCTAGCTTCAAGAAAAGACCAAGAGATGATTTGATTACAGTCTATAAGTACCTACATAGGGAACAACTATTTAATAATGGTCTCTTCAATCTAGCAAACAAAGGTATAATGTGATCCAATGACTGGAAGTTGAAGCTAGGCTAATTTAGACTGGAAATAAGGTAATCTTTTAACAGTGAGTAATTAACCATTGGAACAATTTACCAAGGATTGTGGTGGACTCTCCATCACTGGCAATTTTTAAATCAAGATTGCATGCTTTTCTAAAAGATCTGTTCTAGGAATTATTTTTGGAAGTTCTATGGCCTGTGCTATACAGGAAGTCAGTCTAGATGCTCACAAGGTCCCTTCTGGCCTTGGTATCTATAAAACTTGAAATAACAAATTAGTGGACAATATAAATATTTTCCTGAATATTAGGTTGTTTCTGCTGATTTACACTTATGTTCTGTACTTATACATTTAAACTTGCTGCAAATGACTTTGTGTACAAATTTTAGAATGATCTCAAGTAACTAAATGCGGTCTATGCAGCCATGGACAAAGCAGTTACCGTGTAACAGCCCCTGCACACTAATGCCTAGAGTCCATGGACATAAAGGATTCTTTTTTCCAGATATCATACCTGGGTTACCTAATGCTGTTCAATTATATAATCTTGGTTCGGATGGACCGCTGGCCCTCGCTCCAGGAATGGATTGTCATCTCGTATATTGTGACTCTGGCTTTAGAGAAAGTAAGAGAGGTAATGTGAATCACACCAATAACTGCTATTTTACATTATCCTGGGGAAGAACTTGCCATTTATAAATAAATGGTGAATGGGGGCTGGAGGAGTAGTGTAGACAGGCAAGCCTTGCATGAGGCAGGAGATTCCCTCCCTGCACCTTTTCCAAACCCATCCAGTGCAGGGGGACTTCAACTACTACCCACTCCAGGGCTCTCAGAACCCTCCTGCCTGAGCAAAAGAGCAGTCAAAATTCCACTAGGTCATTTTTGCAGTTTCCTGAATTCACTGCTCCTTGTTATGTGTATTTCCCTGGGAGGACATGAGGATATAATCCCTAAATAGCCTCCTGTTATGCACAATTAATGTATGTTGCATTGATCAGTTATAGTATATGATGAAGAGGTTGGGAGGGAGGAACATGTTTTATAGGTAATTCACAGTAGTATTTAATTTATTATCATCTCGGCTCTTACGGATTGGTAGCACAGCACAAAAACCCCACTGCCAAATCAATTCACCCCACTGTAGTTCCCTCCCAGTCTTGTTTCCCCTCCAACCCACCGTGTTTCCTAAAATAAACACCTCATATAATTTTGATTTGGACATAAATGTGAACAAAAAGTTAATGGGCCACAGCCGGTGAATAAGTGACAATCCTATTAAGTGATGAAATCCTATGGTTAAAAGAAAGTTGGGTCAAAATAGAAAAATTAAATGGAGTCTGTAAGCAGCGATGTGCTCTACTGCAGGGGCAAATCCTGGTCCTGATGAAACCATTACACCCGATCAGGCTACCCTCTGTTCTCACCACCATTATTTAAAAAATGCACTCCATAGATTTTCTTCAGGATTTTTTTCCCTTTGCTTTTAGATTCTGATGTCGGAGCCAGGCAAGCTGAGCCAGAAAATAAAAGTCTGGCTGCAGGAATACTGGAATATCACTGATATGGTGGCTATTTCAGTATTTATAATTGGAGCAATTCTTCGCCTACAGAACCAGCCTTACATGGGTTATGGAAGAGTAATCTACTGTGTGGATATCATTTTCTGGTACATTCGAGTACTGGATATCTTTGGTGTGAACAAGTATTTGGGACCCTATGTCATGATGATTGGAAAAATGGTTAGTACCTCTGTAGCTAGAGGCTTTGCTTTAACGATGCATCTTAAACTATGTAAGAAAGCAGATTTGGGAAAGTAAAATCATTTCTTCTTCTAGATACCAATTCCCACAACTGCTGCTCACCTGATTGGTCTGTGAATAAGGGCTGCAGAATGGGGCTCTCAGTCTGACTCATGAATTACATTCTCCCCACAAAGATTTTGGATATACTGCTAATAAACTTTATTCAAGAGAGAATTTTCTTAAACTGTTTTAATATCCTGTATCCTTACACCCTGTTTTTCTGTCCTATTGCAGTCTCTTCAGAATAGTCTACTTAATCTCAGTGTGAGTCTCAGTGAACCATTTTAGGTATTTCCCTTCAGAAAAGTGGGATTTAAATTTATAAGCTTAGAGTCTGATTCTCCGAGGCCCTTTTAGGATCTTCAACTCCCATTGACTTCAGTTAGAATTGTGTTTGCCCAGAGCTTGTGGTTCTTAACATCAAAGCCAGACTGGCTTTCCTCCATCAAAGCATAGTATTAAACCCACTTCCAGTAAATGGAACTAATATATTTGAAGCTTTGTGCTGCCAATAAAGTAACAATAGGCTCCCATAAAATTATCCTCCTTAGCATATAATAAACCCAGTATACCAAGGATTCACATACTCATAAGGAGGTGGGGAGTGGCTCTGGGGAGTCCCTTTGATTTTCCATTTAATTGAATATAACTGTAACTAAGAAAGGAGGTGAGACTACAACACAGAGTTCTGTTAAGGTGAACTTTGCTGGAACATATGCATTTTGGGTTTCAGGCTCCTAGATTGCTTAGGTGACTGAAAATGTTGCTGTCTGTTCCTAAAAAATATATTGAATATGTATCAATGATAGGAGGGAGTATTCAACTGGAGAGAGATGAGGCCCTTCTTTTAGCACTTAGAGATGAAAATACCTTTCACTTGGTGCATTCCAAAGTCAAAATGTTGCTCTTCAGAAGTGTTTGTATGTGAGCCTCTCGGGCAGAGGTAGCTTAGCAGTGAACAGAGAGGGAAAGCACCACCAGCAACAGAGAAGTCATCGTATTTCTTCCTTTCAAGTCAGTGGCAGAATTTTTACAAGAGCCACTGTCCAACATGTCATTGCCTGTGTGTTCAGGGAAAGTATGGCTAGAAAGAGTTCAAATATATACTCTTATCACTGGCCCAAGCACTTATATGAAGATGCTCACTCTGCTTTCGCTTTCCAAACATAAGTCCGTTATTTGTTTGCTGCTGTTGTCATTGCTGTTGTTATACATTTTCATGGCACCATAAATGTACACCATACCATGCAAGGCATAGAAAAGTTCGTAGGCCCAGAACCTCCACCTGAGAAGCACACAATCTTACTCAGGAGAGGTGCTGCAAATGTGGCTTTAAGCCACCTTTGTGCAACCAGATCCTGGGACCCCTGAAGGCTGCTCTGATTTGAACTGACTCACTTCTGCCCAAGGGCCATTACAGAAGCAAGAGATTGCCAGGGCACAAGTATGCTTTCTAATCTAGCAGTTAACACTGTGACCAGTTGTGCTGGTTGAGAGGTCTCTTGGCTTGGCAGGGGCAGGGTAAAATGTTTCTAATGCAGGGGGAATCTGGTCTGTAAAGCCATATAGTCTGATACTCCTTTTAGTTGAAAAACCTATTTATTACCTGTTGAACTGGATCTTGGGTGTTGTTTTTTTACACTTAGTATGTTTTCAGCTCATGAGCGATATTTGTACCAGCATAATAATATCTGGGAAACAACTAGTTTGGGGGATTTTTTTTTCTCATGAATCTTTCTTGGTGGTTTTCCTGCACACATTCTCTTACACACATTCTTTCATGTATGTAACCTCTGATTATGACAAAAATATTTGTATGGTCCCTCTGTCCAGATGATTGACATGCTGTACTTTGTGGTCATCATGCTTGTGGTTCTGATGAGTTTTTGGAGTAGCCCGCCAAGCTATCCCGCCCCAGATGAGGAGCCCTCTTGGAGACCTAGCCCCGCAACATCTTCTATATGCCCTACTGGATGATCTATGGAGAGGTGTTTGCAGACCAGATAGACCGTAAGAGTAGAATTCATAGTAAGATTCTGTTCCTGTTTCTGAGGCAGATGATGCAGATCCAAATTAATGAAAATGACTGTTTTTAATTTGGAATTAGTATGTTTGTCTTTGGTTGCTTTTGTGGCAGATTCCAGACTTCCAAATGTCACTTTCTCCTCCCACCAGGGTATCAATGGGAATCCTCTACCTGTCAGCATATGTTCTATTTCATTACTGTTGAGAGTGGTGCACTCTGAATGCTCACCAATCTTGGATGTTAAGAATATTACCTCTGAGATGCTCCCCTTCCTTAGATGGGTCAAGAAAAGATAATCCTTGAGTTACTGTTAAACCTGGTTCATCACCACACTCTGACTTCAGGAAAGCACTGAGCACAAGCTTAACTTCTAAATTCATGCTTTAAACCCTTTTGACTTCAATGGGACTTAAACACATGCTTTCCTGACAATTGGGCCTATAAAGAATTAATTGTGGAGTCATAGGCCTGAACCTGCTCTAGAACAAGGTTCTCAACCTGTTCAGTACAGAGCCCCTTCCCTTAGCAAAATTGTGAAGATCAGGGTGGCTCACAATTCCATGACTTCTGGTTATGACCCCGCAAGTTTAGAACAATATGTTCCTAGAGTATTTTAGGTAATCAATAACTTTTGATACCATCCTTTTGCCAGACAGTCTGGGTAAATCACAAATGTCCTGGCTCCCCTTCATTTCTGGGGGGCAGGACAGTAGTATCTATCAAACATGAGCCCTGCCAGCTGGAGGATGAGCTGTGATATCATCAGCTGGAATGCAGATGCTTGTTGTTAACAAAGGAATGAAATGGAGGGGCAAGAAACAGGCTAATAATAAAATTGGTAATACTTTAAAATGTGAAAATACTATTTGTACTGTTTATAAAATTTATATTACCAAAGTGGCCTTTGCTCTGATTTTGTGGCTCAGCAACACACAAAGTTAAGAAGGCTGCAATCTAGAGCAGTAATTCCAGTTAGTTTTGATCAGGATGAAGTGTATTAAATAGCATGAGGAGTAAAATCAAGGGAGAAAAGAGAGAAAACTGTTCCCAAATCTATTCATAGTTCCATCCTCAACCTTTATAGAGCCATAGCCTTCCTTTAGCCACCTTGAACTCACTGAGGAGCCCCTGGCACCTCTATCTGAGGACAAAACGTGGCCTTTAGTAAGATCAGCCACTCTTTAGAGGTATTAGCTAACCCTCAACATAACAGCAGAGTTAACTTAATTTGGAATAGAGTTTCTGCCTTAGCTCTAGATTCCTTTGATTATGTGTTTTTATCACATCCTTACATTTTACAGTATTTTGTAATTGTTTACCTTGTTTTCCCCTCTTATACTAAGGTTTATATGGTTTAATCCAGAGGTGGGCAAACTACAGTCCATAGGACCGTCCTGCCCCGCCCCCAAGCTCCTGGCCCAGGGGTTTGCCACTGGCTCCTCCCCTCCTGTTCCCCCTCCCCCGTGGCCCCAGCTTGACCCACAAACCGGCGCAATGCTCTGAGCGCGGGGCAGCAGTTCCTGGGGCAGCCACAGCTGCAGAGCTCGGCCTGACCCGGTTTCTGTGCTGCTTGTGGCAGCAGCAGCGGTGTGAGCCAGGTCCAGCTGGGTGGTGAGGCTGTAGCGCCATCAGCCAACCGGTGCTCCAGGCAGCACAGTAAAGGGGCAGGAGAGCTGGCGGGGGTGAGATAGCGGGCAGGGGAGTTCAGGGGTGGTCGGGGGGCAGGGGGTTGTGGATCGAGGTCAGATTGGCGGGGGGGACGACAGGGAGTTGAATGGGGCAGGGGTCCCGGGGGGCCAGTCAGCAAGGAAGGGGGGTTGGATGGGGTGCAGGGGGAAGTCAGGGGACAGGGATTCTGGGGGCAGTCAGGGGACAGGGAGAAGGGTGGTTGAAAACTGAGCAGGAGTCCCGGGGGGGCCATCAGGAATGAGAGGAGAGGTTGGATTGGGAATGGACGGGTCCGGGGGGCGGTCAGAGCATAGGTAGTGGGGGGGTGGGGCAGGGGGTCCTCGGGGGGGCTGTCAGGGAACAAGGGAAGTGGATGAGGTAGGAGCCCTGGGGAGGCGGGAGGCAGATAGGAGGTGAGGGCCGGGCCACGACCCCTTCCCCTACCCAGCCCTACAGACAATTTATGAAACCCAGTGCAGCCCTCAGGCCAAAAAGTTTGCCCCCCCTGGTCTAAATCATTAGTGGTTAGAACTCCCTGCCGCATAGGAGGGAGGAATGGCTATATGGGCTGTGCCATTAATCTGGTCCTGCAGTTACATTGTCATAGTGATGTTTGTTTAGATAGGACACCGGAAACACTCTTTTCTTCTTCCTTTCCTTCATAAATTATCATCTATTACTGTAACTTACAAATATGTAAAATTGTTCTTGGAAATATTTGGGTCAATCCAGTTACGTATTACAGGCTGCCCCAGCTTCTGAGTGGTCTGGCTAAGTCTCAGATGGGTTGAAGTCTCATGTTGAGAGGAAATGGCTAAGGCAGAGATTGAGGATATTGCTGCAGTACATGTGGTTCACAATATGTACACAAATTCCTATTCATCTTGAACACAGATGGTAAAAGAACAGCAAAGTCTCATGTATACGGGTCTGTTTTTCTCAAAAGTCAGCCAAAACATACACTGATCTCAGCACCTATAGCCAAGTTCTCCCTGTCTCTGTTTCTTGCTTTACATGCACTGTCCCAGCCAGGGCCGTAGCAACAAAGAACGTGGCCCCCTCCGAACATATGTCCGGGGCCCCTTACAATGCAGAAACTGGAATGCAGTATTTATTTTATACAATATACAGGGTTCATATTATGTATACATAGGCCTACAGTGTACATATATTCCGTATTTACGCAAAGCGCTTCTTTTGAGCCTTGTTCTCCGCAAATTGGTTAATCAATGCATCATAGTCCAGAGATCTGGCAATCTTGTTTTCGATTGAGATAACTGCAAGCGCAGAAAGCCTGTCATCTGTCGTGGTTGAGCGCATGATATTCTTGATCAGTTTCATTCTACTGAAGCTCCTTTCAGCACCAGTGACAGTAACTGGTGCGGTCAGAAGAATTCTGATGCAAATGCAAAGAGTCGAATATATCTCCTGAAGGCTGTTCTTGTATATGTACATTAAAAAATTGTTTGCAGTGACAAGTCCTCTCTCTTTCTCGATGACATAAATAAAACGATTCAATTCCATTATGAGTTCGTTGGCATCAATGTCTCCCATTTTTCTTTCAAAATTTTTGCTGTGATTCTCCAGTTCATTTTCTCTGTGACACTGCTTCAGGCTGTTAGCATTGTACAGAAATCTAAACAACTTATACCACTCCACGAGTTGGTCAAATCGCAACAAAACGGAAGATATGGCCTGATCAGTGAAAACAAGAAAGAACTGCGATTTGAATTTTTCTTCGGCAGAAAGACGACTCAAATCATCAGCACATTCATAATCAAACATTCTCTTCTTATGTCGCACCCTGGTTTCTGGAAACACCTGCTCAATACCCATATGCTCTGCTATTTCACATGCATTTGTGACCACAGAGTTATAGCCTATATTTCGATAGTCTTCCAAAAACTTCATTGTAGCACCAGCTTCTGCCTGCAGTACATCAATTGACACATCTGGTGACTGAATTAATTTGCAGGTTTTATTGACATGAAATAGTATATCGTACCACGTGTACACAGTCAGAACAAAAGGCCATGCAGTAACATGGTCTAAAAGTGCACCGGCTTCTGTTGCTGTATTGCCATCTTTCTTTTCGAGCGCATATTCGCGCAAAGATGACAAAGCATTGCACAATTCTTCAAGGTGATAAAGCAATGGCTTCACAGCATCAATTCTCGACTCCCAACGAGTGTCCGATAACCCTTTAACAGATATTGGCATATGTTCTTGAAGTATATCCCAAAGTGAAGGTGAAGAAGAAAAGATAACATATATTCTGTTAATCAGACCGAAAAAGTCAACGGCATATTTCGATGACTTTGCCGCATCTGAGATCACAAGATTCCAAGTGTGAGCTCCACATGGTACATACAAGGCACGGTCATTTATTTCTAGCATGCGGGCTTGAACTCCTTTATTCTTTCCTCTCATATTTGCGCCGTTATCATAAGCTTGACCTCTCATGTCAGCAATGTCTATTCCTAAGTTGTTTGCCTTTTCAAGAAATGCTTCCAATAAGCCCTCACCAGTTGTATCATGAACATTAAGAAAATCAACAAACACTTCACAAATATTGACACCATCTTCACCGTTGCATTCAACAAAGCATAACACCACAGACATGTGTTCTTCATGTGACACGTCAGGTGTACAGTCCAAATTAACTGAATAATATTTTGCTTTTTTAAGCTGCGCTATGTTGGCCTCTTGAATGTTACTGGCAACAAGTTGAATCAGCTCGTTTTGGATCTGTGGACTGAGGTACTGAACAGGTGTCTCTGCCTTTTTAATCCTTTGTAAAAGTTTGCTGAGGACATTATCATACTTTGCAAGCAATTCAAACAGTCCCAAAAAGTTGCCATTCGAAGGATCGGCGCGCTTTTCATTACTTCCTCGAAATGCCAAGTTTCTTTTGGACAAGAAAATAACGACATCAACCATGCGTTTGACAACATTTCTCCAGAAATCTCTTTCTTTCAGAAAAGCCTGCAATTCGAGTTGGTCAATAGATGTATGGTTTACTATGCCTGACCGAAGGTCAAACCATTTCACCATACAGTCTTGATGACCTTTGCCTGTTTCATGCTGCTGAAGTCTTTTTGACAGTGCTTTCCAAGCAGATGTTCCACGACGTAGCGGTATGTCGCCAGTGCCATATAATTTACAAGAAAAACAAAAAATGGCATCTTTCTGAACTGAGTACATTAACCATGAACATCTTATTTTCTTGCCATTTGCCATGGTTCGATAGAAATGAGTACTTGTGAACCTCCGTCTTTCCTCGTTAAATAGAAATTCGTAACTTTCATTCTGCTGCGGTGGGCCACGTGCAACAATGTCACACACTTGCCTGTCCGCTATTATAGACGGCCAATCTCCTGGATCATCAGTCAGTGGTTCTGATTCAGATACTTCTTTCCTGGCAGCAGCTGGAATATCTGTCACAGTTTGTTTGGTAGAACAACTGGCTTCACCTTCGACCTCACTTGAAGCACTTCTGGATACTTCTGGATATGATTCGTCGCTGCTAGCGCTGTCCGTTTCATGTGCCTGTACCTGTACATTGGATTGCAGGGCAAAATACATTGACAACTTTGGAATTTTCTCAAGTTCCTACTCTTTTTCTGCCTTTCGTTTACTAGCTCCACTCTTATACATTCTCTTAGACACAAAGCACGCTTCTGCGTTGGAAACAATAAAAAACTAAACAACTAAATTAATAACATTTATCCGCCGACCGCCATTATGAATGCAAATACACATTCTTTGAATGGGTCCAACTAAAATTCGAAACTGACCGACAGGCAGCTGATGTAGCCAATAGCATTATGATGTATCATAATGACTTCACGGTTTTGTTACTTACCTAGTTATACCTTACATTTTTTTTGCCACTTTTAGGGGCCCCCTTCCTTGTGGGGCCCCCTCCGGTCAGGAAGTACGAGGGCGCTCGCTACACCTCTGGTCCCAGCTCTGATCTCTGTTTCAATCATACCCCTTCTATACAACATAAAGTCCTATTGTGGGAAAATGTGATTAGCCAAGGACTCAAAAAATCCTACCTCAGCAAGGTGAAAGACCACTTGGAGTCTAACAAAAGGTAGGTTACACAGGGCTTATCTATAAAAGATTTTTCCAGTTATACTAGTATAGTGTTATTGGTGTATTTAAATTGATGTAGTTATTCTTATGTAACTCTCTGTTTGAACACTCTTATTTCAGAATAAGAATGGTTTTATTCAGCTTAGCTTTAACTGCTTCCAAAGCAACACAATCAAAACTGGAAAAAGGCACTCTTACACTGAAATAAAAATGTCCACGTGAGAAGTTATATCAGTTAAAAGTTCACAATTACCTTAAATAGGTATAACATTCCTGTGTAGACAAGCCCATAGGTACCTAGGACTGGTCTACACTATGGGTTTATACCGAATTTAGCAGCATTAAACTGAATTAACCCTGCACCCGTCCACACAACAAAGCCCTTTATATCGATATAAAGAGCTCTTAATATCGATATCTGTAGTCCTCCCCGACGAGGGGAGTAGCGCTCAAATCAATATTGCCATTTCGGAATAGGGTTAGTGTGGCCGCAATTCGATGGTATTGGCCTCTGGGAGCTATCCCACAGTGCACCAGTTTGACTGCTCTGGACAGCAGTCTGGAGTCAGATGCACTGGCCAGGTAAACAGGAAAAGCCCCACAAACTTTTGAATTTCATTTCCTGTTTGTCCAGCTTGGAGAGCTGATCAGCACAGGTAACCACACAGAGTTCATCAGCACAGGTAACTATGCAGTCTGAGAATCGAAAAAGAGCTCCAGCATGGACCGCAGGGGAGGTACTGGATCTGATTGCTATCTGGGGAGAGGATTCCATGCTAACAGAACTCCATTCCAAAAGACGAAATGAAAAAACATTTGAAAAAAATTCCAAGGCCATAATGGAGAGAGGCCATAGCAGGGACTCAGTACAGTGCCGTGTGAAAGTTAAGGAGCACAGAAAACCAAAGAAGCAAACGGAAGGTCCGGGTAGGGCCGCAAACATGCCACTTCTACGCTGAGCTGCATGCAATCCTAGGGAGGTCTGCCACCACTACCCCACCCCTGTCTGTGGATTCCGAGGTGGGGGCAATCTTAGCCTTGCCTGAGGATTCTGCGGACAGGGAAGATGAGGAGAAGGAAGAGGAGGATGAGCTTGCAGAAAGCACACAGCACTCCATTCTTCCCAACAGCCAGGAGCTTTTTCTCAGCCTGACAGAAGTACCCTCCCAGCCTTCCCAAGCCACTATCCCAGACAAAGAAGCCATGGAAGGGACATCTGGTGAGTGTACCTTTGTAAATATAAAACATGGTTTAAAAGCAAGCGTTTTTTAATGATTAATTTGCCCTGAGGACTTGGGATGCATTCGCGGCCAGTACAGTTACTGGAAAAGTCTGTTAACGTGTCTGGGGATGGAGCGGAAATCCTCCAGGGACATCTCCATGAAGCTCTCCTGGAGGTACTCCAAAAGCCTTTGCAGACGGTTTCTGGGCCGGGCAGCCTTATTCCGTCCTCCATGGTAGGACACTTGACCATGCCATGCATGGAGCAAGTAATCTGGTATCATTGCATGACAAAGCCTAGCTGCATATGGTCCCGGTGTTTGCTGGCATTCAAGCAACATCCGTTCTTTATCTCGCTGTGTTATCCCCAGGAGAGTGATATTGTTCATGGTAACCTGGTTGAAATATGGGAATTTAATTAAGGGGACAGAGATGGTTGGGCTGTTTGCCTGTGGCTTCCCTGCATTTAGCCAAGCGGAGCGGGGGGGTGATTGGTGCTGAGCTGTTTCGCTAGCTGGGATCTAGCTGAGATCTTCCCTGCTAGCTGGGATCTTCCCTGCTACCAGCCACGTGGTGAGGGGGAGGGTGGCTGGCAGCGATCTTCCATGATACCAGCCATGCGGTGCGGGGAGAGGTAAAGCGATCATCCCAGAGAATTGGATGGGGGTGGTTCTGGTGCTGTACGTTAACAGGAAGGAAGCAGCACTCAACGGGCCTTGCTTGCTATTTGGGAAAGGAGGGCTCTGGATATATGAAGGCTGCAGAACCTGAAAGACAATGGCTTACCATGGCTGCATGCAAGTCTAATTCTGATGCCTGGACCTGCATCTGTGATCTCTAACACCAAAGCTGCAGGCACTCAATATTAAGATGCAAAATGCGACCTTGTAGTGCGATCACATGTGCAATGTAAGGTGAATAGTGTTGTTCACCGTGAAATAGTATAACCATTGTCCTGTAAAATGTATCTTTTTAAATACTTCTCTCCATTTTTTCCCTCTCTCCTGCAGCTGCAAATTTTTCAAGCCTCCCTACTCTATCCCGAAGGCTATCTCAGATAAGGCAGCGGAAAAAAAAGACGTGAGACGAATTGTTCTCGGAAATCATGGAAGTAACCCGCAATGAAAGTGCACATCTGAATGAGTGGAAGGACGTGGTATCAAAGTACAGGAAAGATGCCAGTGACCGTGAGGACAGGAGGGACCAACATGAGGATAGGAGAGACACTCGAGATGAGAGGTGGCGGCAGGAAGATCTGAGGTGTTGGGATGCAACTCTGGGGCTGCTGTATGATCAAACGGACATCCTCTGGCGTCTGGTGGAGCTTCAGGAACAGTAGCAGGGTCACAGAGGGCCGCTGCAGCCCCTGTATAACCGCCCTCCCGCCTCACCATGTTCCTTAGCCTCCTCACCCAGACGTGTAAGAACGCGTGGGGGGAGGCTCCGTGCACCCGCCCATTCCACCCCAGTGGACAGCCCAACCAAAAGGCTGTCATTATTTTGAAATTTTTTTAGTGGCCTTTTCCTTCCCTCTATCCTCCTCCCAAACCCCACCTGGGCTACCTGGTCAGTTCTCTCCCTCTTTTTATAATTAATTAATAAAGAATACATGATTTTTAAACGAGAGTGACTTTATTTCCTTAGGAAGCAAGCGGTAATCGAAGGGGGTGGGTGAGTGGCTTACAGGGAATGAGTCAATCAAGGGGAGGGGTTCATCAAGAAGAAACAAACACAACAGTCATACCGTATCCTGGCCCGTGATGAAACTGGTTTTCAAAGCTTCTCTGATGTGCACCACTTCCTAGTGTGCTCTTCTAATCACCCTGATGTCTGGCTGCACATAATCAGTGACCAGGTGATTTGCCTCAGCCTCCCACCCCGCCATAAAGGTCTCCCCTTTACTCTCACAGAGATTGCGGAGCACACAGCAGCAGCAATAACAATGGGGACATTGGTTTGGCTGAGGTCGAGCGAGTCAGTAATGTGCACCAGTGCACCTTTAAATGGCCAAAAGCACATTCTACCACCATTTTGCACTTGCTCAGCCTGTAGTTGAACAACTTCTGATTACTGTCCAGGCTGCCTGTGTATGGCTTCATGAGCCATGGCATCAAGGGGTAGGCTGGGTCCCCCAGGATAACTACAGGCATTTCAACATCCCCAACTGTTATTTTCTGGTCTGGGAAGTAATTCCCTTGCTGCAGCCGTTTAAACAGAGTAGTGTTCCTGAAGACGCGAGCATCATGAACCCTTCCCGGCCATCCCATGTGGATGTTGGTGAAATGTCCCTTGTGATCCACCAGTGCTTGCAGCACCATGGAAAAGTACCCCTTGCGGTTTATCTACTGGGTGCTCCGGAGCTCCAGTGCCAAGATAGGGATATGTGTTCCATCTGTCACCCCACCACAGTTAGGGAATCCCATTGCAGCAAAGCTATCCACTATGACCTGCACATTTCCCAGAGTCACAACCTTTCGTAGCAGCAGCTTAATGATTGCTTTGGCTACTTGTATCACAGCAGCCCCCACAGTAGATTTGCCCACTCCAAATTGATTCCCGACTGACCGGTAGCTGTCTGGCGTTGCAAGCTTCCAGAGGGCTAGTGCCACTCGCTTCTCAACTGTGAGGGCTGCTCTCATCTTGGTATTCTGGCGTTTCAGGGCAGGGGAAAGCAGTCACAAAGTTCCATGAAAGTGCCCTTACACATGCGAAAGTTTTCGCAGCCATTGGGAATCGTCCCACACCTGCAACACTCTGTGGTCCCACCAGTCTGTGCTTGTTTCCTGGGCCCAAAATCGGCATTCAATGGCTAGAACCTGCCCCATTACCAGCATGATCTCTAAAGCGCAGGGGCCTGCGGTTGAGAGAATTCTGTGTCCATGTCCTCCATCACTCTTATCACTATGCTGCCGTAGCCGCCGCCTCCTCGCCTGGTTTTGCAGGTCCTGGTTCAGCAATGACTGCACGAGAATGCGCAAGGTGTTTACAACGTCCATGATTGCTGTCTTGATCTGAGCAGGGTCCATGCTTGCTGTGCTATGGCGTCTGCACAGTTCGCCCAGGGAAAAAGGCGCGAAACGGTTGTCTGCTACTTGCACGGAGGGAGGGGGTGAGGCTGTACCCAGAACCACCCGCAACAATGTTTTTTGCCCCATCAGGCACTGAGATCTCATCCCAGAATTCCAGTGGGCGGGGGAGACTGCAGGAACTATGGGATAGCTATGGGATAGCTACCCACAGTGCAACGCTCCGAAAATCAACACTAGCCTCAGTACATGGATGCACACTGCTGAATTAATGTGCTTAGTATGGCCGCGTGCACTCGACTTTACAATCTGTTTTAAAAAACTGGTTTCTGTAAAATCGGAATAATCCCGTAGTGTAGACATACCCCTACTTTCTAAAGACCATTCTGCTTTCAAAGACAATAGGTTTCAATCTAATCTTCCTATGACAGTAAGTAAGCTCCTCTTAACAATTTACTTGGATGTGACTATTGGTAGGCAATCCAACCAATATGTCAGATACGGTGAGGTCCTTTTGCCACGCTTAAATGATTTATGGACAAGGTGACCAGATGTCCCAATTTTATAGGGACAGTCCTGATATTTGGGGCTTTGTCTATTACCCCTCATTCTCTATCCCGACTTTTCACACTTGCTCTCTGGTGACCCCATTTATGGGAAAGTACCATATCATGTTCCCCTTTCAGTAGTTCAGTAAAATGCATTGCTTTGTTACTTTCCTTTGTCACAACTGTACATCAAAGATAAAACCCTGGCACCACTGTAGTCAAAGGGGATTTTGCAATTGAATTCAATGAAGCCAGGATTTTGCCCTAAGGATGAAATTTACTCCAATGCTACAATGTAAAAGAGCCACATGAGCATGAAATCAGAAGCATTTAGTACTTAGCAGGATCAAATTCATAAGCAGAAGTAGGGTGATCCTGCTTAAGACTTTCTAAGGACAGGCACACCAGTACCCATAATGCTAATCAAATTAGATTTTAATATGAGATACTATAACAATATATTTGTATCATCGCTATTGATCATTTTAATATAGAATGATAATAGAAAAGGAAGCAGGCAGCAAAGGACTCTGCTTTCAGGAAACAGGAGGAAGTTTGTTTCTATAACAGCTGAAAGATTAAGTTTGTGTGGTAACTTTGTGTTGTTTTGTTTGTGGTGACTATCAATTGTGTTTTACTGATAAATCTTGTATATTTAAATGATCATCTGCCAGTATCATTTTGTGATTTATTTTTACTGTCATGAATTTGCTGCCATATGTAGCATTTGGGGAAGACAAAGTGAAAAGGAAATTGCAGAATGTACTGTAACTCTAACAAAGCCTTTGTTTCTAAGCATATGTCTCTACTGTTCTGATATTTAAATTGCTTATCTTTTCTTGGCAGCAAAACAGCTACTGTATTGTCAGTCATTTGTTTTCTTTTCCCCCCTATTATTCTGTTGTTTTCTTTCCTTTTTTTTGCTTTCAAATTGCTGTGCAGTCTATGCCATGGAAATCAATCGTAAGTCTATGTGGGGAGCTGATTAACTCATTTAGTTAAATGTGTTCATTAGTCTTTTTCTTCCCTGGATACTG
Organism: Gopherus evgoodei; assembly: GCF_007399415.2. Taxonomy (NCBI): domain Eukaryota; kingdom Metazoa; phylum Chordata; order Testudines; family Testudinidae; genus Gopherus; species Gopherus evgoodei. Next base: position 31,136,447 of record NC_044331.1, on the reverse strand, counting down.
GTATTTTAATTATAGCGTTCTGACAAAATTCAGATGTCAGATTTTTGTTCTTCTACTGAATTGATTTCAAGTATCAAAGAAGCAGGGAATTTTTTTAATTATAAAAGGAACCGACTGGGTACTACTTTATTGATTTGCAATTATGTGCCAACATTTTTGTACATTCTATTGAGTTACCACCACAGTGATCCTTTTTAAATTATATTATGTGAGTTGTTGCACACAGAGAATTTAATTTCCTTTGATTATCCAAGTTCTACATTAACATTTTAAAAAGCTAGTTGGGTACTCGTGTTTTGAGATGTACTTGACTTTCCATGTCCAGTTTCCACATGATCACCAGAAATACAGGATTAATGTATAATTTGGTACCATGTTTGGAAACCAAGTTTGAACTTTCTTTAAATATGGTTCTGGCTAAACAAGACATAAATATGTGTTTTCAAGCGAGTGTAGACAAGATCAAGCTGATTTCAAATCACTTAAAAACCTTATCTTCAAAAGAGGTTGAGAATGTTAGTTTTTACAAACACTTTTAAAATAAATTGGTTCAGTTTATGCTGACAAACCAGATCTTGCAAAAAATTATTGCTGGGCACAGTGTCTTTTATAAGACTTCAGTGGGAGAGTACTTGACACTGGAAAGCGTTCCACCTAATGGTAAGTGTTTGTAGGATCCAGCCCAGGGTTTGAAACCAAATTAACTGGAACTATATTTAAAGTAAGAACAAACTTAAGGCTTGTCTAAATCAGGGGTCTCAAACACGCGGCCCGCAGAGCTCTTCCCTGCGGCCTGCCAGCTCCCTGCACTCCCCACCCCCCAGTTACTGCCTCTTGCTGCCAAACTACCTTCACCCCCCCCAAGTTATTTTATATGACAGCTAAGCTCCCCGCACACTCATCCCCAGCCTCACCCCTGCACTGCACCCCCTCCTATCCCCAAACTCTATCCCAGAGCCTGCACTCCCACCCCCTGTCCCAGCCCAGAATCTGCACCCAGCACCCATACTCCATCCGAGAGTCTGCACCCCAGACCCCCTCCCCCACCCAAACTCCCTCCCAGAGCCTTAGGAAATGCAGATGGAGTTAGTGGAGCTTCAATGTGATACATTTTGAAGCAGAAGTGTACAGATGCTGGAATTCCAGAATTCTACGTTTCTTTCACCAGAAAGATTTCCCATGTTATTCTCTGCTTCCGCAAGGATAATGGCAATATTTAGAAGTACATATATATGTGAACAGTTTTTCTCTTCCAAGAAGATTAACAAATCTGTGTTAAGGTCAAGGCTCACTGCTGAACATTTGAAAGCAACACTGAGATTGGTTTCGTCTCAGGATATCAAACCTAATACTGATGCTCTGGTTGATGCAAAATGCTGCCAGCTAAGTGGCCAAAAATGAAATAACTGTCAAAATTAGCACTGACTTTTCACATTACAGTTAAATAAGTTAAAAAAGTTAATGAATTGACTTTTAATAGCATACTATATTTTAATACTATACTACTATATTACTCTTCTACCTCCAGGCGCTTCCCGCCGCCAAACAGCTGTTGGTGGTGCTTAGCACTTTCCAGCAGGGAGGAGCGGGGAGCCGCGCACTCAGGGCGGGAGATGGAGAAGAGACGGGGTGGGGCAGAGCCTCATAGAAAGGGTGGAGTGGGGGTGGGGCCGGGGCAGTGAGGGTGGGAGTGTCAGTGATGCAGCCCTCGGGCCAATGCACTAGACCTCATGTGGCCCTCGTGATCATTTGAGTTTGACACCCCTGGTATAAATGGTGGGGGAATGCACTCTACAGGGGTGTGATTTCTAAAGCACACTAACTTATTGCACTTAATTGGTTCGTGTAGACCCTGTTGGCATGCGCTAGTGCACTTTAATGTAGTACTGTTTCGAGCACTTAAAAGTGCACGGGGGGGATCTTTAATGCACACTAGCAAGGTCTATACAGACCAATTAATGCACAGCATGTTACTGTGCTTTAGAAATCACACCCCTGTGTAGCACATTACGTACCATATACACAAGCCCTTACTTTTCAAACGTGATTCATAGGCCAGTATCTTCAAAAGTAACTAGTAGCTTTGGGTGCTACTTAAACGGCCCTGATTTTCAGAACTTAGTGCCCATCTACTAGCCCCTTTTAGGTATCTTGCCACTTGTTTGCCTCTCATATTAGGTTTTTAGTCCCTATATAGTTTTAAATCTCACTGATGAATACTACTGATCCTGCACCATTGAACACAATAGGAGTTTTTCCATTGACAAAGAACTTACAGTCTAACTGGGAGTTTTGAGAGGGAGGAAGCTTTACTGTCTGGGCTATGGCTACACTATAGAGTTTGCAGCACTGCAGCTGCACCGATGCAGCTGCACCACAGTAGCGCTGCTAGTGCATATGCTCTAAGCTGACAGACAAGAGCTCTCCCCATCGACTTAATTACTTCAGCCCCTGAGTGGCGTAACTTATACCAACTTAAATTGTAGCGTGTACATAGCCCTAGTTTCCGCACTCTGCAGCAACTTCAGATTTCCCCATATGGGCTTCATTCTCCACTTTTAAGTGGTTCTTTTTTTTTCTGGTATTAGAAGGTTTACATGTGCTTAGAGTTATGAGATCTCTTCCTAGATCCAGTTTTGCTATTGGGGGAAAAAATCTAAAAGTCCTAAGGGCTAAATTGTAATCTCGGTTACATCACCACAAATCTGGAATAATTATTCACTATGAGGGGAGGTTATTTTGCTTTTACATGGTGTAACTGGCAGCTGAATTTGGCCCAAAAACTCCATTTGGTTCTATTGGAAATAAACTTTTTTAACATGGATATTTGTCCTAGCAAATTTTATGCAGATCTAATCTTTACGTAAATATGATCAGTGTTTTCAATGTCAGACAAGCACTGAAAAGTAAACCTTCAATTGTCTCTTCAGCTCCTTGTGGGGATAATCTTTATGATGAGGATGGTAAACGTCTCCCTCCATGCATACCTGGGGCCTGGCTCACTCCTGCTATCATGGCTTGTTACCTTCTGGTAGCAAACATTCTACTGGTAAATCTGCTGATTGCTGTCTTCAAGTAAGTGCTTAACTGTATGATTGTTAACTTATCTTTCTCAGTTTCTTAATACTAAGATGAAATGCCTGTGAGATCCTATCAGCAGGACCAAATTATACTGTGGTTTTGCAAATAGACAGCAATTTGTGAATTTGCACTACACCCAAAGCCCAATTGTTCTGTTAATGGCACTGACAAATATTTGAATTTTAATTGAAAATCAGTTAAAGAGTCAGGGATATTGTGATAATTGGGCCTACAAATTTACCTAATTGTGAGCTCAACTGTAAAAGGTGAGTGAAAGTTCATAAAATGTCACAATAGCCTACAACAAATGGTAATAGGAAAAGGTATTAAAAAAAGAGAGGCAGACTGAATTAGTCCAAACAAAAAGTTCTTGCTATAACTCAAGGACTATGTTAAGATTGTGCCTGGTAAACAAGAACAGTGCAGAATGGGAAATCAATTGATCAAAATTGGTGTGCCAGAAATTAGGCCTAATTGGTGGACAAAATGAGAGAATGGGCTATTCCACCACTTGCTCCCTTTTGGGGCTTGGATTTTTTTTTTAAAGATGGGAGAAAAGAAGCTGGGGGCGGGGGGAGGACTTTGGCTACTGGAGCGAACTTTGCCATCATGGCTGCCATCCCTACTATCTCCTGGGACCCCACGCCTTTGTCTTGCTGATCCTGAGAGTTGTCCTAATCAGACTGGGCTCGAGAGACCCAGATGACATCGCTACTTCTGCTGGCTCTGGATAAATCTTAGCCACCACCCCGGATAAGAGACTTTCTATTCCTCCACCCCCCCACACCCTCACTTTTCCTTCCCTATCTTATTGCTTCTCTTTCCTGTCTCTCTCCTTTTTCTTTTTGTCTGATAAGACCTGACTTTAGTGAGCCACTACTGTATATTTTGCAACATTGCTGCGAGCCTGTGAGGCAGCTAAAAGCAATGTCCTAAAGAGCCCAATGCTGGTATAAGTTTGCCAGTGGCTGATAGACTGTGTCCTGGGTCTGTTTTTTCCAGCAGAGGAGTTGCACATGAGCATCAATATCAGAGACTGAAGCTGCATTTTCTCTCTTAGCTGTTCTTTTCTATTTCCTCTAGTGTTTCTCTTGTTTTGTCTTCTTAAGAAACTGGGTCAAACTTTAACAGCTCCAGCCCATCTCAATTAACGCCTTCTCTTTTCCTCAAAAAGGACGGTTATTACCATTTCAATTATTACCATTTTAATACCATCTAAAAGACTGTCAAACAAGGGACTATTACACTCTAAAACCTCTCTCCGGCTAGGGTGACCAGACAGCAAATGTGAAAAATCAGGATGGGAGTGGGGGGTAATAGGAGCCTATATAAGCCCTCGTCCAGACTAACCCGCGGCATCGGCGGGTTAAATCGATTGCTCGGGGATCGATACATCGCGTCCAGACTAGACGCGATATATCGATCCCCGAGCGCGCTTACATCGATTCCGGAACTCCATCAACCCGAACGGAGTTCCGGAATTGACACGGAGAGCCGCGGACATCGATGCAGCGCCGTCCAGACTGGTGAGTACCTCGATTTTAGAAATTTGACTTCAGCTACGTTATTCCCGTAGCTGAAGTTGCGTATCTAAAATCGATTTTAATATCTAGTCTGGACGTGGCCTAAGAGAAAGACCCAAAAATCTGGACTGTCTCTATAAAATCAGGACATCTGGTCACCCTAGAAGCAACTGAAGTGACTGCTAGGAATCACAGTGCCATGATGCCTAATACTGAGTGACACTAGTTCCTAGCAGCCACTTCAGCCTCTATCAACTATGTTTAAACAAGTGAATTTCACTGAGGTTGCAGTGGTTATTGTCATTCAGATGTAAAACAGAGGTTATTCAGATGTAAGAAAGCTCCATCCCAGGTACATCAATTGCTATACTGACTTTGCAAAATATACTAGTAGTCCAGCAGGATGAAATTCAGGGATCACTAGAAGAGAAGGTAAGACCTGATATGAGTAGAATGTCTCCCAGAAAAGGACTCCCCCCACCCCGCCCCTACAGTTGAAACAAGATAAAAGATGCTTATAAACTGCCTAAGCCTTGTGTAGTTTTACGGCTAGCCTGAGAGGCAGTGTCATCCCTACCCATACACAAAGTACACAGCTGCGCAAGGCACCAGGAAATGAGGGGCACCAAATTTTCTGATGCCCCAAGCAACTGCATGCTGCTCCAGCCCCAGCCCCACCTCTTCCCACCCCTGCTCTGCCCCCACTCCACCCCTTCTTCAAAGACTCTGCCCTGTTCTGCACCCACCCCACCCCTGTTCTGCTCCAGTCCCACCACCCACTTCCCTGAGGACTGCAGCAGGGCCGGGCCTCCGCTCACTGATGGCGGGAAGTGCAGCGACCCAGCCCCAGCCAGGCTGCTGGTGAGTGCTGGGGGTGGTGGTTCCCTCCTCACCCCCTCAGCAGCCTAGGGCCCCACACACACATCCCATGCGAGGGGTTGCATATGGCCCCAGAATAGCTAGGGATGGCCCTGCTGAGAGGTGTCCGGAATGCAAAGACCGATATCACAATGATCAAAGTGAGTGTTTATATTCCTGTCATTGATAGTCCAAAAGCAAAACCAAGGAATTTTTATCCACTTTACCGCTTCCCTCTTTATGTTGGTACTGTAACAGAGTGGTTCACACCTTGAAAGTGCAGGTAGCCAACCTTGATTACAGCCCCACCTGAAGAGATCAGCAGCAAAGAGGCTGTAAGGAAGGGGATTAGAGGCTGTTGGGAGGGATTAGAGGCTGCCTGGAGATTAGAGGCTGCTGGGAGGGAGCAGGCTCTAGCCATGAGCCCTGGGAGTGAGGACTGAGACTCCAGCCAGGTAGCGTCTGGGAGTGGGCTGCCAAAGCAGGGAGGAGAAGAGAAGCCTTTGTTTTGTGTAGACTGGATGGACTTGAAAACTTTTATTCTGAATGCTTGTTAATTTAATAGGACACAATCGAAGAAGGGATGAGAATGGGAAAAGTGTTTTATTAGTTTCTTGAACAGCCAAGAAGAGAAACTGAGGCAAGTTGCTTGTAGTGTGACCCTAGGCCATGGGCGGGGGGCACGTGGGAGATGGCTGGCCCAGTCACAGGTACCCTGGATGTTTTTCCCATCATGACATGGGGGTGGGATGGGAGGGAAGGCTAGAAATTACTGCTACTACTAAGTCACACTCAGAAGCATCACCTAGTGGAGATACAAATGAAGTGGTGTTCCCCATGTATAGACCATTTTGCAGTGCTTGCAGGCATAGGTAGATCATTTTGCTGGGCATGATACCTAGTTTATATGTCATGCTAGGGTGACCAGATATTTAGGTGTTTGTCCCGCGTCCCGACCAATCTTTGATCGGGATGCAATTTGTCCTGATATTTTCCTCCACCGGCAGCACGCGGTTTTTGGTTGGTTGGTTTGGTTTTTTTCGCTTCCGGCAGCACTCGTTCTTTTTTTTCTCTGTCGGTGGACCTCCCCTAGTGTGTCCCGATATTTTCTTCCTCTCATCTGGTCACCCTATGTCATGCCCAGGAATGTATACTTCACAAAGTGTATGTAGTCAGGAGGTTTGGTAGCTTGAATTTTAAAGAACTAAAATACCAGTCACGAAGCTGGGAAAAAACCCTTATATACGTCAGTTACTATTGACTGAAAAGACCAGAGAATCAGCAGTTTAGGAAGTAGGTCATGCTGTTAACCCCTGTCAGCAGCATAATGGCAGATGATAATACTCAGCCAGAGAACTCTTGCAATGGAGAAGATAGTAGAATAAAGCCAAATTGGCCAGTATCAATAGTATATAAATGCACATATTCCTAGCCATAAGAAACTATGACATTCATGTTTTATTGTAGTCATGTTTTAATTACTTTCACAAAACAGTATGTAAGAATTTTAAAACACAGCAAGTCAAAAAAGAAATGGTTAGAATTTTTTTTTAAAGAAAGTGCTTATATAACCTTTGATGATTTAGGAAAAATAGAGTATTTGGGGACACTAAAATAGCTTGAAAAGTTTCACATCACATTCAGAACTGCATGACTTGCTTTCAGTTGATATAAGAAAGTCTATTATTAGTCTCTGGGTCTAGCAGTGTCCCTTTTCTACCCCTCCAAATCCACTGAACTCCTAAATATATTCTTTTAACAACACACCTGGTTTGATGGCAAAAATGAAAATCTTTGGCTTCTAAGAACAGCTCTTTGCAAGTATCTGTGTTCTGTTCTGAAGTGGAAAAGTTTGTATGAATTGAAGTTTGAACTGAAGACATTTTGTGATAGCTTTAGAAAAAAGTCTGCTATTTAGCTCAAGCTGATCAGGATACGCCTTGTGAAGCTTCTGAATTTTATTATACAAAATACCTTTCATGCCTTTAATACTCTGTGTAACAGCAAACACTGGGATGTGTTATGAGCAGAACTTTGTTTATAACCATGCTTCAAAATAGGAGTGTGATGTATATATTTTTGCAGAGCTTATTTTTCTCCATGACTGCTGAGAGGTTTTATATACTGGGGCAAATATTCTATGGCAGACCTCCCAATGGAAGTGCAGGAATGTGTCCTGGAAGATGCAAGTGCTGTGCTTTTTTTTAAGAGCTCTGGCTGTCAGCCCCAGGTAGCTGGGTCTTGTGTGGGAGGACCATGCATATTCAAGAGACAGGGACAAAGGGTCCCCCTCCCCCATCCTCCCAGGCAGCCCAGGCTCAGGCCCTCCTTCCCTTCCTCTCTGCCCCAATCCCTCACCAGGAGGTGGTGGGTCTCCAGCCATCAGCTGCAGCACAGAAGTACAGAACAGAAGTAAGAGTGGCAATGGGGCGCTAAGTCTGCTGTAAAAAGTGATATTGATGAATATCAACTTTCACATTGCCACCCTTACTTGTGAGCTGCTGCTGGCATGGCACTGCATTCAGAGCCAGGGCCGGTGCAACCATTTAGGCGAACTAGGCGGTTGCCTAGGGGGCCGAGATTTGGAATGATTGAGCAGCCGCTGCTGCTGGGACAGAGAGGGAGTCTGAGCTGCCGGCGGCAGCCAGCAACCCAGGGTGTCCCCTGGGTCAGGGCGCCGCCGCAGCAGCCGGCAGCCCAGGGGGTCCCCCGGGTCAGTGCGCCGCCATGGCAGCTGGCAGCCGGCAGTCCAGGGGGTCCGGTCAGGGCGCCGCCGCGGCAGCCGGCAGCCCAGGGCTTCATCTGGGTCAGCGCACCAGCAGGGCTGCCCAGAGAGGGGGGCAAGAGGGGCAATTTGCCCCAGGCCCCGCAGAGGCCCCCACGAGAGTTTTTCGAGGCCCCTGGAGCGGGGTCCTTCACTTGCTCCTGGAGCCCCGGAAAAGTCTCGCAGGGCCCGGGCCCCTGGAGCTTCTTCTGCTTCCGGTCCTCACTGGCGGGGGGTCCTTCCGCTCCGGGGCAGAAGGACCCCCCGCCTGTGAACTACCGCCGAAGCGGGACCCGCTGCCGACATTCAGCCCGGTCTTCGGCAGTAATTCCACAGCGGGGGGCCCTTCCGCTCTGAGACCAGTCACCGAAGTGCTCCGGAGACCCGGGGCCCTCCGCCACAGAATTACCGCTGAAGACCCGGCTGCACTTCGGCAGCTGGTCCCGCTTCGGCGGCAATTCGGCAGTGGGGGGGCCCCGCAGCGGGTCTCCAGGGCACTTTGGCGGCAGGTCCCGGAGCGGAAGGGCCTCCCGCCGCTGAATTACCACCAAAGCGGGGGCCCCCCGCCGCCAAAGACCCCAGGCCCCTGGAATCCTCTGGGCTGCCCTGGCACGCCGCTGGTAACCCAGGGAGATCCCCTGGGTCAGCACGCCACTGCCGGCAGCCGCCAGCCCAGGGGTTCCACTGCACAGTCCTGCTTGGAGAGGATGCGGAGCAGAGGTGAGGGGGGCACAAGGTGGAAGTTTCGCCTAGGGTGCCAAACTTCCTTGCACTGGCCCTGTTCAGAGCTGAGCATCCACCCAGCAGCCGCTGCTTTCTGCTCTGCCTTCAGAGCTGGGTGGTGGAATATGTATTTGTGCAGAGGGGAGGAGGGCACATAAACGACTACAGACACAAAGAAGGGGGGCCCGGTCAAATAAGTTTTTGAGAACCACTGTTCTAAAAGGATAGCCTTCTGGGGAGGAGTGTGCTGCTGTTCTACCACAGTCAAAAGGATAGCTAAATTATCAGTTCATCTTAATTAGCAGTCTTAACAGTCTCTTCCAACCAGAGCCTCCAGGCTTTATAATAACTGCTGAAATGATTGGCTACACAACTCAGCAATTCATGTCAAATTATTGTATCTTAACTGAGACTGCTATTTAATATCCTTTGTATTTTTAATTGCGTGCTTGTTTATGGCAAAGGATCATCAATGAAAAACAATACATCTAACAATAACCTCTCTTGCAGCAATACCTTCTTTGAAGTGAAGTCCATATCCAACCAAGTTTGGAAATTCCAGCGATATCAGTTGATCATGACATTCCATGACAGACCTGTCCTACCTCCACCTATGATCATCTTCAGCCACCTCTACATAATCATCATCCGCCTTTGCTGTCGCTGTAGGAAGAAACAAGAAGGGGACCAGGATGAGCGTGACCGGGGACTGAGTATGTGAAGGATTCTGTGTTTTAAATAGAGCTCTTTATACCATTTCAAACACAAAGCAGCCATTTATCCAGTGCTAATTGCCATTCATTTTCTTCACCTTGGCCATTGGCGGTATTAGTAAAAATCAGTATGTGACAACACTTGCATCAAACTAATAAATTCATAGAGTCTCCAGGGTCCTGAGCCCACAGAATATGATGCTGCATTGCTGCTATCAATCTTCCTTAGCATTTTTTTTAAAGTTGCTGACCCTATAATCTTGGCATCTGTTTAATCCAGATTAACCAAATTATAATGGCCACCCAGTGGGAGGTAATGGAGGTCGTTCACAAAGAAATTGAGGGGATACAGGGATTATGGTTTCTAATCTTATCTGTCACATTGACTTCTCTCTTGCCTTTAACAGTGCATGTATGACAATATTGTGTCTCAGTTTCCCCACATATAATAATACCTACCTATCTCACAGGAGCACTGTGAAGATTAATTATCATCTGTAAAATACTTCGAAGATGGAAGTGCCCTGAAATTGTTACTTTTAACATAATAATAATTAAGAAGAAAAAATGGATTTAATCAAACATGTTAGCATTCATGTAGTATTTTTACCTTTTCTGGTTTCTGTTTTTCATGAGAAACATATTTTGTGGGTAATTATATTTTTGTTACATATGCCCCTGATGCAAAAGGGTTACATATCTGACACTCCTGAAAATAATATGAAGCATTCCCAAGGGTTTTTTTTCTCTCATTTATTTTTCCTTTTTTAAAAAAAAAAGAAGTCCAATTTTTTGAAAAGTCCTTACCCAAAGTCTGTCAGTGGTACCAGCTGACCCATTGGATTTAATCTACTGAATGTGATGACATCCCTTTTTAGAGAGAGGGTAAAAAAGAAGACTCATCTAAACGAGCAATCAGGTTGACTGAGTAAGGTAACATTGCGCTCAGGACTTTGGCTAAGTGCTGGTTGCCTGTTTACAAAATAGCCTGTTTATTAAGTGCCCAAGCAAGGATTACAGAAACAAAGTCTTCAGTTCCTTCCCCTGTCTCCCCCCACCTCCCACCTCCCCAGTATCCAAAAAGCCCTACAAAATCAAAACCCACTTGTTATATTGGATTTAAAATTATATGAACCTTGGGCAATTCAACTAATACATTTTACAATTTTATGCAGAATTGTTTCTGAATGATGAAGAGCTGAAGAAATTGTATGAATTTGAAGAGCAATGTGTTGAGGAATATTTTCAGGAAAAAGAGGATGAACAACAATCATCTAATGACGAACGTATCAGAGTCACATCTGAAAGGTAACTAGTGAAAACAAAAACCGCCCTAACTTTACTAGGGATTAGAAAACTTCTTTTTCTGTTCATTAACACCTAGTGTTGGTCAAGCTATGCGATGTTTGTAGCCTCAAAAAAATGCACCAAAAGTTTCTATGGTTATCTTAACCATGCCTAACAATCTGGCTCCAAAATTGAGGCCTGGTCTACACTACGCATTTAAATCAATTTTAGCAGCGTTAAACCGATTTAACGCTGTACCCGTCCACACTACGAGGCCCATTATATTGATATAAAGGGCTCTTTAAATCGGTTTCTGTACTCCTCCCTGACGAGAGGAGTAGCGCTAAAATCAGTATTACCATATCGGATTAGGGTTAGTGTGGCCGCAAATCAATGGTATTGGCCTCCGGGCAATATCCCACAATGCACCACTGTGACCACTCTGGACAGCAATCTCAACTTGGATGCACTGGCCAGGTAAACAGGAAAAGCCCCGCGAAATTTTGATTTTCATTTCCTGTTTGCCCAGCGTGGAGCTCTGATCAGCACGGGTGGCAATGCAGTCCCAAATCCAAAAAGAGTTCAAGCATGGACCATACGGGAGATACTGGATCTGATCGCTGTATGGGGAAACAAATCTGTTCTATCAGAGCTCCGTTACAGAAGACGAAATGCCAAAGCGTTTGAAAAAAAAATCTACAGGCTACACAGTGCTGTGTGACAAGCATAACGGGAAGCCAGAGACTCAAATGGACGCTCATGGAGGGAGGGAGGGGGTACTGAGGACTCCAGCTATCCCACAGTCCACAGCAGTCTCCGAAAAGTATTTGCACTCTTGGCTAAGATCCCAATGCCTGTAGGTTCAAACACATTGTCCAGCGTGGTTCAGGGTATAGCTCGTCAATTTACTCCCTCCCCCCACGTGAAAGAAAAGGGAAAGAAATCATTTCTTGACTTTTTTCAATGTCACCCTATGTCTACTGAATGCTGGTGGTAGATGCGATGCTGCAGCAGTGAAGAGCAATATCCGCTCTTCTCCCCTCCCCGGTGACAGATGGTACAATATGACTGATATCCATCGTCAACATCAGCCCGTGCCTGATAATTGCTGAATACCCCTGGCTGGCCTCGGGGTGCCTGGGTAAAAATAGGAATGATTCCTGGTCATTCCCAGTAGATGGTACAGAACGGCTGGTAACCGTCCTCATCATAGCAACTGGGGGCTGAGCTCCATCAGCCCCCTCCCTTTCCTGTTTAAAGAAAAGATTCTGCACTGCCTGGACTATCATAGCAGCGGCATGCTGGGCTCCTCTCTTCCGCACTGCTTAATGTCCTGCCTGGACTGTCATAGCACCGGGAGGCTGCCTCCCCCTCATTTTATCTCACTAACAAGTCACTGTTTGTTATTCCTGCATTCTTTATAACTTCATGACACAAATGGGGCAGGGACACTGCCACGGTAGCCCAGGAAGATTGGGGGAGGAGGGAAGCAATGGGTGGGGTTGTTGCAGGGGCACCCCCCGTGAATGGCATGTAGCTCATCATTTCTGCGGGATCTGACACGGAGCAGCTGTAATCTCTGATACACTGGTTGTCTAGTACACTTGCCCCATATTCTAGGCAGGACTGACTCTATTTTTAGAAACCATAAAGGAGGGATTGACTCGGGGAGTCATTCCCAGTTTTGCTTTTGCGCCCCCGGCTAATCTCAGCCAGGGGCACCCATGATAGCAGCAGACAGCACAGAAGGACAGATCTGTGGAGTATCTCCTCTGTTCGCGGTATCCAGTACACATGCGGTGACTGTAAAAAAAAAAAAGAAAAAAAAAAAAGCTGAACGGGCTCCATGGTTGCCATGCTATGGCGTCTGCCAGGGCAATCCAGGGAAAAACAGCGCAAAATGATTGTCTGCCGTTGCTTTCCCAGAGGAAGGAATGACTGACGACATTTACCCAGAACCACTCGCGACAATGATTTTTGCCCCATCAGCCACTGGGCTCTCAACCCAGAATTCTAAGGGGCGGGGGAGACTGCGGGAACTATGGGATAGCTACAGAATAGCTACCCACAGTGCAACGCTCCGGAAATAGACACTAGCCTTGGACCATGGACACGCACTGCCAAATTAATGTGCTTAGTGTGGCCGCGTGCACTCGACTTTATACAATCTGTTTTATAAAACCGGTTTATGTAAAATCAGAATTATCCCGTAGTGTAGACGTACCCTGAATCTCTCACAAGAGCAGGTTTTCTCATGAGAACTCTAGCACTGTTTGCTTCTGTGTGGTCTGAGTGTACTGCAAGAGCCTTGCCCACATTTTACCTCTACACTTCCTCTCCCTCCCCACCACAACTGTGTGAAGTTCAGAGATGTTTTCTCTACTTGTTTAACAAATAATGACTTGCTCGATTTCCATCAGATTGCCCTATTGTATTAGAGTGGAATCAAATGACAAGAGCAGTGAAATAGGATGGGAGAAGTATGTTCTAGTGGTCTGCATGTCGGGGCTGGACACCCAGAACTCTTGAATTCTAATCTCAGATCTGGTAAAGATTCCCTCTGAGGTCTTGGGCAAATCATTTAAACTCTCTCTCAGTTTCCCCATCTGTAAATAGCAATCATACCTATGTGTACCTCACTGAGGTGTTGGGAGGCTTAGGTAATATTTGTACATATGAAGACCTAACCAGTAGTAGTATATGTACCTATTATTAGGTCGTCTAATCAACAACCCTGCTGTTGCACGTTTTTTCCCTACAGAATGTTTTCACATGCTCTACCTACTCCAGTGGCAGTTTTAAAATAACTCAAATGATGGGCCTTCTATTATTCCCTTGGATGACTATTCCACAAAATAAGAAATCTCGCTATTAAGAAAGTGATACCTGATATTCAGTTTACATATTCCTTTACCCTGTTGCATACTCACTAATCCCTAGTTATAGCCCCACCCTAAGGACCATCCTAAATTATTCTATTCCTGCTGTTTTTTTACACCTTTAGAATAACAATAGCCAAATATAATAATCCTCTCAGTCATCATATAGCCAAGTCATCACATTTACCATGTGCAAATAGTCAGTGTGACTGTGATAGCAAAGGGAATACCTGCAATGCCACAGTAATGCTAATTAACTCAGAGCAGTAGATGTCAACACTTTAATGGTGACCACTCTATCCATATGTTTGTTTTAAGAAATCCTCACAAATCAGTGCCACAATTATCTGAGGTTTTCAGAACCCAAAATGGTGGTGACTTAATCCATTTTCTGCAGGCGGTGTCAGGAATAAATCAATGGGGACACAGCTCCTCCGTCTGATGAATGATTAGGACAAACAAGATGCTTTCACTCAAAGCTCCTTCTTTACTGAGTCTCAAGCACATGCCATGGCAATAGTTTTAGAGCACCCAAACATAGTTACCCAAAGTCTGAGATGGTTTCAAGTGATCAACAGCCAGGCACCCGGGTTCCTTCTTCCATCCAGCTGCTGAGGAAAAGATGTCAGTCTCTGCTCGAAGAAAAGCTCCTTGAACTGCTCCAAAGTTATTCTTTTACAGCTAACTTAAATAAAGCACATAACTCTTAGTGACTCCTAGTGGGTCACCAGTTCTCCTAGCTTCAGCAAATTGCTCATTATCTCTTATCAGCAAAGCATTTCTAGTCATAACAACAATAAAACTTCTATGTAAGGGGCACTCAAAACCAAGGTTGGCTATCCAAACACCCTCTTCCATTCTTATGGTTCATTAACTCTCTGTTCCATCCTCTTATTCTGATTAGCAAAACCACAATCATGCATCTATTTGTCTTGGCCTCTCAGACTCCTAACAATTATTCTTAACTGTGTGGTATTTGGTTTTTCAGCTAATTAGTTTTCAGCTAATAGTTTTTCAGCTGGACGCACACAATGGCTGCCGTTATGTCAAGTTTAATCCTTCCACAACGCCACTACCACTTAAATTCTCTCTCTGAATTCTTTAACATCTTTCTGATTGGGAGGTGTCCTGAACATCAAGTAGTGTCTATGTGCAGTCTGGGAGTCAGAGAGTAAATGAAATGTGCGTGTGTGTGTAATTTCTACGGCACTGTTTATGCCATGGCAATTTGTCAAAATCAGGGCCATTGTGACAGCGAATAGAGTAGAACCAATATGCTTCTCTGATTCATTATGGTACATGGTCACAAAGTAGATCTGCATATTTCTCATGGCTTCTTGCTCCAGATGCTCCACCAGTTTTAGTGTGTGAGAGCAAAAGAATGTTAATTTACTTCCACGGTTGATTTGCTAGTGTGTGATCTCTAATCACATCCCAGTGTGTAGTTTTTATATCCAGTCTTCCTGCACTGTAACTTCCATTATGTGATAAATGATACAAGAAAATGGAAAGAATTTTTAATCGATTTTTTTAATGATTCTACTGTTTGCAAATCTCGTACATAATTGGAAAGTAGAAATAAAAGGCTAAAGTAGTGCACAATTCCATAAACTCCTGAGTACATTCTCTTTCATGCAGCAACCAAATGTGTTTTTCACCATTATCTTGATCTTATATCAAGTCAAAATTTGAATCTGTCATTAGAAAATACTTCCCATATAATTAATAGAGTTCCTTACAGAGAAGAATGACTATTATACATGAAGAGGTTGGCATGTGTGGAAAGAAATATAAAAACATGTTTACCTCAAGACTGACATGACTTGTACTTGCCTGGACACTTAATAACTAAGGGGAGAGAGAGATTAAATTTCCATTTTGTATAGCGTAATGAGCATAGCTCAACAGAAAGTGCAAAATCTTTCAATAACATGAATCAGATTAATTAACTGCTTTATTGTACAAATGGAGCTGATAAAATTATTTTAGAAAGTTCTTCAGATTGTTTTGGAAACTAGATCTGATTTCTGCAAATTTATTCACAATCCTTCACTGAATTACATGCAAATATACTTCAGCCTGTGGATAGTTTTGTATACTATTCACTTTCACTGTTAATTGTGGTGTGTGATTGGTCAACTAGGTCACAGTGGGTACTGTTTCTGCTTCATGAATGGATGTCTGACAGTTTTTAAACAGAAGACTAAAGAATGGCAATAGTATATAATATGTTTCCATTATGAATTTTTGGATGAATAATAATTGGTGTTAGAATTTGTGAAACTGCAAGAGTTCTCAGATATTTTCATTAATATCCCATGGCCATCCAAATACCCATAAATAGTAAATTATTGGAGTGGGATGGATCTGAGATAAGGCAATAAGAAATGAAACAGGTTCACAGCAAGGGAATCTGATGTTAAAACTCCTTGCTCAAAGTAAGAGACTATCCAAAACTCTCTTCGGGATTTTGACATTCATTTATAGCAGGATTCTGCATTCTTTGCACCCCAGAAAACCCTACTGGCTTTGGTGCGAATTAAGATGTCAAAAAGTAAATGATTGATTCGTTTTATCAAGAGTTTCCACATCTTGCATCATTGATTTTTTTTCCAAGTTTTGGGGAACAAATAATTTGGTACAATGTAATTTTAAAAGAAAGCTGTTAAATGTTCCACATTTGCAATATTAAGTGCTGTGTAATTTCATATAATTTCCCTTTTTTAAATAAAAGGTATCGACCTCCAGCTGTAAACTGAGAAGTTTTCAGCTTTCTCCTCAAGAGGTTCTGAAAGTCTTTCCATAATAATTAAATGGCAGAATAGGTTTAACAAGATAATGATTAATACTAAAAATCAAATATGACAGATCTTTTCTTAAACAAAAAGAGGTATAGGGGTAGAAAACAGAAATGACTAGACAGTAAGATACCAAATATTGTGACATTGTAGTGTAGCTATAAGCGAGATTTTCAACAGTTTACATATATATATTCAATACTTCCACTGTTGGAAAATCACAATATAGTAGAGTGTATTACACAAACTTTTGTACAAAATGGGGAGAAGTTTGTGCATTAGAAGAGTGAACTGTTCCTTAAAATAGATAGTGCATATATTGTAAAATTCTCCGCTATTCAGAGGGCCACCACAAGACTTATGCATGACTTAAGTTCTGTTTTGAAAGCTAAAGTGGGACTTAGGAGCTGCAGAAATCTTGTTCTGGCTTTCTGCTCAGGAGCAAATTTCACCCCATATGTGAAAATTGCACATTCAGCATGTCTGACCTTTGACATAGTTATTAATAAGGAAAGTGTATGGTCCAAAATTCAACTCTAACATTACTCAGCAGAAATTAGTGTGTTACTTGAAAACATTCTATGGGATATTTAATTAATCTTATTCTTATATTCCATAGAGTGGAAAACATGTCTATGAGGTTAGAAGAAGTGAATGAAAGAGAACATTTTATGAAAGCTTCTCTTCAGACAGTTGACCTTCGACTTTCTCAACTAGAGGAGCTATCTGGTCGGATGGTGAATGCCCTCGAAAAGCTGGTAGGTATTGACAAATCTGAGCTGACGTATACACGCTCACGGGCTTCTTCTGAATGTGATGCCGCTTACCTCCTGAGGCAAAGCAGTGTCAACAGCTCTGATGGCTACAGCATGTACAGATACCATGTCAGCGGTGATGAGTTAACATTTGATGATAGCACCACCCCAATGTCACCAGCCATGGCATTGCACAAAAAAGCCTATTATTTTGGTACGAAAGAAGAGAGAGATTGTGCAGACTCAAAGATGCAGCTGGTTCCAGAACGTCAGGGTAGTCTTCGCTATATCTCCAGTGCTAATACAGTTGCCACTACAGATTACAATAAATCTGCATTAGAAATTGCACAGAATGTCACTAGACCCCGATCTGATTCAGACATTTGTGTTTCATCTGATGACAAGCAAGGGATTTCCAAGAGTGATGAAACAATTCCCCAAAGCATAAAGCAAACAGATATTGTTATGAATGGACAGTCAGTCACAAGACCAGATTTTCAGAACACTCATTTAACAGTAGAAAGGACCAAGTTAGAAGCTACTATCTCTTATCCCTTAGACAAGTCTAAGGCAATGCGCTATTACCCTGCTGAAGCTTTCAATGCTTGTCAAACAACCATGCTAAAGTCAAGGAGCTTTATATTTGCACATGGAGGGAAACTGGCTGGAGGGGTCAACAACTGGACCACAGAATATAACACCATAATGGATCAAGTGTGCCCTTCCACAGTTGAACGGTGGACTAGTGAGTGGAAATACCAGGTTGAACAGAAACTTTCTAATGAACCTAGTCCAGAATATCCTGGTGAGTCTGAAGCAGAAAGGCAAGCAGAGCAGAAACAGTTACTGACAGATACAGAAGATGACAGCGATGTTGGCGAAGCAGGTGTCAGTGCCTCTCATACTTATACACCCGTCACCGACAGGACTGAGACAGAAAACTTACTGTCAGTGAAGCCAGACAGGACTGATAGATTCCCATCTGTACGATCAAAGAGTTTACACAGCCATTCTCGGAAAGCCAAGTCCATTAAGGACAAATTAAATAGACCAGGACATGCCAGCAGTGTAACTAATCTAGTGGTGGCCTGTGGCAGTGCAACAGAAGAAAAAAAAGCTAAGCAGGAAAACACTTCCACAGAAACTGAGTGCTAAAATGGTTCACGTGGCAGTGATGGTCAAGAATTTGTTTGGATTAGTTTAACAAATATACCACACTGAACAGAAATGTTTGAAAATGTAATTCCTAAAAAATCTTGCATTTACTGATTTTCTGTATTTTTAATTCTGTAGAAATGTTAATGCCCTGTTCTCAAACAAATGCTTTGTGATTTGGGTGAAAGGAAGACATGCGCTTTAGGGGTGGATGTAAGTCTAGGCATGATAAGAAAATACCAAGTGGTCCAGACCTTTCTGGGGTCCATCGGCCTTCCACATTTATTGATTGATTGAGTCTTTATTAGAGCTGGTTGAAAACTGGAAAATATTTTCATAAATAATTGAGAAAATTCTCTCCCTTTTTTCATTGGAAAGCTGTTAAATTCAAACTTTTTGGACTAGCTTTATCTTCACATGTGCACCTGATTTCCTTACGGATGTAGTCTTTTTTTCCTTTAAAGTACTGAATGCAAAGGAAAGTTTTGCAATCTCCTTGATTTCACGGATACCTCTTAGTTAAACTACCAAGGAATGCACATCAGAAATGACTTTCAGTCAATAAAATAGACATAAACTGAGTTAAACCAATACAAAAAAATGCAGGTTGCTCCAAGAACAGCAGGACTTGGAAGCCATCAGTTTGGTCTATTACCAGAATATTTCACTTGTCTTTGAACATGGATAATGGCATCTTGTTTTCTGTTACTTTGAGAAGGAGTATCCTCTTTAGCAAGCATGCATGCATACACACACACATACACACACTCTAAACTAATTGCCTTAAGCTGGGCATCATACTGGAAATAACTGCTTTCTGGAGGCTCTGTTTTGGGAACTACCTATATTTTTAATGGCACTGTTCATTATTTCAAAACACTTAGTGGGGATTGAAGTGGGAAAATGAGAGTCCAAGACCTGCATCAGTGGCTTGCATCACCAGAGGTTACAGTGGAGCCTCATAGTAAATGGAATTTGCTTAATTTAAATAAATAAGTACAACTGTAAAATGAGTGACAAGTACTGATAAAGTACATACACACCTTTATTCCAGACAAATCTAATGCAACAAACCTTTCTTCCTTCAGGAATTTCATTTTGATGACAACTGGGGAGCACAAGTGGCAGGCACTAAAACACCTGAAGCTTGTTTTTAGGTGCTTCAAAACCATGATAAATTTTTTGTTGGTCATATTTTTTATATTTTCCTTCTCTTGTGAAAATAGAACCTGAACAGCCACTTTGGTTTTATTAGTGTGAATCCCACCTGTCTCTTTTGAACATTTCTTGTACAGGAAGATCAAGTGGTTTTCCCTCGAAATCTATAAAAATTTAAATCCCCCCAAATGAGGGGAGATTTACAAAATTTGAATTTACAAAACAATTTACATAGGGAAAACAAACTCCACAAAATAGGCTCTGCTGCTCCCTTTTATCTTCCATGAAGGGGGCCTAAATTTCACAATTTATAGTAAGTGTTTTCCCAACTCACATCTTTCAAACGAAGAGTCGTCATTCAAAGATATTGCAAAGTGCAGTACTAAAATGTACTTGTTTCTGGCAATTTTGTTGGTGATGTTATATTTTGATTAAGTGGTTCTTATTTGTTACTTTCCAGGACTACTTTTCAAAAATATTCAAGGCAGCCCCCTTACTGTTGGGCAAATGCACTATTTAACAGATAAGAAAGAAAACAGGCTAGCTGACTTTCAAAGTTATTTTCCTTACAGACTGCTGTTCAAAGGTTTACATTCAAGTCCTGCTGTTAGTAACCAGGATTTTTACATGCACTATTTTGAAATTGTAGAGTTTAATATGTATTTTCTTCCATCATCAGATCCACTGTAGCATGGGGCCCAGTGTTTACAATTAAAACTCTACTACAATATTTGAAAAAGAAAGGAGGGGTGGTGTGTGGGTATGAGTGTGTGTGTGTACATGTGTGTGTCAAGATTCTAGTAAGGTGTTGGCTGCCTCATGTTTTTGTCATTAGTATCAAATATCTCCATCTAAAACATGTTCCTATACTATACAGTGCTGCTAAACTTAAATGAAATGGACAGTTATAGAAGTTCATTCTTCACGAACTATGGCACTTCTCCCTGATGTTGTTATTCAAAGGCTTGTCAATGTTATCGGGACCTGAAGACAGGATTTTTTTTTCATGAGGGCTTTTTTATTCAGTTTCTTAGAATTTGAGATTTGCTGTTGTAAAATGGAATGACATTTGATATTGTTGCACTTCTACACTGCTGTATGACAGTTTGATGCAATTTCATGGTGATTTTATATGTGTAGTGAAAATATTTGTTCTAATTTGCAGATGCCTTTTATTATTTGCCTGTACACTCTTGCTGGAAACTGATTCATCAACAAACTCAAAAGAGAGAAAGGTTTTCAGCATTTTTCCTAAATGATCAGTATCCATTTCACTATGCAGTACAGTATGTTGCATGCATCTTGCTGTAACATCTTTATAAAATGTGTTAAACCATGTTTTATTTGCCCAGTCACTTTCTAATTTTAAATTATTAATTTATCTCAAATTAACCGTTGAATTAGACTAACATGGAACTCTCTTAAATGACTTTTTAACTTATTTTCTTTGTGTACAAATAACCAGTTATATTAGCTCTAGGAACAATACCAAAAAGGTATGAAATAATAAATATAATGTAACAAATTTGTCACTGTAAGGATACTGAAAACACTGCAGCCTGTCTGTTCTTTTTTACAGAATACATGAAGTAAATGTTTTCCAAAGCAAAATTTCAGTTAATGGTTTCCAGTAATTTTAACTTCTGTGGAGTGATATCTTTATAAGGCCTTGATCCTGCAATCCTAGTGAATATATAAATAAATGTTGACTTCTTTTTATTTGCCGCCTTGTTCATGTTTTCAGGCTTTTTTTCTCCACAAACATGAGGGCTAGAAACTTTTTTTAAAACAATGTGACTGAGCATTTCAGGTTTTGTGACTCCAGGAGCTTTAGGAAAAAACACCAAATATCATCAGATTCATAATTAAATCAAGAGAGTTGGCAATGCTTGTTCAATTGGCCATATTTTGAGATGGTGCACAGGCACTCAGGAATCTAGCTTGACTGGCACTTAAGATCTAAGGGGATCAAATCTGATCATGAATCAGTGAAACTCAATAGCTGGAGCTGGTTTGAAAATGGGAATTTCTTTTCACGAAATGTGGACATTCTGGTTTTCATTTGAATTCAAAACAATGTTTTCCATCACAAGGAATTATAAAAAAACCTCTCCTGTTTCAGAACAATCAAAATGGACTATTTTTGAATAATGCAGAGGGGCTGGCAAAGCCAACAGGCAGCATGAAAGTTGGGGGGCTGGGGAGCTTGCCAACCAACCTGCTGGGGAGCAGAGGATGCAGGAGCAAATGGAGAGACAGGTGGGCTCTCTGGAAACTGGCCTAGTTTTGTCAAAAATTTTGACAGAATTGACACAATGAACATTTTGATTCCATCAAATCAGCATTTTCCAATGGAGAACTTCTCCAGTGCAAACATTTTCAATAGCCTTTAAACCTCATGATCCTCTGCTGAACAGGTCATTTTTTTCAGAGTAGAACTGCAGTATAAAATTGGTTTCAATCTATTCCATAATGGATGTTTGTCCAGATCATAAAACCATTATACATAAGGAATTAAATTGCATTTGTAATTTCATCTGAAGAGCGCTAATGCTGAAACAAAATGCTGTTGCAGATCTGATACGATATAAATTAGTTGTAATTTTTAATGATATGGAGGCACTGGCAAAGTTGATAAACGCAATTTCAGGCTTTCTTGTGTGTTTGCTTTGGTGCTGTTGTGTTTTTTTTGGCAATACTGTTGGAAGAAAGGGCTGCATGCTAAAGTTTCATTTTTTACCTTTATATATTTTTTAAATTCTAGTAGCCTCGCTCACATAATGTACTCAGGTAATAAACACAACATTGTGTACAGTTTACATGCAATGGAGAAAAAAATATTTTTAAAGAAACCAGATTTAAATGCAAGCTTCCACGGGCTAGAACTTGATACACTTCCTTAGAGTCAGACCTTAACTTCTCAAATAATCCAATTGATTTCAATGAGTCTGCTCAGAGTAGATAAGAGTATAGGGAGAATATTTATTTGATTAAGGAAAAATACTTTGACAGTTTCTGTTAGAAAGAGAAGGCTATGACAATGTATCATCCCTTAACAGACAGCTTCAAATTAACAAGATAAACAATAATCATTGCAGACACACCATGATATAGATAGACAGTGACAGGACACAAACAGGACTTGCATATATAAAGGGCAAAACTGTCATGTTAGATTACAAAATCATAATCTATCACCTGTAAAAGACAGAAACATTTGTAATTAAGTAGTCTGTCAAGTTGTGTTCATGTTATGTGACTCCATTGTAACTGGTAACCTAATCGAACTGGGAATCAAGCCAAGAGTTTGTGTTGGGAATCTCTCTCTCTCTCTCTCTTTTTTGTTTGTTTTTGTTTTTGTTGTTTAAAGCAAAATTGTGACCATCTTGAAGGATGAAGAAAAGATGGTGGCAACAAGTTGTTGAAGTATTTTGTCCCTTTAGGTCAATCTCATTCATGAGAACAACCCTCTGAAAAATCTGTCTCATCTTTGAATTTACCTTCATTGACCTTTTTGAATGTTAATAGAGTGCTTTCAGCGCAGAATACAGAAGAAACAAGCTGCACCATTTCTCACGTAACAAACCCACCAGGGATCTTAGCTTATAAAACAGGATCTGTCTCCAGTAGAAAAGCAGAAAAAGATTTGTAGAGGTTCTCTCTGGAACTGCCGTGAAAAGAGTATCACAACAGCAAGAGCTTTTGCAGAGAAATGTACTCTCGTAGAGTAAAGCAACAGAGTCCTGTGGCAACTTTACGACTAACAGATATATTGGAGCATAAGCTTTCCTGGGTGAAGTGAGTATTCACCCACAAAAGCTTATGCTCCAATACATCTGTTAGTCTTAAAGGTGCCACAGGACTCTCTTGTTGCTTTTTACAGATCCAGACTAACATGGCTACCGCTCTGTCTCTAGAATAGAAAGTTGTTGATTCCAGAAAGGATGCAGGGTAGAAATACTGCAAGAGATAATGACTTAACAGTGTCTTTAAAATGTCAAATAAAAACTTAAATGAGCAAGTACAGAATGAAATGTGGGGAATTTACTCTACAGTGCCCCTTGTAAGCTGCTCCATGAGATTTTAAAAATACAGGATTTTTTCCTTTTCAAACTCCACCACCAGAGCATGATGATCAAAGTTCTCCATTTATGTCAATTGGATGTTTTGTTTGGATCAGGCAAGGATCAGGCCCTGAAATCTCAGACCTTTATTTTAATACTCCCAAAACCTAGGACAATGTTTTATGCCCAGATACTCCCATGCAACCCCATTAAGCTTAATGAGAACATAATTTGGTCATGGTACTGATGCTGGCTGCTATGTGCATCATGTGTCTTAATCTGGGCTTTTCCTAACAAGCTAACAAAATACAAGACAATCATGATTTTTTAAAAGCGTTTGCTGCTATTGACTTAAACGTGAGCTCTGATACAGAACAATGGCAATATACAGGCCAAAATTGTTAACCTACTTTACATAAGGTAAGTAAACAGTTGCCAGATATTAGTGATTAGCTTGACAGCTAATTGCCTGTGGATCTGAATACTTTTAGGCACCCAATTTAGGTTTTCTTAAAAGTAAAACTAAAATTAGAAATATGATCATAAATTAAAAATGAATTTTTTATAATTTAATGTGTAGTTTGCAACCCAAACATACACTATAATGTTATGTCTGTTCCAGCTTGATTGGGGGAGTAAACAAATGGCACAAACAATTAAAAATAAATTTAATTGTGTGGTGAAATTAGTTTTATTTTAAATAGTTACTAAACAGTGGCCCTTTAATAATATATCCACATCCATCACTAATAAAACCAGTCAATCAGAATGACTGAATACACACTATTTATCATTGTCTGAGTTATGCAGATAAGTCATAGGTCTGCACCCTGATACCTGGCAGTGTCATTTCTATCTGCTGTCTCTTTTCCCTCAGCCTTTTCTGATGATTGACTGGCTCTTACTTTCTCAGTTTGGGGTTCCTGATGATACAGCCTTTCCACTGCAGATGCCAAGTTCCTATACTGGATGAGCACATGATAATTCCCATAGCATCTATATGTTTGCCAGCTAAGCAATTAATATTCAGCTTCTGGCTTTCCTGATAACCACCAAAGGCAGAATCAGAAGTATTTTTTTTAACTTTCAAAACTTTAAATACTTTGCATTGTCACATAAGGATGAAACACAAAACATGAGTAAAACCTGTTTCTCGTTATTTTTTCCCATTGGTCCTTATTTGTCCATTAAGTTGTGTCAGCCAGATGCTAGAGCAGACTTAACCAAATCAGTAGAGTTCTTCATCCTGTCATTGGACTCAAGCTATTTGCATTCTGTAGGTTACTGCAGCCAAACCTAGAACAAGGACCTTCATGACCAAACTCACTGAAGTCGTGCTGTCTTGGAAGTTGTTCTTGGCATATCTTACATTTTGCACCATTCCCTGATATGAATCTCAGCCAAAGGTTCAAAGCAAAAAAGGAGAAGATAGACTTCACCAAAAGGGGAGTCTGCCAGTGCTTGCTACAAAGAAGCAAAAGATGAACATTTTCCCAAAAGGCTCATGAATAATAGGAGCTGTATGAGATCAAACTCCAAACCAGAAACAGATACAAAACCACGATCTGCAGTTTGTAGCTTTTTACAATGTACAGAAAAAATACAATTGTCCATTAAACAGAAATATTTTCCAGAGCTGTAATTAGGTTTCTTCTCTGTAACATTTTATTAATACATTCAGCACCCAAGTTCTGAAGGCACATATATTTGTATGCTGAGATACTGGTGAGTGCATGGATCACCAAGCCTCTTTACCATTGAGTGTGAATATGCCCTTCACTTAACATGACTATCAGGACAAGTTAATCACAAACCCACCACCTAAGACAAAAGGAGTTGTGAACCCATCCAGGAATTTTGCATTGAGAGGGCAGTGGGGTTTTCCTGAATATTGTACTGTCTGGGTAGGGGGTCTTTGGGGGAAAAGAGGAGGCAGAGCAGACAAAAATGAGACTCAGAGGAAGGAAGAGAGCCAGTGTGACCGTGGTGAAGCCTTGAGGAAGGTTCTGGGTCTGGAGCTACCTAAGAGGCTTGGGACTGTAAGCAAATAAGCTAGCACTCTGTTCATTTTTCTTTGCCTGTGTTCCTTGTAAATAAACAAGATTGCATCAAAGAAAATAACAGATGCCATCATAAATTTCTGCTTCCAACTGAAACATCATCAGGGCCCAACACTTTGACTGGCCAGATGGGTCAAAAAAGGGTAATAATATATTTTTATTGTATAGGCATAGAGAGAATTACAGGACAATTTAAAAATAAAAAGCTAACCTCCCTCTTCCATGTCACTTGAACTTTTGGGTTTGTGGGTACACAAAGTACAAAGATGGCTCAGTAACGTGAATTGTGCCCACAAATAACTTAAGAAAAAAGAGAAGCCAGGTTGAGGCTGGGGTCAAAGAGCCTGATTCTAACCTTATTAAGCTCAATTTCGTTGACTTCAACGGACTTTGGATCAGGGCCAAGGCCAGTCAAGAGCAGGAACCCTGACTCTTAGTCCTTAGCTTTAAGCACTAGACAAGGTAAATTCCTCCATGAAAGCATAAAGAGTGACAGGTTAACTGTAAAGTAAAGAAGGCAGGCTCTCACTTTTTTTCCCCCCCATGTGGGCTTTGTGTTTCCCTTTTGTGACTATGGGACAACTGCCAAATGACAACCAGTTGCATTTTACTACGTAACACCCAGTTGCCATTCCAACTCAGTCCACGATCATTTTTATGGTTTGTATACATGGAAAGTTACTGGCATAATTGTACGAGTGTATTTATACTATAGCGGTATAACTTCCCGTGTAGAGACACTTATTCTTGAATAAGAATATCTTTTTCTGCTTTAGCCTGTTGCTTTGGTAGCAGTATAAGCTAAACTGGAAAAAGCGTGTCCATATGGGAAGTTATACTGATAGAATTGTATCAGTAAATTTCCCCATGTAGACAAGTCCTTAATGGACTTGAGCCTGTAAGTTTCTCAGTGCTCTAACCCTGAGCCTATAAAGCATGTGCTTAGCTTTAAGCCTGTGACAGGCCCATAATTTGAATGTTTAAGCATGTGCTTGCTGAATCAGGACCAGCATGTGCAGTACAGAGCTGTTTGAGCAAAATAAATTTTGTGCTCCCATATGTTAATACATGAGTTCTATATTTCTCTCTATGTGCCCAAATGCTATATATATACAGTACTAGTGTAAAACTATTTAAATACCACCCTACAGCATTATGGATGAGGTACTGGATATTAGAAATGTAGCTCAATTGTTGCATAAAATCTACATCAGAAAATCATAGACCATTTTTTTTCTTTTGGCCTATGATTTTAGCTAAAGATAGAATTCTGCTTGCGGATTTAGTTATCTCAATCCCCATCGGATTACAATTAACTAGGAAATTACTCATGACAACTAAATCCTATCACACTTTGCAGGCTGACTTCAATGATATTTCTCACAGGAGTAAAGTTTTTTTTTTAATGTGCATAAGTGTTTGCTTAATTTTCCATCATCAAACCTCTTCTGGAAAGTATAAGCTGTCAGGGCTCACTGAGGGATAACATTCCCATTCATTGGTTCTGATTCAGGAAAGCACTTAAGTGTATGCATATCTTTTTTAAATTAAGTACATGCCTAAAACACAGGTAGTTCACTAGGCTTAAAGCACTCTTTTAAGCACCCTTCCTGACTAAGTATATTTCTTGAATCAGGGCTATTGACTAGAGCTACTGTGACATGAGCAGGTATTTCTAAAACTGTGTTGATTTTATTAGTTTGAAACTGTATATTGATTTCCTTATTAATAAAGGGATACCATACAGCAAGCTATACTGAGATATATTTAGCTGTTTAAGGTAAAATTACACCACTTTTCCTATTAACCTTTTGCTTCAATAGTAAATAGTAATGATTTTGTTATGATTGTTAACTCATTGTTAAAGCAGGATAGGAAGCTCATTTATGAACTTGAATATTCAGCCCTACTAATGGAGCATTAAAAATAAAAGGCCTGGATTGTCCTCCCCAGGTCTGTGTGCAAAAATGACTCTTCATGAACAGAACTCCCACGGATTCTGTACCAAAAAGCATCAGCCATCTCGCTGGCACCACCTCTCCTTTGTGCCCCACAAAGGGCACTCTTTAAGTGTGGGGTTACACAGAGAAAAGGATTGGAGACAGGCTAACTGGGGGTATGGATGAATTAAGGGCCAGGACAGCAGGCCACACATTGCTTCCCATCTAGCCTTGCAGAATTTGAGCGGAAAAGATAGTATGGCTAGCCTGGGGCAGCATTATATTTTCTACATAGCTCCGACCACCCTAAATGGACAGACGTAGAAGAATTCCTGGAGCTGTACTGTAGGCCAGAGTTATAGGGTGGCTCTGGCCTCTTGTAGGTTTGGGGGCTGGCATTTGTGAACAAACTCCATACACACACCCTCTTATTTTTCTGTTGGGGGTATCTACCAAGGTAATGCTTAAGATTTTCTCTCCCAGTGCTCCTTCCAGACTACAGGGTCCAAAGTAACTAGCCACATGAGCACCACCAGAGGAATTGAGTAAAATTATCTTCCACATAGGTGTGCACCACACCCGGGTTATGTTATGTTACAGATTATTTAGGTATGTTATATTCTATGTGAGTGTTCATGTTTACTTTTTCATCTGGCCACAGCTATAAACCATTAATGATCTCTTTCACTTAGGATTTTTTTTAATTAAATACAGAATATGTGAAAGACCACAATACATTCTCCAGTTGATATTGGTTGAGGAGGTGGCAAGGGAAGCAGTTAATCCAGAAGTTATTTCAATCAATTCATAGTGTGCAAAGCCTGGCAGCGTAACAAATAATCATCCCAGACCATCATTTAACTTTCTTCAGCCACAACTGGTGTTGAGCTTTCATTGACGTGTCACTTTCCAAGTGACGCAGCAACTATGCTGAATGCTCTAGTCAGGATTATTCTATTAGACCTTAAAATCATTGTATTTATCATATTTGCTCACAGCCAAGTGCAAAGAGACAATAATTTGACTGCAAACCAAAAACTCCTGAATTTTTTTCCTGGCTCTGCTGTTTCCATGCTGTGTGGAGCTCTCTCATTTTCACTGTTGGAAATGGACAGAATACTCACTTGATAAAAGATGTCGATTAAATAGCTAATGTTTTCTCAGCCCCTTGAAAATGTTGCAGTGTGCAACTAAGTATTACTGTGTGCTATGTTTACAGACAAAGCAGGTACTTGATTTTTGTAATTTTAATAAAAACAATTAATACATACAGCTACTGCTATAAAGTACTAAAATGTCTAATGTTGAGAAATATTTTTGTAAGAAATTATTTAGCTGACAAGGGAATAGGGTATTGGTTAGGCTCACAGTGCTACATAAAGTATTCTCTGTAAGTATTTTAATTCTTTTCCTAAGTTCTTCAACTGTTTCACAGTTGTGCTGGAACTGATCCCAGCATCTGAAAAAGAAACTAGAGGAAGTGACCTTGAAATACCCTCACAAGAGAGTCAAAATACAGTAGGAGTAAACAAAACATCAATAGAGACAGATTTTGCCACTTTTACTCATTGTGGCTAGTTCCTTACTCCTATGGATTTAATTCAACATGCCTAATGGTAATAGAATTAGAATATGGCCAGGCAGTCTGATTCATCTCCCACTGAGGGACAGACTAGATAGCTATTAATTCTTCTTTCAGATTTCTCTTTGATCCTGGTAAGTAAGATTCCATGAGGAGAGGGCAGGGGGAAGGAGCATTACAGCTTGTCCAAAAACAGTGTAAACACACCCAGGGCTGCCTATGACCAGGAATGGAAAAGCCTGAGGTTTTCCTCTGGAATGAATGAACAGCATGTACCACACACACACTCTTACACAGAGAAACAAATTAAAAAGTTTATTATACAATGTTTAAAAATAGATGATACAGAGAGTTTGAAACATCAGTTATTGGTCATCGGGGGTAACATACGGTGTTACATATATATTTTAATGTTTGAAATCTTGAAAATAAATTATCCCTGACAAAGTAACTTTTGACAGCAATGGGATTCCAGGTGCGAAACGCTGCCTTTGCTGTAGCCTATGTTGGCAGGGGCCATCCTTCTAATCTATTTGATGCTACTGTCACAGCTGTGGTGCAGCAGCCATGAGGTCCATAGCCACACCCAATGGCATGAGATTTTGAGAGCAGGCCTGAAACCCACCAAAAGCCCGTCGTCTCAGGCCAGAAGCCAGCTCGGGGGACTCATGGGTCGGAGATCTCAAAAGCAGCTTGTCTAGTTATCCTCAAAGTGCGTGTAACACTCCCCCTCCCCCCTTCCATGTATGTGGTTGTTAAAGCAGAAAGGATCTTTTCCAAGGAGGTGGGGCAACATCAGGCTTGCAAATTGCAAGTGGAAAGCTACAGCTGCAGCGGGGCCAGCCGAGGGAGGGGGGCAGCTTCCCCTTCCCTGGGGCGGGCAAGGCTGAGGCAGTGCAGAGCAAAGCCCAGGGGAAAGCGGGGAGATCATCGAGGCCCCCTCGCGTCCGCTGCTTGGCCGATGCCCCCGTCACCGAGCTGCGAGGCCGGGGGAGGGGGCACACACGTAGCAGGGAAAGCGGCGGAGGGGGGAACGCCTCCGGGGGCGGCCGCTTGGCCCCTCCGCGCTGCCGTACAGACTCAGCCTCGCCTCCAACATGGCCGCCCAGGCCCCAGCCTCCGGGGCCCAGCCAGGCCGCCGCTGCTTCCGGCTGCTGGAGGCAGGGAGCTGCTAGGGCGGGGAGGCTCCCCTCACACGCCCCCGCCTCCACGCCGGCCCGCAGGGGAGGGAGCAGCGGCGCTGACGGGGGCTCCATGAGGGGCCGGGGCAGCCCCAGGCCGGACCTGCCCAGCCGGCTGACTCCTCCCTTGGGAACGGGGGGGCAGTGGTGCTGCCTTCCGCCGCCTCGTAGCTCCAGAGCGCCGGGAGCCTGCAGCCCTGGGCCGGCGGGGCTCGAGGGCTCGGACCCCGCCTGGCTCGGGCAGGACTGGGGGTTCACCCCGCTGTTTGCCTCACGCGGGGAGCAGCCTCCAGCGGGGACTGCCGGGGGCAGCCGCAATGTTTTCGCTCAAGCCAGCCAAGCCCACCTTCAAGTCCTACCTTCTGCCGCAGGTAACAGCCCTTTCTGTCCATTCCCCCCCGCGCCGACGTAGCGCGCTAGGGCCGGGGGCAGAGGATGGGGCTCCTTGGGGCGGCTTCCCTCCTTCCCCTCAGCAACACTGATCAGCCTGGTAATGGCTCTCGGCGGTGTTTAAATAGCACCTGCGCGTGAGCTAGATCCCTTTGCGGCTGTGCTAGGAAAACTTTCCTTGGGTGGTGTCCCCCGAGCGAAGGTAGTAGCATCCCGGGAATTGGCCGGTGTCTGGACATTGGTGCCCCCTTTTTCTCTAGGTTTGTCCTACCAATTAGACACAAACTCTATGTAGATCATTTCTATTGCAACTAGAGGGAAGCAACAACTTTTTAACCAAAACACAATCACGAACGAATTAAAGTTTGTCAACCTAAGAAAAGTTCGGATGCTTTGTACTAACTTTAGCTATATGTGAATGACTTTCCTTTCCTTTTTACAGTGATTAAGTGCTAGAACCTTGTTTTAGCACTAGCCAAATATTGGGTTACTTTAAAAAGAAAACATAAGTGCTTGTTCCTTATATGCAAATATTTAAGCTGCTGCAGTACTCATTAAACTTATTGTCACTAACTAGAAATCAAAAGCTGACAATAAAACAAGAAAATGGTGTGTTTCAGTAAAACTATTAGGAAAAGGTTCTAAACTTCAGTGTGAGTTTCTGCAGTGCCCTAAAGAAGGAGTGATTTTAATATCTAGATTTATGGGGCGTGGCTTACTAGTTGAAAAGTTGGATGCTGTGTCATACTAACATGTATGGCCATAAATAGAAAACGGGATTTTTTTTTCACATTTTTTCAGTGAAATAGCAATGACTATTTGTTTTTTTTGTTTCGTTTTGTTTTTCTGGGAAGGGCATCCTTGTCTCTGTGGAAAATGTAAATAGTTACATTGTGCCAGATGACATTTTCTGTATCTTTTTAAATGAATGATAATGGGGTTTTTGTTTTGTTTTTTTAAGGACTAGAATTTAAACATAAAATGGTTTATAAGGTGCCTTTAAAAAAAATCATCAAATTTAGGCCTTGATCTTATACGTTTCTTCATGCAGATAGATGCTTACACTTGAGTAGAACCTTGTTTAAATCACTGGAGGTCTGTGCAGGCACATGCATAGATCTTATTGTAGGACCAGCAATTTAGGGCCTGTCTAGGCTTAGTCATGTGCTTAAGTTTACACACTATGGGCTTGTCTACATTACCGGCTGGATCGACAGGCAGTGATTGATCCAGCAGGGTTTGATTTA
Source organism: Gopherus evgoodei (assembly GCF_007399415.2). Taxonomy (NCBI): domain Eukaryota; kingdom Metazoa; phylum Chordata; order Testudines; family Testudinidae; genus Gopherus; species Gopherus evgoodei. The sequence continues at coordinate 31,104,289 of NC_044331.1, read as the reverse complement.
TCGCATCTAGTCTAGACATGATAAATTGACTGCCGAGTGCTCTCCCATCGACTCTGGTACTCCACCAGAGCGAGAGGCGCAAGCGGAGTCAACAGGGGAGTATTAGTCGATTCGGTGAGTAGATTTAAGTATGTTGACGTAGCTGAATTTGTCTAACTTAGATTGACACTCCCCCTCCCCCCAGTATATACCAGACCTATTAGTAGTTCAATTAAAGTCTATGGAGTGTGTAGCATTAAACGTGTAAATTCCTGCAGAATCGGGACCTGAAATTTAGGACTCAAAATCTTTTAAACTAAAAAAGTGGCCCCAAGAAGATCAGAAAATCTATAAAAAGAACAGGAGTACTTGTGGCACCTTAGGGTACGTTTACGCTACGGGATTATTCCCATTTTACATAAACTGGTTTTATAAAACAGATTGTATAAATTCGAGTGCATGCGGCCACACTAAGCACATTAAATCAGTGGTGTGCATCCATGGTTCGAGGCTAGCGTCGATTTCTGGAGCGTTGCACTGTGGGTAGCTATTCCATAGCTATCCCATAGTTCCCGTAGTCTCCCCCACCCCTTTGAATTCTGGGTTGAGATCCCAGTGCCTGATGGGGCAAAAATCATTATCGTGGGTGGTTCTGGGTAAATGTTGTCAGTCATTCCTTCCTCCGGGAAAGCAACGGCAGACAATCATTTTGCGCCCTTTTTCCCTGGATTGCCCTGGCAGATGCCATTGCACGGCAACCATGGAGCCCGTTCAACTTTTTTTTATTGTAACCGTATGTGTACTGGATGCCGCTGACAGAGGCAATACTGCAGCGCTACACAGCAGCATTCATTTGCCTTTGCATGACAGCAGAGATGGCTATCGGGTCATTCTGTACTGTCTGCTGCTGTCATGAGTGTCTCTGGTTGAGGTCGGCCGGGGGCGCAAAGACAAAAATGGGAATGACTCCCCGAGTCAATTCCTCCTTTATGGTATCTAAAAATAGAGTCAGTACTGCCTAGAATATGGGGCAAGTGTACTAGAGAACCAGAGAACACAGCTGTTCCGTGTCAGATCCCGCAGAAATGATGAGCTGCATGCCATTCTAGGGGGTGTCCCTGCAACAACCCCACCCGTTGCTTCCCTCCTCCCCCAACCTTCCTGGGCTACCGTGGCAGTGTCCCCCCATTTGTGTGATGAAGTAATAAAGAATGCAGGAATAAGAAACACTGACTTGTTAGTGAGATAAAATGAGGGGGAGGCAGCCTCCATCTGCTACGATAGTCCAGGCAGGACATTAAGCGGTGTGGGGGAGAGGAGCCTAGCATCCTGCTGCTATGATAGTCCAGGCAGTACAGAATCTTTTCTTTACGCAGGAAAGGGAGGGGGCTTTTGGAGCTCAGCCCCCAGTTGCTATGATGAGGACGGTTACCAGCCGTTCTGTACCATCTACTGGGAATGACTGGGAATCATTCCTATTTTTATCCAGGCGACCCCAGCCGGCCTCACCTGAGGCCAGGCAGGAGCGCTCACGGGCTCATGACGAGGACGGCTATCAGTCCTTCTGCACTGTACCATCTGCCACTGGGGACGGGTGGAGAGAGTATTCTACTGTTTACTGCTACAGCACCATGTCTACCAGCAGCATACAGTATACATAGGGTGACATAAAAAAGTCAAGAAATGATTTTTTCCCCTTTTCTATCATGGAGGGGGAGAGGAGGTAAATTGACGAGATTGTCCGGGATGGTTCAGGGTCTATGTGTTTGACTTTACATTGGGAGCTCAGCCAAGAATGCAAATGATTTTCGGAGACTGCGGGGACTGTGGGATAGCTGGAGTCCTCGGTACCCCCTCCCTCCCTCCATGAGCGTCCATTTGATTCTTTGGCTTTCTGTTACGCATGTCACACAGCACTGTGCTGTGGACTCTGTATCATAGCCTGGAGACTTTTTTCAAATGCTTTAGCATTTCATTTTCTGTAACGGAGCTCTGATAGAACAAATTTGTCTCCCCATACAGCGATCAGATCCAGTATCTCCTGTACGGTCCATGCTGGAGCTCTTTTTGGATTTGGGACTGCATCGCCACCCGTGCTGATCAGAGCTCCACGCTGGGCAAACAGGAAATGAAAGTCAAAAGTTTGCGGGGCTTTTCCTGTCTACCTGGCCAGTGCATCCGAGTTCAGATTGCTGTCCAGAGTGATCACAGTGGAGCACTGTGGGATACCGCCCGGAGGCCAATACCGTTGATTTGCGGTCACACTAACCCTAATCCGATATGGTAATACCAATTTTAGCGCTACTCCTCTCGTTGGGGAGGAGTACAGAAACCGATTTAAAGAGCCCTTTATATCATATAAAGGGCCTCGTTGTGTGGATGGGTACAGCGTTAAATCGGTTTAATGCTGCTAAAATCGGTTTAAACGCGTAGCGTAGACCAGGCCTTAGAGACTGACAAATTTATTTGAGCATAGCTTTCATGGGCTACAGCCCACTTCTTCGGATGCATAGATTGGTGATATGTTTAGGAGATATATATACACATACAGAAAGCATGAAAAGGTGGGAGTTGTCTTACCAACTCTGAAAGGCCAATTAAGTAAGAGAAAAAAATTTTGAAGTGATAATCAAGATAGCCCAGTACAGACAATTTGATAAGTGTGAGAATACTTACATGGGGAGATAGATTCAATGTTTGTAATGGCTCAGCCATTCCCAGTCTATATATATCTTTAATTTTATAAGTATTTTACTTTTTTGTGATGTTGCTGTTGTTTCAGGTTGAAGACAAAATAACCCCAGAGCCAAGGATTAAAAAGCTGGAACCAGTACTTTTGCCAGGTAAATATTAATCAAGGATTTGACAGAGGTCTACACAGGGTTATTTTTTTTAGTGCCTTCTATTCACTCTGGTAGTATTTTTAGGATTAATAGCATGCACGTAACTCTATTTTTCTCTACTGTTTGACAAATAAATAATAACTTTTATTCTACCCTTAATGTAGTAATTAAGGGAATGCAGCTTGTAACTCAGTAAGAAAATCTTCTGGCTCTTGTCTGTGAGAGATTTTCTAATTTTGTTTAGTTGTTAACTCTTGAAACTAAACATAGGTGGGTATTTGTTTTGTTATAGGATTGTAAAATTTCATGCCTTGATATTTACTTGCTTATCTGAAACAGGTAAGCACTATAATTTTATAGTCTTTGTGACCCAGTGTTTAGGGGGTTCTCTCTTTGGATCACCAGATTTAGGCTCCGATTTTGCAGTCGGTTCCACATGGGCAGACCTTTGCGCCTCTGGTTAGCCCTGCCTGTGTGACGTGGGTGGCAGCTCTGTGTTAAAGTCTTCATTCCTTTTCTCTTACTGAATATCCAGTATCTGATTCTAAGCTTTTTGAACTTGTGAAATAGTTTGAAATACTAATACCTAATACTATTTCAAGAGCTTGTGATGGAAAGGAGGAGTAGCTTTTTATCATGCGTTATAATCAGTAGTTTATATCAGAATCCAAGATGTCCAACTGCGTGTACTACCTCATTATTAAGAAAATAAAACTTTATTAAGAAGGTAGAACTATAGTATCTCAGAGAAACATGGAATTATAAAATCTTGTTCTGACATTAAAAATTCCATCAGCCTACCATACTATAGCTGTTACTTGAATCACAAACTATTCCTTACTAATTAGAGCAATAAATATGGTGGTTGATTGCAAACATTGCTTGTATTTTGTGGGAGTATTTTTGCTAGAACAGATCTAAGCATATATATTTAAATACAGATAAGAAAAATAGATGACCTAAATTATCACTTACTTTAGTGGGATATTGTTATCATGGCTAAAGAATAATTAGATAAATTAGATATATTCAAGTCAGCAGGGCTTGATGAAATTCATCCTAGAGTACTTAAGGAACTAGCTGAATCAGTCTTGGAGCCATTAGTAATTATCTTTGAACTCCTGGAGGACAGTTGAGGTCCCTGAAGGTGGCAGAAGGGCAAACATAGTACCTATCTTTAAAAAGGGGAGGGAGAAGGACCTGAAAGATACTGGAACAAATTATTAAACAGTCAGTTTGTAAGGACCTGGAGGATAATGGGATTATAAGGAATAGTTAGCATGGATTTGTAAAGAAAAAATTGTGTCGCACCAACTTAATTTCTTTCTTTGATAGGGTTACCAACCTAGTGTATAGTGCAGAAGCAGTAGTCATATGTATCTTGATTTTAGTAAGGCTTTTGACACATTTCTGCATGACATTCTCATAAGCAAACTAGGGAAATGTGGTCTAGGTGAAATTATTATAAGGTGGAAAAATCCAATGCACAACTACAAAATGAGGAATAATTGTCTAGGTGATAGGACTTCTGAAAAGGATTACTGAATATGATGCAGCTGCAAAGACAGTTGGGAGTGTATTAACAGGAGTGTTGTATATAAGACACAGGCGGTAGTTGTCCCACCCTAATCGGGACTGGTCAGGCCTCAGCTGGAGGACTGTGTCCAATTCTGGGCACCACAATTTAGGAAAGATGTAGACAAATTGGAAGGAATACAGAGGAGGGCAACAAAAATGATAAAAGGTTTAGAAAACCTGATCTATGAGGAAAGGTTACAAAAACTTCCCATATTTAGTCTTGAGAAAAGAAGAATGAGAGTTGACCTGATAAGTCTTCCAATATGTTAAGGGCTGTTATAAAGAGGACAATGATCAGTTGTTCTCCATGTCCAGTGAAGGTAGGACAAGAAATGATGGGTTTAAGCTGCAGTGAGGGAGATTTAGATTAGATTATTAAGAAAAACTTTCTAACTGTAAGATTAGTTAAGATCTGGAATAGGCTTCTGTCATGGAGTTCCTGGGCGATGCTCTGGAACTGCTCTTTACAAAGCCAGTCTGGACTCTGGTGAAGTCTTGTCTCTGTGAGCAGACTGTCTTCAGGGCAAGAAGCTCACACAGCTTCCACCTTCCTGGGTCTGACCTTTGGAGCATTCAGCATCCTCTGCCCCTCCATGTGCTTCCCACAGCGAGGCCGCCCTGGTGAGGTCTTGGAGAAGCCACAGGGTCCTGCACTCCCACTTTGTGGTCAGACGTGACTCTTAGCCAGCCAGTAAAACAGAGGTTTATTAGATGACAGGAACATGGTCTAAAACAGAACTTGTAGGTACAGAGAACATGACCCCTCAGCCGGGTCCATCCTGGGGGCAGCGAGCCAGACACCCACATCTGCACTCACTCCTCATTCTCAGCTAGCTCCAAAACTGACTCACCCTCCAGCCCCTCCTCCTCCTCTGGGCTTTGTTCCTTTCCCGGGCAAGAAGGTCACCTGATCTTTGTTCTCCAACATCTTTAGCTATCTCCTTGCTGCAGGAAAGGGTCCCAGCCATTAGTTGTCAGGAGATAGAGTGTCAGCCATTTATGTGCACTGGCCCTTTGCTCTGCAACAGTCTCACCCCCTAGAGACTTGAGAAATGCATAGGGGAAACTGAGGCACCCACACAGTATTCAGAGGAAACATTAAGAAGAGTCCCACTTCGTCACATCTTCCAAGGGAAGTCGTGGAGTCTTCATCATTGGAAACTTTTAAAAACATTTGGAGAAACACTTCTCAGGGATGGTTTAGATTTACTTGGTCTTGCCACAGCACCGAGGGTTGGATTAGATGACTTTTCAAAGTCTCTTCCAGCCCTTCATTTCTGTGGTTCTGTGTAATCAGCTAAGTCTAAAATTGACTTAGACATTGCAACCCTCAAAGTGAACAAGAAAAGTAATAAGTAACTGTTCCAAGTGTGTACGTTAATTATTTCACCTACTTACTACCTGGTATTTGACTATTGTTAATCATCAAGCAGTGCTAACTACTGCAATGCGGTTGTGTATTGAGATCAAGTTTAGTGTGCTGAATTTGTGGGGGGACGGGGACGGGGAGAGGAATCTTTTTGGTTAGTTTTCAGTATTTTATTTTTACCTGAATGAGTAATTATTGATTGACTGCATCTTCTTATGAAAGAAAGTATGGGATCTTGTTCTGGGGCTTATAAAATGTAGATACTTTGCAAACAGCAAAGATTGTTGTTTATCTGTAGAAAACAGTTAAACAGTCTTTATGCTGTTCAACGTCTTACATGCTACATTACAGTAGCAAACAACCAAAGTGTAGGGTAGGTTTGTTTTTTAAGGATAAATTCAGTTTTTGTTTTTCCCCAAGAGGGAATAGGCCTTTGTGTACTCTGAATTTGTTGAGTATTTTGCCCGCTTACTCCCATTACCGCCATTCCTTCCTGAGGTCACCATCCTTCTGAATAAATGCTGCTAATGCAGGAAATCACTAGAGCTGTTCTGTAATTGGTCTGAGAGGTGAGTTAATTTCAAATTAGTGCTCCAGCATGGTGAGGGCAGAAGTGTAGTGTTGTGATTAAGATCTTGGGAGATCTGAGTTCCATTCTTCCACTATTTTCCCGTGTAATCTTGGGCAAACTGCTTCATTTTGTGTGCCAATCTATAAAGTGGGGTGGATAGTAATTCAGAATTTCACAGGATAAATTAAATGACTTCTATGAGACTACCTCTGCTTAAAGCTAAGCATGTGCTTATGTGCATGTCTGAAATACAGTTAGTGCCATAGAAAAGTCTATAAACAAACACACTGTGGTGCTATAGGTGTTGACTTCTCAATGAGACATAAAGCCAAGTTTCTGTCCAAATTCCAATTTGTTTAATTACCTTCTGCTTTACTTGCCTTCCCCTTGCAATTAACTGAATATGGCATTCTTGATTTCCTGACAATAATTGTTGTATAATGTTTCCTATGCTGTTAAAAAACCCACCGTATGTTAACCTAGTAGAGCTAAACTTCAGGGGTTGAAGAGTGGTATATAGTTAGTAAGTTATTTTATAATTCTTTGAGATGAAACTCTCTGTAAATTAGGGTAATAATCTTAGTAATTCTGATAACTGCAAATATCTGGTGTCCCAAACTGTTAATTCCTAAAATATAGTAGTTTTTAGAAAACAATTGAGTTAGTAGAAAATAGAATCCAAAGCTAGAAGTTTGGTGAAATACTCATTATGCTGTCTTCTAAGTTTTGTATTGTGTTTGAAAGGGAGTAGGGACGGCTGGTGGAGTGCTGTGGCTGGACTACAGTATTGCCACCCCCAAGCATTCAAAAATCCTGGGATATTATTAAAAATAAATTGAGTCTTTAGGGTTCATGTTTTCAGTCTTTTTCTCTGCCACCAGGAGGCTTACCTTTTTTACTTTTTTAAATGAAAACTCAGAATCTAGTGTAATCGCATGACTCCAGGGAGGTGAGGTGCTAAGAAAAGAAGAGCAAATATCATGAGTCTTGGATTTAAAACCAGAATTGCTGTCAGTACTGGGACTGTAATAGTAGACAGTGAAAACTTAATCATTTTATGGCGCAGGACATTTTCATTCTCAAATTAAGTTTGAAAGTTTCTTTATATGTAATTATATTCAGAATTAAAATCTGTTTTCTTTTACCTTCCTCTATGTTCTTCCATTCCTTTTTCCTGATCAAGAATGCTTGCCACAGTTGTTTGGAACACTGGCCTCAGCAATATTTTCTCCTCTTTTGTTTTATTAGTTTATTGATCTGAACAGGTAACATTTCTAATGAGCAGAGTAGAGAAACAACAAGTAGTCTGGCAGACAGTCCCCGCAGTGTGACATACCTAGTTAATAGAATACTAGCTGGCTTATTTTTGAAGAGTTGTAGTTATGACTAATGATTTTACAAATTGTGTACTAGGGTAAATCTTGTATGTAAGTTTTCTGCTTACAAGCAGTCTTCAGGGAATTGGTTACACTAGTTGCTGTTCCACTAAAAAGTTCTATAGCATTTGAGACATTGTCATAAGCATTTTCAAAATTGTATAGTATACAAAATGTGTCCTGAATTACATTCTAGCTGTTTTATGTTTAGATGAATTGCCAACCATGCTGTGTAACAGAACGTGCAACTTGGCAATAGACCTCACTGGAGTTTTTAAAAACAGTTTTGTTTCATGTTGTTCATACCCAGGACCATTTGTTCTGCTCACACGTAGTCTATGTTCTAAAATTTGTGTAAAGTCTAAATCACGGTATAGTGTTTAGCCAGGATGCAGGCAGACTGATACATATCCCTGTGCTATTTGTTCACCTTCCATTTGTGACTCCACTTCCTAATGGTAAAATTAAACATATAGATGAAGATTTAAAATCAAGCTTTTTGTAGACAGTATCATTCCTAGTAACTTTTGAAACTGAAATTATAATATTCAATTTGTGCTTACTGGAGGAGTACTTAGTGAAAACCAAGGTCCTTTTTTGTTTTTACAAGAGGTAAAGTAGCATCTTGAGCACTATGGTCTATCCAAATGGTGAACATATGTACTTACTGCTTACATAGCTCTGTTCATCTGCACATCTCATAATGCTTTATAAAAAGCGGGTAAGATTAGTTATCCCAACTTTTCAGATGAGAAAATTGAAGTCCAGATAGTAAGTAGTGACTTACCTGAAGACACACAGCAGGTTAGTGGGAGAAGCAGGAATCTGAGAATTCACAAAACATGTGTGGCTTTTCTCATTTCTCTGTCCAGTGGAAGTCTTAAATCTCCCATTTCAAGGGAATAACTTGTCTTTATAGTTTCAGTAAAATAAGGAAAATTTCTGAAGCCCATTCCTACTTCTTGGCATGGAACCCTGAATATCTTCCTGATTCAGCCAAGCTCTCTTGCTGTGGAAAGGAAAGCAGATTACAAGCGTTCTGCTCAGCAGTTGCTATTTGTGTCTATACAGCTGCTGATCTCTACTCCTCCACTGGATGCTGAATCAAGGATCGTGGCAGTGTAGGAATCCAAGTGCTTAAGTGACTTCCACCAGTTCACCGATGTGACTTTCTTTTAAACATCATCAGCAAACATATATTTCTTGAATGGTTCACCCTTAGCTCTGAAGTTTATTATAGTTGGCATTATGTAGGGATGATTGCTGCATGTCCATGTCATAGCCAACTCCTCTTCTTCAGCAGTTAAGGTTTGACCCTGTTACCAAGTATTGAGAATATCTGCAAGAAAATGAGCTGGAGGTAGTGCTTGTCCTATTCTTTTTTTGTAATTTTTGTAATGCCTGTAATATAACTCTGACATTACATAATTCTCTTTTTAAGATCTCACTCAGTTCCTTCCACATTTCAACAGTGTCAGCAGTAAAACAGTTATTTCCCTGCGTTTTGTTCAAGGCTACAGAAATAGGCTTCAGGGTAATCGGCACATGTTCAGCATTTCTCTTAAGCCCAATGTTGAGAACTTTGGCTGTGACAGTGCCATCTATTTTTTCACAATTTTGTTCTCAAACTGTCATCAGATTAGTCCAGTTCTTGATAGAGTGCTCAAAACAGTCCACTACTGATTCCATTGCATGTCTTGTCGGAAAGTTAGCTTGGTTCCTCCCACTTTTTTCATAGCAGCTGCTGCAAAGTGGTTGTTAGGGAAGTATTTTGCAGTTTCAACAACATTAGCTTTTATTTCTGGAACATTGAAGTCTTTGGCTAGGAATTGCATCAAATGAGCATTGCAACCATTTATTAGCTTGGGACTCTCTTCTAAATAATTTCTTCTCATATTGGATACATTTGTAGCATTGTCTGTGACCAAGTTGCATACTATTTTATTTCACAGTTTGTTATAGCTTTTACTGCTACTTCTTGTAAGTATTCTGTTGTGTGTGCATTTCCTGATGTACCAATTGTTTCTGTAAGGAAGACATTCCCTTCTTCTGTTGTCACATAAGCACCTACAACAGGATCATTGTGGACATTGCTTCACCCATCAAGACTCGGATTAACAATTTTACCCTCAAGACCTTTTGCATACTGCTCAGTTTCTCTTTCATACTCTGTATCCAACAGTTTGCCTGCAATATCTGTTCTGTTGCATCGACTATATGCTGGTCTTAATGACTGAACCACGTTAAGGAATTGTGGGTTCTCAGTCATGCAGCAAGTAATCCTAACACAGAGATAATTTAACCTCTCTCTTCCCCTTCCCTCCTTTCTCCTCACCAGTTCCCTGGTGAATCCAGACCAGTCCCCTGGGGTCTCACCAGAATAAAAAAACGATCAGGTTCTTAAACAAGAAAAGCTTTTAATTAAAGAAAGAAAAACAGTAAAAATTATCTTTGTAAATTAAAAAAAAATGGAATAGGTACAGGGTCTTTCAGCTATAGACACTGGGAACACCCTCCCAGCCTAAAAATACAAGTACAAATTAAAATCTTTTCAGCAAAATACCAATTTGAACTCCTTTCAGCCAAATGCACATTTGAACTCCTTCCAACTAAATTCACATTTGCAAATAAAGAAAACAAACATAAGCCTACTCGCTTTATCTACCTAGTACTCATACACTTATAGATTCAAATCTATATTATGAATCTATAAGAACCTGTATCAGGGAGATTGGAGAGAAACTTGGTTGCACATCTGATCTCTCTGAGCCCCCAGAGTGAACAACAACCAAAACTAACAGCACAGCACAAAAACTTCCCTCCATCAAGATTTGAAAGTATCCTGTCCTCTGATTGGTCCTCTGGTCAGGTGACAGCCAGGCTTACTGAACTTGTTAACCCTTTACAGTCAAAGAGATATAAAGTACTTCTGTGCTATTAACTTTTCTTATCTGTTTATGACAAGCTCTGTTATCCCTCACCCATGCCTCATCTTTAGCCCTCTCTGGTCCTACAGCTTCAGCTCAGAGAGCCAGCAGGCATCTCCTCTGCAGCTCTCAGCCTCCAGCCTTCTTTAGCCAGGGCTCTGAGGCTCAGGAAGGTCAGCAGGCTAGCCTTTCAACTAGCTTCCTGAAAATTCTTCTCTCTTTCCAGGGAGGTCCTGTGGAGATCTTTCTGCTCTCTGCAGCTTTCCCCAAAGACCTCCAGTCTCCTGATCTCTGGTAGCAGTCATCTTCCAACCTTCTCTGACTGACTGACTCAATCTATAACCACCACCTACTATAGTCCTCTTACATTCATGCCACTGCACTCTTACTCTGCTCTTTATCCTTAAAAAAGGTAATAACACTTTAATATCACCTCAATTTCCTGATACTCTCACTAAATCTCACATTCTGTCACCTTAAAGCATCTAAATTCTTCATAAGGAGCCTTTTTTTTTTTTTTTTTCTGGGAACGCTCATTGCTTTCCCATATCAGGTGATCATATATATGTTTAACCTTACATGAGTTACGTATCCTTGTATCTATTCAATAAATATAAATGATTCTTCAAATCACAATGACCAGTTAACAGTCTAAATGAGAGTCCTTCACTGATTCTTTTGATAACTTTGAAGTAGTGCATCATCCTCTATTTTGGGTCATACTGTATAGAATCTTCTTCTTTTGTACTCCTTGGTCCACAATTTTTGACTTTTCTTTTTAAACTAAACTTTTAAACTCTTGCTTACTCAGGATTTTTTTTGTATCCATTTCTCCATTTTTAAAAGCATTTTTCACTTCCTTATCAGCTATTTCACTGCCATGTGTCCCAGCATGTGCTGCAATCCAGGCTGGTACTATGTTCATGCCTGAGCTTATTAACTCAGTCAAACACAATATTTCATTTTAGATCATTCCTCTTTCCTGAGGTACCCTTTTTAATTCACAGAATACCTGATAATAAATCTGAAAATATAACAGATCTGCAGTGAGCCTTATACAGTTTAATGCTAACATTATTCCCACCAATTCAGCTGTCATAATGGCTACAAAATAAAGTTTATATATACTGATGGATGTAAAGACGAAAAAACAGGAAGAGTGGGAGCAGCCTTTTGCATCTCTGGGACTTGGAGCTGAGAAATCAAAATACTTAATCTGTCATATGGGACAACTCTTTCTCTTTTCTAGTCCTCTTTCACTAAACTCTTACTTGCGTTTAAACCCTATGAGCATGAGGGAGTGTATTGAGTCAGGCTGCATTTTGTCTTTTTAATTCCCAACATTCCTTGTATATTTTTCCAGTATTCTTATCTTTGCTATTTCCCTTAACTTCAGACCAGACTGTCAGATCTATCGCTTTCATTCTTAAATAGATGTACATTTTCTCCAGTAACTATCTGGATTATTACACACAGTAGTGTCATTAGAAATGCACCACATGCAATTCATAGTTCTTACTCAGTCTGTCCGGCTCTCCCATTTTATATGGATAGGGTGCCCTCTCTTAAAACTCAATTAGGAGGCAGCTGAGGAGTCACAGGTACACTGGATCCTGTTCCTCTTAAAAGGGCCAGTTACAATTTTTCCCCTAATTTTATTTTAACTGTTAGCAGCTTGAAGTCAAACAGTTAAGAGGTAGTTTTGATCTTGAACTTTGGTTGTGGATACTGTGGTAGAGGCTGAATTTTGCCATGCTACAGCCTTAAAAATAGCCATCGCAAAACTAAAACTCGTTTCTCGTCGTTAAATGTCCTCCCTCCAATTCTCCTTTAAAACCCATGACTCTTGATTAATAAAATAGTATGATCTCCTTAGTTCTCTTCTGCCACATCGCAACCACTTCCATATTTTGTATTGTATTTTTCTCTGTTAGATTTAAGCAGGTCCGATTCGATCTTAAAAGTAACACTGAATATATATGTCATGTTATAAGTAACATCTAACGTTACTATAACTGAAAGAAAAATGGCTTTAGATTTACTTTGTATATAGTCAATTTCACTCATTCACAGGCATAGTCAATTAAATAGGTTTATGTTCCACAATGCAATTCACTAGCACAGGGCCAAGTGGTATCCCATTAACTTTTTAGTTAGATATTAGATCACATTGCAGGATTAGAATCTTAGTCCTTCCACCCACCCCCTTTAAAAAAAAAAAAATTGAAAATAACTTGTGATTGTAAAATTACCAAAGCTAGCAGGAGCTGTTAGGCATTGGTGTAGCACCTGAAACTGTTTTAACTTAATTTAAGTCAGTGCCATGCATGTGTATGGAGCTCTGTTCAACACTGCAGAAATTACTGGAATTTTATTTGGAAAATATGTGTTTGAAATAATTCTCTGAAGTTTTTCCTTTTGCACCATATTTTCAGTTTATGCAAATATTACCAATCTTTAGTTCCATAAATTGTAGAGATTTTTTAGATTAATTTCCAGTTTTTTTGGCATATTACTTCTGCAAACTGATCTTTCATACCACAAAAAAAATTAAAAATGAACCAAACACTTGACTTATTAGTTCCTAACATAAGCAGAGCAGCAGTTTATAAACACTATATGCTATTATACATCTCCATATACATCCTGTTTTAAGATCCAGTGTAAACTTTGTGGTATGTTTCTGTGCATCGGCTTACTTATTTTTTGAGGTGTATTATAAAGGACTGATTTATGAGTTCTGTCCACTTCTAAGAATTATCTGGAATTTTAGATTCTGGATACAAACTTACATTTATGGACCATTTCATATCGATGATCTTAATTTACAGTCAAGAATGCTGAGATCTGTTTTTTCTAAAGTTTCTGACTTGTATAGATATGTTAGGTATTTAGTGAACATCTGTCTGAATTATTTTTCCAACTATGAATGGTTTCATCTAGTTTAGATTTGATTGTATAGAAACCAGACCAAAAAATGGTTTTGCTTGAGTCTACTTTAAAATTAAATCTGTTTGTTTTTCCTTGTGTATTCTGCAAAAAAAGTGGGCACTATGCTGCCAGTTAATTTTTCTCTCCCAGTGACTTCTGACCAGTGGCAAATGTTCATACCATAAGTCACTAGAGAGCCTAGAAAGAGAACAGAATGTCATATAATGAGTTTTAACAGCCTACTAAAAAAACTACTATATCACTTCTTATTTTCCCTCCTGTCAACTAAACAGACTTACAGAGAAGAAGTCCTTAAAATATGCTTAGTTCTTGAGAACATCTAGTTTTGTGTTCGAAGTAAAAGTTGACAAACCTTGCACTACTCTAACTCTATGTCCATTGCTGCTGTTGCCAAACATGTCTGTTTTGTATCCATGACTTAGTTACAGAAGGTGAAATTATTTTATAACTTAAAATAACTGATTGAAAAACATAACCATCTCCTCCAATAGCTACTGATGATTATTCGGTATATGCAGAATCATTGTGTAATATAAGTAAGCAGGTTGATATACTGTGCAATACCTCAAAAAATAATAAATCTATTACATTTGACTGAGTATCTTGGAAGTTAAGGTTGAGTCAGGCCATCCACACCAGTACCTTGTTTGTTTGTTCTCACTCAGCATATTTCTAAAATTTACCTTTAAACGCTTTCATCTCTTCTGTTAAAAACTCTGAGCACTCTTCAGGCACTGTGCTTTATATAAAATTATTAAAACTGATATGCAGACTACCATATGAAAATGAGAGAGTCTGTTGTTTTTATCTTTTTAAATGGCATCCCGTTTTCTCCATTCAATACTAACACATAATCAGACTAATTTTCCATTCTCTAGTAGTCACAGTATCAGGCTATCCTATTGGAAAATGTGGGTACAGGTCTAATTTTCACATTTTAGAATCAACTCTTAAATGTAAATATGCATAAAATAGTATATTAGTATTTTCACAATTGTTCACTGTAATATGCTGAATATAGAATACATATAAACTTAAATTCATGGGGAAACGATACTATATAAAATCTTAACAGGTGGTATCATTTAACAAGCATGCCATTATTTCTTGATCTTTTGTAGTACTTCTAATACATTGTAAGAGCTCAGGAAAATTCCCTAAAAAGAGCTTTAAAAAGTACTTCATGAGCTTAAGTAGAATCTTATCAGAGTTTTTTTCCGTTTGAACTTCAAAGTCTCTACTGAGCATACTGAACAAAAGATTCATTTAGAAGTGAATGAGAGAAAATTTACATTTAAATGCTTAGCTCATGCTATTAAACCCACACTATTTTAGTATTCTACTCTCCAACAAGGACAACTAGCAAAAGCCAGTTCAATGACTAAAGATGCCTGAAGACTTCAGTTTAACTTCATAATTAAATTATTGAATGTCACTTTTTTAGTTAAGAAATTGTTCAAGTTAATTATTTGTGTTCAAATCCATATTTTGCCCATCGTGTTTGGAACAAATATAAAATGTTATGCTAGTTAAAAATGCCTATCTAAATATGCACTACCAGGATACAGATGTGTATATACTCTAATTGCTAAATAGTAACTCCAATTAGTCTTTGATTTATTTTACAGTAGAAATGTAGGGCTTGAGAGATCATCTAGTCCAGCCTCTTGCATTTTGGCAGGACCAAGTATACCTAGACCAGTAGTGGGTGATCTGCGGCCTGTTAGGGTAATATGCTGGCCTGCTACCAGTTTGTTTACTGCCTGCAGTTCCCAGAGGCCGCAGAATGGTGAACTGCAGCCACTGGGAGCTGCGGGTAGCCGTGCAAATGTAAACAAACTGTCTGGCGGCCTGCCAGCGGATTACTCTGATTGGCTGCAGGTTGCCCCCCACGGACCTTGACTATGCTTGGCAGGTTTTTGTCTAACCTGTTCTTAAAAATCTCTAGTAACAGGGATTCCACAGCCTCCATTGGAAGCCTGTTTCAGTGTTTAAGTATCCTTAGCGTCAGGGCTAGATTAATCCAGAGGCTTTAGGGGCTGCAGCCCAGGGCCTTGGGCTAAAGGGGGCCCTGCAGGCCTGTGGGCAAGATGCAGCCTATAGCTTCTTTTCATCCAGCCCACAGCAAGTCTCTGTGCTGCGAGCTGGTCAGCGGTCCCCAAGCCTTGTCACATGTCTCATTCCCTCTCTCCCCGCCTGTCATAACATTTTTCTCAGATCTGGACCTTCGCGTCCAAAATATGGGTGTTAGCATGAAAACCTCCAAGCTTAGTTACCAGCTTGGACCTGATAATGCTGCCACCAGCCAGGGATTTATACAGTGCCTAGCTCACTGTGGTCTCCCCAAAACCTTCCCTGGGGGACTCCAAGACTCAGATTCTTGAGTCTCACAACAAAGGGGAATAAACCATTTCCCTTCCCCCTCCTCCCCTCCAGGTGTTCCCTCCCTGGGTTCCTGGAGAGATATACAAAAGCAAGCTCCGTGAATCTAAACAGAGGGACTCCACCCTCCCTGTTTCCAGTCCTGGAGAAAACAAGTACCGAGAGAGATGATCTCTCCCCCATCCCCCTTCACCCAGAGGGTATGCAAAGTCAGGCTTAGTAAATCTAACACAAAGAGATTTTCCCCCTGACTTCTTCCTCCGACCAATTCCCTGATGAGCTGCAGACTCAGTTCCCTGGAGTCCCCACTAAAGAAAAACTCCAACAGGTCTTAAAAAGAAAGCTTTATATAAAAAGAAAGAAAAGGACATAAAAATGGTCTCTCTGTATTAAGGTGACAAATACAGGGTCATTTGCTTAAAAGAAAAAAATGAATAAACAGCCTTATCCAAAATGAATAAAATTTAACACATTCCAGCAACTACACACATGTAAATACAAAAGAAAACAATATAAACCTTATTGTCTTACTATCTTTGTACTTACAACTTGGAAACAGAAGATTAGAAAGCCTGGAGATAGAAAAATCACTCTCATAGCTGAGAGGGCACAGACACAAGACAAAGAACTCACATCCAAACTTCCTTCCACCCAGATTTGAAAAAGTCTTGTTTCCTGATTGGTCCTCTGGTCAGGTGTTTCAGGTTACTCCTTTCCAGGTGAAAGAGACATTAACCCTTAGCTATCTGTTTATGACACCGCCCCCCAATGGGCAGGAGCTGCGAGTGCTGCCTCGCTGATGTGCCCCTGCAGCCCCAATGTGCATTGCCCCCAGCGCCAGCTCCACAGCTCCCATTTTCCGTGTACCACGGCCAATCGGAGCTGCAGGGGCAGCACTTGCAGGCATGCACGGTGGGCAGTGTGCAGTGCGGCCTGGCCCTTCTGCCTAGGGGCCAGACATGCTGGCCACCTCAGGGAGCAGAGCAGCGTGGAGCCAGGGCAGGCAGGGATCCTTCCTTAGCCTTGCTGTGCTGCCGCCGAGGAGCCGCACGAAGTAGATTGAGCCTGCACCCCCTCCTGCACTCCAGTCCCCAGACCTGAGCCCACTCCCTTCTCCAAACCACCAGGGCCCTCAGAAAATCTAATAGTCCTGGCTCACAGTAGAGTTAATCCGGCCCTGTTTAGCATTTCAAAGATTTTCGTAACATCTAACCTAAACCTCCCTCACTGCAGATTAAGCTGATTACATCTTGTCCTATCTTCAGTGGACATGGAGAGCAATTGATCATTCTTTCTTTATAACAGCACTTAACATATTGGAAAACTGTTATCAAGTCCTCCCATAAGCTTCTTTTTTCAAGTTAAGACATGCCCCATTTTATTAACTGTTCCTCATAGGTCAGGTTTTCTAGGCATTTTATCATTTTTGCTGCTCTCCTCTGGACTTTCTTTAATTTAACGACATCTTTCTCAAAGTGTGACACCAAAACTGGGCACAGTATTCATGCTGAGGCCTCACCAGTACTGAGTAAAGTTGTACAGTTACCTCCCTTGTCTTACCGCTGACATTTCTGTTAATAAACTCTGGAGTTATAGTAGCCGTTTTCACAACCATATCACATTATTGACTCATATTCAGTTTGTGATTTTCTGCAGTACTACTACCTAGCCAATAATTCCCCGTTTTGTGCATTTGATTTTTCCAAATACTTTGCACTTTTCTCAATTGAATTTCATCTTGTTAACTTCAGATACATTCTCTTATTTATCAAGAGTTACAAGATTACTCTCCCCTCCATTATCCAAGTGATTAATGAGAATATTGAGAAGTAACAGATCCAGCACAGACCTCTGTGTGATCCCACTGGATATAGTCTCCCTCACTTTGACAGCAAACTACTGATAACTATTCTTTGAATATATTCTTTCAAAGAATTGTGTGTACCTGCCTTATAGTAATTTCATTTAAACCAGCTGATGCTTTGTGACCTCCTGGGGGGCCAGGAGCAGGTTTCAGGGGGTCCACGAGCCCTGGAGGCCTACAGAGCTGAGGTCCTGAGCCCATGGGCAGAGTTGGAAGGGGCACAGGGGATGTGGCCCCCCACAAACTGTGGTGCCTTAACCAGAGTGGGACAATCTCAGGGGCAGTTCCATCCCTCCACTTCTGTGTCTCTCCCGCCAAGGCCTTGCCCCCTGAACAAGTCCCAGCCCCAGGCCAGAAGCCAGTGTGGGGCAGCGGCTGCCATGAAGTGGTCTTCTCTACTGTTGGTGCTTGGGGCTGCAGCTGCTCCTCAGCTCCCAGCCCCCCTTCACTCTTTGCACTGCTGGTAAGAGCTGCCTGGGTGGGGGACCTGGATCCAGCTAGCAGAACCCTTGGGAAGCAGCGACTCCCTACACCATGAGCTACTCCCCCCCCCGTTCACACACAGCCCCTAGCTCACCCTTCCTGCACTACCCTTTGCCTGTACACAGCCCCTACTACCCCTCTCCCTGCAGCCTGAGCTATACCCCTGCTCGCACACAGTCCCTAGCTACTTCCTGCTTGCACCCTGAGTGATTTTAAAACTTTTTGAGCTGAGGCACCCCTCCTCCCCGTCCCGCAACATGGTGAGTGGCCTACTGAGGCGAGTCAGGGGGTGGAGGTGGCACTCCCTCCTCACCCTACCGTGCATATCTGGCCCCCTGAAATAGAAGTCAAACTATGCCTATGGAGGCCTTCCCCACCCCTTCTGCCACAGGGCAGAAGCCTGGAGCCCTGGCACACTGCAGGTCTAAAGCCCTGTGGGGATCCCACACCCACACCTGGTGTCTGAAGCCCAGAACCCTGAGGCTGCCCTCCACTTGACCCTGGAGTCTTTCTAGCATGTTTGGGGGTGGGGGCTCAGAAAGAAAAAGGTTGAGAACCGCAATCTAGACCACATTTGACTAGTTTGCTTAAGAGATTGTCATGAGGAATTGTGTCAAAAGCCTTACTAAAATGAAGATATATCCTGTCTACTACTTGCCCCCCAACCCGCTCTCCCCATCCACTAGGCCAGTAACACTTTCAAGGAAGGAAATTAGTTTGGTTTGACATGACTTGAATTTTTTCAGGCCCTGCCAACTTGAATGCGTCTAACTTATCTAAATAGTCTTTAAACCTGTCCTTTCCCTGTTCTGGCTTGTGTGTCTTTCCCCCTTGTTAAGCCTCTGGTCACCTTTTTATTGAAGACTGAAGCAAAACAGGCTTTAAACACCTCAGTTTTCTTGATGTCCTCCATTATTAGCGCTGCTTCTCAGCTGGGTAGTGGACCTACACTTCACTTTGTTTTTCTCTTTATCCTAATGTGTTTATAAAACCTCTTCTGATTGCCTTTTGTGTCCATTGTTGTGTGTAACTCGTTTTGTTCTTTAGCCTTTCTGATTTTGTCACTACATGCTTGCATTTTTCTTTTGTGTTCATCCTTAGCAATTTGTCCATGTTTTCACTTTTTGATCAGGTAATTAAAGACCTCCGGGTGGAATCATATTGCTGCCTTGTTGTTGAGATTCCTTCGTATCTGGATAGTTTCCTATTGTGCTATTAATATTGTCTTTGAGAAACTGCGAGCACCTGAACTACTTTTTCTCTTAGATTTTCTTCACAACACACCTTAGGCACTAGGTTTTTTAGTTTGTTGAAATGTGTTGTCCTTAGTTTGCTGTCCTCACTCCTTTCTTTCCTTAGAATCATGAAATCTGTCATTTCATGATCACTTCCACCCAAATTGCCTTCAGCCGTCAGATTTGCTACCAGTTCCTCTTTGTTAGTCAGCATCAAGTCTAAAATGGCAGTCCCCATGATCACTTCCTCCACCTTCTGAAAGAAGTTTGTCCCTAATACATGCGAAGAACTTACTGGAGATTTTGTATTTGTCTGTATTATTTTTCCAACAGCTGTCTGTGTAGTTAAAGTCCCACATTCCTACCAAGTCTTGTGTTTTGCATGTTTGGTTGTTTAAAAAATGCCTCATCCATCACCTTCTGCTGATTTGGTGGTCTATAGTACACCCCTATCCTGATGTTGCCCCTCCCTTTTTTAAATCTTCAGTTGGTCAGCCTTACTTCCTTCTGGAACTCAGATCAGTTTTTGATCCATAACTTCAATTTTATTGAAAAGGTTTATTCTACGTGTTGTCTTCTCTTCCAATGTCAGTGTAAAATGAAGAAACCCTTCCTAATATGTTTTGCTATCTTTCAAACTTGAATAATATATGTAAGACTTAATGTGAATTGCTCAAAGATTCTAATTTCACAGACCTACTTACACCCAGCTAATATCAAATTCTTCACACATTGAAGTTGCCATATGTTGGCAATTTAAGTAGAGTCTCTGTTCAGCAATAAAATGGCTCTGTAGCTACCAGCAATCTGGTAAGTCAGCTGTACTTCATATCTCAATTCTCCAGGTGTTTTACAATGTCAGTGCTCAGTCCCCAGCTGGCACATATTAATGCTGGCTGAAGGTGAAAGGATTGCCCCTTAAAAAACGTGTTTTACTATAGAGAGGAGAGAATTTGGGGGCATGGTGTTTTAGTGGAACTGGGTTTTTTTTTGTTAAACTCAATAATTCTAATTTGTGTATAGCTTAGGTCTGAGAGTCAGATAATCCAAGATCTCTTACTGGCTTTGCCACAAACTTTCTGTGCATATGAGAAAAGTAGATAAATCTTGCTGTGCCATCAGGAAAATAGGGAATATGCCTTCCACTCCGGGGGGTTGTTGTGAGGCTTTGTTTGTAAGCCTCCAGTGAAAGGCACAAAGTGCATACAGAATGGTGATACTAAGCAAATAGTCAGTATAGCAGATGTGCCACACAGTTTTATTAGCCACACTGAGATCTGGCAAACTTGTACCAACATTGGGCTTTTCAGAGCATTGCTATAATCTGCCTCTTAGATCACAGGCTCACAGCGGTGTTGCAAAATATTCACTTTTGGCCAACCTGACCAGACTCTCCTTAGGTAAAAGGCAAAAGGAGAGAGATAGGAAAGAGAAGAAGTAATGTGAGGAAGGAAAACACATGATGGGGGTGGGACAGGATGACTGACAGTCTAATATCCCAGGTGGTATTTGAGATTTAGCTAGAACCTGTGGCAATGTTATCTGAGTCACATCTCTCTGGCCCAGTCTGGTCAAGATATTTCTCATGATCAGGACAGTGAAGCCCAGTAATGTCATGGTGGATTCTAGGTTCCCAGGAGATGGCTGGGATGGTAGCCATGATGAATAATTACAGTCTTCCTCTGTTTTCCATGTCTGAGATCATCTCCCCGCCTATCCACTGCATTTAGGAGGCTCATCCATTTTCCCCTTGAGAGGCAAAGCTGGTTTCAGCATTACCGATAAGTGAGGATGTGATTAGGTCACAGATTCTGTGACTTTAACGGATCTCCATGACTTCTTCGGCTTCAGCCACACAGCAGGGCTGCACCTGTCAGTTCGTGCGGCAGCAGTCAGCCCCTCTCACGCTCCCTGCTTCCTCCCCAGACTGGTCGCAAGCTTCCATGAATTTTTGTTTATTGCTCGCGACATGTCTATAACTTGTACTAAAAATAACTCTGACAAAATCTTAACCTTACCTATAATCTACTATGGTCTCTCCAATTAGGGATCACCTTACAAGAAAAAATATGAAGGCAAGGTGCATGCCATAAATCCTATCTATGCACTGCGTAATATTTTTTTTGTATGAGGAGGAAAAAATGGAATAAAATATTTGAGACTTGTTCCATTGAGTACAATATTGCTTTTTCATTTATCTAACAAATTACATTTTGTTTATATAGCTCTAACCAATATATCTAACATGTTTTATGATAGGAAGACGTAGCGTGTTCATGTCTGCAAACTATACAGTTAACAGAACAATATTTTCATTTACCTAGAAAATAAACACATAGCTGTATGCTGCATCCAAGATGCTATGAAATCAAGTAAAAAAAATTGTGAATGTTTACCAGAATCTCAGAAATCTGTAATTCTCTAAAATTCTATGTTTTCAAATGGAGAGATTAATCACTAATAAGCTCTGGGCTCTTATGTTATCTTTGTGAATCATGAATTTAATTTGGGTAGATTTTTTTATTACTTGAATACGCTTCATATATAATGGGAGGTAACCCTGTAATTTGTTCTAGTTTCCTGTCGGAGTTCATACAGACTACTCTCTTGTTTCCTGGGATAACTCTTTAACTGTTCAAGTCACATGAAAGTGGTGACTGCTGTTCCGTGTCTGGAACAGCTTGTGACTGTTTACTGGAAAAATAAGCAGCTACGTTGTAAAAATGTGCAGCGTAATATCTCTGAATAGCTTAATCATAGAAACTGCCATAGAAAAACCATCTTTTAAGCTGTGTATTTGGCTAAAGCAAAACGTTTCCTGGTATTAGACTGATACTTTTTTCCACTTTATTTAGCTAGTTTCCTTTATTTAGGGAGGTTTGGATGCTTTGCACCCTTCTTCATATTAATCAGTATAGCCACTGAATAACAAGTGTTAAAGGTTAAGTGTCTTAATATGAAACTCCAGGGTAAAAGTTTGGGATCCCACTATTAAAAAATATAGACTTGCACTAAGGCCCTTGAAAACTCTGTCTGTTAAAAGTTAACTGCATTGCAGGCTTTCACATTTGATTAAAAAAACCCCAAAACACAACTTAAAAATACTTTTTAAAAAAATGGTTGACAGCATACTGAGTCCTAACCCCTTTGCATGCTGAGTATTTTGAATAACTAGATAACCAAACTCCTAGGTTAAAACTGATTTGACTATAAGTGGGGTTTAAATTGGGAGGGGGTTGTTTATGAAGGGGAGGGGAGCTTTCACTGCTGTCAAAAGGTCTGACGTATTTCCATCATAAAAAATAAGGCAGAAGAAAGAATTTGCTGAAATAGATGAATGAATATCAATATATTAAAATGTCTCTGCACAAACATGAGGAATGGAGAGAGGAAGCAAGGAGGACTATATATAATGAAGATTAGTAAAATGAGAGGTGGTTTTACAAAGGCATGGGGGGGCAGTAATGATGACAAAAAGGTCCATTAATAAAAGAGTGAAACAATAAGCTGACTCTCAGCTTTTTGAACTGCTTCATAAAAAGACAGGCTTACAAAGTCATATAACAAGAAAATTATAAAACAGAGGCTTGAACAACTGTAAGGAATGAACACGGTGTTTAAAAAATTGAAATCCAGTTGACAGAACAGTAAAGGAATACCATACAAGCAAATTTTTAGCATGTATTAGTCAGCCATTCTGAATTATGTTTCTTTGAGTATTAAGGGAAATAGTGTATTTGGTTCTGGGCACCACATTGTTAGAGAAATATTGGTACATTGGATTGGTTCAGAGAAGAGCAACTAAATTATAAAGTCCCTGAAAGGTTTCACTTATGAGGAAAGACCAAAAATGTTTGGTTGAGATGCTAATACAGACAGGGAACTTCGTGTAAAGTATATGAAGGTTGCCTCAATGACAGAAAGGAATTTTAATGTGGTATTTGGTGTTACTTTACAAGAAAATATAAAGTATACAATTTGGAGATTATGTAGATGGGATATCAGGAAAAACATCTTGACAGTAAGGTGTATTAGGTTGTGGAATAGTCTATTGGAAGCACTGAAACGTTCTAATGTTCCCAAGTGATAACTACACTAGGAAGAATGTTGGAAAATGTGCTGACCAGGAGCTGTACTGTGAATGACCCAATAAGGTCTCTTTCCATGTCTGATTCTATAAATGCTTTCTCCTGCCATTTAACTAATCTGTGAAGTATATTATGGTGAAATCTTTTGGGCAACCAGAGCCCAAGGTACTAAGCACCATCAGGTCCCCTTTCTGGCAATTGGAGATAACCTTGCAGAATTAATTCCTAGATGAGCAAGTTAGTCTTCATCACTATTAAATCAGCTGCATGCATTATTTAATACTTTAATAATTAAAAATATTTAAACTATTATAAACTTAAATTTCCATATGCATGCTCTTTTTACCTGTGGCAGTCGACAACAGAAGTGTTATAACAATACAAGTGGCTCCTCTGATATGGAAGAGAACTTTGTTTATATGTGAGGATTCAGCAAATAACAGATTGCACATCCTGAAGTAAAATGGGGGAAGCTGTATATAGATTGTAATTTAGTTTCCAGGAACTTCATTTCCAGATGCTAATGGGCAAAATTTTCTGAGGGGAGCTATAAAGGCTTTTTGAATATAGCTTTCAATATGTTCGCCTCTGTGTGTTCATTTTGTTTAAAGCATAGTTTCTCCTAGACTATTCTTTGTACCTGAGAGACTTCTGTCTGGGAAGAATCCTGGATGAATTTAAATATATGCATTTTAAGTAACCTTTTTTACCAGAGGAACATTTTAGTCTCATGAATCAGCTGGTCACAGTAGAAGCTCTGAAAAGGAGAATGATATTTTCGAGTGTGTTTGTACAAATCATGTGTCGTTTTTAATGGATTAACTCAGAATATTAGTCTGAATGTCCAAGTAGTAATCAGATAATTAGATGTGCAAATGAGGATTTGGTTGATAACTCGGTTGATTTTCTGATGATTGATTCTGAAATTTGGGATCCTGCAGGTTCACAAAAGAACCGTAATATAATTTAAACAGTAAAGGTTTTAGAAACATACTGACGTATTATACATACCATACGTTTTAGCTGAGGCTTTTTAAATAAATCATTCTTAATCATTTTAAACTATCATTGATTCAAAACAAAAACACTTTAGTGGCGGCATGTCACAATTTTCATGGACCCGTAGACTCATGACTCAGGGGTATTTTGTTTAATTACTACCTAATTCTCTCTCTCTCAGTACTATTATAAGTGGTGGTTCAATGAAAAGGTTGCAGTTCTGGTTTCCACTGACCAGCTTTCATATTAAAATCGAAGTTAGTATGCTTTCTGACCTACCATTTGAAAATAACGGTTAAGGGGAATACCTTATCTGAAATCACCAACTTTGTAATGTTTCTATCTTTAAAAAGATTTAAATAGCTTACTCTTTTTTTTTCTGGTTTTGTTTTTAGGTGAAATTGTGGTAAATGAAGTCAATTTTGTGAGAAAATGTATTGCAACAGATACAAGTCAGTATGATCTCTGGGGGAAGTTGATTTGCAGTAACTTCAAGATTTCATTTATTACGGATGATCCCATGCCACTTCAGGTTTGTTTATCTCAAAATTGATACATCATGATTTATGATAAATAGGATCAACAAAATGGATTTGGTTAAACCACAATAAATTCGTCAAATTGAGAGGTCTAACCTCGTTCTATAAAACAAAGGAAGTTCAGATATATCCATCCTGAATTAGGGTGTGACAATCCTTAATTTGCCCTATTTTATCTACAGATTGTAAGTTTTTGACATCAGAGTATTATTTTCCATGTCATTTGAACTATGGAATCAAAGCAGTACAGCGAGCTACTGTTTGGAGGAGGGGGTTTGGGGAAATGCTGTTAAAGATCCAAAGACTTTACTATTTGTTGGAAAATATAATGGGACAACCTACTGAATTCTGAGAATTCCAGGTTTCCTTTACGTAGATATAAGCATCAATTCAGCAAAATCTTTAATATGTGCCCAACTCCTATTGAAGTCAGTGAGGGAGGGGACAAGATACCAGTGAAATTATCATATTTAGTATAGAGGCAGCAGTCTATAACAGTTAAGGCTGGTTGTTCATAATAACAGAAAAGGGAAAAGGCCTGGCAAAACATGCAAAAGTCATAAACTTGGTTTAATTTGTAAACATCTTGGCAAATAATATTTTTAATACAATAAAGGTTGTTGAAACTGAGTTGTCATTTATACTTATTTTTCAATAAAAATGTTGTAATCATATACAACTTTTTAAAAAGTACTCAATTGCCTGCCTATTTAACTACATTAATTAAAATACATGAAGGAGTCTTGCTCAGTAGTGGCTAGTTGGGTGACAAAGGCCATGGCTTTTATGAAAAAGCAAATTTATTGTATTCATATTTTGTGATATGTTAATCATAGCTGTAACAACCTTAAAGTTTAATATAATTCTATTCAACAATATTCAGTGTCTTAGTTTTGGAAACCAATAATATATAAGGCTTCAAAGGCATAATACTTTTAAATTAATGTTAAAATAGCATTATATTTCCCTATCAAATGCATTTTTTGTCTGTCTCTTCTGCTGTCATTTTTCTCATTCTTTCTTTCCTACAAAAACCCACAATACAGTATGTTAGATTTGAAGTGATCCAATAATATTTCTCTGCTCTCTTCAAGTGGTCTGAGTTTAAACTAAATTTGTAAACTATAAAAATTACTCCTTTGCACGCTTATATTCTTTGTAGCTCCTACGTTTGTAAAATAGTGTGTGACAATAGTAGCAGATGGCTAATTGCAGCATGTATAATTATGTTTTGGGCTCGGAGTACTGTTTTTGAAGTTTCCAACCTGGGGTCTGTAACTGCTCTGAGGAGCAATCCTCCACACTTAATCTATTTTGTTACATCTGGTGTTATAAAAAGGAACCTTTGACTCTGCTCGTGGAATGTGACATGCATTTTTCTTTTCATAGTTGCAGTAATGGTTTTTCGTCTTAAATTGCAGACAGTTTGAAGCTGAAATGATTCATAATTAGGCTAGAAAATGCCAAGGAAATATTGTCTGTTTAACTTTTTTCTACAGAATCCACATTGTTTTTATCTGAGAAATATCTGTCAGTGTTTTCTCTAAATTGTGTTGTAAAATACCATGCTAAAAACAATATTGCTGTAAAGCTCCTGTTATTTATCATGAGTTTGTCTCTGTTCCAGAAATTCCATTATAAAAACCACCTCCTTGGTGAACATGATGTGCCGCTAACATGTATTGAACAAGTTGTCACAGGTATGGAAAAGTCATTTAAATATGGTGAAGAGCTTAAAACATGAGTTTGTATGTTAAAGTTAAAATTATTAACTGCTTTCTATATGAAGGCACAATCATGCACAGTTAAGGTTGAATTTCATTAGTCTTTCTATGAAGTACCTTCGTTTAAATTAATTTGTAACAAGTCAGAAAAGCAATCTAAAGACTGGGTAAAATTCAAATCAGAAATTTTGCAAGACGTGCATTAAACTTGGTTTTCATATGCTTTTTAAAGTATGTGAGATTATAATTTTGAATCTATAATTGTTCAACAAACAGTGCCTTTTTAACAACTGTTTGGTTTCCATTTAATTTATAACTGTTTTACATATAATTGAACATCTCCACCGTAAGATTTTAAATTGAAAAAAGATAACTAATGATTATAAGAATTACAATTATTTGTAGGTGGTATTCCCACCACCATGCCAATTGGGCCATAAACAACAAAATGCATTATATTGCATTTCTGATTTTAAGGTGATCTTGTTTCTCTAACTTTATAGTGGCATTTAAACATGTCATTAATCAGCAACCTCTGCAGGTGAGTTTCTGTCTTCTGTCAGAAAATATAGCCAGAATGTGTGTGATTCCTGATTTTGAAGCCGTAAATTTGAAGCAAATTAAGTGGAATCTATTAGTTAAATTTAAAATTAGAGAGAAACTTTTATCCCATTTTGGAGGACCAGCTTTTGGACCTTAGTGATCCAGCCTAAGCTCCCACAGTATTTATTAAGATTGTCAAAATTACAGGATGAGCAGCATTATACCAATACTCACATCTATCAGCCTTTTGATACAGTCTATCTCACTGGACCTTTCCTGTTGTCTCTTTCTGGAATGGTCCCCTCTCTCCACTGGATCAGATAGAATTTTGATAAGTCAGCACCACCATAACAAGGCTGTTCTCTCTGCAGACGATTATAAAAACTGTATTGTTTGGTGGGCCTTGGTATTAGCAGTTATTAATATAAATAATATTATATTTATAATAATTTGTATTAATATAAATAATAGAGGCTATTTTCCTGCAGGTTGGTTCACTGGTGTTATTTTTCCACTATATAGAAAAGGTGACAGAAATTATCCTGAGAATTACTGAGCAATTAATCTCTCAGATGGTTTTAAAAATCTATCCTAGATATTGCAGATTAGTGGATTGCATGGAGAGATGTAATCTATTTGCATGGGAGCAAGCCACTTTCAGGAATGGCTGCACCGCGATTGATTGATTGCTCATTTGTCCCAAGGAGATAAAATAACAGGTGGTCTCTGTCAATTTGAAATTGGCTTTTGATTCCATTAACAGAGGTCATCTCTGGGAGAAATTTGCAAGGGTTGGCATAGATTCCTAATCCTCCATAGCCAAACAGTGGATAGTATTAGGATGGAGTGAAGAGGTGAGCTACTTGAATTTATTTCTATCACAAGGAGCATCCGCAGGGCTGTGTTGTCCTCTTTCCTTTTTAACTGAATTAGGTTGTGATGGGTTTATAAGGGGTGCAGTATTTCCCTTCCAAAATTTTGAACAGATTAACGTCAGTCTGTTTACACAGGAGTCAGGGTTTTATCATTGTTGTTAGTGAAATGCTTAAAAAGTAACAGAGGCTGAGTAAGCAAGTTTTAGGAGGCAGAAATCAAATTGTATGTAATCCCAGCATTGAAGCATCATTAGTCAATCATATAGAAATGACCTTGCTAGGAGAGAACTCATGCTGAACAACATGGGAGGCAAGATGAGTTGCTGAGAGGTGCTGTATATGAAATCCTTTGTTTGTGGAATGTAATTATTCATCATCAATGGTCATTTGGACATAGGGAAAATGAGGACAGCAGCTATAAGTCAATTTTGTTTGGAGAGCTAGACATTTGATCATAATGTGACTCACAAGGAACATCATCTGTTCTACTCAAACAATAATAATTTTTACAGTATTGGTATCTGAATGTAACTAACAGTATTTTTCTTTGTGTATATTCTATACTTGATCTTTAACAATTTTTTTGTTTTTGTTTTAGTAAATGACACAAAGAGGAAACAGAAGGTCCTTGGTCCCAACCAGAAACTTAAATTTAATCCAACAGAATTAATTATTTATTGCAAAGATTTCCGTATTGTCCGATTTCGCTTTGATGAAGCAGGCCCTGAGAGTGCAAAAAAGGTATTAAAAACATGCAATTTTTCCTTAAGCTTCCTTATTGTATTGGGGTTTCTGCAGTGCCAGCTCTGGTATTATGGACTTTCTCATTTTTTGTTTTTTTTAAAGCTCTTGATAGAGATTAAAGAAGACTAATTCAGTCTCACCAATTAAAAACTACCTTTTAGTCTTTCTAAAATGGAGATATGTATCTATAATAGTGTTTTAAGATAATTTTGGTTACAGAAAATCATCTCAGGATGAAATGAGAATCTTTTCTAGTATAGATGAGGTAAATGCCTAAACAGTTATGTAACAAAAGATGTTTTATATGGAGTATTTTCACTAATACATCAGGAAAATACGTATGTAGATATTTGAATGCTTCTAGATTAAAGGCGCTAGTGTCTGAAGTATGTTCACTTAAGAGGTGCTGTGCAGGAAGTGTTTATTTTCCCAGTATACACCAACTTTGTTCTGGAAAGCTCTCGGTGGAGGGTAAGTAGTTTAGTCTCCATTCGTATTCATTCTTTCTATTGAGGCCGTCATCAAGTGTGCTGATTATAATAGTGATGTGCTTTGATGTGGAGACCTCCTCACTAGAAAATGGAATTCATTTAAATATGCCACCAGACACCTTTTTGGATATTAATTGTTTTCGCCATTGTGAGAGGTCAAATTCAGACCTGTGACCCAAAGGTGAAAGGCCAGTTACTGGTTTCCTGCATCATCAAAACTTAAAGCCTGGTGTTTAGACCTCATGTAGATACATATTTATACATCTGCTTTATATGGTCCTTTCCAGATGTGCACTCAAAAATCTCCTATTGTGTGTACACATAGCTAAATGTGTAGTTAGTTAGTCATGTGCATGTGCAAACTGGAAATTTGAGCAAATGTTTTTTAATGTGCACTTGCATTGTGTGCCTACAGTTGTAATTTCCACCCCAGGTAAGTGCACTCTTTCAGTGCATTAGTGAAATCAAATCTCTTCTACTTTAAAAACTGACTGCAGACTTGGGGAACCAGTATTTTAAAGGTTGGTTTATAACTTCCAAGGCTGCAGTCAAATGATATATTTGAACTACATATCCCACTGCAGAGATTGTATTACAGCTGAAAATGGAAAATGTTAGGTACTTCCAAATGTGTAGTGGAAATTTTTAACCTGAAGTTACCCAAAGGCTAGAATGCTGAAATTTAAATATGCCTCCTGGAATCTGGACAAGTATTTTCTGGCAAATGCTTGGAGTTCCAAATTTGTCAAAAATTCCAAGTGAATGTTTGGAGTTTACTAAAGGCTGAACAACAGGACCATTCATTGGCACTTCCTGATACGTTGGCGCTGGACTTTTTAAATTCTGGGAAGACTGATGTAGAAAACGAGTCTGATTCCTTCAGGGGGGAATGTAAAAACTATAAAATCCTAGATCCAAAACAGATTAGATAGTTTATTAGCTATGTTCCTATTTTCAGTGTTTAAATAAAAGGGAATTTCCTGACCTGCAAACTGGTTTGTACTCCTCAAACAGGCAACCTGAACTGTTGACATTTCCGATGATGTAGACTTTCCTGCTTCTCCCATTGAATACTTCTCTGGCTCGCTGCACCTTTCTTTTTTTAAACAGGAAGATAAAAGCAACTTGTACAAGCAGCATATTCTGTCTGGCATCACCACTTTTATATGCCTAGTTAGTTGACGCTAACAAAACAAACCAACCAACAGGTTCTTTTAACCAATAAAGAATTGGGAAGGTTCAGTAGCTGTATTTGATGAGCAGAAACTCAGTTTACATAACCATTTCTGCTCATTGACCCATTGGTCTGGACAGGAGGTATATGGTATTTTGAATATATAAATGCTATGTAAATATACATCATTATAAAGGATGGTGCCTGTGATCTCTAAGTGAATAAACTTTCAAATTTCAAATATTAGAATGTGTTTGCTAGAGGGAGTGGGGAAAAAACAGTTACTGCAAATCTTAACTTTTTAATTATGTGAAAGCTGTGCACCTACATAATTTTGAAGACCAAAGTACATTCAGGTGGTGGTAGCACCTTTCCTTCACTGGAGGGCAAAATGACAAAAAATCAACTTTCTAGCAAATGCAGAATAAGAACACTTATATATGTAACTGAAGTTTTGGTCCAGTCGGGATTTTGTGTAATTAGATTATTTTAGGATGTAGCTTAATCAGAGAAGAAGGAACCTATGATATCTTGCATCAGATGCTTCTGTCTCCAGCTGTTTAGCTTACATCTTTCAGATCTCTGCTGTGACATGTTTTGTTTTTTTTTAATCTGGCTTCTATTTCTTCCCTGCCCTTTTTTTCAGCACTGAGTAAGAGACTGTTTTGTCTATTGGTGAATCTTTGTGAGGGGAGCCTAGCCAGCCTTTTTACACCTACAGTTTTGTGGACTCCTTTAATATTACTTGTGCACTGTCCATGCAACATTAATTGTGGATACAAAATTATGTCTACAATTCTGCCTACAATAAGCACTGGAATAGATTGCCTAGGGAAGTTGTGGAATCTCCATCTCTGGAGATATTTAAGAGTAGGTTAGATAAATGTCTATTAGGGATGGTCTAGACAGTATTTGGTCCTGCCATGAGGGCAGGGGACTGGATTCGATGACCTCTCGAGGTCCCTTTCAGTCCTAGAGTCTATGAGTCAATTTGTGGGTTCAAAAAAGGAGGACCACATCTTTAAAAATCAGGGCCTTCCGAATTCTATTGGGAGAAAATCTTATCGAGTTTTCTTTGACTCAAAGGTGGCACAGTGTGTGTTAAGCTACATAAAGTTCTAGAGAAATCCCAACTTTTCCCCTGGAAAAATCAAAATATATATGTGTCTGCTATACCATTTTTTTGCCTGATTAATTTGTGTGCCACTTCTTGTGCTAGGTTATGAACTATTCATGAAAAGTATGAGCTGCATGGAATTGTATATTTATAAATTCCTCCAAGGGCTTGTGGATTGGACAATTTAATTTAAAGGATGCCTATTTCAAATATTGGGTAATGAAACTGTAAAGCTCAGCAGTTGTGTCATGAACTGTGAATTGGTTGGACTAATTCAACTGAAGACAAATGTGAGAGATTTATAACAGAAAAGGGTGGCCCCAGATAGCATTTTTTTCCTTTCTTGACAGTTTAAAATAATTGGGAAGATTAGTCAGATAGTAGAACTGTAACAGTAGGTCAGGGTCAGATTCTGTTTCATTGTCTGAGGCAGCCTCCATTTAAAATCAGAAGCCTACCAATGAAGCAGTTGTAGTGACTGAACTTCACTGATTTATAAATCAGATCCCAAACATGACATTTAATTTTGAAAATTAGCATAACTGAACTTTGTTGTGCAAGTCAGAGCAGAGGAATTCCCCTCAGGCTCCAAGAGTGAGCATGATCTCCTTAGGACAGTGTTCCTCTGTGTCATGAATGAAGTCACTGTTGAAGCAAAACAAAGACACTTAGAATCACCTTTTTTCACTGTGTCTGTAGAAGACCTTGAGATATCTAAACATAGTAAACATCAAAAAATGTATTCACTGCTGGAAACTGGGACAACTTAAGTGTTGCACTCTGCAAACTGTGTCTTACTTTTAAAAGCAGGTATTTAGAAAAACTTAAATAGAATCATTTAAAAAACCAGCTTTGAATTCCTCTTAACCTTTTCACATATTTGGTGTTTGGAGACCTGATACTGTATACACCTGTAAAGAAGAATAATTTGAGTCATGTGAATAGTCCCTTGAAATGAATGGGACTGTTTTCTCTGAGTCAGGTTGTGTGCGTCAGTGGTTGCAGGATTGGGCCCAAAGAATGTGGTCTATCCCTAAGGAGAGTGAGTTTAGGGGATATTTTGTGGGGAGGGGAGAAGAGAAGAGGAGGAAGAATAGGCTCTAGTAGCAAAGCCATTTGTTAGTATTCCAGCAGATATGAGACATTCAGGAACTGATAGTACTAATCTGTGTCTAAAATGGAAAAAAAAATAATTTTGAAGCTATTGTAGCCGATATAGGGAACATATAGTTGATTATTTGACTGTGTCCTTAAACAAATATGCTGTGTTAATGATACTGTTACAACTTTAAAAGCTCATTTTTTTCTGATTTTCCCCACGTACACATCATACCCAAACTGCCCAAAAAAACTTTAAGTGAGGATGCCAGAATGTTTGAAATTTCAGGAGGATTAATTTATTTCGGGGAAAATTATTATGAAGGAGTTTGAAAATCAGGATTATAATAAGAAGCTAACTTCAGTCTTAACTATGGAACAGCAGCCAGTGTGCTTCTTAAATGCTCGCTTGCACTCTTAAGTTACATGTCTGTTTGAAGGGGCATGATATAGATACAAGGTTGGGCCACTGAATCATGGGGGAAATCTCCAGACCCATCATTATTTTACAATTTGATTCAGCTGTTTTGCCCTTAAATTAAAGCTGAGAAGCCTCCAAAAGAGTGAAAACCAGTTGAGTGTGGGAGGAAGGGGAATTAGGAGTAAGAGGGTTGGGGAAAGGCTTAAGCCAGGAAACTTGAAAAGAGAAGTAATGGCTATTTTTACAGCTTAAATTAAAATTCTTGCTTTTCATTAAATTCAGTTATGATTAAATGTGGTAATAATCAAAAAGGAGTGCTGTCTTATGGCCATTATAGCAGCTGGCTAAATAAAGTGCAATTTAAAATGTTTGAAATCTTGGGGACTGATATTGTACTGACTGCACAGATTTTTCTATAATATATCACTTAATTTTAATTCCTAAGTATTTGGTGCAACAATATTGGACTGTTGTTAAATATCAGTCTGTTTTGCTAATGATACTATGGACCAATTTCAGAACTGTCAATAAGACTGACCAGGGATGCATCATTCTGGGATATTATCACTTCTTTGGTGGCTGCAAGATTTTGCCTTTGGCATGTTGCCTGACAATGCATGTGGGACTTGGCAGTACAAAAGAGTGGCGCACGCCCTGTAGTGTCCTACTGTCTAAATATATCTGCAATTTCTCAGTCTTTCCAGTCTCCAATGCCCACATCTCCTCCTCCATTTCTCTGAGAAGCCTTTTTAAAATGTGTAGGGTGTATGAGATCTATGTTATATACACATTCACATAATTAAACAGGGAAAAGGAGAAAAAGTAATCCAGGCCAAGTCCTTATTTCTGTCCAATCAAAACCAACTCTTCCCCCACAAGTCATAAATATTTTTTGGGGTGGCAGGGGAGGGGAGACGCTTTTCTTGTATTCAGTTGTCACCTTCTGTACACAGTGATAGTATTGCAGAGACCCAACTTTTCTTAACCTCGCAGGCCCCAGCATTATCTTCTTTCAGTTCTTTATTTTTCATTTGAAATGTATTTAAATAAGCTCTTTAAACAGCTTCTTTTTTTTCTGCCTTAGTTTTATTCTCTGCTGCTTATTTTCGCTTCTCCTGATTACTCCTGGGGGCATTCTGTGCCAAAAAATTAAAAATTCTGTGC
The DNA here is from genome assembly GCF_007399415.2 of Gopherus evgoodei. Taxonomy (NCBI): domain Eukaryota; kingdom Metazoa; phylum Chordata; order Testudines; family Testudinidae; genus Gopherus; species Gopherus evgoodei. The sequence continues at coordinate 31,069,753 of NC_044331.1, read as the reverse complement.
CAAAATAAAAATTCTACACACAGTATTCTAAAATTCTGCAATTTTTATTTGTCAAAATAACACTGCATAATCACACCAGTTTCAATTATTTTCGTAATTTATTTCATAATACCTGTCAGCAAGTTTGTCTGTAACAATACATACACTCTCAAAAATTCCCCAAGGAGTAGAGTTAAAGAAACCCCTATGACAACCCAGTTCCTATTTCTCTCCCCCTTCCCCCGCCAGAGCACAGCTGGGTGCCAGACACTTGCAACACCTCCCACCCAGAGCACAGCTGTAGGCCTCCCTGGCCCAGATACCCACACCCCCTCCTCTGCCAGAGCCCAGCCATGCCCCCCCCCCTACAGCCCCAGAGCCCAGGGATCCAGAAGGAGAAACAGCCTGATGCTTGGTCCCAGGCTTGCACAGAGTTTCTTGTGTGCCATCCTCTCTTTCCCTCAAGGGCATGCTGGGTACTGCAGCTGCTGGGAACCCTCTAACTCCCTCCCACTCCCCCCCAGCAGTGTCATCTGTGTGTGATCTGGGTTCTTCCAGGTCCAGCAGCCACTAGTGGTGGCTAGCAGCACTGCATATCATTTCTGTGAAGGAACGAAAATTCTGCACGCACAACATTGATTTCTACAAAATTCTGCATTGCTTAGTGACTAGTGCTTAGCGGAATTCCCCCAGGAGTACCTGATGTACATCAGACAGTTCATAGTCAGTGGGCTTGTATGACCGGCTCACACAAAAGGTGGCTGAGCACACTCCAATTGTTTGCTGCACAAATCATGAAATTAGTTATCTGTCAGATTCAGTGATACAAAAGGTATGATCTTTGTTGGGACCTCCAAGGCATGTATGTCTTTAGAGTCTTTGGAGACATGGGCCCCTGGAGTGATTTCTCAAAATGAAACCGTTAAGTAAATTTAAAAAAAAAATCTGTATTTCAGCATTTCTCTTAGGATCTAGTAGAAAATACTGTGCAATTCAATAATTTAACGTGCATGCATAAACAAAGATTCTGAAATGAGAAAAAAATGCAACTTAATCTTCAGTGTGTAGAAATAGTTAGATCTTACCTGTTATCTCTGTTACCTGGGGTTCTTTCAACCCAAAGCTCTTGGTAACTTTACTCTGCAAGGAGGTGTCAGGAAATAAATCAGGGACACACGGCTGTCCAACCGATAGATGGCTGGCACAAACAGGACAACATGAGTGCTTTCACTTAAAGCTAAACTTTACTAGTCTCAAGTACTTATACACTTCCACAACAAATTAGTAAAACACCCCCAACCCTTGATAATTACCAGAGCTGTGTGTGGCTCTCGAGTGACACAGCGGCAGGCTTCCGGTGGCCAAATCTTCCATCTGCCGGTGGGGACTGCAAGATGTATCCAGAGGGAGAGTCCAAAAGAGTCCCCAAATGAGTCCCTCTGACTCAAGCTTTTTCCCCTTATTTATACACTAGTAATAGAATGACATGTCCCTTAAAGAAACCTTGTTAAGTAAGCAGTTTCAAGCAAGAGGATCCTTCTGATTATTGATTAACAAGGAGTGGGTTTTTTCAGAGTCTGCAGCTCTGAGACCCTAATAGACAAATCTTGTTAAGTAAGCAGTTTCAAGCAAGAGGTTTCTTCTGATTAGTGATTAACCAGGAGTGGGTTTTTTCAGAGTCTGCAGCTCTGAGACCCCAATAGACATTCTTGCTCTTTTAAAATGCATGTATCAGCAACTTCAACACAGTTCTTATCAGGAAGGATGCGGGATCAAACTGCCCTTTCTGTGACACCCCAAAACCCCCTCCCCTCCTGCCTTGGTCAAACTGAGTTTGCTGAATGGCCAATTTTCAGCTTGCTGACTAGGTTGCTTTTTAACAATAAACCATAGCGGTTTTAGGCACTTTACTGGTTTGCCAAAGTCTCCCCGTACAATCGACACTATCTGTATTGTTACACACAAATCAAATAGATGCTGCATATAATTAGCCTTTATGGGTTTGTCTATGCTGCAATAAAACAGATGTGACTGGCGGGTGTCAGCTGACTTGGACTTAGGCTGCAGGACTATAAAATTGCAGTGTAGACGTCTACTCATAGGGTCTAAGAGGCCAGGTTCCAGCCCAAGCCCAGCATTTGCACCACAATTTTATATCCCTACAGTCTGAGCCCCAGGAACCCATGTGGGGGTCTTATTGCAGTGTAGACATATCCTATGAATTACTACAAAGTGGTAGAAAACTGTCTTAGCATTTAAAATTGGACTGCACATGGCATAAGATCTGTGGACAGTTGTCTGAGGCTACAACACTAAGAGCTAGGGGTCTGATTCCCAGTCACATAGACGCACTTGAGCTAGCTCTCATCTGAACTAGCACCCTAAAAATAGTAGCATCGCTGCAGTAGCATGGGCATTGACGACAACTGTGCTAGCCATCCTGAGTTCAGATCTGCCTGAACCTCTTGGTGAGCTCATTGCTTCTACCACTTGCTGCCATTGTCGGTGTTACCGCTGCTGCCGTTTTATTTTTACTATGCTAGCTCAGATGACAGCTAACATGAGTACCTCTACGTGAGCTGGAATCGCACCCCTAACTTGGAGTGTAGATGTCGCCCGTGTGTTGGGATCAAGAGGGTTCTTTTTTCATTGTGCCAGAAGAGTATTTGCAAGTATGGAACATTAATAAACTGTATTCATGGAACTTGATTCAGTCCTTGTTACATGCCTTTCCATCGGCAAACCTCTACCTGGAGTGGACAGTTGCAGTGCCATGGGGGGCCTGCATCCTGCTAGTGAAACCATAAAAGCAGATGGTGTGGGCTGAGGAGTTGAATGGTCTGCACGATCAGGGGATGTGCTTGTCTGGTGCATGCTTCCTGGTGCATGCTTCCTGCAGCTTCCTCTAATGGAATGGCTAAGGAGCTTGGATCCTAAATTAGAGCTGCTATTCTCTGTTAGAAGTGTGGTGGGGAAGGTTGCAGTGCAAACATCACCTGCGTTTCCAAGATGTGGCATTGCTTTTGGGGCACCACTGGTACAAGGAGATGCAGTTTGCACAGTGAGCATTGATAGGGGTAGTTAAGTCCACTGTTTTTACTTTTTATTTAACAATTTCTCTTTGTAAGTGAAAACTGTTCTCCTGTTTTTTAAATGTTTCTGAATATCTTTGGTTTGCACAATTGCAATTGGCAAAAATACTGAACGTTTATCAGCTTGATACAAGAACACTCCCTGTAAAACATATTTGTCTTCCAGTTTGAGCTTTCAGCGTCTGACTACATTCTGCTGAGGTCTATGGAATTTGCTTGTCTTTAAAGTCCCAGACAGTAAAGCTACTGTATGGAGTTTGTGAATCAGGAATAAATAGAACACAAATACGGCTTTAGTGCTTGTTAGCAAATAAATTGTGGGCTGTGTTAATTTCACTGGTCTAAAATTCCAACTGAAGATTGTAGCAGAACAAAATGTCAGTATTTATATTGAGGAAAGAAAGGCCATGACTCTACACTATGATCAGCACAGGTGGACTGCTGCATTTGCGAGACACTTTATTCGCTTCATTGGGGGTTTCTGTTGATGCAACAGTTCGCCTGTCAGAATTGAGACCTGAATTGGCAGTTGCTGTTCTATGTGTTTCAGTTGTTTGCTTCATGGTATATGAAAACTGACTTAAATCTTATCTAATTTTAATAAAAATTTCAGCTTTTAGGTTTTGCATGTGTTCCAGAGGGAAATTAAAGGTGATTTTTAAAGATTGTTTATATATGTATTCATGGTGATTTGGGATCTTAAATAATTGGTTTTGTTTTCAGCTCAGAAATTACAAGAACATTTGTTTATATGTTAAAACAGAACTAGACAGGCGGGCAGGCATGACCTGGCGGTGGGGGGAGCAGGCAGGTGAGGAGCAGGGGGGCCTAAGGAGGTGAGCGGGCAGGCAGTAGGGGGGGGGGGGCTAGGTGAGCCAGTGCCAGGAGAAGGAGATTGAGGAGGGGAGCGGGTGGCGGGGGGTGAGGAGGTGAGCCAGGGGGTCGGAGGCTGAGGAGGCGGGCAGGCAGTGGCGGGGGGGGGCTGAGGCGGCGGGGGGTGCTGAAGAGGCAAGCGGGGGGCTTTATACTTGCAGGGGGAAGGGTCAAGAGGCAAGCGGCAAGTTGATGGCTGACCTGTTCTACTGATCTTGTCTCTCATAAAAATTGGTTCTTTTTGCTGCTTTTCTCTGAGCTGGGGGTTGTGCTAATGATGCTAAGAAGGGTTCTCAAAGGAAGGTGCTTTCTTCTAACCCCCAAAGCCATCAGTATGTCTGCTCTTCTCTCCCCGTTTAGCCCACTTGACAAGTTTAATTGTCCTTTGTCTGGCTCCCACCCCTCTCCAAGGGTTGTAGCTCTCCAAGGTGCCTGCCTTCCACGCCTTCCTCAGTCATACCTCATTCATTCAACAGGGCAATCGATTACAAAGTGGGGGGAAGATCTTATTCTACTTCTAGCAAAAAGACTTTTTTCTTTTACCTTAATTATACTACCTTAAGGGCCCGCTATAACATATTACCAAGGTTCAATACCGCTGTTTCGGCGGGGTGATGCTGGGGAAGGAGGGTTTGTTTCCCCAGGTGGCGCACGGGGTGGGGGTGGGGTTGTTTCTGCAGGGCCAGGTGGTACTGGGTGGTGGTGTGTTTCGGGGGGGCTGGGCGGTGCTGGGGGAGGTGTGTGTGGGGGGGAGGGACGGTGAGTTTCGGCCCTCAGCTGTTTTCTTTGGAGTAATATGGCCCTTGCTGCTTTATGTGTTGTGCAGGCCTGACATAAAGTATATCAAAATTTCACATGTATGACTTCTAGCAATTCAAATGGAGGTATCCTTTTTTTGTGATGGCTAATGGCCTTTCCTACTCTTGGAACTCTGTGAAAGAGCTGAAATAGTTTTCTAAATGGAGTATACTAATCAGTATTGTAATGAGCCCCATGTTCCACTTTGAGTTTAAGCACTTTTAAAGAAATGGACCAACCCTCCTCCTCCACCTATGTAAAAAAAAAAAAAAAAAAAAGCCCGAACAAAAATCTGCTTAATTAAGTAAGCAGTTTCAAAGCCCCATGCTAAGTAACTTTCCAATGACTTCTTGAGACTGTAATGACATCAGACGGGACCTGTTTTGTACTGTAGTTTCATTGTTGAACTGAAAACAGTAATATAGGAGAAGAGGTATAGGGAACTGTTCCTTTAAAAGGATTTGAATGACATTTATTAGTGTGCAAAAAATAATTTGCAATTAGTCAGTATGCAGCCATTGAAAGTTGGTTCTACAAATAGTGAATGTTCTCATCAAAAGTCAAATCAAAATGAAAATATAGCCACTCAAGTTCCTTTTATGCATAAGGACTAGAAATACTGTAGTATTCCCCACACAGAGTTAAGTCTGAATATGCTCTCTGACTTTTCTGAGGCATCGTGCCGTCAGTTGTATTAATCCCTTAATGGCCTGTTCCCAACAATCTTGTTTTCCTGTGTGTGAGTACAAAAAAATTTCCCCCATAACAAGTGAAACAAAACACAAGAGAACTTTCTCAACCTCTTGGAAGCAAAGAATGTTTGTTTGTTTTTAAATAGTGTCCTAAATGTACCTATCTCTGCTGTACAGGGGTTAAAATGTAGCAAAATAAAGAGGTAGTAGGCAAAATTTAATGAAGTACAAAAGAGTACCTAATAGGGTGAGGTGTGATTTTTCTAGTGGTGATGCCTGCAGTTGTAATTCTGTGTATTTGGGTCACCATCCTGTAACGTAACCCAAACTGGGCCACATGAGCTAATAATCATACTTATGATCTTCACCCTTAAAATTACATTAACTTGATGATGTCTCTTTGCTATTGACTAGGACTGCTTAGTATAAGTCTTAGTATAGGTTTAAACTTTACTCATTACAAAACCTTTAACAGAATAATTTTTTACAAGTCCAAGTGGTGATACTGTATTTATTGTATATTTGGGATGTGAAGAGGCACAGCATACATGGCTAGGTTCCATTTCCTCATCCATGAGGCTGAAAATCAGAAATGGTGAACACCTACAACTTCAGTGTAGTAATATCAGTACAATATTCAGTAATATTAGTGCACTCGGTACCTGTGAAAATCTGGCCCACTGTATTACTTTTCATATGTAATTTGATACAACTTTGAATACACAAATAATTAAAAGCGTATCGCTTTATAAAAAGTACTTTTGCCTTTCAAAATCTAGCTCCCTATCTTAATATTTCAATCAGAGATGGGGAACCATTAACCCACAGAAAAAGCCACTCAGGCCACACACAGCCCTGTGGGGGAGGGGAGGTTCAGAGAGTCAGGGTTTCCCCTAGGCTCTGGGGTAGGGCCAGAAGTGAGGGGTTCAGGGTGTGAGAGAGAGCTTTAGGCTAGGGCAGGGGTTGGGGTGTGAGAGTGAGTAAGAGCTCCAGCTGGTGGTGTGGGCTCTGGGGTGGGACAGGGAATGAGGGGTTTGGGGTAAAGGAGGGGGCTCTGGGCTGGGGCCAAGGGGTTTGGATTGCGGGAGGGGGATCAGGGCTGGGGCGGGGGATTGGGGTTGGGATGAGGGTGTGGGGTCTGGGAGGAAGTTAGGGTGTGGGAGGGGGTTCCAACCTGGGGCAGAGAGTTCAGGGTGTGGGCTCCGGCCGGGTGGTGCTTACCTCAGGTGGCTTCCAGTTAGTGGCACAGTAGGGCTAAGGCAGGCTCCCTACCTGTCTTAGCTCTGTGCTGCCCCCAGAAGTGGCCGGCATGTCCTACCCCTAGGCAAAGGGGCCAGGCAGCTCTGTGCAGTGCGGATGCGGCCCATGAGCCATAGGTTCCTCACCCCTGGTTTAGATAGTCTCATTGTATTTCAATGCAATGCTATTTACTTACTAGTAAGTGTGTTTAAAAAAGATAAATAAGATAAAATTCCTCAGTGTACATTCAGTACAAGTGCTAGACATCCTGCATACACATGCAAAATCAAAAGCATCTTTAAGATGTTCAGTCCATTATCCTGTGGCCAGCAGTAGCAGAGATCCCATGCAGGAGGACTCTTCAGTGCTTTCAATGTCAAGAAACTCTCTGTAATAGGTCTCAACAGCTCCTTGCAGAGAAAAGTAGTTTTTAATAAATAAATCTTTAGTGAGATTTTTAATGACTTTGACAGGTGGAATTTCCTGAAGCTAGACTTTTGGACTTTTGTAGTAAAATGACTTCATGTTCCTCAGATACTTCCTTTGGAGGTGAAGGAGGCATATTTTAGTAAAACAGCGAAGTGTGAGCATTTATTTGGAGAGGAGGAAGAAGGCAAACACAAAGCCTTTAAAGTGAGCCCCACTTGGCACATGGGGGTATGAAAAGAACGTTGCTCGGAAGTTATGGGGGCTTTGCTCCATTCCTGAGATTTGGCCCTTATTGTTTCCTTCTGTCCATTCTGGTCAGAATGAAAACAATTTGTTTTTCTATGATGATTACCCAGTTTTGCAGGTAAAGAATGATGGAGCTAAATTATAATTGAAATTTAGGGCCTGCTCCTGGAATGCTTAGGACACTGTTAAGTTTACTTATGTGAGAATTCCTCTTGGGTTCATTGGCGCTATTCAAGTGCAAACACAAATACTTGTGTTTGCAGGATCAGGCCCTGATTCTGACCCTGTGTTTTGCATAGTGTATAACCTTACTGAGTGAGCCTCTGTCTTCTGTCACATTAATTTCTGATACTGTAGTGGAAACAACTGTTTATGCTGTGTGGTGAGGACATAAGTGTTCTACAGTTTTGGTGCTCTGCAGCAGTGCCCGTCTTAAAGTGCCAGTGTAAACAGTGCCACAGCGCTGAGAGCGCGGCTCCCAGCGCTGCAAGCTAATCCCCATGAGGAGGTGGAGTACCTGCAGCGCTGGGAGAGCTCTCTCCCAGCGCTGGCGCCATGACCACACTCGCACTTCAAAGCACTCCCACGGCAGCACTTTGAAGTTTCGAGTGTAGACAAGCCCTAATTGTAAATCCTCATGCCTGGTCAAAACAACGCAATAGCTTGATTTTTTCAGAGGGGTTGAAATTGTAAGTTGATGGGAAGCTAGAGGTGCTGCATCCCTTTGAAAAACAAGGCAGAAGTGACTACTGAGGGAGGTGGAGGGATAGCTTGATGGTTTGAGCATTGGCCTGCTAAACCCAGCGTTGAGAGTTCAATCCTTGAGGGGCCATTTAGGGATCTGGGGCAAAAATCTGTTCAGGATGGTACTTGGTCCTGCTGCAAATGCAGGGGACTGGACTCAATGAGCTTTCAAGATCCCTTCCGGTTCTGTGAGATTAGGTATATCGCCATATAATATAATAATAATAATTAATAAGGGAGACAAACACTCATATCATAATGGAGATTTGGCCATTCCTTATTCCTAGATAATCCCTTTACTTCTACGCCAAAAGTCTTGGAGCCATCTGTCCCCTGCATCAGTAAATGGGATTTATTTTGCTGCAGGATTGACATAACTCCTGCAGGCCTTGGAGGTTAAAAATGGGAGGCTACTGTTTCAAGAAATAATGTGAGAGTTGGTCTCTAAAATGCAAGACTAGTGATTGTTATGATAGTGCTTAAGAACCAACCAAGAATGAAGCCCCGTTGTGCTCTTTTTCTCTATCTACTCCCCTCTTGTTTGTACATAGACACGTACACACCAGCTTGGTAACTCACATCCCCTGCCTGTATGTTGTTGTCTATATGCTGAGAATTTTGGGGGGGGACTCCTGTAGCTGGCTGACCTTTCTGCTAAAAATTATTAAAGCACAAATAAATTATATTAGTTAAATCAGTCTATCAGTCTAAATTATATTAGTTAAATCATTAAATCATCTATCAATCATAAGTGCAAGTCACTCTATATATAAGGTCAAAAATTCATCTATCTTCACTGCTATGATACTTTTTTCTAGCAAATATTAGCCAATTTAACCAAATATCAAAATATATCATAAGTCCTTCCCTCTAGTCAAATCTGGCAATATTACATCAGACCATTTTTTAATTTCAGTCTTTTGTTATATTCTTACAGTGCCATAATTCCTGGTAATCACTCCTTTTTTTATATATACAGTTTTGATTCTTACACTAAAGTACTTTTATATTCAATAATGCTGAACAGTAACAACAACTTTATTTTTTCCTAGGTGTGCCTTGCAGTAGCCCATTATTCCCAGCCAACAGATCTCCAGCTCCTCTTTGCATTTGAATATGTTGGGAAAAAATATCATCATCCAGGTAACCATGTAAATGTTTTTTTCTATTCTGTAATATGTGCATGTGTTCTAATATTAGTAAGGCTGGCTACTTTTAGCCAAAAGCAATGGCAAGAGTGTATTGAAGTTTGCTCTGGAAGGTCACTTCAATTGGTTTACGCTGCATCTGAGCCCCCTAATTTGTGTCTAAATGAATCAGTGTGATGGTAATTCGTTATCAGAAACAAAACAATCTTATCTTTATCCAAAAGAGAACTATCCATACCAGCATGAGTACCATTATCTCTCATTCCATCCTTAAATCCTTCTGGTGTGTGTCTATATTGATACTCTTGACACCTAGGTAATCCGCCTTCAGGCAGGTTTGTTTACCTGCCCTTCTTTTGGGAATAAGTGTCTCTTCTGGTGGTATTGCAGGAGGATTTGTGCAACTTGGGACTCCATACCTCCTTTCCTAGAGGCTTACTAGGTATAACCTCCCACTCAAATCTTCCACCACCCCTGCTGAGTTGGAGCACACCCTCTCTGCTCAAGGCCAGTCTCCAACTGAACCTTGTCAGTTAGGTAAGCTTGGAAAAGATGCCTTTGGAACTTGATTTCTAGTGTAACACTGCAGGGTCACTGCTAGTGCTCTCCAGCCAGTACACGGCTAAAAGCTACAAATTCCATCACAGTAAGCCTGCAAATATGGAAAGTGCTGTAGATGTGGTTCAGTAGCATTGACAATTTTATTTACTCTGCCATTTGCATTAGAAACAAATGATCTACCTACTCCAGAAACTGAGTGGATGTCATTAAATTACGGATCCAAATTTTCAAACATGCTTAAAAGTGTTTGCTCATTTCTGTATATGCCGCATAAGCCCAGTGTGTGTGCACAAAGAGAGTTTCATATGTTACAGGTAAAAGTTGCAGAAACTTGGAAATGGGCAGTTATATAAAAAGGGGCTTAAGATCCACATCCTTCCTCCAGCTGTATAGTGCCATAGTTAGCAAACTTGCAGAGAAGACCACAGCTGGGAACTGGAGAGGGGGAGGCAGATAAACAAAATGCTGGGTCCACCACAACCTCCTTAGAGCCACCTTTACCCCCTCCAGGAAATATTCATGTGCCACATGGGAAAGGAAAAGAACCAGTGGCAGAGCTGCACAAAGTGGGTAAAATAAGCAGTGTGCTAATGTTGTCCCTGTAGAGTTGAAGTGAACCAATGACAGTGAAGCTAGTGGTCTTGCTCCATGGCAGTGGCTTGGAGTAGGGGGGCTGAAGAGCATTTCAGAGGGGGAAGTCCCACTATACAGTGAGGTGTGCTCTGTGGTGGTCATGGCTGGGATTCCCTAGTCCTCTGGTCACTTTTCCAGCACTGTATTCTACCCACTCTGCACCCCTGCCTGTCCCATGGAAAATGGAAGCTGCAGTGTCTGTCCATTATTTCATCCCCTTCTCTGTGCTTTTGCACAGAAGAACATCATATGGGTTATATTGCATTGTGTTTTCTTCTCAGTGCATTTTCACCACATGGATTAATAATATTAGTATTTCCCACTGTGAAAAGACAACACAAAAATCACACAATTGAGCTTTTTTTCTCACCTGCCCTGAAACTACTGGAGTTTTAATCCTGAAGGGAGATGGGGGGAATTATTGCATGCATATATATTCCACTGTTCTGATTTCAAGTAAAAGTTGAAGTTCTCCCAATCCCTTCCTGATCCCTTTACTCCATCCTCCCCTCCTCCCCCCAAAAAAGAAAAAATATTGTGAGCAAAGGGCCAGATTCTTAAATGTATTGGGAGTTGGGCACCTAACCTGCTCAGACACTTTTGAAAATCCCACTAACTGCCTAGCTGCATCTCTAGGCACCTCATTATCTTTGAAATCCGGTTCCAGATCTTTTGCAGGATTCTTAATGTTTTATGTTTTGTCTTTAATGTGTGGGTGAATATAAAGCTTTTTAAAATATTGGACTGATAGAACTGGCTTGACATTTTGGTAAGCTTCCTTGCAGGGTTTTGTCAGTGTGCATCAGTGCCCAGCCTGCAGCATCTCCTGCTGTTCCACTTCTGGGCCTACTGGACAGAGACTATCATTACTGGTATCAAGCTATGTGATGATTTTTGTGATACACACAGATGATGATAGGACGAGGTTATCAAATTAATTTTAATGTATGACCTAGTCTCAGACTTTGACCAGATCTGCAAGAACTTGTCCATGTCCTATTTATTTCATAAACATTTAGGAAATAAAAAGAGGAAGCATAAACAAATGATCTGGCCCTCAGCATTATTTTTATGGCAATGAGAGAAATTAAAAAGGACTGCTTTAGTATAAATTCTTGAACATAACTTTTTTCATGTTAAATTCTAATTTAAATTTCTTTAAGCCATCTGGAAACCAGTAAATTAGCTTTTGAGGTGCTATTTGTTCAGGGGTGTAATCTCAATTCCCCCCTCCCGTAACCTATTTATTTTACATAAAAGATACCATGGTGATTGCCATACTGGAAATTTGTGTATACATAGATAATCAGAGAATTGGTAGAGGATTAAAGCTTTGGCCTATTTAAATAACTGTATACTGGGTGTTAACTGAATAGCCTTTAGGAGCATTACTGCTTCTATCTTGATTTTTGGCATAGGCTTCTTTTCAAAAGCATAAAAAGAGAGAGTGCTTCAGTACCACTGAAAAGATTAAATTGTTGATGTATAAACAGCAGGCAAAGATTTACAGGGGCAATGATATGGCCATAATCCTGTAGTCTGATCTGCTTTGACAGATCCTTATGCCCTTGCAGACTCCCATTACAGGCAAAAGAGGCTGCACATATGGATCAGATTATAAAACTAGGGCTAAATTTGTGTCATTCGTTTACAACTAAAATCAAATTAACTCAAAGTTTCAAGAAACAAAATGTAATTCCACTGAGCATGGTTGATCACCTTTTGTCATATAAGGAAAGAACAGCTGAGTTTAACTGAGTATCATGCTATAACATTCTAGCCTGTAGAACCAAGGCTGTTCTACATAATACCCATCAGGATGAGTAATTTATTGTGATAAGTTAGTAAGACCTAAACAATTTTTACCCTAGTCTTTGTGTTAACAACAAAAAAAATTATCAACAGCCTCTTGCACATCTTTCCTGTCTGTAAGTAATAGCTTGCCTAGAATGCAACCCCCAAAGGCAAAACTGTTGAAATAGTGGAAAGGAAGACAAGGCAGCCCTGATTTGGAAGGGTTAGGACTCAATAATAGCAAATCTGTGCTCAGAATCTTTACTTTTAGTGGCATATGGTAACTGAGCTACAAGAATAACTAACTTCTAACTTTTAACATAGAATTCCCTCTTTTAAAAAAAGAATAGCGCATTATAGCCGTTAAATATTGTTGTATGGGTGTGGTTTTGACATGTTTTAGAGGGAGACCCCATGAGTTAATGTGACACTTTTGATTCCAATTTCCATTATCCCTTAGCCTCTGTTTTGCAGAAACTGGCACAGCACAGTTTTTCACTGCTTGGTCTGTTGAAACAGAAGGAAAGATACACTGGTCACTCTTGCATATTGTCCAACAGCACCACTATTTGTTAATCTTGCAAGTGGCAACATCCCATTTAATAGAGAGACTCACCTATCTTTGTGTGGGAAGAGATAGCGCTATAGCAATTTGCATGACGAAGAGCTGAAAGGGATGATTTTAAAAATCTTCAGTTGATTATTTTCCCTTTCCTAGCAACAGTAAATGGAATAGACCCAGGAGGTGGGGGCAGCGGCAGTGGTCAACAAACTCCTTTATTTGAAACTTACTCTGATTGGGATAGAGAAATCAAAAGAACAGGCGCATCAGGATGGCGAGTTTGTTCAGTCAATGAAGGTTACATGATCTCTACTTGGTAAGTTGAAACAAAGAATGAAAAAAACCAAGCTAATTCGACTCTGGCATCACTCTAGTGCTCTAGTAGCTGTGGGAGAGATCAGATACCTTTAGAAAAAAACCAGCTGTATTCTGATGAGAGATGAGTGTTTGTAAAGGTTCAGAATTTTTTTATAAAGATATCTGAGGCAATCTCCTTGAAGAGATGCCACCAGAGTTAAAGCAACTTGACTATCTTGTGGATCCCATAGCTAACTAATATATTCATATCAAATTAAGTGACAGGAAAAAAAATCAAGGTTTGTTTTCACTGTATTCTTCATAGTTTTTATCCTTCTGGTACAAACGATTATTATTGGTTAAATTAACACAAATGCACATGCCAGTAAAAGAAATATTAGCAAGATTTGAAGTTTTATAACAGGAAATGAGTAAAATAATGAGATCAGTTTGACCAGCTCTGACTGTTGCTGCTAAAGTGCTTCTGTACACACTCATTTATCTCAGTGGCCCGCTTTTGGTCTCCATCCAGGGCTGGTGCACTACAGCACTAAGACTAGTAAACTACCAGTGCAGCAAGTGGTACTGTGGATTTGACTTCCTGTTTGGGCCAGATTTTTTTGGCATGCTTTTATTTGTTTTGGTTGGAGGCAGGGAGAAGTATGTCCCTCTTTGCCCTTTTCCCCAACACGTACACTGCTGCAGCTAAGGATGGAGTGCAAAGGTGGTATGTTTTATTTTTCCTCCTAATAGCAGTTGCAGTGGTGGGACCTAAGAGTGAGTGGCCCATCCACGATAATACCAGAAGTGCTAGTATCGTGGGTGACTCACTAGGCACATGCAGTCAGCATTGCTATCTCCTTACTGTGATAAAATGTAGCCCGTATAACTCGGATTGTCATTCTGTGGCACACGTTATTGTGCACTGCCACTCCTTGTTATGTCTTCTAGATTGGATCCTTTTTTTTTTTTTTTTCCAGAAAAGTAGATAAAACACGTGAAAGAAAAATGACTTATCTGTGTTGTATTTTTTTCCCCCCAGCCTTCCGGAATACTTTGTAGTCCCATCTTCCTTAGCAGATCAAGATCTAAAGCTCTATTCTTACTCTTTTATTGGAAGACGAATGCCTGTAAGTGTGAACTTTATTCAGCTGCTTATCACTATTAATGTTCATGACGGTGATATGTGTATGAGTGAACATGGTTTGTGTACTGTATGTAGATACTCATGCTGTCAGGCAATACTAACAAATTATCTTTTTCTGTTAGCTTTGGTGCTGGAATCACTCTAATGGGAGTGCTCTTGTGAGAATGGCCAACATTAAAGATGTATTGCAACAAAGAAAAATAGATCAAAGGTAAACAATAACCTAGCATAATTTCTTAACCAGATATGTATAATATGAGGCAAATAGTGCCTGTATGGGATACTTAGCTATACTTCATACTTGCAATGAGAATTGCAAATCAGAATATCCTTTAGTTGAGGGAGCTCCTCCTCCTCTTCCCTCCACCATTTTGAGTAAGCTCATCTATAGGTCCCCAGTGTGGTAGGTGAGCTGTGAGCACCCTTGCCAGAACAGGCCACACAAAATGGGTAGGTGGAGGCACGCTTGTATTTCCCTAGTTTTTGCATTGTGCTAGGCCTTAAATGTCCAGATAACAGGCGTGGGGCTACCATGCCGCAGTCAGAAACAGAAACATAAGTGCTAAGATAGCTTTGACTGCAAAAATTAAGTGGCCGAGCGAGTGTAGTCAGCTGAGCAGGGTTTTTTTGAATTCTAGTGGGACTTGATTCTGGGATTTAGGTGCCTAAAGTGACAGTTAGGCACCTAAGTCTTTCTGTGAATCTAGCCCTTAATACCTTGCAGGAATTCACACGACTTGCAAGATCATTTGTTTGGGTATCTTTATAAAATCATTCTCAATATACATGGAAAAACAAAGCCATACATTTAAATAAAACGCAGAGTTGGGCCTCTAGTCAGCATCTCTATTGGCATACACTTTTATATGCTGCTTTTGCATCATAGCTATTTTTAGAGCTATTGAACACTGAAAATTGACTATAGATCATCAGTTACTTAGCTTTCATAATTGATACAATGTCCCTCAAACTTTTACTTCAACTGTTTGGGGTTTTGGTGGTCTAGTGATAGTCATAATACTTGAATCATAGCTTTTCATCTTCAACATTACCTAATGCTTGTTATTTGCTTCAGTTTCCCTGACTGTAAAATTAGGATTATAGGTTATGTAACTTTTTCTCAAGGCTATAGAGAAAGCTGGTGTCAGAACCAGGATTAAACTGAGGCGTTTAGGTTTCCAGTCCTGTTCACAGATCACTAGGCCAGGTCTCGCCTCATATACACTGGAATATATTACAAGAAATATCACGTAGTTGAATACCACCTAAAGGCTTTGTTGCTTACCACGTCTGTACTGCTGTCTATGATAGCTGTTTCTTATAGATCTTTAACAATGTACTGTTTTCAAATTTTCAAATTAATTTAGCTCATGTCTCAACAATAATGGGAACTGAATGTTTCTGAAATATGTGTTAACAATTCTGCCTCCACGTAGCATTCCATCTGACCAAAAATGCATGACGTGTATTATAGCTGAATGCGAATCAGATGCTTGTACTCTTCCATTTTGCTGTTTGAGCAAATAGTTTTGCTATGTAAGATAGCTGCCTTTGTAACTATAAGGAAAACCTTTTTTAAAAAAAGAGGAAACTGGGCACCTATTTTTAAGTGCTTTTAGTTGCTTGCACTTCCCTGTATTCTAAAGAACTTATTTTGAAAAGCTTTCCTCCGTGTCCAGTAATGCAGTTTTGGGGTTTTTTTGTTAGGATTTGTAATGCAATAACTCGAAGTCATCCACAGAGAAGTGATGTTCACAAATCAGATTTGGACAAGTGTCTGCCTAATATCCAGGAAATCCAGGTTGCATTTATCAAACTTAAACAGTTATGTGTTAATGGTAGGTCACAATATCTTTATTCTTCTTGTGTTGGGGTTTTGTTTTTGTTTGTTTGTTTGAGGCATTGAGGGATATGGTTTCAAGAAAGCAAAGTGTCAGACTTCGTTAGGAAGCAACTAACTTACTTGGAATTGAAATTCTATATAAAATGTGTTCATATGTGTATATTATAATATAGCTTCTGTAGATCTACATTCTCTTGCTCCTCTTTGAGACCTGGGGTATAATCGAGCATGAGGTAAGCACATAAAATAGTCTGTGTGCTTTTCTGAGGGATGGTGTACCAAGTGACTTCAACTGCAGATTTAAAGGCTTGTGGAAAATTATGGGCAGCATAGCTGGGGTAACAAAACTAGCTACAGTAAATGGCTATTTTAAAATGCACCCAGACATTCCTACTCTTCTTGCTGCAGAACCTTTTGAAGAAACGGAAGAAAAATGGTTATCCTCACTGGAAAATACTCGTTGGCTAGAGTATGTCAGGTATGTACAAATATTATTACTAGAAAGTAATCATTAATAATGTGTCCTTAATTTTTCACCAATGTGGATACGCAATAAAACAAACACAGATGGGATTTGTATATGGTAAAATGAATGCGATAAATATACAGAGATTCTAAAGATTTACACACTTAAACATTCTGCCTCTGTGTGTTCACCTGAATCCTGAAAAGACACACACAAATCTTTGTAGGATCAGGACAATAATGGGCACCAGGGCAAATGTACAATTAAGAGGCATTTCTGTGGTACTACAATCCTACTGGAAACAGTTGAGGTTTTTATATTACTTGAGTAATATATTAGATTTGGGATGACATTTTAAGAAGTGCACAAGTGACTTAGGAGCATAGATTCCAGTGAAAGTCACTAGCATGTGTGTTCCTAAATCCCTTAAGTATTTTTGAAAATCCTGTCCTCATTTCTTAGAAAATGTGCAGTATCGGTAGTCTTAATTGTTAAATTAAACTACTTTTTTTTTTCCTAGATCATTCCTTAAGCATTCTGCTGAACTTGTATATATGCTGGACAGTAAGCATGTCTCAGTAGTTCTGCAAGGTAATATAATTGTATAGCATGTTGTAATTGTCATGATTGGTAGGTTGCAATGTTAAAGCGTGGTTGGTAAACTACAGTTGTGATCTGTATACGTTACTGAAGTGTTGAAAGGCAATGATTTAAAATATTTTCATTTCATAAAATTCCCTCCCTGTAGTTGACTGTACCTGGATTGTAACATAGCCAATAGTACCTGATAATATTTCCAGATCAGAATGTTTGTCAACTCTAGCTACATTATCTTGGCATGTGATGTTGTCTTGGTCATTCCTCAGATCATGTGCTACTTCTAAGAATTACTTCAGTGTCAGGCAGTGTTGATTCATTGACTCTGAAATTCCTTCTGGAGGTAGTAATGCCAGAAATGGTATTTAAAATAGTACTCCATACCAATTCAGAGTGCCTCTAGGTCAAAAAGAGAGTTTAGACGCTCTCCATTAATTTCAGCTCATCTCAAATTGTAGGCATCTGGTTTTTTGGACAAACACTTAGCAGGTTGAGTAAGGGTTATTCACATATCAGTACTGTATATAGTTAAGAAACTTAACTATAGTGTGAGGTTCACTGAGATAAAGTTTCTGACTATATTGAAACACAACAGTCTCAAGATAGTGTATTTTGAAATTCACTAGAAGGAGAACACTAATCCGAATTACCAATTTCTGCTCTCTGACCTCTTTAATTATATACACATATATATTCAAATGCTCTTAATGTTTTCCACAGAGGATGAAGGACGGGACCTGAGCTGTTTCATAGCCTCCCTCATTCAAGTAATGCTGGATCCCTATTTTCGGACAATTGTTGGATTTCAGAGCCTGATACAGAAGGAATGGGTCATGGCAGGATATCAGTTTCTAGATAGGTGTAACCACTTAAAAAGAGCTGACAAAGAGGTAACTATGTTGTACTGATAGCTAGATCACATGCATGCAGTGAAATGACTTGACCCCATAAGCTAATGTCTAAAATTTTAATGTGAATTTTTTCAGTACTTTCTAAAGATAGGAAGTTAATGTATAAAAAAAGAAGAAGAATTAATCAGATGAATTTCCTTTTTATCCTCAACTGTTGTATAAGAATCATTAATACACTCGGTGAAATCAAGTGTCACTGTTGATATTGATGTTATAATCATGCTAGACTTGAAAAGGCTTATTCTGTCTTATCCCATGTTTTACAATAATTAAACCATTGGGTCCCAAGACTTTGACCCAGCAAGGATCTCAGGAGCCTCTTTTCAACAGCCCTGTTCATTTCATCACCCCCTTTTTACATACAAAGCCAGACCAGTATGCGGTTATTGCTGCAGTTATCACAATACCCATCTGATAAAGAAGCATGTGAAGCAAAGTATATAGACTGTTCTGCAATTTTCAAATTGCAATCTGTGGCTCACTTGGTGGTGGTTCACAAATTGGTGGATGGCAACATGGTACCTGGCTTTGGTGGTCTTCAGACGCTTCTACGGTATTCCAGGCTCTACACTGCAAGGCCTGTAAAATCAGCTGGAAACAAGGATGAGCCAGCCTAACAGTGTCTCTTGGGGTGGCACTTAAGGAGAATAAAAAGAAACCCCCCTCAGGGATTGGAGCCACTAGCAGGAATAGAGCTGCCATGCACCAGCAGCAAAGAACATGTCTAGGAGAAAAGGAAATAATGCAGCAAAGCAAAAGAATAGGAAAAAAGACAACTGAGGCTCAGGAAAACACGTGGAAAATGGGGGAGAAGAGCAGATGAGATTGCAAGAGGTTGAAAAAACAAAGAGCAGAGACAGCAGAGTTAACTTCTTTCCAGACACTCATTGCACTATAGACAGAAAACATTCATTACTTTCCCAATACTTTGTCAGGCATAGGATTACTGTATTTGAAGCAAGGGTGTTTTGTAATTATGATCCACTGAGATGTTCTTTTGAGATGAATCTTAGTTCACTCTGCAAAAAAAAAAAGTGAAGAAATACCTGAAAGGGAAAAGTTAAATAAAATATTGCTAGAGCGGAAAAAATATATATGAACGCCTCTTGGAATTTCCTCTCCGCCTTAGCAGCTGAATCCAGTGGGTTTTTTCTTTCTGTAGTATATTTTGACCTCATTAAAGTTTTTTAATGGAAATTAACATTTTTTACGACTCAGACTCAATGGTTTTAATGCCAGAACGGGCCATTTATGATCATCTAGTTCACTTCCTACATAGCACAGGCCATACAGTTTTACCAGGTGGTTCCTGCGTTGAGCCCGTAACCAAGGAAAAATAACAAAAAATAGGTATCCAGTTAGATAGTTTAAGCTACTCCAGATATCCTTAAGCTCATCTTAATTTATCTGCAACCCCACATCCCATACAGTTATTACCAAGATTTGGAGTGGCTGCATAAATTCTAGTATTACTTTGACTACAGAGCACATCCTAAATTTAAAAAGAAACCAACCATCTTTTCTTCCTTCATAGTTCAGCGAAGATGGGTCATTTTGTTTTGTAAGCTAAATTTCAACTGAAATGTTATGAAAATAGACGCAATGATTCTAAATGTGGCTGGAAAGATGCCTCCCCTTTCCAAGTACTATAATTTACAGGTCACAGCCTTCCTGTGGTTTTGTTACAGAGAGAGTTTATGGCTGTACAAGTAGCAATTTAAATCAGTGTTTGAATGAGAACACAAACTGAGAAAATGTAGTCTTCAAAATATTTCCTCCCCTTCCTCCCCCCTGCCACTCACAAAATTCGGGATTTGTTTAAGCCAGGAGGTGATGATGACACTGTAATTCCTTTGTACCACTTATACTTGTTGGGCAGCACATGAAATCAGCCCGTCCTGTCACTTTACATTACTATGGTTTCCTGAGTTATCTGAGTCATATAATCACATATTCATCATCATGAGGGTGGAAATGCTAAACTTGGGTATTCGTATTATAGATTCTATGTGATTTCTGATTAGCTACAAACTTCCCTTTCCTATAAGGAGCATACTGAATTTGTTGTTAGGTACCCTAATGAGGATGTTGGGGGTAACAAGTTGGTAAGATTTTGGCAAAGGTTATGTTACTTCTAATTACTGTCCATTTATTCTCAAGTCTCCCTTGTTCTTGATGTTTCTGGACTCGATTTGGCAACTGCTAGAGCAATATCCATCAGCCTTTGAGTTTTCTGAAACATATTTGACCATATTGTCTGATAGTACACGGATCTCATTGTTTGGCACCTTCCTTTTCAACTGTCCTCACCAGCGAGTAAAGCAGAGCACTGTGAGTATGAAGAAGTGTTACCTTTATCTTTAAAATAATTGATCTTAGGCCTGAATCTGTCTTGGCAGGGGAATCACAATCTAAACTAAATTGCATTTATTCACTTTTGCAAAATGATGTCACAATTGCAATATGAGCTTTTAAGAGAAATATTGAGCAAAAATATTCAGTGCACGATGAGTGTTCATCGGATTGTGCCTGCAATGCTCTTTGCATACACTGAAAATAGAAACAGTCTGTGGGGGGAGGAAAACTCTACTGACCTTATTTCTAAAATAGCATTGTTATTAACAAGTGCTTCTTCGTTTCCTTCATCTGTACTCCCATAAGAGTGCTGCATACTTGCAATGGGATTAGTATGCAGCTTCCTGTCATCTGCATGATAGTGACTTGGATGGTATCTAAAGCTACAAACTTTGAAATCTCTTGTGACGTGCCACATAATTATTTAAAAACACCCAATGACAGCTTTATAAAAAGAATGTTAGAAGTCTGAATAGTAGTGATCAAGTACTATTTAGACAGAAAGAGAGAACGGTGGTGCTTAAACCTAAAAAGGACCTCTGATAGATATCTAAAAAAATCCCAACCTTCAAAGGAAGCACACACACGAATAGGTGACTTGTATACGCTGCATGCAGGGCAAAGAGCAGTTTGTCACATGCATCTCCCAGGGTAATACAAAAAACCAGGAGACCTAACTGTTTCTCAGACAACTCTTCTACCATTATTACTCTGCTTAAAAGAATCAGCGACTTAGAACAGTGCAAGTAAATTCTGTTATACACCAACACAAAAACAAAATTATTTAACCTAGAATTAGGGTTGTAAATATTTACCAGTGTTCATTCAGTGTTCCCCCCCTTGTTTTCTCAAACACATAAGTTAGCATAGAAATAAAAGCTTAGAAGTTTCATTTTTTAAAAAGAAATGTTACAAATTATGGAAATGTAGTTATCAACTGAACATTAGCTGTGCCTGAGCATTGCCACCCACTTAACAAAGAAAAACCAGGATTCATTTCTGTCTTCCTGCAGTGGTCACCTTGGTTGCCCTATATGCTTTGACATTTGGTCTCTAGCCATTCACGCTGTAAGCCATGCCCCCCTGCTTTCTGAGCTGCATGCAATAATTAGATTTGTAAGTAATTAAATTAGTTTGTTTTTAATGTCTGAATATTCCTTCTTGCAGGAATTCGCTATAAGCAAAAATATCCAGTTAGGTGATGAAAAAGGCCTAAAATTTCCTTCTGTTTGGGACTGGTCTCTTCAGTTTGCAACAAGAGATCGCATGCTTTTTCACAACCCCTGGTATATTGGAAAGAGTGCACCATGTGTACAAAATGGGTCTGTGAAAAGTTTTAAACGAACAAAGGTAATAACAGAATTACATTGAAATCAAGCTTCTGCCAATGGACTTCTCCTTTTAGCAGCTTAATTACAATGCCATTATTGCTTGATGTCCTAGCCTATAGATAAGGCATTAAAAATGAATTTCTCTAGAGGTACGGCTCTCGAGTGTTGGACCATACGGCTTCCAATGCATTCTCTGGTATGCTTGGGCTTACTGCCGACACAAGAGAGACTCACTGCAGCTATTGTGTGATACAAGGGTGCTTTGGATTAACAGTTTTCCATAATTGTTTCATAGATCCTTCGAGTTTTTTCATAGATTACTGATTTGAAACAGTTTAATATAGAATTTAGTTAAAATTTATTTACAATTATTTTATTAGGTCATGAACAGTCAAATTATTTGCCATGAAAGCCACTCCAGTGATTAGACTCACAACTTTACTGTGGCTGTGAAAGGATGCCTCACTTCTAGTCCCCCAGTGGAGAACTGTAGGCACACATGAATAGCACCAGCTGTAGCAGATTAAATCTAAAGAAAATTAACCATGGATTTCATATCTTTTTCTGCAGAAAAACTACAGCTCAACGCTGAGAGGAATCCCCCCATCGTTAAAGAATGGGATCATCAACGAGCAAGAGTTTCTTCCAAGAAGAAATTCACTGATCCTAAAACTGAAACCAGACTTTCTTCAGCAGATGGATAGCCAGGCCAATAGCATGGAGCAGTATTTCAGAGAATGGTTCTCAAAGCCTGTCGACTTGCATGGTGTAATTCTACCCCGTCTGTCTGGAACACACATAAAACTGTGGAAACTTTGCTACTTCCGCTGGGTTCCTGAGGCCCAAATTAATAACGGTGGCTTCATCACCGCCTTCCATAAAATCTCTGTGCTGACAGACCAAGTTGACATGCTAAACCAGAGTCTTCGGCAGTACAAAAGCAGCTCCTCTTTGCAAGCGAACTGTTCAGAACTGGATCAAAGCAGGATGTACTTCAGAGCAAATGGTTTAAATGACAATCCTGGGACCCCAGATTTTCTCTCTTCCTCATTCCCATTTTCTCCAATAGGGAATTTATGCAGACGGAGCATTCTGGGAACACCCTTAAGTAAATTTTTAAGTGGTGCCAAAATCTGGCTGTCCACTGAGACACTTGCAAATGAGGACTAAGATATTGTGATGCTTAAACGTATGGGGGGAAATCACAGACCATTGTGTCTTCTCTTAAGTTAACACTGCTAACTGCGGCATCTGAAGCTGTAATAATTTTATTTACAAATATTACATAAGTTTTGCACAAATATTTAAAAGCAAAGCAAATCATGCTTCAAATCGCACAATTTTGTTTTCAGTAGTTGTCATGTAAACTTCTTGTCTGTGTTTCCTAGGTCTGGTTCATTATGTAAGATCAGCGATTTCACTCACTAATGCAAAGGTTGAGTGTGGTCACTAATCAGGTTTTCTTTTTGTTTGCAATGTCTGTTTTCCCAACTGTTGACTGAAGCTAATCTTATGTCAACACAGATTAGCAAATCAACTTGGTGAAAACAAACATCAAGGACATTTAGCATTAATGTAGCCATATTGACTGGCAGTTGTAGAAATCTGGGAACAGACTACTTTGTCACAGTACAGGTTTAGTAAGGACACATTTATGTGCATCCATACTATCTTTCTGTGACTTGGTTTACTTACTTAGCGTATGTTGCATTGGTGCAGTGTGTACTGGTTTTTGTTTTCAGTTACCCTTTAGAGAGACTTCAGATTTTTGTTCAATGTCATGAGCTTGCATTTAGTTCACAGGAACTGACTTCAGGACAATATGCACTGTTAACCTTAAAATGTTCACTGTAGAGAATATTATTGTAGCCTTAGAAGTGCCTTTAATTGGAATAAAATATTAGTAAGATGTGTCTAACGCACCATGAAACTTATTTGTTTTTCAATAGGTTAATGAACTGCCCACTAATGTAAACATAATATAATTCATAAAACAAACTCTGGAAAAATCACCAAAAAGCCATTTAGCCTTCTGAACAGAAACCTTAAATGACAAATATGCAAATTAGCAGGGAAACGTTCTCTAGCCTAAATGGAGACTGATTTCCTGTCAGTCCCAGAAAATAAAGAACCTTATTCTACCACTCCTAAAACTACTTTGTTTCTTATGTGTCCATTTACAGGAGTGGAGGTTGTGCGGGGAAAGTCCTCCCCCCCTCCCCTTGACACAACTGAACTAACTACAGATTAGTTAGGGATGTATTCTTTTGGCTTCCTCACACAATCCATTTTTTTAAAAAGTATTTCTGTGAATTATTTTTCCTCCAAATTTAAAGATAAAGCAGATTGAAAATCATTTTTTGCCAAACAGATTTAAAAAAAACCACACACTTGTTTTGCAGCAGGCAAGAGCTGGTTAGGAATTTTCCCATTTTTTTGGTTGAAGAAACATTACTTGAAGCTGAGCAGAACACTTCAATCAATGTGCCACAATATTACAGTAGCCAATTATTTTTTTCCAAGAAGGTCTGGTTCCTGCAAAGTCTTCCTCAAAATAGCTGAGATATACTAGAATAAGTAAAAATTACTCAGACGTCTGTTGGCTTTTCTGTTATCTTGGGCAAAGCTTTCCTGGGCCTGATACTTGATATATACAAGACCTCAACCTGTGTGCTAATTTTTGGTACCATATATTAAAATTAATAAACCACTTTGAGTTTTTATGGTATGAACAGTAAAATAGATTTTCTAAAACGGTTAATGCTCATAAGAGTCCATTTTGGAATTACCAAAGTTTGGTGAGTAAATTAATAAGTACGTGGGGGAAACTGTGTTAATATTAATCTTTAACAAAAGAATACAAGAACTACTTGTGTAAGGATTTCTAGCTTGTATTTTCAGTTCATAAAATCTGTATTTTATATGATACAGATGTTCTTGTTGGTAAATAGTGTGCCTTTAAAAAAACTGCCTAAATCTCTATTTACCAACCAGAACAGGGTAGTTTTCGGAATCGGGGGGCTAAGCAAGCACAAATGGTGTGATATCTAGGTTACTCTAAAAATCTGTCGTTTTATCCTTAGGGCCTGATTCGGAGAACTAATCGCTCCTATGGATTTGTTTTAATGCATGGTTGAACGGCAGTGCCTACTAATGTATAGTTCAGGACCTGCCCAACTGTGTAAACTAATACATTCATTTCCCACTGTAAAAAGCTGCCTTACTGACAACACCGACAGCTCTGAACTTGCCTAATGGCCCTTATGTCTTGCAAGTAGCTCTGCGGACTGAGTACATATCTACAGCTATCTTCCCTACACACAAACTCACATCTCTTTAAAGTCATTGGCAATTTTAAAATTAGGTACTAGTGTTTTGTAAGAGTAGACAAACTATAAACAAGCTTATATCATTTGTTTTCTAACCACATGCACTGCTTTGGTTGAAGTAGGCTGCTGTATTGTGATTATTTTGCTAGAGTGTAATGATGTTAAGAACATACCTAGTGAGCGATGAAATGCTGGTTGATGTGGTCAGAGAACAACTCTAATGCCTTTAGCTACTGCTGATGTCAGAAGTCATGGTAGTGCAATGTCTTTCAGTGAATTGCTGCCATGTACCAAAGAAATGCCTACAAACCTACTGAAGTGACTGTGTGTATTTTTTTAAACATGCAGGTAAAATACCACTCTAATATTAAACCACCTTTGTGCTTTTAATGATGTGTTTTGTAGGATCAAAGGTTTTGGCTGTTAATCTCAGATAGAAATATAGTAAAACCAAAAAATGTCTAATCTTATTTAAGGAAAGAATAAAACATCAATCTGCATCCAACAAGAGACTGAACAACTGGTTTCCTAAATCCCTTTGGGCAATAGATTGCTAATGGTGTTGCTGCAGCAGGTTATAAAGTTGACCATTGTAATTGAAACTAAAACCGTTGTGCCTAATGCTGATGACTTAGTGAATAAAGTGGAATTGCCAGCAGGAATACAAAACCCTGGCACAGAGGTTGTGAATGTGAAGCAAATTAGGCTGTTAATAAAAGATCATACCTTTCCACTGTAATGCTGTTTGTTTTACTGATGTAATAAAAATGGTGCAGTAGAAGAGGCTGCAGAAAGATTACAAGGCAGTATTTGTTCTGTGTAGCCCATTTGATATTTTTTCAGTACCTCTGTCTTACTACTTGATTTGAGAACGTTGTGTCATTATTTGTGTGACCTTTTCAAACTCCAATAACCTACTTTGGTTAGATGTAGAGACAGAGTGTGCAGTAACTTGGTTTTGTTGCCATCCATATTGAGGAGTTAGAAAGATCTTTCTTGTTTTGCCCTAGACAAAATCTCTGCTTACTACAGAAAACACCCACCGTATGTAATATGTAGCCATCTAACTAGCTGCAAATTTGATTCAATATTGGGTATGCAGGTACCATAGCTGTTGTCCCTTTAAGGGAATAATCATTTCAAGTCATGCTAATATATAGCATAAGTAGCAATACTATCCATCATACAATGGACAACATTAATCATTACATCTCCATTCTCTTACTTCGGTACAGCTCCCCCCCATAGACATTTTAAAAGCTTAATTTTATTGTCTAGTCTGAGCCTCCACTTAATCAGCTTTGAGGGAGTTAATTCTTTGTAAACTGAACATTTGCACTGCCTTGCCAATGGTCCATGCATGGATGTAGGAGGGCTAGTGTTGGTCTCATGGGCAAGTATACTTAATGGCATTTAACTCTAAAAGGGCTCAGCCAATTAAACCATTTTAAGCACCAAAGTGAGACCAGACAATTTGATGGCACAGCTGTCTGTAACCTAGTGAACAGTGCAGCTAATTGCTTCCAAAATATCAGGGATTGTGAAGAAACAGGAGCATATAGTGAGCCCGTAGCACCTGGTGACCAGACTCATCAGCTTTAAGCAAGTCTGTACTTGTCTATAAATCAAAACTGGCCATTAGTACAGTCAAGCATCAAACTCAAGTATCAGAGGCGTAGCTGTGTTAGTCTGGATCTGTAAAAGCAGCAAAGAGTCCTATGACACCTTATAGATTAACAGATGAATTGGAGCATGAGCTTTTGTGGGTGAATATGAAAGCTCATGCTCCAGTATGTCTGTTAGTCTAAGGTGCCACAGGACTCTCTGTTGCACCCTAACTTAGCTCTTCTCGTTATCCCACTAGCCTTAAAATTTTAATATGCTGAAAGATTTGTCTCACATGGTACATCATCCAGTGGTGTGTAATTACTAGCTATTTTTAGTTTACTAACTCAAAGCTATCAGTATAGCCATGGGGGTGGGGGGGTAAGGTGGCTGCCTGAGTAATACAGGCATGATCTTCAGCTAGTCTGCTCATGCACATCTGCCCATGATTGCAGATGTGCCTTGAACCAGAAAGAAAAGGGGAGGGCACAGATTAGATTGCAGGGAGGTTCTTCCTACAAAACATGCTTTGAGTTATGGCAGTTTGGGGCATATTTGATTACGTTCAGACAACTGAAATGTAGGCACAGCTGCCAGATTATCTTCATTAATTAACATCCCCTATGTCATCTCTGTTCTACTTAGAAGAAAACCTTGAGCTCTTTTTCCACTTTGGAGACCTGATTTACAGTAAATAAAACCTGTTCATTTTTTACCAAAACAAGCACCTGTCTTATGTCCTGACCAATGAAATTATCTAATGTCCTTGGTGACAGGTTCTTAAAATAAGAGGCAACCATTAGCACATTCATAATTTATTTATTTTTTAAAATAAACATGTTTGATGGGGAGGGGGGGAGAATTGACAGGCAATTTTATTCAACTGAGGCGTTTACTTTTAGCTCCAACTGCAGCCACATGACAAACTTCTACAGCAGCTCCCAGCTTCTTCAGTTCATCCAGCCAAATCATCTGTTTGTGGGAGAGGCGATCATTGGGACCCTTAACTTCCACCACCTGAAATGTTAAAGTTAAAAAGATCCTATGCTTTGGTTTAGGAACTGAAAGCATCAACCAGGCACATTGTACCACCTGTTTGGATAAGAGCATTCATACTTTTCACTGTAAGAATGGTTGTTAAAAGGTAAGGGGAAGCTGTTGCAGTTTTTAAACAAAATGTGAATACTTACGTTAAAGAAAGGCGATTAATTACAAAAATTAACTTCCAGTGTTTAATCATCAACCTGTGTACTTAAGTTGTCTGTTAAAGGACAGTTAGTAATTGGCTAGCTATAAGTAAAAGTTACAGTAGAAAATCCTATCAGGTCCCAGAATCTGTTTCTTTGACCATGTGTCCTGAACAACCAAGTTAAAAGTATTTTATATAATCCACAATTCCTGGGGAACCCCCACATCTGAGCCACATCTAGCTGAAGACCAACTTTAAGATGTATGTTCATGCAAATATCCCAGACAGCTAGTTTTTGGACTGCTACCACACTTAAAGACTCCTGCAGCTAGGTTCTGGCCTATGGCTACTTTTAGTGCCTCTTCCCCTGCCTTTTACAAGAAAATAAATCTTAATGGCAAATCTGTGTGTTTAAAGTTACCACAACTTATCCCTTAGCAGCCCAACGCATCATTTTCTAACCTCTGCTTGCCCTCCGCCAGGGTCCCCTAGTTGCTATAAACCTAAAAATGCAATGCTCTACTACAGGTGGTAAGTGCTATCCACAGTAAATTGGACAGACCCTAAAACTATACAATGTAACGTCTCGTTCAAGTAAAGCTTGCCTTACCACTTCTGGGAAGACCAGAGTTTGGTTCAAAAGGAAAGTTTACAGTCCACTCTCAGTTTGTTTACTTTTCACAACTGTTTGTTAACCAGCCACCAGGTTCCTTACCAGACAAAATTACCTTTGCCTTGCCTCTCTTGCTATTCAAAATGGCTCTAACATTATATCTGGACAAAACTAAGGCTTTTCAGCATACAGTTCTGGTGGAGGATCCCAGCAGGAAGATTAAAGGCTTCTGCCACTCTAGCTTATGGTCAGAAGTTCTTGCCAGGCAGAGGAGCCCTATATCTTTATGCACAGGAAGGCTCATTGGAAGTATTTCAAGGCAGCTACCACCAGGCTAATGCGCTTCAGAGGACATGACTTTTGGGTCTAGGGTACTGAGAAGTGTTCTCTTATCAATTCCCTGGTAGTCCAGGTGGGGTACCAGAGCTACAGCACTACATATAAATTACTGTTCATATGCCACCAGTCTGGAACAGTCTTTCTTTGCTGATGGAGTGGTTTTCCCTTAGTATTCACCTGCAGTGTAGGTAATTACTCACCATACCTTTTCAGCTATGGTTAAAATTAAAATGATAGGTGCATTAGTATGGATTTTTTTTCTTTCAGTTCAGGGCTACAGAAATTCTGTTTAGGGCAAAGGTGACCCAATAATTCCAAACTGGTGTATACAGGTATCTTTCTTTAACAAGTAAAAATTCTAGATTAGTAGTGTTGGCAGAAAACAATTAGGTCCCCACAGCATGGAGCAGGAGGCTTGATAATGAGGTAGTGTGAATTTCCACACAACAGGGCTACTCATGCCAGCTTCCCTTGCATGTGCACAAACCAGAGCAACAGCAACACAGTCCTGCACTGTAAATTACATTCCTTTAATACATGCCCTGCCAAACAGTACATGTTCAGCTACCCAGAGTCCCTTGGAAGAACTCTACAGTGAACATTCTAAGTGTCACGTTTTTATTCCTCTGGGTGTTCACTTTACTCCCCTCCCACACGCAGATCTTCAAGTTTAAAGTAGTGTCTGATTACACAACACAGTCTGAGTAAAAGCTGCAGAACACGCACAGAATTGTAACAGTGCCTTACAAATTAGCAGAGCTACAGTCAGCAGTATGTGTAGCACTACTTGACCTGTCAACATTACTGTACTGACATTACTGTAAAGCAATCATCTGTGGCCCCTGAACCATTTGGCATTCAGCCGCAGAGACCTACTTGGTCCCTTAGTGCTGGCTCTCTTCCAACTAATAAACCACTAAAAGGCAAGCTAAAATGACATCAATAGTTTCCATATAAGCAACTGCTGCAGTGCTATGCATGCCAAGCTAGTCCACAGGTCTATTAATAGCCTGTGGGCCACAGTACAAAAAACGTTTGAAGACCCCTGCTATCACAGATGGAAGCTTTTCTTTTACTTCCATGCCATTTAGGATCAACTGAGTATTTCAATTTAAGTTTAAGGGAATATCCCTAGTATGTTGCTTTCACGTCAAAGCTAGGAACATACCTTGAAGCGGTGTTCTTGCGTACTCCACACGACTAGATCAGGAAGCCCCCCTCTGCAATGGCGCAGATCTTTGGAGAGCCTCCTACATACACCACTCAGAAAAGGTCCCCCAAAGCAAGCCACTAGACTCTGCAAGTACATTAATAAAAGAAGTGCCTTTATCTTGCCATTTCCAGTCTTGCAAAAGTAAGCTAACTTAATGCTATTTCTCTGTTTTCTTCTTTGATTAACAGATCTCACATATTCCCTGCAACTAGGCTCCTCCAACATTCCCAGCTTTGGTACAGGAAAACTGGCAACAGGGTACTTCTATGGGCTACACTACCGCCTTAAATCGATCTATGTTATGCAACTTCAGTTACATGAACAACATAACTGAAGGCAACGTAGTTAGATCCACTTACCACGGTGGCTATACTGCGCTGTGTCGATGGGAGAGCATCTCCCATTGACTTCTCTTATGATTCTCGGGGAGGTGGAGTACACAAATCAATGGGAGAGTGCTCGCCCATTGATTTAGTGTGTCTTCACCAGACCCACTAAATTGACACTCACTGCATCCATTTCAGCAGTGCCAATCTACCGGTAAGTAAGTGTGGACATAACCTATGGACCAAAAGAGAACACTGGTTCAAGCACTAGCTTAAGACTTGGGAGACCTAGATTGCCACAGAATTCCAGGGTGACTTTGGGCAAGTTGCTTAGTGCCTCGGTTCCCCATTTATCAAATGGAAATAACAGCACTTCCCTAACTCACTGGGCTGCACATTAAGCATTGTGAGGTACACAGATATTATGGCAACGGGGGCCAGACAAGACCTTAAATTGCTAATCAAACACATATGTGATTTAATACTAAGGGCTGGATTCACAAATGGAATCTCCCTCAGGCCCAGCGTTGAAGCTGTTTCACTGTGGATAAATAAGGAAAGAATCATTGGACCAGACTGAGAGGAAGCAAGCATGAGGACACTACAGGCTGATGGTTAGCAGCTAAGAGATCCAGGAGCCAGTGCCTCTGTTCCAATGACTTTTATTGCAAAAGAGAACAGCTTTAACAGGAGAGACTGAGAGGGCCCCACATGAGAATATCCCAGAATTCAGTGGTTAGAGCACTCACTTGGAGGGGTGACAGATACTTATTCAAATCCCTTCTTGCCCTCAGGTGGGAGGGGGACTTGCACCAGGTGACTACCCTAACCAAAGCTATGAGGGAGGTGGTCTTCCCCACTGCCCAGCTTCTTGCCAAAACAGCACAGGGTCTAATGCCCTGAGAAGGTTCCCCCCTGAGAATCCCAAGCAGAGGGAGGTGCCTCCCTCCAGCTCAAATTTAGGCACCTATCTCCAAGAGGAGCAGGGCTTAGCACACATCTCTCCCCTTTTCATTCCCCATTAGATGGCTTAGGTAAGAAGCCACCTAGCATGCTGGCTTTTGCTAATCTCATTCTGAGACGCCTTTCTCCCCACCTTTCTCATTGTACAGGAGCCTAGGCACTGAACTCAGGCTTTGTGCATCCGAGTGATGGTCTAGGCACCTATGAGTTAGGCACGGCCATACTCAGGGTCACCAGGCCTGAGTTCCTTCATGAAACTAGGCCTAAGTGTGATGCGATGTTTGCTATTTTACCTGAGCCTGCTGGAGAGAAGTAAACCGGTCCCAGCTAACTAGTGTGGCTGCTTTTCCCTCTTGAGCATTCCAGACATTGGCAATCATCTCGTTCAGGGTCTCTGAGGAAGCTGCGTGCAGTAGCTGGAGTCTAGATTCAATGGCGTCCTTCCTGTTCTCATAGAAACTGTCAGTATACAAATCCAGGGGGAATGCCTGTATGAAAATGGAAACACACGCCTCAGCAGCTGGAGCCTGACAATTCAAGGGCACCTGAAGAAATGGAGATTCTGAAACTGTAAATACTCTGCTTTGAATGTTGAGCTACAATTTAACTTGAATCCTGTAGGTTTAAAGAAAAGTAATTTAAAAACACAGCAGCCATCGAAATCTTGATCTAATGGAACAGATTACACTTACACACTTAAGATTACTGCACCAAACACTAACCACATTCAAGAGCCTAACATATTGGTCTAATGAACCAAAGCATCTAATTAATGAAGAAGAGTCATTTCTAGGATCTTGTTAATTTAGCAATGTTTAACCTGAGGTTCCCCTTTTACCCAGACATATCTCAAGGTCCACAAGAGACGCTAAGAACTTAGGGCCCCTGGAGGTACTACTTAACCCTTCAGGGTAATAGTCTGCATCAAGAATGTAGACACAGAAGAAAATATTCCCCCTTGAAATGAGTGACAAAGAAAATGACAGTCTGGGGAACACACATTTCCAGAAAGTGTATAGAATTTCAAACATCACTACACACTGCATGGCATTGTGCCATTCCATAAGATGGGGAGAGAGCAATGGTTCTATTTTTCTGTCTGCAGAGGGAACAAAGGCTCTACAGAACAGACCGGTTTTCAAGCAGAAAAATCCCAGCTCCCATGTTCTCCTCCTATCAGTTGCCCATCTAGTCTCTCATGACTGTGCTCGTTGCATAGTGACGATGACTGAAGTTTGGATTTCTGATTCGGAGTTCAGAGATCTGGATTTCAATCTTCCTGACTTTGCTGCTGCATGTGAGCTCAGAGCAGAGCACAGTGTAAGAACCAAAAGCAGGGAAGGAAAAATAAGAGACAGGTGGGAGAGGTGAGCTTTCAACCTCTTCTCTGCTGAGGCATGAGTCTCCTGCCACCTTTAAGCTGTGTTAATAAATGAAACTCGCCACACAAAGGGCCAGCTGTGAAAGAGCTTTACGGACAGTGTTGTGTATGTTTAAATCCTGACTCATCCTGGTTATAAGCAGGTTCTGAGTTTCTTTTTTAAATGGGCATGATGTGTGTATAACAAGATTAAAAGGAAATGGATTTATGAAAGGATGGGCTTCAGTAGAGTTTAAGTATAGAGGAAAGCTGCACTAGCAGAAATCATCAAAACTCATGCAGACCACTCACTCACTGTACATATGTTTGCACTAAGCTAGAATCGTCAAATTTGGTATATTCATGTATGTGCCTCTGAACTCAAAGAAAAGCTGACCTCCCATCAGTGATCACCAAAAGATTAATTTCTAACGATTCAAGCATTCTGTGGACGGACAGATGGATGGACACACACACACGGAAACATGATGGACTTCAGAGATCTTTGGTACCAGTCAAAGGTAAGTGAATGCTGCACATCCTAACTGTGCCTGTCAGGGCAAACTACTAGCAACTAACAATGAAAAGCATTTCAGTAACAGGATACAACCTGCCATCAAATAAAACACTGTGAATTCAGAACAGACTGTAATAGATGTTTATCATAATTATCTATTTTTTTAAACAAATCTTAGGATAGAGAAAAATACCCTTCACAAATACCTGATAAGAATTTCTGAAAACATCTGGTATGCCATCCATGAAAATAATGTCCCACATTAGAAGGCTATAGAGTGTACTAAATGTGGAACCTTCTCCATGAATCCCTGAAGGGCAAAAAATCAC
Source organism: Gopherus evgoodei (assembly GCF_007399415.2). NCBI lineage: Eukaryota > Metazoa > Chordata > Testudines > Testudinidae > Gopherus > Gopherus evgoodei. The sequence goes on along the minus strand of NC_044331.1, from coordinate 31,036,233 downwards.
ATTCAGATTTCCAGCCATGGAAACAACGATAGGCACATTTCAGTCTCTGAGTAGTTAAAGCAACCTCACCTGAAATACAGATTAAAGTGTTCTGCAAGAGCAAAGTATCATGTTCAGGATTACACATACGTCCCGTCAACAGATATTAACACTAAACAAAATGTAGTAAAATGCATTGTAATGGTATTGATATCACTTTCACAATTTGCTAAGGCTCTTTGTTTAATGCCAATATACTTGACTAAAAGAGTTTAATCAAGGCAAGACCCTTCTGAAGGTTACCAAATAACTACATTTTGGACATGTCAAAGCCTTAAGAATCTCGTCTATTACCCAAAACAAACTACAGCGAAGGTTGGCTGCTCCATTCCATTTTAAAGGGGATTCTAAGGAATTTCAGTTTCATGGCTAGGGGCACACACTATCTTTGTGTAAGGCAGGAGTAGGGAATCTGGCAACACCCACTAATATACCATGTAGCATGCATAATGTCACTTGCTGCTCCGTCTCTATAACTTCCTCACTGATTCACTGGTCCAACAGATGCTTCACTTGGTTCCCCACTCCATTGTTTGGATCTCTGGCTATGAGTAGAGTTGCTGCAAAGCCTAGCTTCTTGGTTCTCCCTTGAGACATGATATTTTTTAATGGCTGCCTACTCTGTTCTACTACTGAAGGGTTAAAATCCATGTGCATTTTATAAACTACACTCAGACTTTTACTGCCTGACAAACAAAACAAGAAAAAGATTACTAGTCCCCTAATCCCTCTAAAACTGGGGAGATTATGGTAAATTTCACAAAATTATGAGCAACTGAAAATAAAATAAAGGAATCTGTTATGTGACCGTAACTAAACCAGCTGCTGATGCTCTTGCTATAACAGAAGTATGTATGTCTACTTTTAATTGCAGTGACTCTGAAATGCCGGAAGACTGGAGGAGATAATCATCTAGTCTAGATAATCACAACGGGATGTCAATAAAATCCTTTTCTACACAATTTCCGCAGTGGAACTCTTGCTCCTGCTGGCACTCAGCCACTTACAGTAACTTACAAGTTACAGCTTTTGGAATCCCAACTCCTACATGTGTGAATTAAACTACTTTAAGTAAAAGCCTATTGATGACTAGATGAGAAACTTCTATTGCACTTGGAGATCTAGAAAGATAAAGGAATATATTTTTTTCCATTTCAAATCTGCAACTGGGATGTGGAGGAGAAAAGGAATCAAGTGCAGGAGAAAGGCTCTTCAGTACAATTTCCAGCTACTTTTAGGAAGGAAAAAAAATCAGCACCTTTTCACTGACTTTCAAACAATGGGAGCACTAACTGCTAAAACTGGGTTAAAAGACTCTCTTTGTAGCTGATAGTCCATCCCTTAACATTATTGCATTGGTATAAGAGAATTTACCCTGATCGAAGCCATTCTGTCTGTAATGTGTTAATGCCAGCTCCTCAACTGAACACATGATTGTGGACAGAGTGAAGTCTTCTCCTTTCTCTTGATCATCAACGTCCTCCACTAGAAACACAGATTTTCCCACCCCTGTTTGGGGACACATCTTTCCTTTGATTGTAACCTGAATACATCAAAACAGCTAGTTAATGTCCAACATTAAAGGTGAACAGCCTTATTTAAGTATCTCTACCTCTCCTAAGGGATACACAGCTCCCTAGCACTGCTTTTAGAAAGAGAAACCAACTTTCAAAAAACAAGTGAATTATTGGTCAGCTGAAAATAAAGAATTCAGAGTTTAAACTGCCATTTTCTTGACAGCCATTTGCTAATGGAGTCAATTTTTGGATGACAAATGAGACTGGAATTGCAAAGGTTCATAAATAACCCACACTAGCACAGCTTCTGAGTTGAAGGGAATGTTAGGGCGTCAGGATACCTGGTAGACTCCTAACTAAGGTGAAGTCAATGACAAACCTTCCACTAATTTCAACAGGGCAAGGATATCATCCATAACATCTAGCAGGCTGCACACACACAAAGCATTTAACAATGAAGTTAATCAAGAAGTAAATTCCTGCTTATCTTTTGGGCAAAATTTCCCAAAAATCAAATATTAACACACCATGGGACTGATCCTTGCCCATTGGATATTGATTTACACCTGTGTACAATAGGTGTGATGTCCTACCAGTATGGTTTGGTGTGCTTTACACCCACTGTGCACGTGTAAATGACTACACATGGCAGGGGAGAATGAAGCACAATAATATCCATTCTAATGTGGAAGTTCCTGCCTCCAAAGGATCAAAAACCTGATTCTACCAGTTCTGCATTCTCACAAGCCCTTCAAAGAGGGCTAACAAACCCCCAGTGAGGTTGGTAATATCTACCCACATGTTACACATGGAAAACTGAGGCCCAGTGAGATTAAAAGTCATGCAGTAAGTCAGAAGCACAGCCTGAAAGGAACCCAGGAAACTTCTGACTTCTGGGCACAGACAGCAACGTTTTATAGCTTTAGTGGTGAACTGGGTCAGATCTACAGCTAGTATAAATCAACATAGCTTCATTGAAATCAGTGGAGCTCTGCTGATTTACACCAGTTGAGAGTTGGGCCCATTGTGTTACAGAGTATATAATACAAATGCAGGGAAGTATACACACATACACCCAGTTTTCAGGATTACTATCCCAGTCAGAAGGAAAAGACAGCTGGAATTGGTAGGTTCTTAGGAACCAGTAACACTTTACTCACATGTGTAACATCTTCTAGAGTTATGACAGGCAGCCCCTGAAAGAGACTCCTGAACTTCTTGCAGCTTGGCGAGTCTTTCAATCGCAGGGCACGCTGGTAGAGAGAGAGTCGATGGCCTGTGCGCACAAATGGATCTGACAGCCCTTTTCTAATGCACTCAAGAGCCTAGGAACCAAGAAGATCTCAGGTAATGACCTGGGAAGTCTATTTCTACTGAGCCTTAACCTGATTTAAAAGAGCACAAAAAAGGAAAGCAACAGAGAATAATGAATGGTGTTAAAGGGGAATCGATTTCTTTTCTTACTCTTACTCTGAAGAAACTCCTTTTAAGTGATATTTTGCACCAGTGAAATAGCAGAAGACAGAGTTTCAGATTCTGATCCCAGTAGCACTAGAGTTACTCCCCATTTACACCAGCAAAACCCAAAACTAAAATCTTCCCCAAAGAGTACTTGGAAATGATAACTCCTATTCCATAAATGGATGTGATTCAAATGAAATATTTAAAGTTTCTGATACTTGATTAAAAAAACTAAACTAAAAATATTCATGCCACATACTTTTGTCAAAGAAAAAATGTGGCCAGGCTTTCCCCCACCACCCTAAACCACGGCAATACACTTATATGTCCTAGTTAAGCAAACAAAGACCTGGAGAGGATCAAAGTAATCCATTCAGAGTAAGTGGCATGCAGGAACGAAGAAGAGGATGCCACTGAACACACAGGATTTAATGCATCTAAGTCTTGATTCCCAGCATTGCTCTCTAGTAGTAGCAGCAAGTTAATTGGGGCCAATTTTTCAACAAGGGTACCCAGCTACTTTAACAGCAGTTTAATTCAAGAACAGGTATGCTAGCTCTTGGTGCAAATATATGGAGGGTAAAACTGAGCCCAGCATAGTCCCTCTGCAGTACCGGGTTTACCATGGCGCCAGGCCCAGAGTCACAAGAGGCCCCGGCCAGCCCAATCCCCCGGCCGGCTGAGCCGGACAGGAAAGCTGTCCCTGCCCCTGCTCTGCCCCCACCTCTTCCCATCCCTGCTCTGCCCCAGCCCCACCCCTTCCCCATGGGGGACTGCAGCAGGGGTCAGGCATGTGCTGCACTCACCAAGCAGTGGGAAGTGGAGCAACCCAGCCCCAGCCCGCTCCCAGCTGTGTCGCTGGTGAGTGCTGGGGGGGCAGTTCCCCCCGCCCCAAAATCCGGGAGCCAGGGGAGTGGAGCAGGCTGGGGCCGAGTCACTCTACTTCCCGCCACCCCGTAAGTGCAGGGTCAGGCCCGCACTGCAATCACCGGGCAGCAGGAAGTGGAGCAACCTGGCTCCAACCCGCTCTGCTCCGCCAGCTCATGGTAGGGGGGAGGTTTCCCCTTGCCCGCAAGCCTAGAGAGGAGATGGAACCATGGGGAAGGGGCATGGGATGGGGAAGAGAAGGGGATAGGGGAAGCGGGGGCAGGGGGAAAGAGGCAGTGGGGAAGGAAGGGAGTTGGATGGGGAGGAGATGGAGCAGTGGTGAAGGGGAAGAGAAAGGAATGGGGGAAGCAAGGGCAGGGGATGAGGAGGAGATGGAGCAGTGGGGAAGGGGCATGGGATGGGGAAGAGAAGCAGATGGGGGAAGCAGGGGCAGGGGGAAGCTGGAGCCCAGCATGCAGCATCCCATTGGCAGAAGCTGGGGCTCCACTGTTAAGCAGGCCCATCAAACCCTCACTCTGACAAGCCCCACCTCCCCTGCATCTGTACCATCATGATGAGCCCCCCAGACACCCTCCCCACGGAGCCCCAACCACCTGCACCTGGACCCCCACCCAATGAACCCCACCTCCCCTGCACCTAGACCCCCCTGCTGAGCCCCAAACACCTTCATATGGATCCCCTGCACAGTCCCATTGCCCCTGAACCTGGAACCCCTCAAAGAGCTTCTGTGCATCCAGATCCCTCACTGAGCCAACCGCACCCAGATTGCCCCACAGAGAACTCTCTTACCCCCACCTGGATCCCCCCACATTAAGTCCTTCTGCACTTGATCCTGCTGCCCGGCTGAGCCTGCTCACCCACACCTGGTGCACCTGGCACAGGGGGACAGGGCTCCAGGGAGTTTCTGGAGCAGGCCTGGCCCTTGCACTGTGTCAGGGTCAGGTGCAGCCTCACTGTCAAGTCCCTGCCCTGGGATGGGGTTGGGGGAGGCTGCAAGGTAATCTTCCACCTTCATGCAATCAGTGGCCTTTGCTTCCCACTGTCATGTTGGAGCCTCCATATTTATTTATTGACAAATAAAATTTGCAGAATTTTAAAATACTGTGCACAGAATTTTTATTTTTTTGGTGCCAGTCCCCTCTGGAATATGCGATGCTGTGCAGCTGTGATGGTGGGACTATGAGGAAGGTGGTGGGTAGTGGGGAGGTCTGTGGGCTCTGGGTGAGTGGTGTGGTGTGCAGGGTGCTGTGCAGTAGTGGTGGGAGGCCAGTGGGGGAAGTCTCTGGGCACAAGGGTGGGCACTGGGCAGGGGGGCGGTGTGGTGCAGGCCCGCCCTCAAGGGGAAGGGGCATGCTGGCAGCACAGGGCTGGGGAGGCCAGTGTGTGTCTGGCAGCTGCAGGTTTGTAAACAGTGCCCTTCTGCTGGGCTGCACAGAGTGGGGCTGCTCCTGCCGCGCTGTGCTTCATTGGCCCCAGCCCACCCTTCACTCTGGAGACTGCCATCCCGCCCCCCTGCACTTTGCCCCATGGAGGCCCACAAATATGTTTGGCGCCAGGCCCATAAAAAGTTAATCCGGCCTTGGCCCTCTGCATTACTTCAGTCTTATGAATGGAAAGATGGTCTGAGGGTTAAGGCACTAAACTGAGACTTGGGAGAACTTGGTTCTGCCACAGACTTTGTGTGTGACCATGGGCAAGGTACTTCATACTTCTAAGCCTCATTCAGTTCTCGTCTGTAAATGGGAACAATAATGCTTCCTTTTTCCCACTTTCTATTGTCTTATATTATTTAAACTGTAAACTATTCAGGGCAGAGACTCTTTCTTACTATATGTATATACAGTGCCTAGCACAATTGGGCACTGATGAAAGTTAGGACTTGTAGGAGCAACTATAACACAAACAACAACAGATCAGTTGCCAGGCAGCTGCAGCCAGCGTCTCAGCTCCCTCTGGAAACCCAGGGAGAGAGATTCTGCACCAGCTCTGAATGGGCTGGTGCAGATGGGGTAGGAGAAGGGCAACTGGGTCACACTCAGACTTTGTCTACACTGGTGGCGGCATGTAGGGTATGTGTAGCTACATGCTGCAGTGAACAGCAGGCTGCATCCATGCTGCAGTGTGTAGCTATACACACCAGCCAGAATCTCTGGCGGGGGAGGAGGGCAGCAGGGAAAGGTTCTCACAGCAGGGAGCTGCAAATCCTTTCTCCACTGTCTCCCCTTGTCAGAGCCTTTCCTACTCCTATCAGTGGGGAGGCAGCAGGACACTACACTGCTAAAAACAGGCGAGGGGGTGCTGCTTGGGAATACAGAGTGCCATGTAGGGTACATACCTTAAGGTTATGGGGTGTCTTTACTCGCCACAGCAGTGCCTCACCATCTACACTCTATGTATATTGTTGCTGAGGGAGTGGGAGAGTGCAGTGTATGTATTCTACACCCCACCATAAATGTAGACATAGCCTTAGGGTGCTGAGCCACAAAATTTGGAGCACACAGATTTCTGCTGCTGGCTGCTTTAATCACAGTGATGTCTCATGCACCAATGGCAGCACCTGCTTGCTGAAAGTGAGTGGAGGTGAAAGGCAGACCCAGACATGCAAATTGGTGCCACTGGTTCCACCAGAGTCTGCCGCAAATGTCTGCCTAAAAGTGCCTCTATAAGGCCTTATATAATCATTACATTCAAACATGCTATGCCATTCCCAAGCTGTTACATCTCTCCCCCTTGGCCACCTGCCAACTAATCACTTAGAAACCCAAGGACTGGTCTCCATGGACACGGTGTCTCTGAAAGCCTGAATTGTATCAGGCAGCTAGAGACTGGCAAGTTTACCCACTGCACAATTAATTTGCTTTTATAAACTCATCCCATGAAGAGGCAAGGTTGTCAGGCAAAAGAGAAGCAAATCCCTCCCCGATGTACTTCCAGTACAGGCTCCAGAGTTCCACACAGCAGGGATAAACATGGCCCACCACATGTCCTTTCCAATGCCTTACTCTGGATCCTAACTTCTCACTTAATCTGAGACTGATGGACTGTGCTTTCTCTACATGGATTTTGGGTGCAGTTTGGAGCTGTGGCATGGAAACTCTAGGACTAAGGCATGGGCAATGTTGCCCCAGAAGAGCTGTTTGTGGGGAGTGAATCTGGGACCCCTATATCTAAAAGCAGGAGTCTCTACTTATGTGAGCTAATGAACCAGGTCAATTAGCTCAAAAGTGGTAGCAAAATCAAACCTGTGTACATAGTCTAGCCACTAGGAGGGCACAGAGGGTATGTCTACACTGCAGCTGGGAGTGTTGTGTAGAGGTTGTGGCATCAGCGGAGACTCATAGGCCAACCGTTCTCAGGCCCAGGAGGTCAGGTGGGTGCAAGCTCAGGGAGCTAGTCTGAACCTCAGCCAGTGCCACAACAGCTATACTGCTGTTTTTAGTGCTCTAGCTCAAGCCAAACTAGCAGAAGTCTGTCTCCCTGGGTTGGGAGGCATATTCCCAACTGCTGTGTAGTGTAGACATAGCTAAAGAGCAATACTGGGTTACCTCTGGCTTCCACTTGCCAGAAGGTCTGCCCCCCACGGAGCAGCAAGTAACAAGGCCAGTTCTCTCTGGGCTTTGCTGAATTTAATCCTTTGGTGTGCCATTTTTCAGGTAAGTTTACTATCTATTGATCATACTCTTCTCATACCATTTCTACTATGCGTTCAGAGCACTGAGCCCACTATTCTCTGGGTTGTCCAATGCAGGCCCGACTCTGGGCCAACACACTAGGCAACATACCAGGCCAAACAGTTTTCATTCAGTTTGTGAGATTGCTTCTTCTGGCACCTCAGGACTCTCCCATGCTTCTTCACAGCCCATGGTCCATCTACAAGGCAGATTGGCATGATGGCACTCATCTCCCACCACTTCTCCAAAAAGCCACAATTCCTCCAGCAAGTGAAAGCACATGGATAAGTGGCCTGGCAGACTTACAGGGAAAGGAAATAAGGTATCCAAGCCTGCCCTGAGGGCAAAAGCTACCCTTGCTTCCCAACAGGAACAGTCTATCTAACAGCTTCCACCATAGTTCCTTGCCTGAGGAGGAGCTAAGGAGGCCTCATTTCCAGCTGCCTCTCCTCAGCACAAGGGCAGGGATTTTAACAGGAATACTCCCAAACACTGATGAGGATCCAGCAGGAGAGCTCTCCTCTAAAAATGCTTTTCCTGCCTCCCGGTGGACAATGAAGCAGACTGGCTGCACTTAACTGGCAACTACATACAATCTCTGAGCCAGGAGAAATTCTCCAAAGTGATAAAAAAACAATGCTGAGCAAATATGAGTCTGTTCATCCCTCACCAAGCCTCAGATGGTATGTCTGCACTGCAATGTAAGCCCAGAGTTAGTGACTTGAGTCAGCTGACCCATGTATTTTAAATCCTACGTTAAGACACTTCTAATCTGTGCTTGAACCTAGAGCTCTGGAGTCAACACTGGAGAGTGCAGATGTGAATCAAAACAACCATATCCCAGTCCCAACCCCCCACCCCCCACAAGCCAAAGGTCGCTGTTCTAGCCCTAGGATCATGGTGTACTGTGGGAAAACTTTATTACCCACCTTACACAACGCTAGGAAGCAGCAGGCTTTGCAAAAAGCTTGATCGATTCACTCTCCACTGCAAACCCAGAAGGCTCTCTGATAATGTGCTTGCAGATTGGTGATCAGAAGAGAATGGGTTAACACTGACCTGAGCTGCTACCATTTGCTAAGGGGAGGGAGGGGGGCTTCCTTTTTCAATTGAGTGGATTGCTGATTGTTAGGATAGCGAGGATTAAGGAAGCAGTCCCATGAAATTGTGCGATACTTCTGGCTGAATTCTAAGACCCGAGTCAAGCGGGGCTGCATCTACACTGCAAAGCAACAGGACTCAGATCCTGGGTACCAGCTTAATTCGAGCTCAGACCCATCAATCCTGCAAGGTCCTGGAACCTTGGGTTAGCACAATGGCAGTGCAGATGCCAGGGTCGTTTGGCTTGAGCCTGTTCTTATGCTGTAGTGTAGACATACCCAAAGACAAGTCCTACTTCACAAGAGAAGCCTACCAACTACCCTTGGGAACAGATCCGTACAAAGCGCTGATGGCAGCTCTAGACTACAAATTTACATCAGCTCATCTGCACCAATGCAGCTGTGCCACTGCAGCGCATCTGGTGAGGACATCTAAGCCGACGGGAGAGAGCTCTCCCAACGCCTTAATAACTCCACCTCTACTCTCCTGCCGACAGTGTCATCTACATGGGAGGTTAAGGTTGGTATAACTATGCTGCTCAGGGATTTGGATTTTCCACACTGAAGAACGTAGTTATACAGAAGAATGTAGTGTAGACCAAGCCTTAGCCTCTTACAGTGCCTTCCCAGCACTCCTGCTCATATAAAATACAAGCAGTGTTTTTAACACCTAGCTAGTACTGTTCTCCAGCAGTAGAGCATGCAGATAGGGGATACCTGTTCATTGCGTTTCAAGTGTTGGTGTAAATTCAAAGCCAGTCGATCCCACCATCGTCCTCTGCTGTCTGTACAATACACTTCCTGAGACAAAAGATACTGCAGTTCTTCCACAGCCTCCTACAGCAATGCAAAACTCTTCTATTAGATGACATAGGAAAGCAAGCTGAAGTATCATTATACAATTAAGCCAGCTACATTGCCCATAGTGCTGTAGTAACACAGTAGTATTACCCTTCCAAGTATCTTCCCTCCTCCCCTACACTGGCTACTTTAACTCTCAGCAATTCCCAGCTAAATCCTTTTTACCCTTTAACATCCCTTTCTATGCTAGCTCCTATGAACATATAGAGAGTCATTTAGACATACAGGTCAATTGCACAGAGGAAAATGCTTTTTCCCCTTTTTGTTTCATTATGATATACAAAGGCGGCCTGAAAATTGCCAGCTTGTTTTTTAGTTAAAGAGGTTATCTTAGTGTTTTTCTTTCTTATATTATAAAGTCATGTTCCCTGGCAGGGACCTCTTAAGGTGGAGATTCTTAGTCCTCAACTGAAGAGACAGAGCATTTCAGAGCCAACAGCTCCTCTGTCACCCCACCCAAGAGTTTGGTTTTACAAGGTGTTAACAAAATCCAGTGAAAAGATAATATCTTTAAACAGTATAAATAACAATCCCTCAGCGTTAGACTCTTGCCATATAATAATCTGCAAGTGGATCTTGCACAGCCTTCCAGAATTTTCCAGCTACAACAGGGAAGTCAAAACCTAATGTTATACAAAAGGCTGGAGGGATAGCTCAATGGTTTGAGCACTGGCCTGCTAAACCCAGGGTTGTGAGTTCAGTCATTGAGGGGGCCACTTATTTTGACGGTCTGGTTGAAAGATGTGCTCTACTTCCAATGATTCTAGAAATTCACTAGTGTGCTTCCAGCATGTTTGATCCTTCATCATCACTGACCAATGGGCCATGGACATAACACCACTTGGCTACTCCATCCAGTTTTCTGTACATCAGTGGGAGGGATAGCTCAGTGGTTTCAGCATCGGCCTGCTAAGCTCAGGGTTGTGAGCTCAATCCTTGAGGGTGCCACTTCGGGATCTGGGGCAAAAATCAGTACTTGGTCCTGCTAGTGAAGGCACGGGGCTGGACTCAATGACCTTTTGAGGTCCCTTCCAGTTCTATGAGATAGATATATTTATTTATTTTTAAGAAAAAAAGGTGGGGAAAAAATGTTGAAAAACAAAAAACACTCTTCCAGGCCTTCCTGGATCCTAGTGCAGGAAGAAAAATGGCACACTGTTTTTTTCTTCACAGGTTCCCTTTAAGCAAAGCTGCACTAGATCCTATCATCTCTAAAGCTACATCAACAGATAAAAACTTCATTGACTATTGCAATGTCAAACCTTTTTACAATATTCCTGTGAACTGTATCATTAATGAGGTCTGACACTATACTATAATGTACTAAGACTGTCATCCAAGGAAAATGTAAGGATTTGCTATCTGAGAGACAGCTATAGTAATTTCATTACAGAAATATTAGCAATTAAAAATGAACCACTGTCTTGCACCACTGCTTTACCTCATACATATGAAGTCTCTGCAGTATTTCAACCCCTCGAGAGAGGATCCTTGTAAACATCCACCCAACTGTAAAATGTCGCAGATACTCAGGTAAGTCTCTATGGTATCTTTAAAAAAAAAAGAATGCATCAGAGATCATTTAAATAGGAATGACTATCAAATCATTCAGACTCTTCCTTACAAAGCACACAAATAGTTGAGTACTTATACAAACAAAATAACATTAAGTATATATAAAAATGCAGTAAAAAGAACATCAAGGTTGCAAAGTCTGCCACTCCAAAGTTTGCAAGTGACAGAATTAAGGTGGCTGGCGCAATGGTTTAATCTTGATATTTTGGCAGCCATACCCTTTGGTTCAACAACTAAAGATTCACATATCATAGGTCAGTTAAAAGAAAATTGAGTTCCACCATCTTTATTTATTTATTGATTGATTGATTTTGGCTTTTTACTTACAGGTGTTCTCTACCAAGACAGAAGATCAGCTAGCAGACAAACAGCTGGACAAAAGGCCACAGGCTGAAATAACCTTTCCTGCCCTAACAAATTTAATTAACTTACAGATATTAGCCATCTTTTTTTGATGGCATATACTATTCAAGGGCATAATATTAGTCTCACTGACGGGAAGATTTGCCACTGTCTTCAACAGGAGAAAGATCAAGCCCCCAAACGACCCTCCATGAATATGAGGTTAAGTCAGTTGCCATGAGAATGAACATGATGGCAAACAGAAGGCTATGGTTTTCAAGGTATCATCAAGCTAGCAGACAAATAATTAAAATGAAACCTGATGAAGGCTACTTGAACAACAAAACACGTATGTTCAGTTCTCAGATCTTTAGTAATTCTTCCTGAATAACACCAACTTGGAAATTTCAGCAGATGAATAACCAATATGTTTTCCCATAACCTTTACAACATTACTTTGTGAATTTTAAATTCTGCTGATTGCTGTTTGTCTAGCAGCCATAAACACAAACTAAGACAAGAGAAAAATAGTTCTTGCTCTCCTTCATTTTGGCATGTAGAATATGGAGCTGTTTCAGTGCTTTATCTTTGTCTACCAATTCACTCTACACTTTTACACAAAAAGTCTCTCCAGTTTAAACCATTTAAAAGCTAAACAAAGCAGGAAGTTCAAAGCTTTTATGAACAGTGAAACTACTGAATTCAACAGGCTCCAGTTAGAACACAAGAATACAAGCCTCCTTCAATAGGAGCTGCATCAAAAATGAGATCATGTATCTGCTAGTTGCATGTGAATTTCGACATGCATTTCTGCTTTAGTACCTCAAAGAAGGATGACTTTTCAGTTCATACCAGGTTTCTTTTGCACACATATAGAGATATTTAGCTTCTATCCAGTTCCCATTAGCCATTGCAGTGGCTACATCATTTGACAAATGAGCAGCTGTTGCATATCTAACAAACAAAAAAATCCAAACCACAAATACAAAAATAAATACCAGGTGCAAAGAGAGTTTACAGTTAAAAATAACTCATTCCCTTTATACAATGTTATCTGATTTGCCTCCCAACCGTATCTCCCAAGGCATTTACAAAAATAAAAAATCCACAAAGCCAACTTTATTCCTGGAGTAATCTTCTGAAGTGCACGGAGTATACATCAGGTGCATTAAGTTTAAAATGTTTTCTCGAGTATAAAACATTGATATCATCTTCTCATTGCTCTAGGAATTCATTCTAACAGCAGGCACTGCAATTTAATGTGCAGCGTTCATCAGCAGATGACCATGAAGCAATGAGGTAAGCTACTCTGGTTCAGAACGTAAGGCCACTAAGCATTACAAAATTTGGGAGGGTTCTTAGTAGATGCTATATTAACCAACCACAAATATACTGTTGTGTGTTTTCTTCTGGCCTTCTATTTGCCCTATAATTTATGGCAATAGCACAGGTAAGATGACATGGTATATAGGTAATAATAGCGCTTATCTAGAAATAAACACATGGGTGTCATTGCGGCATTTCACATGCTGTCTCCACAAATCAGTTTCCAAATAGCCAAAGTTCCTCCTACCTGATGAGATCTTCTCTGTCCTGGAAGATTGCTGTTTTCCTATTTACCGTGTAACTGGGAAACACCATACGACCCATGTTTACCATAAGCAAAGTGGAAAGCTGGCCTTGCCCACCACTAGCTGCTTCCTCATCCTCCATTGAATCAGTCAGTGAGAACAGCAGTAAAACTCGAGAAAATACTGCTCGGGGGCCTTTACAGACCCTGACAGACTTCCCAGAAAGGTCCTTAGCCCTAGAAGCCAAGCAAAATGTTTATCCAGATGTAATTTACTTCCAAACCAATTATTATACAGCTTGATTTTCCCTACAGTATGAAGGAGCTTGAGAAACTACATAGTATATGTGGTCTCTAATGAAAAGCCAGATATAGGGACTTAATACATAGCAAATATAACATTTCAATAAGTGAAGTGGAATAACCTGATTATATATATATGCTCTACAAAAAGTAAGAGTCTCTCTCTGACAACGACTTGCTGTGTAACTTTGGACAAGTCAAGTCAACAAAAATCAGGTCCTAAAGTGGAACACTCAAAACTGAAGGCACTGAAAATCAGAGGCCATTTTTGAAAATACATCCTTTCACTTCTCTGAGGATTTGCAAGACTTAATTCATTAACATTTACCAAATATTTTGAGATTTTCATATGGAAGATTTAGAAGAAGTGCAAAGCATTATTAATTATCATCATCATCATCGAACCTACATTCATATCATTAAACCCTTATTACAGGTTTTCATTGAAGATTACAAAAATCTGGAAATTCAGCATCAAATTTAAAATGCAGTCCCCCCAATAATGTGCGATTTTTGCTGAGATACTATAGTGCAGGGGCAGACCAAATCCAGCCCGTTACTGCTTCATTTCATCCAGCCCGCAGCAAGTCTCTGTGCTGCGGGCTGGAACCCCCGAGCCTCGGCGCCCCCCTGCAGGGCTGAAGCCAGGGTTGCCAGGCCATTAAAAATCCGGTTAGAGCCACGGAGCTCCCAGAGACAACCAGGATGTCCCTGCGGCCCCTAGGAGCAGGGGAGATCCGGGAACCTCCAGCGCTGTCCCCGCCCCCAGCACGAGCTCTTCAGCTCCCATTGGCCGGGAACTGTGAACAATGGGAGCTGCAGGGGCAGCACCTGTGGGCAGCGCACAGAGCCCACTGGCCCCTCCGCCTAGGGGCCAGACATGCCTGCCCCTTAGGGGAGCAGTGTGGAGCCAGGGCAGGCAGGGAGCCTCCCTTAGCCCCGCTGCGCCATGGACCGGGAGCCACCTGAGGTAAGCGCCGCCCAACCAGAGCCCACACCCGGAACCCTTACCCCCAGGTCAGAATCCCCTCCCACACCCAAACTCCCTCCCGAAGCCTGCATCCCGAACCTCCTCCTGTACTCCAAGCCGCAGCCCCATCCCTGTGGGTCAATGGCCCCGATAGAAAAAGGGTTCCCCATCCCTGCTGTAGTAGATAATTCTCCTATCACAGGATCTTGAACAGTATATGATCATGTATATGCCACATATACAAAAGGGTAATCAAGGATGGAAGTCTGGCCATTACTGTGAATTTCACTGATTTTTCTTTTCAATACAATGGTACTTAAAGGAAATGTAGCTGCATACACTCTTGAATACAGTTTACCCACGAAAAATCCAAATAAAAAGAATTTAAACAATTGTCTAAGGCCATGTCTACATCTAAAATTTTGCAGCGCTGGTTGTTACAGCTGTATTAGTACAGCTGTATAGGGCCAGCGCTGCAGAGTGGCCACACTTACAGCAACCAGCGCTGCAAGTGGTGTTAGATGTGGCCACACTGCAGCGCTGTTGGGCGGCTTCAAGGGGGGTTCCGGGACCGAGAGAGCAAACCGGGAACGCCGCGGTTTGCTCTCTCGGTCCCGGAGCCAGCCAGCAAACCGCGGGGAAGGAGACCTGCTTGCTCGGGGTTCCGGGACCGAGAGAGCAAACCGGGAACGCCGCGGTTTGCTCTCTCGGTCCCGGAGCCAGCCAGCAAACCGCGGGGAAGGAGACCTGCTTGCTCGGGGTTCCGGGACCGAGAGAGCAAACCGGGAAAGGAAACTAGCTTCGCCGCGGTTTGCTCTCTCGGTCCCGGAACCCCGAGCAAGCAGGTCTCCTTCCCCGCGGTTTGCTGGCTGGCTCCGGGACCGAGAGAGCAAACCGCGGCGTTCCCGGTTTGCTCTCTCGGTCCCGGAACCCCGAGCAAGCAGGTCTCCTTCCCCGCGGTTTGCTGGCTGGCTCCGGGACCGAGAGAGCAAACCGCGGCGTTCCCGGTTTGCTCTCTCGGTCCCGGAACCCCGAGCAAGCAGGTCTCCTTCCCCGCGGTTTGCTGGCTGGCTCCGGGACCGAGAGAGCAAACCGCGGCGTTCCCGGTTTGCTCTCTCGGTCCCGGAACCCCGAGCAAGCAGGTCTCCTTCCCTGCGGTTTGCTGGCTGGCTCCGGGACCGAGAGAGCAAACCGGGAAAGGAAACCAGCTTGATTACCAGAGGCTTCCTCCTTCCACGGAGGTCAAGAAAAGCGCTGGTGAGTGTCTACATTGCATTACCAGCGCTGGATCACCAGCGCTGGATCCTCTACACCCGAGACAAAACGGGAGTACGGCCAGCGCTGCAAACAGGGAGTTGCAGCGCTGGTGATGCCCTGCAGATGTGGACACTCTCAAAGTTGCAGCGCTGTAACTCCCTCACCAGCGCTGCAACTTTCTGATGTAGACAAGCCCTAAATACACATCTATCTGCTAGACCATCATAGATGTTCCTGAGTGTGAGTATTTAAACAATTATGGAAATGGTAGTTACTCCATAATCCTAAAGGTGTTGTTATTTTAAATCCGCACTCTGCTCCTGTGCAAAAAGATCTCATACTGAATCAAAGGAGAAGTATAAATGTATGGTGACACCCAAAAGATGGTGAACTATGCCTAGGCAGGGCAAAGCCAGAGGAAACTCTGGTGGAGGTCCGTAGCAGTCCTGACGTGCAGGTTTGATTAGTCTTTCACCCTTATACCCAGGTCAGTCCAATCTTGAGTGAGTAAACTTGTACAGAAATGTACATGCAAGAAAAAGTGCTTTAAGACAGATCAGTGGAACTTAAAGGTAGCAGTTACATGTACAACTAAAGTAATGTTAGGAGTCTTTTGTAGTAAGCAACATTCTAGTATAGGTCTGTGCCACAGGCAAAATCCTGACGTGAATTCAATAGGACTACTCACATGCAGGATCAAACTTATGTCATAAACCGCCACTTATTTCAATAGTTTCATACTTAGCACCCAAAAAATATTTAGACAAGAAAAGCATACAAAGGACAAAGACACATTATATCACTTAATATGTTAAAAGGGGCATAGGGGGAGAGAGAGAGAGAAGGGAAGAGAAGGAGGGAATTACAAGGGCTATTTTAGAAGGAAACGCAAAGGGGGAAAACCATCCCCCAACAATATAGAAGCTTTAGCCTACTCTCTTAATAATATGAAAATCAAGAAAAAGGAAGGTTCAGACACATGTAAATAATACTGGAAACTATAATGGAAACAGCAAGATGACAACAAAAAAATCTAGGGCATTTCCTGTCTTTATTTAAACGTGTCTGTCTCTCAGGATTCAAGGCTTCCGCAAAAAGATTCTACAGATTTTCCCAGTAATGACAGCAAGTCTAGAAGGCACAAATAAACTTGCTGAAAATAAATGTATACACTGATTCTTTTAAAATAGATACTAACAGATCCTACCCAGCTCACAAGTGTTACTGTAACACAAGTTCTTTAGCTATCAGCCACAATTACACAGTAACAATGCTGTTTCCACAATCCCTTACTCCTGAAGGTTTCCAAAAATGTAAGACAGTACAACTCTCAAAGATGCTTTCAAGTTCTTAGTCATTTTATTGTTATATTTTTACACTCCCAAGCCCTTTTCGTGATTACCTCTTGCAAGCTTCAAAATACCATTTCTGAACACAGGCTCAGTCCTGCCAATCACATAAGCAGTTCTATTGAGTTCAGTGGCACTGCTCACATGCACAAATGTTTGCACTATCAAGGTCTATCTTTGCCCTTTATTGTTTGGCCAGTGTAGATTCCTCCCATCCCACCCCATGTTTTTTGAGACCAAGCTAACACTGGATCTTGTGATACAGTAGTAATATCCACTACACAGAAGTAACCCCTTCCCATGGTGACTTCCTCATCACTAAAGTAATTCTTCCTTAGGCAGGGTTGCCTTATAGGATTTTTTTTCTTCGCCAAGAGGCCTTTCGGAGGTTGGCCCATTAAATTTGGCAAAGTCAAGTTACTACAGCCCTAACATGGCCATTTTGCAACTTGGCATCGATAGCTTCATCTTTTTGACTTCCAACTACATTGCTGAGGATTCACATTCTCACAGCTCTGCTTCACTGATTTTCTTAGGTACCAGCACCATGTCTTGTCAGATGAGAAATCAGGGCTCCGAAGTAAAGCAATTTTCCTCAGCTCCCATATTAAGTCAATGGCAGAGCTGAGAACAGATTCAAGGTCTCCCAATCACTAGTCCCTTGCTCTTAATCTCTAGGCATTGTTAGAGTCAGTTAATACATTTGTTAATAACTGTTGGTTAATTTGTGCTTCTCAATTCATTCTGTTCAGTTTCTGATATCATCACTATACTAACCAAACCACCTGCAGTCACGCATTAAGCAACATGACTAGCATTTATTACATGATATTCTGTCCTTCCTTCTCTCTTCCTCCGCTTTTGGGGGAAGACTGCATGTTCTAAATACACTTTATTAAAGCTTTGCTGTGTGTTTATAGTAGTGAAGGTAGTCCAAAAAAGTGGAAAGTGATGATATTTGAGGTGGTTCTCTGATCCTGCAGGTGTTCATCCACAGTTTTGGACCAGCCCCCAAGACAACTAGGCCTCCTCCACAGACAAACTTCATGCCCTTGAGGCGGATAATTTCATTGTGCCAGAATAGCGGGGTCGTTGACCCACGTCCTTATACCAGAGCTTGAGGCAATCTTAGTGGTATCCTGAGCCCACATCATTAAGCACCTTGAAGAGAAGGACTCAGATCTTGAACTCAATGCAACATTACTTGGCCAGTCAACCAGTGTTCAGTGTACAGAGCAGAGGACAGTTGATGCGCTCTGTTTGTTAGCTCTGGTGAATCACAGTAAAATTACTAGGGTTGGACAAAGTACTGTCTGTCTATTTTGTGTGGTTTTGGGTGGCGTTGTTTTAAGTTCTTATTAACAGTAGTGAATTTTAAAAAAATTAAAATGACAGGTAATAAGGATCTAGTGAAATTTTCAGGTACTATTTGGCAAATTTTAAGACAAAGCATTGATCTTAAATTACTTGAAAGCTTTAAAAAAATATCATACAACAACTGATATCCACATTAGGTAGGGTAGAAACATTGCAACATATGGCCTAACCAGACACTGCAGTAGAACAGCAAACTGTGTATAGAGGGCAATAAATTCTTCCTCAGTTTTATTACATTCCATTATATTGGGATTTAATGAAAGGTGTTAAGACAGTTCTTTAAAGTAAAATAGGACCAGCATATCCAAACCACTGAGAAAACTTCATTTGATAAAACATGTAATTTTTTTAGCTTCTCTTTGTATTTATTGGATTCCATATTCCTAAATCAAGTAAGTATGCAAATGTCAACCAAGAAAGTTCTTCTCCTCAAAATTATAATGTAGTTCCAGTATCTAATATCAAAGAGTGAAACTGAAATCTCATGGGAGGGAAATATTTTCAAATGGCAGACAGCACTATTTTTAAACTGGGTTACACTTAAACAACTGCATCTCCTGAAGACAAAGCTATTTTATTAACAAAATCAGTCGCAGTAGCCAATGTTTTAACTGACATGAAGTGCCATACCTCATTTTGTGGCACTTTCATTTATTCTCCAGGCTAAATGAAGTGAAATCTTGCCAGAGCCAAAAGCTATCTATTCTTTGCTACCATTAAAATATATTTAATAGGAGGAGGAACAGCAAATGTCATATTTTAAAGTGCTAACAATGATTGAATCTGCTTCTAAATAGCTAACATGCACACACACACACACACACACCCCAAAGTACCATAACACACCACAAAACCTTCCTGGTCATGAAACTTTGTATATTAGCTAATTTAAGTCAGCTTTGTGTTTCTTCTCCTCCCCTCTCCAGAGAGGGGTCAAGAAAACATTTTGCTTTAGATAATAATTCTCCTTCCGTAACCAGGCAATTCCAGAACTCCTTTTCAGCACTGTGACCCCCAATGGCAACTGGCAAGGGAGTTACAAGAATATTCTGATCCCGCCATATACATTCTGGTTCACCAAAGATTATAATGTGAGGTCTTAAATGAAAGTCAGGGTCACACTGGTCATTAATATTGATGTGAAATATTTGTACAGATACTACGCAAGGAGTTACATACATATACACTGAAAACATGTTCTAAAAGTCTGTATCAAGGCAGAGTTGACAAACAGCTTTCTGTCCGACAAGATGTTGATTCACCTATCTCTCGGTTGGCATGTAAATTAAGGATTGTAAACCAATACAATGGAAGCTCCATTTACATAAAAGTCCTAGGAGATGTGAAATTCACAGGGAAGAGGCGAGACTCAGGAAAAAAAAACAGTGATAGGTGGTGGGGTGGGGGTTACTGCTCCTGAAGACAGACAGTGAATTTGGGGGATAGAAGTGGAAAGCAATGAGACACCTCTTAATCCTGTACTTAGGATAGGAAGCAAATGAACAGCATGTTTACATTCATGAAAATGGGATCTCAGCTAGGCTTGGTTAAACACTGCAAAAGATAAGTAAGATAACTTCTTTAGACAAAAGGTTATCCTGTTTAGTGTCTAGAAATTGTTATGATTTTCTTTTATATGTAACCCTTTTGTTTCCATTATCTGTACTCACTTTTTAAAAATCTCAAATCTTTGATAAGCTTATTATTTTCCCTATAACTATATTCCAGCGCTCTGGTATTATACAAGGATCTGATCCTGAGCTGAATCATTCAG